>NC_133896.1:140849988-141514988 GCF_964199755.1 Larus michahellis | reverse complement strand
TTGACCTTCTTTAGTTAAAAATATGGAATGTGAGTTGGTTTGACACTATAATGCACCGCTACAGTAGCTCCATCATAGCACGGCTGAGACCTGCAGAGTGAGCAGAAGTGTAAAGCTTCAATTTAGATAAATGAAGTACTTACGAGCAACAATGCCTACAAAAATAATGTTATCTGAGAATGATAGCTAACACTTGTGGTACAATTTTTATGAAATATATGAATCATCTGTCTTTTGGGGAACCCGCTGTAACTTCCTTCTCCTGATTCTGTGTTAATATAGCAATTTAATTTCTGTCTCTCACCCATCCTCAGGAGAGAAAAATAGTGGCAAACACCAGCGTTTAATAATCACAGCCTTCAGAAGGCAATACATGCACTTCAAAAGCATACAAATAGGCTGGGAGCTTGCAGAGTTATGGAGGAAAGAACAGCGTGTTCCTCAAAATTTGCAAGCACCCGTTTGGAGGGATGCTGTGGAGCAGAACTGCTGCGGAGGTTGGCACCTTGCGGTGACTTGATCCATGTGCCAAGGTTTACCGTGGATTATTCTGGACCAACGGCTTCCCCAGCAGTAGATGCTATTGAGATTAGTCACACAGCTTTCATGCTCCATCCTTTGCAAAGATCCTTGGAACGTGTTCTGGCTATCAGGGGAGACAAATTTTTGGATGTGATCCTTGCCTGGTGTATCGCAATCTGGGCAGAATTGTTACCTTTGGATTGCTACAGTTCATCTAGCAATTGATTTTGATCTGGAGACAGGATTAGGGCTGCCAAGACAGTTTCTTGGCCCAGTTATCATTTACACTGTGAGCTCTCCCTGGAAAACCACGCAGGCATATCTGGGGATGTCTTCAGTTAGTGTAGGGTGCCACGTGGGTTGACTATATTGTTTGATCAGGTTTTGTATGTGTGTGTGTGTTTCTTTTGTTTGTGCCTGCAAATAGACCACATGGTCGCTTCCAAATTAAAAACCTTATCGAAAAACTATGAGTACTCGTTTCCCAGGAATACTATGAAAACAGTGAATAACCCCTGTTACATTTTCTTTTTCAGAAAATGCTTCGTCCAAATGGAACAAGAAAAACTTACCAGTTCTTTTAATTTCCTGTTCCCCATGCACTAAGGCAATGGTTAGCAAAGCAGAACAAGAGTTGGTATAATCCAGGAATTCTTGGCAACACAAAATCACAACAGGGTTGAAATCTCAGCAGTCTTTTCCCTTAAGAAAAAAACACATAAATTTAAAATCAAATGAAGCGTACTGGAACAGAGAGTAAGTGTGGGCAGAAAAGAAAGGGTAGTGCTTACTGCGGTGTAATATTTTCTGGACTGAACTGATTCAGATTTCAGAAAATTCTGAATGTAATTTAGGCATTTAGGTTATGAACCGCAAGGCCCGTGGAGTCAGTGTGGCCCTTCTATTGTCCCAGTCATCTGCGAATTAGGGACTTGCTGGAGATCTGGATTAGCCTGGCTGCACGCACAAAACGTCTTCTCATGTTCAAATCCCCTTTCACCTCTCTCATATCTCATTCTCCCTTATTCTCCCCTAAAACCCATTGCCTATTTAAGCAGCATAATAACAAGAACTGCAAGTAAGCCTGTGTTTCGTGCTGCTTCATTTTTGATCTGTGTAAAAGACAGGGGTGACTAAAAGGTTAGCGATTAAAGTCTCACGTTGAATGTAGCTGGGTTTCTCTGATCTCTGGTTGGACTAATCGGAGGAAGTGCAGTTCCTTTTTGTTTAGCACCTTTTATTGCATGACTTCAGTGATATTCTCAAAGCATGCATTTGAGACAGCCTTTGCCATGCCACTGCTTCTTCAGAGCAGATTTCGTTTCACTTTGGCAAGGAGATGTGGTGTGCCTAACATCGGTGCTCAAATCCCGCATGCTTTCAGGAGTGAAAAATAATCCCTTCCCTGTGCCTTCTGCCACATGCACAGATGTACAAACACATCCTGGGGCAAAATCCTGAGCATGCTGAAATCCAGCAGGGCCATTAAGGTGGGGATGGAATAGCATATATATATCTGTAGTGTGCATCTCCAATATGAGGCATAGGCTTTATTGTAAGAAGGAGACAAAGTAAAAACACAACTGGTTATTTGTTGTTTATACTGATGGATGGAGAACAGCATTTACTAGCTATTGCTAAAGTTATTGGTGCAATAACTTATCATTTCAATATATTTCTTGATTTCTTCGAACTAATTTTTGCTTCATTTTCTCATAAATAACATGTCTTTTTATTTGTTCAAAGGTTCCAAGTGAGGCAAGATTCATTAAAGATGTCCAAGGATGTTGATCCTCACACTGGTCAGGGCTTGAGATACATTAACCCTAAAGCTGGGTGTTGTTCCAACCATTACTCCATGGCAGAAGGTGATAATTAACCAATTATGTCCAAAATGCGGTACATGCACACAATGCATCTGCACTATTTTTGGCTGGGATAGAGTTAATTCTCTTCATAGTAACTTGTATGGTGCTAAGTTTTGGATTTGTGATGTTGATAATACAGGGATGTTTTAGCTATGGCTGAGCAGTGCTTGCACAGCCTCAAGGCCTTTTCTGCTCCTCACATCGCCCCGCCAGCAGGAAGGCTGGGGTTACACAAGAAGTTGGGAGGGGGCACAGCTGGGACAGCTGACCAAAGGTATAGTCTGTAACATATGACGTCATGCTCAGCAGTAAAAGCTGGGGGAAGAAGGAGGAAGGGAGAAGTGTTCGTCGTGATGTTTGTCTTCCCAAGTCACCTCTACACGTGATGGAGCCTGCCTTTCCTGGAGATGGCTGAACACCTGCCTGCTGAGGGGAGGTAGTGAATGACTTCCCTGTTTTACTTTGCTTGCACATGCGGCCTTTGCTTTACCTATCAAACTGTCTTTATCTCAACCCTTGAGTTTTTGCAGATTTACCCTTCTGCTTCTACTCCTCATCCCACCGCTGAGGGAGGCAGTGAGTGGCTGTATGGGGCTCGGCTGCCGGCTGGGGTTAAGCCACAACAGAATGTTTCACACACTTTCTACAACAGTAGATGACATGATTAGCTCAAGGTTGCAACATGAGTCAGTAATGGGTGCTGCTATCTGCTGGGATCTCAACTACTTAAGCTATTGAGCTATCACAGGCAAGATTCTTGGCCTGAATGGTTGGCAGAACTGTGTTAGTAGGAAGATGACAGAAAAGGACATGGTCAACTTAAAGGAAGCATCAGATTCCATCAGCTGAATCTTTTCACAAAGGAAAACTGGTAGCCTAACTCCTGCCAACTACTTACTAAAAATAAAGGATTCAATGTTGTTTATTAAAATGCAATCATGAAGTATTGCCTTCTGTTCTATGCCTCCACACTAATAAGCAAGATATTTAGTAAATCAACTGCTTCCAACAAACAAGAGCCAACTAATGAATATGAAACCCCTTTTGCAGCACTATAAAAGATTATCCAAAACAGCAAACGCATCTAGAGAACAACAGAACGTAGCTGTTTCTACTAGCGTTTCATTTGCACGGATGCAGTTTGCAATTATTTAGAAATTGTTGACGTTTTAGAAACCTATTTGTAGTATGGCATGCTGAATATTATAAGTGTGACATAATTTGCAGTGTGCTTTAGGGAGGAATTAATTCTTCATAGCAAAGTTAATGCCTTCTTCAGAAACGCCTCAGCAGACCAAGAGTACAAAGAAAACTGTGAAACAAGTATAATGAGACTGCAAGATGACCACAGTGGTGACATCTGGTTTTCATTTACATTTCCATTTTCTCTCTTTTATCACATAAGTTTTCAAATCTAAGGGCCATCTTTATGATTTTCCTTTTTTGCAGTACCTAGCAAAATCAGGTTCCGGTCCAGAAGTACCTACTTGGAGTACAGCGCAGTCAGTTAAATCTCAGACATCTCATCTGCTTCTGTGGGTCATAATGCTGGGTGCTTTTGAAGGATACTGGTAATCAAGCTGGAAATGGGCACCCTCATCCAGCCAAGGCAGTGTCAAGAAGCAAGATGGTCTACCTGTTTGGTGTACCTGGGAGAGGATGTGGTTAGGAGATAGGCATGCCACCTAACTGGTCAAAAAGAAAATGTTGCTTTCAGATGTGGATTGTATATGCATTTATGCACTAACTTCAGCACAGCTGCACACAGGGTGAGAAGGTAGGCACATGCTCAGCAGTACCACATACTCTAGATCAAATCTGTCACGCCAGATACCGATGAGATTTCAGTGAAGCCACCCACTAGCCTGTAGTGGGATCAGATAAGCTCAAGGACGAGTGTCAGTGTGGCAGGACGCAATGTACAGCTGGAAGACCCATGGGGTTTCACAGAGTGGGATGTGGCTGGCAGTTCCCCATCAGTCTTACCAAGCAACCTGCTGCAGGGAAGGGCAAAACCCTTACAGAGGGACCTTCTGACTGACCAGGCTTCACCCATGCGATATTGTGGCAAGGGCTGTTATACTTATGGCAGAGGACTTGGGCGAAGGGTTCTTCACAAACACAGGTTAGGGGGCTGCCTGGGCCAGCATCACAGGTCATGCAGGAGCAAGCTTTCTCTGACCAAGCTCCAGGTTTTCCCAGGAGCTCCTGTCTAGCTTGCTACTGAATTGGATAAATACAGAAAGAGCTGAGGCTTCAGCATCAGCTTGCACACGAAGCATTTATATATATAATATAAATGAAAATTCAAGAAAAGATCTGCAGGTGTCAACCTCTTCTTTGTCTTCCACCATAGGCGTTCGTTGAGTTAATTGGTTCAGAATGAAATGTAGCTGCCTTCACCATGCCACTGATGTGCAAATGTATCTGTCTGCCTTTGCTGTGGTTGCTTCTGTCTCAACTAAAATTCAGTATTTTTTTTTCCTTAATATTACACTGTGAAAGTCCACCCTTCAGCTAAAGTTACTGTGGGTGGCAGTATTATTATTATTATTATTATTGTTATCATCATCATCATCATCATCCGTCCTTTCTCTTGTATTACTTTTTATGGGCAGTGGCTCTATAAAATGGCTGGATCTGAGCTGGTCTCTCTGGGCTCCGTTGCAGCACTTGGAGATGAAGAGGTATGTTAAAGTATGATTTGTCTTCAACATAAAAGGGTGAGTCAGATAAATGGATCAGATGTAGGGAGTCTTGGGCAATCTACTCAGATGCACAAATTTACACTGTAAAATCTGAAGTTAGATGACATGAAAGCCATTCTCTGACTACAGTGGCCACTGTTTACCTCATTATTTTCCACTGTCCCATTGCTGCGTACATTCCTGCTGCTTCCCATGGCTTTCTGCCAGTCGGTTGTTTCTCTCTCTTGTACTTTGTTTCTATAATTCACAGAGCAGAGAAACTGATACTCCAATTTTTGCACTATGCCAAACACACTGAGACTCTGGCCTGTAAATGACTCCAATACAAATTACGGTAATAAGCCTCGTTAACAACACTTTCCCACCAGGAGGGTACTTAAACACATTTATAAAACTAAGGACGTGCTTATGTTCCACTGAAGACAACGTGTTTAAGGTATATGCTTGGGCTTCAATATGTGCTTTTTTTTACCCAGTCACAGCTTGTGACTCGGTTGTCTGACACAGTTGATCTAAAACTTTGCATCAACCCTGAGGAAGGGGGAGCCTAGATTGCATGTTGTAATCAGGAAAATTACCATTTGACTACTATTGACGTTTCCTTGGCACTTCATCACTGGGGTGTGATTGCCCACAGTCGTTCCTCGCCTTTCTATTGCATCTCATTCCAGTCAAGGATCTCAACATGTTTTACAAACGGCACCAGATTCGGTGAGAAGCTGAGTGTCTGGGTAGTTGATTGATTAGCTGTCTTCTTAATAACGTCTACCCTTTTTATAAAATCTTGGCTTTCACATTAAGGCTCAAGTTTGATTTGGCAACAGATTTCAGATTCATTCTCTTTATGCAGCGACAGCGACTGGTGCTGTTGTTGAGTGTGGAAAACAGAGGTATGTTATTTTGAGTCTTTATATTTAATATATATATATTTTATTTGTATAGTTCTCAGGTTTACAGCCCTCTGCGCAAGATGTGACTCCCATTTTTGCTGGCTTTGACAGAGCTGAGCCAAAAAAAGAACAAGTCCACCTATGAGGGGAGAAATTATCGCTCTCTACAACTGCCTGAAAGGAGGCTGTAGAGAGGTGGAGATCAGTCTCTTCTCCCAAGTGACAAGCGATAGGACAAGAGGAAACAGCCTCAAGTTGCGCCAGGGGAGGTTTAGATTGCATA
Organism: Larus michahellis; assembly: GCF_964199755.1. NCBI lineage: Eukaryota > Metazoa > Chordata > Aves > Charadriiformes > Laridae > Larus > Larus michahellis. The sequence continues at coordinate 141,508,717 of NC_133896.1, read as the reverse complement.
TTAGGAAAAATTTCTACCCCAAAAGGGTTATCGAGCATTGGAACAGGCTGCCCAGGGAAGTGGTGGAATCATCATCCCTGGAGGTATTTAGAAGATGGGTAGATGTGATGCTGAGGGACACGGTTTAGTGTTAGGTTGATGGTTGGACTCGATGATCTGAAAGGTCCCTTCCAACCTAGCCAACTCTAAGATTCTATTCTATGATTCTATGTCTACAGGTTTACAACACAGGATGCAAAGTAGTAACAAGGCCTTTAGCATGGCGATGGTTTAAATTGGTTTTGTCAGCTGTTATTGTTTCTAAATGACTTCCATTTTTAAGCAACTGTAGGTAGGGCTTATTGATTGCACTGTTTTCTACGATGCAATGAGATCTTACAGTCTAATTAAACAGTGTTCCTCAGCAGTGTCTCTCTGAATTTTTATGCAAACCGTTACGCTCACAATATGAGAACGAGCTGCGTTATTGGGTTTTTCTCAAACTGTCAAAACATTTAGCAATCTTATCCAGGCTGGGGCTGCAGTGTTGCTTGCTCACAGAAACAAAACATCGCGTGTGCAGAGGAAACAGAGGGGCAAACAGTCCATACCAGAGGTCACCTTCTTTTGCCCTGAGGTGATGGGAGGTGGAATGGGAAAGCTAGCGTGTCTGGGTGGGTCTACTTTTAAAATTGAATTATTTCTATAATTTATCTAGAGTAAAACACATTTTATGTGCTTTTAATATTCCTTGCTGTGCTACAGGAAAGACAGGTGCATGGAGGAGGAGAGAAACAGTCCGGGAAACTGTGGGTTAAACTGCTGTATCCCCCATCTATTGATTGTTAGCACCCTCAGAGGCAATGTGTTTTGAGGCTCCTTCAAGACTTCAGTACTAATTTGTCTGCCATTCACACATGCAGATGTTACAAAAAGAGAAAAAGCTGCTTAATAATGTACCTTACATAAAGGTTTTTTTAAAGAAATTTGTTCTCATAAGGAAAGGTTAAAAATCAATGTCAATAAAAGAACAAGTACAACAATCATACATCTATTCTTTGAAAAAAATCTTATTAATTTCTCTTTTATTTTAGACTAAAAGGAAAGCAGGGCTTTTGATAGATTAATTAGAAGCTGAAATGTGTTTATTACCTCCTTTTTTAAATCTTCTCATTTTCTGTTGATCAGACTGACTTGATCCGCTCATCTCATCTTTGAGCTCATTTCATCGTGAACTGATGAAGCGCTTGAAAGAACCTGTGATGCCCATCTTTCTAAACCTTTGTTTAGAACCATAAAACCATCTAAACCATAAAACCATCTCTCTAAAACTTTGTTAGGACTCCAACTCCAGATACGTCTCTTTAGCTTGGAGGAGGGGAAGGCTCAGAGTAGAAAGGAGAGCCGCTTTCCACCTGCCAAATTCTGCCCACCTTCCTGCAGCCTGACTCACCCATCCACAGAGAAGAGGAAAAGATTACTCCGAATGAACAAAGGTAGCCAAATCTGTCCTCTGTAAGGATACTTTTGTGAAAACAATAATTTTGTTGTTCAGGAATTAATCTCCTCTTCTCTCACTTGAATTCGGCTTTGTATAAGTGAAGTGACAGAATTATTGTCTCAGGAGCAACATACAGCATTGTATGAAAAGTGAGTGCCTGGTAAAACAATCCCCTAATCCTGAGGAAAAGGTCACGTTTATGACGTGGGTACAAAGAGGTACATAAAATTCAGCGTGTTAATGGGCATGGCAGTATAATCTCACCCGCTGCCGTCCTGTCACCGTCCAGGAAGCTCAGAGGGCTCTCTCTATTTTTCAGAGACATAAAAGAAGCCAATCTAATGAGATAAAGACTTGGCAGGAGACCACCGGTTTACAAAATATGCGTGATCGTGTTTTTTAGCAGTCCTTCGGAACCAGATTGAGTTGGGCACTTGTAAGAGACGTGGGCTGAGCCCAGGCTGGGAGAGCCCCGCTCTGTCCCTGGGTTGTGGTGGGGTCGGGGGATGGCAGCAAGCCGGGCACTGGGCTGGTGGGAGGGCAGGCACGCTGGCCTGATGCAGGTCCCGTGTTTGTCATTTCCATTTATTCCCCTTTCACCAACTTGACAGGGGAGCCAGAGGCACATCACAGTGTCCGTGTGGTTTTTCCCTCTTTCTTTTGGGCTTGGAAAAGATGGGATTTCTCTGAGCAAATCCTCCTCTCCACCAGTACGGCCACGTTCCAGATTCAGATAGTGCCCACTCAGAGGATAGATCTGCTTCCAAGGGGAAGGGAAAAGCAACATTCCAGGTGCTGCTCTTTCCCCCAGCCTGGAGCCTGTGAGAGGGGTGGCCCACACAGGACTCGCGAGAGAGCCGCAGTAGCACAGAAATACAGCCCGGCGCTGGCTGTCCCCACAGCTGCCGGTAGCCGTGGGCCACCACGTGCACCATCAGCTCTGCTCACCAACACAGGCGTGCGCTGGCAGCACCCAGGCCCAGTTCACACGCGACACAAGCAAGTTATGCCTGACCTGCTGTTTTTCTTTTAATGACCATTGTTGGGTTTTACTGGTAAGAGTCAACTGCATTTTCTCTTTCCTTCTCCCTGGCTAACAGGCCTCAAAATATGGGAAGGATTAAAAAGCGGTAATGAGACCCGGTATAATTTTACCCATATAGTTCAATGAAAGAAATAAAAGCTCAGCATCGCTGCAGCTGTATGTAAAATTTGTGGGGAGCTGAAGTGCAGCAATGCTAATAATAAAAGCAACAGTACTGATGATTTAGTCCTTGATTCCTGGCTTTTCTGAATTAGAATTCTCTTACCAGAGATTATGAGAGACCTAGAAAGCGTTTCAAGCAGGGGAACTGTTTTGCTTTTATGGAGATTTCGTTGATGTTGGAAGGTAAGTGGTATAAATGATAAAAACATGAAGTATGTTTCTGATTAAAAGGTAAAATCCAATTGTGTCTATAGGATGGTGGCTTGCTCTTTGCTATTGTGTGACTTCGGACAATTTGTGTCTCTCCCCGTCTCATTTCTCCTTCCATCTCCCGTCTATCCAGATTGCAGTCTTTTGTGGTTATTGACTGCCTCTTCCTGTTGTACAGTGCCCAGCTCAGGGGAATCTCAATTCCAGCATTGTGATTCAAACACAAACAGAAAGAAAACTCAGTGAGCAGTAACCAATTTTCTCCTTTCTGATACTGACTGGGTTAAAAGGGTCAGCCTGTAGGAGCTGCAAAGGAGTCCTCTGAATGGGCATTAGGATTTACTGTTGCACTGGTGACACTTCTTTTTGAGTAAAAACACCTGCCCATTGCCAGTAGGGACCGAAGCGAAAGGTGACATCCAGAGGAGCCTGTCAGTACCTGTAGGAGGCACCGTGTGTCTGAGAATTCCTACCTACAGCCCCAGCACCCTCCTGCTCTCATCTGCCCCCATGGCCTGCATTCAACTTGCAAATTACAGGCTGCACCTTAGGGAACACCATAGACTGCTGCTGAGCACCAGCATGTGGCATCTCAAAAATACTTCTCTTTTTCTTCTAATGTAAAAAGACCAAAAAGCTATTGCATCTTCCCTCTCTTAAAAAGCCAGACACAATACAACTTCTTCTTAAAGTTCCTTATGTCAATTAAAATGTATTTTTGAAGACCACCTGTGAATGAAAAGCTCATTAAGTTCATGGTGACCTTCTAAATCCTGAATATCCTCTGAAAAGCCTTGCAGTGCATGCAAATATTTTCTTTAGAAATATTTCTCATTTGATTTATGTTCTAGAAAGGAGAAGTGCAAAACCAATTCGACTAATTACAAAGATATTTCCTTTTTGTCTTTATCTGTGAGAAAAGATAAGGTTTCTTTCTATGTTTTTGTTCTGCCTTGTTACACAGTATGAAAATTAACAAAGTTATTCTGATATACCTGATATATGACACCTTTTGTTTCCCTTCTTCATTCACAAACCTTGTTTTTCTACAAAAGAGAATGGAAACATAGATGAGACAGAAGATAATTGATATTGTAGCTCACATAATTTCTGCTTTGCTCTTCTGAAGACTGCATGCACAGGTACAAATGCTAATTTTCTTGAATTTAAAAGGAAATTTCCATGCCATATAGATTTACTTATTACTTGTCCTTTCTACCTCCTTTCCTTAATGTTTGAATGTTTCCTAGTATTAAATATGCAATGTTTATCTCCTTGGATGACTATTCTCCCACACCGTGCTCTCATCCTTCGCCCCCCGTCTCTCACTTAGGGGTGTCTTTGAGGTTGGAAAGCACACAATGGCCGACACAGCCAGTGCACTTAGGCTGGTTTTGCCTGTGATTAATGGGCAATCTCAGGCCAATATGCCGTTGGATTTCTTCTGTTGACGTTGGTCCTTCGCTTGTGCCCTAGCTTTGCTGAAAACGAAATCTCACTTTGGTTTCTCTGTGTTTTTATTGACTATAATAGCAGGGAAAAGGGATGTATGGCAGGTGTCCCTGAGCACCCAGTGAGTCATCTATTCACGGGTGTCAGTCTGAAGGTGAGGGTCTGTAAAAGGAGCCCAAATCTGACTGACTACCCTGCATGGTGAGCAGTGTGTGACACCAACGGCTCCCCCCTGGCTGGGAAAGGATAGGATTGGGCTGCAAAATGTTATAATATAATTTTCTCCACTAATTCGCCATGGACGGCATAGGAGGGTTTGCAATCAGCAGAGGCTCCCCAGTAGGAGCGTGGTTGAACTACAGAGAAGCTGCTGTTAGGTATTCTTCAGGGCTTTTTATTTTCACAGGCTCTAGGAAGGGGAGAGTGTACCAGAGCATGCTGAGGGCAGGTGGAGCTTTTTAAAATGCCTTTGGGTTGGATGTTTTTCTTTTTCAATGGGAAAAGGAAGACCGAATTGGATTTTTCTGATGTATTCTTGTAAAGTCTCTCAACAACAGGCAAACAGGCTTGTTTGTCTTTTCCCCTTTGCATCCTTTCTCTAACTATCCTTTCTTTCTTTAACTGTCAACTGGGTTTAAGACACTGGGGTTTGCATACAGTTCTTTGATGAGTGGCTGTGCAGCATGTGAATCATCAGCACACATAGCCTGCCTGTGCGACTCCGTTGTGCACCACGCTGCTGCTTGCAAACCCAGACGCAGAAGACGTTTCCAAAGGAAGAGCACTGATCAGCAAAGATGCAGGTCTCTCACATTCACTGGGATATAGAGCAATCCATTGCCACAAAAGCTTGCATATCTTCGTAACTCTGTTTATACGAGCAGTCCCATGAGTTTCCATGGAATCGCTCTTGGAAGCCAAATTAAGAATATGAATGCATCTCCCTGAGCTGTGTTTAACTTTCCTTAATTGTCATCACCAAATTATGAAAATTACTGCAACACAGTCATATATCTAAGCAAGGGGGTACTTTCAGATGTCTAAGATGAAATAAGGTAAATTTTCTTCCTTTTGCTTCTGAGTATCTTCCCCTAAAGCATCTGAAAGAGATCACCTGCATTTCTGGACAGTGACAGTGAGAGGAACGAAGGCAGCTCCGATGCTGTTGGAGTTATTGGGGGCCTGTGGCCGTGCCTGAAGCGGGCACAAGGGGACCTGTACGGGTAAGGTGTTTCCTGTAAGTCTCAGTGTAAACTGGCTTTCTGGGATACAGGCGTTATTATACTGCTGGACTGACATTTACTTTTAGAAAATAAGTCTCAAAGGATAGAGAGCATTTTGGTGTTGGCTTCCCCACTGATGCAGTCTTACCTGCAGGAAGTGGCTCAAAACCTCAAAGCCCCTAGGAATGAGTGGTGACCGTCCCAGCAACACTCAAGGAGGCTTGAGTGTCTTCTTGTGTTCCCTAACTTTGTAATACATTCAGGCAAGAACAGACATGTTATCCGGACTCCAGGATTCACCAGTCATCCGCTAAAAACTCCAAACACTTTGCGTTTTATGCAATGAAGTGCTCCACTGACTGCTCTTTTGGATATGAAAATGAAGCAGCAGTAACAAGTCTGGAAGAGTATCTTAACTGGGCCTGCACTAAGAGTATCTCTGAGCCCTGCACACTCAGGGCTCAGAGAAGCCACCTGGTCTCCCACTGACCACCTATGAATTATTCTGTGCCCTAGTGGGACAAAAGGTGTGCACTGGTGCCATTCATGCCAGGATTGTCAGATTAGAAACTAAGCATGAAGTGAAATGCATCCAAAGCCTCCATTAAGTGAAACAAACAGTGGCTTTGAGCAACATGGTCTCATGGGAGGTGTCCCTGCCCATGGCAGGGGGTTTGGAATTAGATTGTTTTTCAGGTCCCTTCCAACATATACCATTCTATGATTCTGTGACTTGACATTTTCAGTAATGATTGCAAAGGACCTTGCAGACTGTACGATCTGCTCCAGGGAGGGTTTTCTCTCATCCCTGGCAGGATTACCAACACACCCTCTGCTGCAGCAGTGAGTGGAACGAACAGACCTTGGAGGGCGGGTGTGGAGCTCCGTGGCATGTTAGGTGTCTCAAAAATAGCCTCGAATGTTTTATTCTCTTTCTGCTCCCGTTTGATACTATTTATGTTGAGACAAATCTGGATGTATAATATTGCCATAAATAATTGAAGAGACACAGTCCCTTAAAGTGTTTTCTGTAATGCACTCACAACCATTTGGAATTCCAATATGAGAATTGTCGAAACGTCAGCAGTGTCCTTGTTTTAGATGTGGGAGGAAAAGAGAACACCAAGCACCATCCAGCTAGAGAGGGAAACGGTAATGCCATCAAATTAAAATGATGCTGTCCAAGATCTTCTGCACTGCCAGAAGTACCTTAGGAACCTTCCTAAGGTACCTTAGGAAAGAGGTGACTTTATATCATGAGTTCAAATATGTGTTTTGGGGCTTGGAATGAGAACTGCTGCCAAGGAAATTTGTAGCAGTCCAGGGGCCACTGTGTCGTACAGCACTCTATCGTCCCTGAGACTCTGTAACGCCTGTGGTGTGGGGCAGCATGCCCCAGTCCAGACCCTGCTCACTCTCTTCATCGCTCTTCGCTCTGGTTGTACCCCGGAGCCTTGGCTGTGTGTCATGGACTCACAGTACCAAATGGTGGTCAAACCAAAAGAGAAAGTCACATTTCCAGCCTTACAGTTTTTATGCGCACCGAGAGACAGCCAGGAGGAGGTGGACAGGCAGAAGTGGGCACTGCCCAGCTGGGCTAGCACTGGAATTTCTGCCGTAGTCCGCATGCAGTGGGAAGCCCCTCGCTGCTGGGTATTTACCCTTGAAGGCACTGTTGTGAGCTGGTTTCCCCTAAGAAGGCTGACAGTGATTTCCAGCACAGCTTCCTTACAAAATATGTGATAGACCAGATCACCTTGCAGAAGCAGCAAGCAGGGTGCCGATGAACTCCCATCCTCAGGCTCTGGTTCTCCAGACATTCCATCCCAAGGCCGCAGCCAAGGGAGGGATGCTCTTCCTCTCCTGGGGCCTCTGCCTCCTTCCTATCTGCGGTGCCTCTCTCGCTCTGCCTTTTCTACCTAGGATGCTGTGTAGCCCTGCCTCACTAGGCACAGCGTGCATGGTCCAGCCACGAGCTCTTGTTGCAGCGTTGCAGATTCTTCTAGCAGGGCACAACTGAGAGCTGTGAATCCCTCAAGCCATGGAGGGGTCTTCAGCAGCAGGAGGTACTGAGCCCACTTAACGTTTTTAAAAGACCTTCCTCTGACAAAGAGTCCTTTATTTTTGTGCGAAATATTTCCTGCGTTTTCTACCAAGTTTGAACCTGTTTTCTCAAAGAAAACCTCTAGCCTCTTGAAATTCAGTTTGTGCTAGAGGAGAGGTGTGAAATATATTAAGCAGATGAAAGAAGCCAAACCAGTGTAGGGATAGACTGTTCAAGGGACTTAAATTCTAACTATAAATTATTTAAAACACTGAATTTGAATTTACAATATCCCTTTAAATCATTCTCCGTATTCCATAATTGGAGGTAAGACTTCCAGAGACATTCAGCTGGCTCCCCTGTGTTCAGCGTCTCTCTTTCTTTCCTTTCCTTCCTGGCTAAGTACCTGACAGCTTTCTCTTCCTCTCTGATCACGCTACATTTAAAGTTCCCTTTAGGTGGACTTTAAACACTTGGAATGTGAGTTCACAATATTCTCCCATAAGCAAAGACCCTCTCCTTGTTTTTACATGCATTATTATGGTTAGCCCCTTCCAGACAGAGATCCACAAGGAAAGGTATGCGCTTTATTCACTGTGTTGCATAAGACTCCCCTGCTAGCACCCTGGCTTGATTCAACACCAAGTGGAAGGCTGCCGCTGTTTTCCTCGTTTTTCACTTGAGGGGGGAATGTGGATACACACAGAGCCACGCTCACGGTGGAAGCTCACAGGGATCTTCCTTATCCCTGTAGTAAATTAGCCCGGTTCAGGCCAAGAGGCTATTTTTCCTTATCGAATATGAGTGCTAGGCTTGGGATCCAAGGCTCCGCTTACTGCCTTGGAGAGGTTTTTAGTCTGCTACTGAAAGTGCTAAATCCTACACTTCTGCTAACCGGTTGGAGGAAACACCATCCCCCAACCGTGTGGGTTTTAAAACTGTTTTAATATATTTTTAAGTGCTTTAACACTCTCCCTTATATGTGATGGGCAATCTCTAAGCCTGGATGTTGGACAAAATATCAATAAACCCAGCTGCTTCTGCTGAAAAGAAAACCTCATGCGGCTTCCCGTGCAGCCATTGCGTTTGTAAATCACTCAGGGCACATGACCTCTTAACTGTATCTTGTTTCCAACTCGCAAAATGATGGAAGGTGATTGGGCTCCACGCGCTCGCCGCCACTCTCCCCCCTTCTCTCCTCTCTGAGATTTTCCTTCCCTCCGAGTGGCTCCGACAGAGTAAGCCCTGCTGGCACCAGCCTTTTCCAGCTGCGGGGCAGCCGGCACAGAGCGGCTTCATGTGCTACTTGCTCCCGCGAAGGGCAGGGCAGGTGATTTATTCCTGTCTCCACCATGGAGAGGGACTTTGGAGATGGGAAAAAGCCAACCCTTCACATTCCCTGGGACATCAGCGGAGTCACGGATGAAGGGGAAGAGGAGCAGTTTTGCCCGTGAGTAATAACGCTTCGTTTGGTAGCCGCTTTCCGTGTTGGCAGCAGATTCATGGCGTTGAGAACTGCCCCGTGTTTCGTGGGGACAGACTGAGGTCCGTGTGTCCCTCAGCATGCCGGGGTGTGCAGGCAGCAACCGGCCTCCTGCCCCCTCAGAGGGTGACCTGGGCAGAGGACAGCCACGGCGCGGGCACACCTCATGCATGTGCGGTGTGGCAGGGGGCTATGAAGTTTTCAGGTGCCTTTGAAAGAGGAAGAAAAATCGAGCTGGATGCAGTCCTGAAAGGGCAGATAGAGAAGACAACTCCAGGCTAGGTTGTATGCTGGTACACATTTAATTTTGTAAACTGCTGTAGAAAAGTCTGTTTCTTTCTTCTCTTAAAAGGTCAAAAGTCCCCTCCAGTATAAGAGAGCAGGGAAGACTTGCTTCTACCTAGATGCTGTGTCTTTTGATGTTGAAGACCAGAATACACAGCTGAAAAAAACTGCAGTGAGGAGAATGGGTTTGGAGGGGTGGAAGAAGGGTTGGCACGAAGAAAAAGATGTTGGCAGCATTTTAGGCCAACGTAGTGACACAGTCAAATTTTGCTTCAGTTTTAATCTTTGATAAGACGAGTAGTCCTGGCTCAATTTCAATACTAATTGGGGGTGTCTCTTTTGATCATCGTATGCACACCAGACTCCAGCAAAATCATTAGAACTCCTTAACAGTACACCAAGATACTCAGATGTCCTTTGCAATCAATAATATGGCCGCATAAACAATCAGATTTTTTAAGTGGAAAGGATGTTTTTCTGATACAGCAACTGTCAGGTGAAAACCTGTATCTCACAACACTTACTGACCTCTGATTTCCTTCTGCCTGACCAGGCTTCCCTCGTCCCTGCTGGAAGATGGGGTATGGGACAAAGCTGGGCTGGCTCCACCTGCTCTTTATTCCCTTGATCTTTGTAGATTACGAAGGATTTTATGGGGAGGCAGCTCTGGGTCTGGGGAGGGAAGAGGGAGGGGGGCGGTCTTCTCTGCAGGCTTTTGGAGGGCCGTGTGTTGATTGATGTGCTGTGTACAGTCAGCCGCAGCCTTGGTCTTTCAGCTGTGACCGTATTAACTGCACGACAATGTTACTGTTTCCTTTGTTCACTGGGAATCAAGGGAACAGGGAGAATCAAATCCTTTCCTCTCATCCAAGGTACTCCTCTGAGTCAAGATCATGTACTCAGGCTTGGCAGATGCACTTGGACGTGTGCCCCTGCCTATTTGCTTGTAAGGCATCCTATGTTTTCCTGGTCTGGGGGACAGGGAGTGTATCTTTGTCCCCCAGGAGAAACAGAGACCAGCCCAAGACCTGTAAACTGCACCTGCAGTTTGTTAGGGGCTTCCTACAAGCAGGTACCCCACACTTCACAAGGGCACTGCTCACAGCCTCCTTTGCTATCAGCAGCCCTGCAGGGCAGAGAGGTACATGCAGGATATATCCTAACTTAGATCTGGGGTAAATTACCCCATCAATCATCTCCTCTGGCAAGGCTTGTGGGAACAGGAGGCTTGAGAGCTGCCCCACAGCACCCACTAGTGCCGGGGCCCAGGTTTCCCCATGGGGACGTGGGAGAGCTGCCACCGCAGCCACCGTTCCCCTGGACTGAGGGTGACACTTTGCTGGTGGCCATTTCACACAAAGAAAAAGAAGCTGTATTTGAGAAAAAATAAATTAATTTTGCTGCCACACAGGCTGTTCTTCCATTTACCTTAGGAAGCGATGGGAAAAGGAAAGAGATAGCACAAACAACGTCAGCTTCTCCTTACATTTCTCCTGCCATTATAAAGAGTAAAATAAAAACCTGTAAAGAGCACCACATAAAGAAAGACAACGAATAAGGGAAGTGTGGATACAAATCTTTATAACAGTGTCCATTTCTTATCATAATAGTCTATCTGTATTATTGTTACCAGTTTAGTCTCAGCTAAAATAAATCTTGAAGTATGCATTTATACGTGCACATAGGGGATGCTTCCATCCTCCCTCCATAACACAACATACTAGGCCCATAGTAAGCCCTAAGGAGATATGTAATAAGCTATTGCTACAAATAGCAATTTTCTTTTGCAATCATGTGGATATCCCACCAGAGGAGGTCAACTCCACTGTGTTTTGAAGTCCAGAGAAGAACAGGCGTGGGAGGTGAAGGTACAGAGGATTCAGTAGGCTTTACCAACTCTTTTCATAACTCTCTTCACGAACATTTATATCACACATCAAATAGAGTTGCTTTTGACTCCTGTTCTGCAGTGCCTACACCTCTCAGGATAAAGATGCTGAAGTGATTTTAATGTTCCACTTCATCCAGTTTGGGGCTTTTTTTGTTTTTAAGCTGAAAATTTGTATTTTTAAATTAATTGATCTAGCACTCATTGAGGTCACTGCTGGTAGGACGAACCCTGGCAGTGACATGGCTTGTTTTTTCTCCTTCAGTTCTCGGGTAAGTATTATTCATTTCGTATGTGAATAGGAACACAGGAGTTGATTTACCTTCACTTTAGGAGCTATATGTGATTTGTTAGTGGCCTGTGAAACTTTTGGCTCACTGAGATTCCTGCTCCACTTGCAGTGAAGCTTCCAGCAGATGTTTTTGACGGATTTCAGGGTGGAGGAGAAGCGGTTCAGTGAGCAGTGGAGCCAGTCTTATGCTTCGATTCCCTGAAGATTTGTGTCTGGATGTTGAGCCACCATGCAGACACAGGTTCGGCTTGGGTGGCTGTTGTTTCTCCGCCTCGCTTCCTCTTTCCATGAATCATGTTCAAACCAAACACCCTTGATTCTCCTGCTACTCTGTCAAACCTCTTCGAAATTGGCCAGCAGCTTCACAAGCTATTAGGAATGACAGACAGACGTATAAACAACAATGCTGGGTAAGCCTTGTAAGGCAACCATAGTAGATATGTACACATATCTCTAAAAAAGTTTATTTTCAGTTTCAGCATTTTATGTTGGTACTTGCTCTTTGAAGGGGAAGAGAATGATGTGTCCAGGCCAAGCCCTAAGAAGTGCTAAGTACCTTCAACTCCTATTAAAATCTACATAAATTCAGTGTTACTCTGCACCTTTCAGGGTCTGGCCAGGGGTCTGGCTATGACTTTCTCCACAATTGAGGCAGGTGCTTTAATAACTATTATAAGGTAATTTGGGGGAGAAAAAACAAGAAACCCCTCCTTGATTAAACACCTCAGAACTGTAGTAACCCCAGCTGTCTTTCAAACGATATGCAGACTTGCACTTCTCAATAAGAACATTCTAGAGCTCATTTGACCATGTCCTGTCTCACTTTGGGGCAGGTGCTATAAAATGCCTAAAGCAAAAAGGTCTTCACCTTGGGCTGTTCTGTCGTAATATGATGGGACTTGTGATTACGGCTGCAGGACGAGCATTGTTTTATTTGGGGAGGCGGAATGTGCGTTCTTGAATCACTCCAGCGATGGTCCCTCACCTATCAGCAGTAATGAGCTACTTCACGGCTGGCTTGAAGCAGTGTCACTTGTGTAATTGTGTAAGGCCCTTGAGTTTGGGGGGTGGGTGCCCAGGGCTGATGGGCAACAGGAGGTTGGGAAAGCAGGGTGGGAGAGAGGGGGGCTTGTGGTGAGGTGGCTTTTGCCCCCCCAAGGGGGCTGTGGGGCTGTTTCTGTGGTGGCAGGAAGGGGGTCTGGGGCTCAGGCAAGGGCTCACGGAGGAAAAAGAGAAATTTTGTCTCAGCTGTGCCTGGAACTGGAGGGAAGAAAGCTGGGAGGCAGCATGGAGTGTTTGATGTTTTGATGCGCAGTATGTCGCTCTGCAGCTTCTGCTCTGCTAAAGCTGAAGGTGACCTTAGAGTCAGGCTTGCTTTAGATTTGGGTCAATACAGGAATTGTCTCATCTTTCCTTAGAGCATTGGTGGTTACATTAACCAGCTGGGGTTTTGTCTAAGAGGCTACATTTTGCTACAAAGCCCCAGCTTGTGCTGCAGAGATATTGAGCCTGGTTTGGAAGCTGCAGGAATGACGGTTACTCAGAAACTTGTGGCATTCGGGTTCTGATGCCCACTTCAGTTCCATGCGGTAATATCTTCTTTTGTAGAGAAGAAGAGAGTGCTCGTGAGTTTGTGTGAGGAAGGCAGGGTGCTGTGGGCAGAAAGAGGACCTGCCAGCCTTTCCTACAGCCAGGTACGTTGCTACGGCGTTCAGGACTAAGATGAAACAGAGAAGGAGGAGCACCTTTAAGGCTGCAAACTTTTCTTGTTTAAAATGAGTTTAATAGCAAAGGCAGCTGTACACAAGCCCCGGTATTCATGACTTATTATTTTTTACTAAATTTGATATTATTAGCTTCTCAGAAAATAAATGCCTGGGACGCCTCCTGGTAGCTTCTGTCACAAATGTGTTTAAGCAAGAGATTATTTTCCTCCTTTAGCAGGAGAAAAAAAATTTCTAATTAATTTTACCTGTCAGCAAGCCAACTGTTAATTCAGAATCCACTGAGAAGCCTTTGATTAACTAAAAATTGTCCCTTTATTAAGCAAATTAGAGCCATTCAAGCAGCACATGAGACATTTGTAAAGCCACTATTAGAAGTAACTTACGGAACGATTTTACAATAAGAAGTCGATTTGCCAGGAAATGGAGACCATTTTAGTTTCAGTAGGATTGGGCATAGTCAAAGGTGTAGCATCACAACATACAGTGAAGCTAAACAGCTGTACTGCTCAGGATGCTCCTAATTATTTGTTTCCTGTACGAAAAATCTGCTTCTTGTACATTAACCATCAGGAATGTTAAAATATGAGTTAAGAGTAAATAAGCTGAACTGCATTTAGTCACTGTGCCAGCACTCTCAATAAGAGTTGACCTTAACTCAATTAAGCAGAAATTATTTTCAGAGTGATATAAACTAAGTGGTGTAGTAGAGGCAGCAAGCTATTAGATTGCAAATTATTATGTATGAGGGATCTGCAGTAATTGTCAATGATTCTTAATATATAGCAAATGTGAAGTCATTCAAGCTAGAGTGGTGCTGGGGCACTGATGCTTATGTAGGAGCTGGCACGCAATAACGTGTTACCTCAAAACTTGGAGCCCAAGCACTAAATCACTCTAAGACCTTTTCAATTCTATATGAGAGCATCCACAAGAAAATTTAATGAAGTTTACCCGCACTACCTTAAAAATGGATTGGGATTAACTCTGCTGACTGCTGTGCATAACCAGGCTGTGGTATGTGAGCAGGATTCTGGAAGCAGCCAAGGGACAGCTGAAATCTATTCTGCCGGTTGCCTTAGGGCAACCGGCATGTGCTGTGGTGCAGGGGATTCAGGGCCCCCTTGGGAATGAAATTCCAGATGTGACTGAGCAGGGAGTGCCCTCGGGATGAGGAAATGGCACCAAGAAATGCCTCTGCAGTTGAACCTGTGGGCGCGAGGAAGCTTGGGACCCCAGAACTGGTGCAAGCTGGTGGCTCATAACACCTGTCAGGGTGTAAATCCCCAACACCCAAATCAGTCTCCAAACGTCTCCCTTCCACATCTCATTGCAGTAAAAAGTGCCACCATGTCCAGCTCCAGATCTAATCTGGCAGCGCAGCTTTAACTCGTGTACTACATTTTCTGTGAGTAATGCAAAGGGCCTGGAAAACTTGTCTGAATCTCCCACTGACTCATGGCACACTTCCCACTTTCCCTGTCTCATTTGGCGTTTCTGTGCTCGCTCTTAATGAGCATTCACAGAACAACAATAAAGAGGAAATTTGGTGAAGAATAAAGGTAAATTTATTAAGGCTAGCAAGTGTGGAGAAAGCTGATGTGTGCTGTGTCTATAATTTTGCCAATAACACTGTGACAGAAATAGCATTTTAGGGTTTGCATTCAACTTATGCATCTGCCTTTCTTCTCTGTTGCTTTGCATCAGACTAACAGACACTGTGGGGACCATCAGTGACAGCGATTACATTATGACCTTTTAAAGCTTACTTTCAGAGTAAAGATTTTTATCCCCTATTACTGATAATTGCTGACTGAGTTTAATACAATCCTCCCAGTGCACTGGGACTGCAGGGTTTGTGATTTCCATGATTTAATAGATCAAGTGTCTTGGCCATGAGGGAGAAAAACTATCGTAACAGGATCTTTGCCATTTGGTGAATTTCAAATTTCCTACTGAGATGCTCCGCATTTGCTGTATCTGTCTGCTGCCCTGGTCTTGGAAATGACATTACCCTGCTGTAATGTATAGCCATGTAAGGGGTGTAGTCACAGCCAAACTTCAAGTTTTGTTTTTTTTTTTTCAAAGCTTTGTGCTAATGAGACACCAATTTAGTTTTATCTCCAAGCATTCCATAGGAGCAGAGAGCAAAACATACGTTAATGCCATGTTTCAGCCCTCCATTGCATGCCCTTCCCTGCCAGCTGTATACTGCATGTGGCCCAACAGACATTTCATGTGATGGAGGGAGAGGACACCTGTAAAAGTCATGACACGGTCATCTGTGTCTCTGTGCAAAAATGCTTTTGTGCATACCTTGACCATTAATGTGTCTGGCTTCATGTGTAGTGTATTCGTTTGGACTTGTGACACATGCATATGCCAGACAAAATCTGTTGGGCACAAAATAAAAGCAGAATCAGGTTGTCAGCTCTGTATAAACCAAGCAATTCCAGCATACCGTTTTCGAAGGGGTACTGTCTGGAGAGACTGAATTGAGATGTAGACCTACGTCTTACATGCTTCCTGCTTTTTATTATAGGGGACACTGTCCTAATAAACAATTTGCTTACAAACAACAAAAATTGCCATAGCAATAGCCGGGCCATTTTCCCTGGGGAAATCCTGCCAACCTGAGAAACGCTTGGTAAGGCACAACTTGCACAGTGCCTGGGACATTTTTGTCTACTGAACAGGAGAAATGGACACTTTGGCTTCTTCAGTGAAATATTTCCTCCAGGGCTGCAGCTTAAAGAACCTGGTTTGTTTACCAACACGTGCTTGAGAGTAGAAAGGCTTTGCAGAAGGATCTGGACAGGCTGGATCGACGGGCTGAGGCCAACAGTATGAGGTTCAACAAGGCCAAGAGCTGGGTCCTGCACTTTGGGTCTCCACAACCCCATGCAGCGCTACAGGCTTGTGGAGGAGTGGCTGTAGAGCTGCCTGGCTGAAAAGGACCTGGGGGTGTTGGTTGACAGCCAGCTGAATGTGAGCTGGCAGTGTGCCCAGGTGGCCAAGAAGGCCAAGAGCATCCTGGCCTGTATCAGGAACAGTGTGGTGAGTAGGACTAGGGAAGTGATCATCCCCCTGGACTTGGCACTGGTGAGGCCCCACCTTAAGTACTGCGTCTGGTTTTGGGCCCCTCACCAAAAGAAGACATTGAGGTGCTGGAGCGGGTCCAGAGAAGGGCAACGAAGCTGGTGAGGGGTCTGGAGAACAAGTCTTATGAGGAGTGGCTGAGGGAGCTGGGGTTGTTTAGCCTGGAGAAAAGGAGGCTGAGGGGAGACCTTCTCACTCTCTACAACTACCTGAAAGGAGGCTGTGGGGATTGGTCTCTTCTCCCAAGTAACAGGCAATAGGACAAGAAGAAATGGCCTCAAGTTGCACCAGGGGAGGTTTAGACTGGATATTAAGAAAAATTTTTACACTGAAAGGATTATTAAGCATTGGAACAGGCTGCCCAGGGAAGTGGTTGTGTCATCATCCCTGGAGGTATTTAAAAGATGGGTAGACATAGAGCTTAGAGATAAAGTTTAGTGATGGTTTTTGTCAGAGTTAGGTTGGTGGTTGGAGTAGATGATCTGAAAGGTCCCTTCCAACCTAGGCAATTCCACGGTTCTATGCGTGCATGCACATACCTGCATACACAGGTGTGTGCACACGTACCCCATCACGCTACCCCCTAAGCCAGTCAGCTCTCATTTTGGGACAGAGCAAAACTGGGGTATGGTGGAGTGGTCATTCATGGTGCATATGCCAGGGGCAGGACACCCCTGCTTTTGCCATGTGCTGACCCAGAACAGGGTTAGAAAGCCCTCTACAACAGGAGGTAGCCAAAGCCATCTGGAAAAAATGCTGTGGTCATGCTAATACTTCGAGGAACCAGCATGAGCCAGTTTGGTGAATTACAAAATAGACCTTCAGTGAAGACTAAGAATGATCCCAATGACTTTGGAATTCAAGTCAAATTTGGAAAACCTGGTTTTGTTACCTTAGGTTTTGCATCCTCTGAACACAGGCCAAGGTGGGCTGGCTGGGAATGACTGATTTGCAAAGCCAGTGCAGGGTGACTTCCGTGCTCAGTGCAACAAAAGCTGCTCTGAACCCTTGTCCTGCTCTTTGTCTTTTGGATAAAGATGTCCATGCTTACCTTGTGGTTGATGGTAGTTTGTTTGCCCCATGAAGCAATTAGCATACGAAACTTGTGCCAGAATTACCACTTCTAGGTGTCTTTTGGAGATGTGCTTTTTCACCAACAGTTCTTGGTTGCGGTTGATGGGACAGCCGACACTTTGCCAAATATGCCAGTGGTTTATGGAGTGAGAACGTGTTCACTGGAATCTGGATGAGACTCCTGAGCTGAATCATGAGGTCACTGACAGTAACGGCTCTTCCTCACTGTAATTCCTGCTCTCAACATCAGGGGAATGGCTTTGTATTAACAACCTGAAAGAGAAAGCCTTTACAGCCCATTCCTTATTGGTTGGCTGAACTAACCACTTCCCTCAAATGATATTAATACCCCTACAGTATAACTTCCTCATTAAACAGAGAACTAAATACTTTTCTACACCTCCACTTGATAGAGTCCTGTATAAACAAGCTGGGAAGCTTCATCTCTTAAATTTTCTAAAGCCAGAAACTTCTGTCATTTTATGAAATATTGAAATTGGGTACTGACCTTCAGATACGAGAATTTTAATGCTTTTATTGTACAGTCCTGGCATCCACCCTTTCCATGTATTGTCTAAAAGAGCATTAACTAGATGCATGGGAGTTATGAAACTAGTCAGCTAACATTCGAAGCAAACATTTTAGCAGCACGCCCCCGCAGTTTTCAGAGGCTGAACTTTTGTTTCAGCTGTGATGTTATACAATCCTATTTCCATGGCAAACTTACAGATACACGCTTGTCAAAATTCATGGTTTATTTAGCAAAACTGTCAAGGCACATATGTGCCATATGCATTCTCCCATTCTTTACAGATATGCTTTTTAAAACAGCAATTTCCTGCTGCAATTAAGTCTGTTGCTCGGACTTCAATAGATGTATTTGTCATTGAAAGGGAATTTGGCTTGGATCCCTATCTCTAAAAAGAGCACTGGTCAAAAAAACCCATGTGTTCTACTGTTCCATCTCCTGCCTTATACAGCCTTTTAAACATCCTCTGTTTTATTTGATATTTCTTTGTCCCATCCTGGTATTTATCCTATATTCAGAAGGCACTCTTTCCCTGAAGAAAACTGTATCTAGTATTTGCACACACCTTAATATCAAATATTTTGAGCACTGTCTACCCTTGAATCTCAAAGATCTGTCTCTGTTAACTGTCGTGGCATCTGCTTCATACAACCCAGGACAAGCACATGGTCAGTCTGAGGATGAAGCCAAGGACAGACCAGCTTCTTCCAGCACAGAGGTGGGGCAGGCAGGCAGTGGGAGGTGGGATTTTACAAGCCCTTGCCCTACGCTGCAGCCAGAGGTGTCACCTCCTTGCTAGGTCTGGAGTGATGGAGAACAGCAACAGGCAATGGAAATTTTACGCTCAGGCCTTGGACTCCAGTTGAGTAGGATCTGGGAATCTGGTCAAAACAGATTTCCTGGCTCTTTGGTCTGGTCCCAGTCTCCTTGCCCAGCTAGGATGCATCTCACCCCATCCCCAGCACCCTGGTCCCAGTGCATTCAAACTTTTGCTCCCAGGTGGCTGTCACGCTGGTGTCCCCCTCACCACTGTGATGCCATCCTTGTCCCTTGCCTTCTCCCATTCTTCTGTTCCACCTCCTGACCTAGTACCAACCTCCCCTCCTCTCATCTCGGTACCTCTACCACTATTTCTCCCAGGATCCTCACACTCTTTGCTATTAATTATATTTTCAACCATCCCTCCAGGCCTCCAGGCTCAAATGTATCTTGCTTCCTTTGCACATGGTGCCCTGAGACAAGCTGGTAGTTGGCAAAACATGGCAAATGTAGACAAAACTCCCTGCTTCCCATCCCAGTGCCTGTGTCTGTGGCACAGGGCAACACTGTGCCATGGAGCCTCTTGAAGGTGTCCTTCACACATATGCCTAGAAAGACAGCAGTGAGCCAGTGAAAATGCAAACTAGGCTCTAACAAGAGAAAGCACGTTCTTGTAAAGGATGATGTAAGGCTGCTTATTTGGAGGATTACTATCAGACCTGCCTGTAACGAGGAAGCCCAAGCAACCAACTAGTGAAGAAGCAAGGCGCAGAACTAAGGAGCCCCAGCTCTAATTTTCCATGCTCTGATCACTAGGCTGACATGATTGCTGTTGATTGTGTAAAATGTCATTAAGAATGAGCGGTGAGCTTTTCCTCCCTTTGCTGATCACTCCTCCACCCCCGACATTAATGCAATGCCTGCTATGACTTAACTCTGAGCCAGCTCAAAGCACAGACAAAGCAGAAACAAAATGAATTTCAATGCCCAAAGAACAGAAGCAAAATCCTTTCCCTGCCCTTGACCATGGTGTGGGGAGACAGTTTCGCATGATGGCAAAGCCATTCATGTTGGGAGAGAAGGGGAGAGAGGAGTAACGTGAAGAGGGAATTTTGCCTTGCTGTGCAGGAGGGATCACTGGCCAGAGCTGGGAGAGGGCAGCTGGGATCTTGCAGGAGGATGCATAGGTCACTTTTATTTTTTCCCCACTAAATTGCCCTAGCACAGCCTTCCCCCTCCCTGCTCTAGCTTATTCAGTTGTCTCTCGCTAGAGGCAAACTGCCTGTCTTCACAAAACGTCCCTCTCTGTACAACAAGCACCACTCAGTCCTTCACCTTCCCAATTTTGCCACATGAAGGACACCTGGGATGGTGTAGGGGGGGTGGGCCTGGTGGGGAAAGCCTGGCCAACTGGGCTTCGATTATTTATTTTTTTTTAAAGAAAAAATAAATAGTAGCTAGCTATGGTGAAAGTGTGCAGAAAGCCATGGTAGGAGAGAAGCCCCAGAGGGAGCATTTGAAGCCCTAGTGGATCAGTCCCTATTATTCATTATAAACACCTCACTACCTGTTGAAGTGATGAGTGACTTCGGGTACCACCAGACTGCCAGCTCAGAGTACTGAGGTTAGACTCCTGGACTAGGGAGTGACAGAGTAGATGCTTCATTTCCTGGACTGATATACAGAGAAATGAAGAGATCTACCTGAATTAGACAGATTGCATCTTTTTCCTGCACCACAGGTAACAATCAAGTTAGGATATATTTTAAAGCAGTCCATTCTAGGGCCAATAGTTTTCACTGTAGTATCTCTGAACCTTCCCTATGCCATTACCAGCAATATATACAACAACATTCAAGCAACCTTCTTTTTGCATCCTTTTCAAGGCTTAAAGGGGATTGTTAACTAACCAAATCCTTCATCTGAAATTGCTCTGTCCCCACTCGTGTCTCTACCACTGTACAAGGTAAATGCAGTGCAGCTATTTTGGTAGTGGGTAGATGAAGTTTCTTATTTGACACAGCTGGAGCTTGATCCACTTACTCGTAATAAATGCTGAAGGATAAGCAGAAGCTAAGCTGGATAGAAACCAGAAGTATTTGCCAAGTGAAGTTCCTTAGTCTGTCTCAGAATAAATCAAAGGGCCTTCTGAGATAGCTGTCAGAGGTTCGGAATTAGACATATCCTTCAGTGAAATGAACATAGATCGTTTCATAGATTTCCCCTTGCTTCAGAAGGTACGACAGCAGCACGGAGGACACAGAGTCGGTAACAATAGTCCCATTCTCCCATCACCGCTCTCTAGAGGAACAGGCACATTTATTATTCCATTTCCACCTGCGCCAGCACCCTCACACTTCATCCTCCTCCCTTTTTTTCTAGAAGCATTATGTGTCACCTATAGAAGTACATAGCTCAAACAAGGTTTTATCTCTCTGGTTAGCTTTTCTGCTTTGCCTGCCTAGTTTTAGATGTCCAAAACCTTAAAGCTACATTAACACCTAACGAGGCCGAGGCAGAGTGTGCTTGAATTATTCATACAAAATACTGTCTAATTCCTTCTTGAATTGATTTAATTTATTCCTCCCCTTGCTAAATGTAGAAAAAAAATACATGTATTCTACAACCACTATTATTAAGTAGCTCAAGCTATTCCCTCTGATTGTGACTGCTTGAATATCAGACTGTTTTCCTTGGGAATTAGTAGTAGGTTACATGCACTTGGCCTGAGTCTTTATTGCTCTGCCCTACACACAGGAAAAATGGCTACATGTGGAGATAATGGCCTTATTCCCTGTTGTTTTAAGCACATGTGTGAATCCAGTCCCTGGAAGCATTCTCCTAATTTGTGAGCAATCTGTTCACCCATTCTTTCAACTACAGTACTTCTCTTTCAATGCCAAAATTTGAAATAACAGAATTGTCTCCTCTGCCGCTTTTCTTAGTTTTTTTGTGCATGTAGCCACCACCTATGCGATTATTTCATTAATGAAAACCTCTTTCCAGACAATGCATTGTTCCTCCTCACCAAAGGAAATTGGAATTTCCTTTATTCCTGCCACATGGAGAATAACTGGAAATACATGCATAAGTTTTAGCTTATGTTTTAGCTGAAATATGCACATGGGCAAGTTTAAATAGTCCTTTTCGTGTCAAAGTTGTCGTGAGTGACCAAGCTCTTATAAGAGTGTTATGTCAGATTTTCAATTTCTTTACCACATGTGCCCTTATACCTTAGAGGTCATAAAACCACCGGCAATCACTTCATTAGCCCTAAAAGGCTTCCCTCCCTGAAGTGCTTACCATTTACATACCCGAGACCTGGACAGAGAGCAATGACACAGAAACAGTAATGGAGGAAGTCTGAGAGGTGAAGCCGGATTGTTGCACAACTAAATACATACTAAATAATAACTGAATACATGCTGAAATGAAAGCAGTTAACCCGAACGAGAAATATTTACCTTCTTCTTTTTCTTCCTTTTTTGTCTCCTTTTTTCAAAGCAGCCATTTATTTGTGTTAGAAGGACACAGGTATGTCGGTAAAGTAAGAAAATGATGGAACCATTGAAAATACGTGTTAGCATTTATGAAACCATGTGAGTAAAAGTACAAGGATGCTGAATCAGATATAGATAACAGAGCTAATAGTTACCAACAGTTTCCATGGGTAGCTTTAGATAAATTTTTACTTAACTAGTATACATCTAGCAATAAGTAACATCACTTATAAAATAACAGGTTAAAATATTGCTATATGAGCAGTAGGTAACATTAGTGAGTCTTGTACAGTAATGCTGAATGTGTAAACATATGTGGTGATCAGTATAACATTATCATACCCACGTACATCTGCAAACAACTAGCTTAAAATTTACGGGTGTTTATTACATGAATTTAGCATAAATGTTTGTTTTGATGCTCTTTTGCTTTCATGGATAAATTGGCCTTTTTTTTTTAAGGGCGTTTTAGGTGGGTTTTTTTTCCCCTACAGCTTGAAAATTTCTTTTCTGAGAAAGTGTTTTGGAAAAATGGGTTTCCTTTGGCTGCTATGGATACAAAAAAGGCTTAAGTGCCTCTCAGGAATTTTTTGTGTTCTTTAAGGTAAGAAAGTCAGAGGAAGGAGTTAAAAAACAGAAGTGCCGTAAGCAGAAATAGATTTTACAGTCTTTCTATTGGAACACAGTATCATCCCAGTGGAAGTCATTAGACTTTTTTCCTCCATATATAATGAAGGACTACTGTGACTCATTCCTGAATTGTAAATGAATTTTTAAAACATTTCAGAGCGACGGTCAGGGACATAATAAAACCCAACAGCCCAGGGTATCATTCCAACCTGTAATTCCTTAGCAAGGAGATTACACAGGTCAGCTGCTAAGTAAACCCTGTTTATGATCATTGAACCTCAGGTCAAGTGTATTGCTAGGAAATTAATTTTCACTGGAAATTTAAGTGCTGAAGAACAAAAATCAAAATCAATTTTGAGCAATTATAGCTGTATAAAGCTAAATACATCTTTTTATTGTTGCTGTTTTAAAATATTAGTGACCAGAAATCAACAAAATCATTTCCACAGGTTTCTTGTCAAAATGCCTGCTATCTTTCTTTTTCTCTCAACTCTGTGGGATGGAAAATGACACCACGTCGGTCTTTGTCACGTAATTACATTACTGTATTATTGCCTTGCTAGAAGTGGAAAATCTTGTTCAAAGACTATTGTCAAATATTGTCCTTTCCAGCCTATTCTCACCTAGCCTCTACTTTTCAAAGTAACTGTTTTTTTCTAATGTGATTTTATCCTTTTTTCCACCATCTGGCCTAATAATGGCTTGGTAACCTGGAGAACAGTAGGCAAAAGACTGCACGTCAGCCAAAGCACGGTATCCCCTTCCCCGCATCCTGACATAGCCTAATCTTCCTTGTGAAAGTTAGGTACCACTTCTGAGAGTCAGGTGTCAGGTCAGGCTGGAAGTGGTGCAGCAGGATCCCAGGACAATGATATTTTTATTCCTTTCTGTGGATCTTGGAAAATTACTTCAATGCTGTGTGGCTCAGATTCTGCAGCTGTAGTAAGCACATGTTTACTGATCTCACAGGGCTGCTAAAACTTAGTTCATCAATAGCTGTCAAGCACACTCTGCTCCCCAGATGATAGAAAATATAGAAATTTTAGAAGATTAAATTGAAATACTTATAGAATCCTTTAGAGGTTTTAAATCCTCTACTCCATCCATTAGGAACATCTACTCCAGTCTGCACAAAACAGTCCCTAGAACATCACTCAGTCTTTTCATGAAAACCACAATAAGTTCAAGCACCTTGGTTAGGTACTGTGTTCAGAAAATATTCAGAGTGAAATCCTATCCCTGCCAAAGTGAGTGGCTATGGTTTTGTTTCCAATTTAGATTTAGAGTCTCCGGACAATAGAACACTGCTTATATCCTTTGGGATCATATTCCAATGGCTTATTGCCCTCACGGCTAAAATGCTTCAGTTTGGAGATGGCATTTCCCAAATGAGTCTGCCCATCCTGAGATTTATTTTAAGCCACCTCTTCTGCCTTGTAATGGAGTATTAAATATATTCAGAAATACATTTAATAACATCTTGTGGCTGTTGGTCTTTGCAAAAACAATAACATAACTATTTTCTAATAATCTGAAAGCATATTGCCTTTCCAAACATACCAGTTTATACACAGGAAAGAGCTCAAAGAGATGGAAAAAAAAAGACCATTCTCATTCAGAGAACTATTAAAATGGTTTTCAAAGGCTGATACCAAGAAAGGAAAGGCAATGGAAAAATGGAAAAAGAGTTTATTAGGGGATATATATCCCTTCTGTGCAATATAATTCTTGAGTAGAAGAAAGTACATGGCAGTGTTTCACTCTTATTAAAAGAAAACGAATTCTGGATGCATGCTTTCACTTTCAATAAGATAACACTGACCTTAGGTCAGCAAGCACTATAGGAATATAATTCTTTTCCTTTCCATACAATTGAATGCAATTTCAGCTACAGAGGGTGCAGAGACGGGGGAAGGAAAAGAAATCTTACGTTATCACTTTCAACTCCTCATATGATCCTGGATTTTAGTGACAACAGGTTGATTGATTTTACAAAGTTTTAGTTAAATGCCTGGGTTATTAGGCTGAGAAAAGTCCAGTCAGCTGTAGCTGCATTGCTGTGGTGAGCAGAGCTTCAGTGAATCTCTTTCCCCATTCACAGCTGAGCTAGACCAACCTGTATGTCCATGCAGGAGGAATGCGTTCACAACAATAACGTGGCACTAAAATCTGCTTTAAACCATAGAAATTTTACCCCAGCCAATCTGAGTGCTAGATCAGATCTTTAGGGGATGTTGATTCCTTTCATCTCTGTTGCATCTGTGGTGTATGATCCACATCTTCCCATCTGTTCAGAGTTGGATGGAAGAGTCAATTTCTGCTCCTTAGAGAAGTGGAAAGGGAGTATGTTATTCAGGATGGAGAATGCCTAGGGTAACTTTCTTGTTAATCATGCAGCCTACAAAAGGGACACTAAGAGATGAGGCTGGCAGCTAGTGAAAAAACATCAAGGAGTCTTGCAGCTCGCCTCCTTCCCAGAAGAACCAAGTACAGGATAGATGACTCGTCCTTATGGGGAGAAGGAAGCTTGTAGCAATACAGGAAGGAGGTCGCTCACACCACCGAGAGGTAGTCTCAACAGGAGACCTGTCTCGCTTCTCTGCCTGCATCCCTGAGGTGTTCTCAGGCCAAACTCTCAAAGTCGTGTTTTATAGCTCAGTACAACTGTTCAAGTTGGTACAGCTTCATGTTTGATGATTTTCATTTAATGGAACTCAGGAAACATTAAATCTCTGGTTACAGTGGTGTACCCGTGTCTCTTAAGTAATGAAAGTAGCATGGACAATTTAGTTCAGCAAACCCTAAAACCTGCTGGATCCAGATGGATTTTACTGCTATATTTTAAACCACTCAATAGAAAGTGCAGTTCTCGTGTCTAAATGCATGTCTCAGCCCCTTTGAATCCAGTAATAGGTCTCAAGAAAGTTTTGCTGATGCTGTGATTTCAAAGCTGAGCGTGACTCTACCTCCTGCCCCAATTATCAGCCAGTTTCTTTAATAATTCAAAATCCTTGCTAAAATCCTGACCTTAGAGATTAATAAAATGATCCTTTATAGCCTTTCCAAGTCAGGCCGATTAAACACAGATTTGGCACAGACAAACTGAGAAACTTCAGTAACGTTATTCATTTAGCTAACAGAGTTACCTCCCCTGCTGACGCACTCCCAATTAATGCCAAGAAAGGCATCTGATCCGGCGGAAGGGGACCGCTTGTTCCGTGCTCTCTATTACTTTGGATTCGGTCCCAATCTGATGATAACATCACCGTGTTTTACTTGAGAATTTTAATTATTTTATGGAAGTGGGGAGCGGTCTGTCCAGCCCACAAGCCTTTCCGAGGCCCCGGCCAACAGCAGGTGTCTTGGAGAAAGCCGTTCACTCGCTCCACCGAGAGCACCTGAAGGAAGAAAAGTTTCTTCGGTACGGCAGCGGGTGATTAGTTTATACCCTGCAGCGGGAAGATACCGGCGCTGAAGTATTTTATAATTACAACCAATGGTCTTCCTCCTATCAGCACGTCAGCTTTCCCAGACCCAGGCTCTGCTGCAACCAAGCAGCACCAGCTTAGCTTAAATCTGCCTGCAAGCCGCTCCTGTTAAACTGATGCAACCGTACACAAGACGACAGATTTAAAATTAGTTTTTTGTTACGCTAGTGTTTATGAATGCCAGCTGAGTCACCGCAAGCTGAAATTAAACCAGTTTACTAGAGTTCATACCTAAAATTAGCAGGGTTTAGCCAAACCAGTTTAAAACTTGGCTGAGAGGGCGGCGCTGGCTGAGGGAGTCGTGCTGCGAGGCCGCCGGGGAGCAGGGCCATGCCGGGGGCGAGGGGACACCTCCGGCCATGGCCTGGACCCCTCTGCCCATTGCCTCCGACATGTTCCCGGGGGCAGAGATGGCATAGGCAATGGTTGGGGTGGGTAGGGGCCGCTGGAGGAGGAGAGCAAGGGGTCTGGTCCCTGGGGGGAGGTGAAGGAGAGGTTGAGGGGACCCTCCCTGAGCCCCCGGCAGTGAGGAGGGCCCGGAGGGAGGCTGTGGGTACGCAGGGGCTCCCATGGCAGGGACGGCTGGGGCCTTCTGGCTCCTAGCAAATGGCAGGGGGCTGTCCCTCCACCTGCAGGCCTGCAAAGAGGGTGGGTGCCCCAAGGCAGGTGGGGACAGAAAGCTGTGCCCGGGGAGGCACCTCAGACCCGTGGCAGCACCAGGGGGAAGCAGCGGGGGATGGCAGAGGGACTCTCCCCCCGATTCTGCAGAGGCACAGGACCCTGTCTGCCAGCCTGGCCTGCTGCTATGGGCTTGGGCAGGCCCTTGGACCATTGCTCCACTCTTGCTGTGGCCATGGGAGGTCCTGGTGCTTTTCTCCTGGATCCTGCCACTGAGGGGAAGGGGCTTTAGCCGGCTGCATGGCTGTTGCCAGTGACAGATGTGGCTTTTATGGCCATGGGACCCACTTTGAGAACTGAGGATGGCTTCGGGGGGGTACCTGACAGCCACCTCCCAGTACCTACAAGGAGGTCATGGAGGAGATGGACTCAGGGTCCTCACAGCATTGCAGGGCAGGAGGGCAAGAAACAACCGGCATTAGTTGAAATGAGAGAGTTTCAAGGTAGGTATAGGCAGAAACTGTCTACCCATGAAGGAGGCAGTGGAGCAGGTCACCATGAGAGGCTGTGCCACCTCCATCTTTGGAAGGTTTCAAGCCACAACTAGTCCAAAGCCCTGAGCAGCCTGGTCTGCCCCCAGAGCTGGCCCTGTTTTGGGCCAGGAGGTGGACTGGAGGCCTCCTGAAATCTCTCCCAGCCTGAATTATCCCATCATCCTATGATAATCACCAAGCATTTTTACCAAGACAAATTTGCACATACAGCACTTTGTACTCAGGCCTTAACCTCAATAAGGTCTGGTGGCAGCAAATTATATAGATTAATCAGCTAACCATCATTTCAGTCAGCTTTATTTTTGCTCTGACTTTGGTATAAGGAAAGAAGACAGTTTCATCTTTGCAATCCCATGCACTTGAGGCAAAATTTCCAACGCACAAGCTTAAGTAAGTAACATCTTTCTGAAAGTGCTGAGCTCTTATCAGCTGTCTCTTGAAGGGAAATTATTGCCAGCTGAGCACTTTGGAAAACTTGATCCTTTGTTTACCCACCTAAATAAGGCTTTGGACCTTAATTTTTGGCACATCTTCTTCAGTGTCTTGGCTGCAGCAACTTCTATGTGTTCTGAAAAGACAAATTCCTTCCTTACAAGAAAGGTACATTATTATGTTTGTGGTATTGTCCCCCCAGGATCAAAGAAAGCAGCTGGCCCATCAAAAGTCTCACAGTAAGTGGAAATTGTTAATTCCAAGCACAATCACCAGTCTGCTAGCCATAGACCTCATTAGCAGAAGAGCCAAGATCCACCATCCTTATATAATCAGGTATCAGTTGTGCTAAAATGTCAGGGAATATTACATTTTAAATATGAGCCTTACTATGTTTATCTAAAATATTAAATCTTGTGTATACTCTATTTTTAGTCATACGCTATCTGTAAAAGAAAAGACATTTTTCTTTTCCAACTTTTATTTATATGTCTGTTTTCTTCTCTTTTTGCAGTAAATTAGTCACTAATTTAATCATCTTTAAGATCCATATGCTCGCCCACACCATCTTTCATATGAGTACAATGAGATAAAGATTATTATTTGCTGAACTGGGATATAATTAAACATTCTGAATTTCAATTGTTTCAATTGATTACAGTGAGAGATCACATGGTCCCCTGCAATTCAGTGAGATAATTTTTTCATTTTAAATATTTCTGAATTTTCTACACTTGTCTTTTAATTTAACTTCCAGCCCTTGATAACAGGGTTTACTTACATCAAACTAGTAACACACTCCACTGAAATTAAATAGTTTGTTTTGTTTTTTTTCCCCTCCTATGGCCATATTGGCAAGTTTCACAGCTGAGCAGTATGACAAATACCATATGTTCACCTTCGGGCCACTGTGTTATTTGCTGGTAACTGCATTTCCTGCTGCTGTAGTTGCTCTGTGAAATTAAGAGTGACTGTGACACTTTCCCTTTATTGCCTTATGTCATCTTATGTATAAAGGCAAATTTCTAGAGTCACTGCTCCATGAAATGGATAAAAATGTGTGTAGATTCATATTTTGTATTGTTAAAACACAAGGAACATTTGAATTCTCAGCAGAAGTGAAAAACATTCCAATCGGAAAGTTGCCTGACGAAAAATTCAATACCTTTCTGCCTTTATTCATTTATTTCAGCCTTTATTGCTTATGAATCTAATGAAATGCTAGGCTAGAACTCCGTTTCAGTATGAAATGACTCAAGGGAAAAGAGTAAATGTCCAACTTCATGAACAATATATGACAAAGCTATAAAGCAAGTCCTTTGATTAGTTTATCTAGTGACTTGTAACTTCACTTTTGAATAAACAGAGGTTGTCAGGCTGAGGTAGCAGAAGAGTTTCCTATGAATATTCATGCAAACATGCCTGCCCTCAGTCTAGCACGATTTGATGGAGCTTTTCCTCTGCCATGCTTTGATTAACTGACTTCCTTAATGAGTTTTTTTGCTCATTTTTGTTTTAAGTTTCCAAGAAAGAGGGCATGGGAGAACACCTGACCAAATCCTCACTCCCTACAGACCAAAAGAGCTGTCAAGAGGAGCTGGGAGTTCAATGGAGAGACAGGATTGAGCCTTATATTTGCTAGTCTTTTTAAGTCCTGCTTCCCCAAGGATCACAGAAGAAGGGCTGACAAAGCAAAAGACTGCAGGGTTTAAGAGATTCTTGCTATTTTAATCTTTTAACAAGTAATGCAGTCCAGCCAGAAAGAACTTTGCCTTATTCACTTCTAGGCTAGTCCTGGACCAAAGGGTTTTCTTTCTTGTTCCACAGCCTCTAGAAAACTCCTGCTGGTTCCCCTCCATCCAGTACTTTAGCTTCCTCTCCTCCTCTGAGTGGAAAATCTCCCTCAGTAGTTTAGGCTGACTCTTCCTCCTCATGCTTATACCCTTCACCAGCTGCAGCCACTCACTGGGGAGCTCACCTGCAGACATGAAGTAGCTCCATTGTTAGCAGCTGCACTGCAAATTTACAAAATTCCTTTATTAGGCACACACTCTTCCAAGTTAGCAACAGTGCTAATGCTGTAAGGTGAAGGAAGAGGGAAAAAAAGTAGTAAATCAACTTCTAAGTTAGAAAAGGTGGTATTACCTTAAGAAAATCATTGGATCATTGGCAGGTTTAGTGTGGGATCTTGCTGGGACTTTGTAGAAGCGAGTGGGGGGAGCTAAAGATATGTAGTTGGATGCAGTCTATATGCTTAAATAGTAATAAATAGTTCAGTTTGCACTCATAAGGAGGATTTATAAGGTGTTCTTCTACCCAATAGGAGTTTCCTTTAGGAGTTATGTCTGTTCTTCCTACAATGTGTCAGGAGAATTAACACCAAAGAACAGAACCTGTAAAGGCCAAAACAGGAGCTGTCTAGGTAGCAACTAGCAATAGAGGCATACAGAGCTTTAGATCTGCTTCCCTCAAGTCAGTGTTATTTTTGGTTAACTAGAGATGCCTGTATACCCGAGTCCGCTGCTGGAGTAAGCTTCCAGAGAAGCCAGGAGAGCTCTTTCTCAAAAGAACAAGTAGGTGTTGTTCTCCTTTTGTGGAAATGTCCAAGAGCAAATCCCAGTCATTCAGCACTACTGGTGTCACCAATTCTTCCTTGGCTTTGTTTCCTTCTTTGGGTTCCCCAGCTTCCAGTGAGATGTAGGACAATTGCAGACAGAGAGGTTTCAGTTGACGTGGAGATTTTGATGAAATTTAGGCAACCTAAATTGACAGCTGCAGTCCTGAAAACCTCGTGTCTATTTGCTACATAGCATTAGAAAACTTTATCAGAGTCTACGTATTGGGTGAGGGACTGTTCCAGATTTGCGTATTTACATGCCTAAGACTGTCTCATTCTCAACAAAATACCTTGGGCACCTGATCCTGTTGCCAGACTTGGAAGCAGTTTTCAGTGCTCATCCAATGCATTTGGTTACATATAAACGTGCCTGAAGGAAAACCTGCGTTCCATCCCTCTTTTGCCTATCTATCTGCCCCATTCCCAAGCTCCTTTTTTAAGTCTGAGGACGCTCAAGCCTACGTCTCTCAGGGAAGCATATTGATGAGAGCCTGAAGGTTACTCTATGATGGGCGTATTCTTAGTTGCCAAGGAAAGTAATAAGCATTTAAGTACATAAAAATGGAGAAAATTAATAAGGGCTTGTCTACATACAATGTTCTTCAATGAGG
Organism: Larus michahellis; assembly: GCF_964199755.1. NCBI lineage: Eukaryota > Metazoa > Chordata > Aves > Charadriiformes > Laridae > Larus > Larus michahellis. Next base: position 141,477,518 of record NC_133896.1, on the reverse strand, counting down.
GTAATGAATATGCGTTAATTTTATTGCATAGCATTGTCAAAATCCAAAGACACTGCTTGATTCGTGTACTTTGTGACCATTTGGTCCTTGGATCAAGGGCACAGATCAGGGATTTGAACCTAGGCTTCTCCCTTCCCTCTCTCCCAGACATGCCTGTGAGTATTTGGTTTGGATCATACTTTCTCATGCTGCTTCTCTCTCATTCATGTGCCTTTAAAGATGTAAAGGAGGTAGATGAAGTCTTTACTTTCTTGTGTGCATTTTGACTACAGAAAACATTGGAAATAGCTGCTTTCCAGCTAATAAAGCTGAAGCCTTTTGAGACTGAGGTGTCAAAAGAGGAGATGTTAGAACAAGCTGCTATATTAAGCAGTAGCGTATTTAAAAGAAAACTTGGCTGCTGCTCCACCAAGTATTCTGTGGAAACACAAGAACAAAATGGTTGTGTTGTTAACAAAATACACAGCAGACCTTAGGGTAGCAAATTTCAGTCCTATCTCTAACAAAGGCTCTGTGGTAACTGTGGAAATTATAAACAAGTTTGTCTAGTATCAATATTGAGTAACAGGATGAAACAATAATTAAAGGAAGTCATTAGAAACCAATAGGAAGATAAAGATACATAATACTCACAAATCAACGTAGATGCTGTAAAAGAAAGTGGCGTTTTCAACCTACTGACAACGTATTGTACTTGCTAGCATGGTAATGTCTAAAGTAAAATAATCTGAAATAATTTATTTGGATTTTTATAAACTACTTTCGCCAAAATTCCTGAAGTGGGGGCTGTTAAGGAAATTAAGTAATCATGACGTGAGAAGTGTGATTATAGAATGGCAAGCCATAAAAAAGCAAGGAATATAAGTAAATGCCCAGGTGCCATGCTTGCAAAAGGCCAGCCAAGCGACGACTTGCACTGTGAATGCTGTCAAATACATTTCAAATGACAGAAGAGCTCACCTGAAGTGCAATAGAATGTGAAAAACACTTACCAAAGGAACCTAACAAATCTAGGTAAACTGGAGGTAGGATGATAGATGGAATAGATCAACAAAACAATACCATGGACAACATTGCTAGTTTTAAAATGAGAAAAACCACCACACTTAGCGGTGGGAAGGACCTTAAAAAAAATCACTAAAGTGTTCTTTATCTGCAGTGATGGTCAAAGCGTAACTGGATGTCTAAATGAGAAGTAATAATAAAAATAATATTAAATTGTATATGTAACATGCTTTATCACACATGTATAAGATATCTTCAGACATAATGTGTGGGTCCCTGGGTGGGAGTACATCTATGTGTGTGTACATAGTGTACGCACATCTATGCACATATATGTCCTGACATAAAATACCCACCTATCTACAGAGTTGAATTTGTAGAAGCACTAATATTTAATAAGATGGTCCTATGATTCAGATTTTCTGTGCGGTGTTGTGATGTTACACCTCTGAAGTGCCAATACTTCAGATACTCTGCCTGTGCACATATGCACACAGGAAACATGCACAGGCATATTTCTGATATACATCTAAAAATATTTGCCTCTGTTTCTCTGCCTTTTATAACATTATTTTACCTGTTTATGGATTCCTTACAGAAATGATTAGAAGCAAAGAAAGTTTTACATGTGACTACAAACTGAATAGAGAGGGACACTTCGTTTCAGAGAGGAGATGAAGAATCATAGAATCATAGAATCATAGAATCATAGAATCATAGGGTTGGAAGGGACCTCTGGAGATCATCTAGTCCAACCCCCCTGCCAGAGCAGGGTCACCTAGAGCAGGTTACACAGGAACATGTCCAGGCGGGTTTTGAATGTCTCCAGAGTTGGAGACTCCACCACCTCTCTGGGCAGCCTGTTCCAGTGCTCTGTCACCCTCAACGTAAAGAAGTTCCTCCTCATGTTTAGGTGGAACTTCCTATGTTCAAGTTTGTGCCCATTGCCTCTTGTCCTGTCCCCGGGCACCACTGAAAAGAGCCTGGCCCCATCCTCCTGACACCCACCCTTTAAGTATTTATAAGCATTGATAAGGTCACCCCTCAGCCGTCTTTTTTCCAGACTGAAGAGACCCAAATCCCTCAGCCTTTCCTCATAAGAGAGGTGTTCCAGTCCCCCAATCATCTTTGTAGCCCTCTGCTGCACCCTTTCCAGCAGTTCCCTGTCCCTCTTGAACCGGGGAGCCCAGAACTGGACACAGTACTCCAGGTGCGGCCTCACCAAGGCAGAGTAGAGGGGGAGGATGACCTCCCTCGACCTGCTGGCCACGCTCTTCTTGATGCATCCCAGGATGCCATTGGCCTTCTTGGCCACAAGGGCACATTGCTGACTCATGGTCATCCTGTTGTCCACCAGGACTCCCAGGTCTCTTTCCACAGAGCTGCTCTCCAGCAGGTCAGCACCCAACCTGTACTGGTGCATGGGGTTGTTCCTTCCCAGGTGCAGCACCCTACACTTGCCCTTGTTGAACTTCATAAGGTTTCTCTCTGCCCAGATCTCCAACCTGTCCAGGTCTCTCTGTATGGCGGCACAGCCTTCCGGTGTGTCAGCCACCCCCCCCAGCTTGGTGTCATCAGCAAACTTGCTGAGGGCGCACTCTATCCCCTCATCCAGGTCATTGATGAATATGTTGAAGAGGACTGGACCCAGTACTGACCCCTGGGGAACATCACTCGTCACTGGTCTCCAACTAGACTCTGTGCCCCTAATCACAACCCTCTGAGCTCTATCTTTCAACCAGTTTTCTATCCACCCCACTGTCCATTCATCTAACCCACACTTCCTAAGCTTCCCTATGAGGATGCTGTGGGAGACCGTGTCAAACGCCTTGCTTAAGTCAAGGTAGACCACATCTACCGCCCTCCCCTCATCTATCCATCTAGTCATGCCATCGTAGAAGGCTATCAGATTAGTCAGACATGATTTCCCCTTGGTGAATCCATGCTGAGTACTTCTGATAGCTTTCCTTTCCTCCACATGCCTTGAGATGACACCCAGAACGAGCTGTTCCATCATCTTTCCAGGGATGGAGGTGAGGCTGACCGGCCTGTAGTTCCCCGGCTCCTCCTTCTTGCCTTTCTTGAAGACTGGAGTGACATTGGCTTTCCTCCAGTCCCCAGGCACCTCGCCTGTTCTCCAGGACTTTTCAAAGATGATGGAGAGCGGCCCAGCAATGACTTCTGCCAGCTCCCTCAGCACTCTCGGGTGCATCCCATCAGGGCCCATGGACTTGTGAATATCTAGATGATCTAATTGGTCCCTCACTCGCTCCTCCTCAACCCAAGGGAAGTCGTCTTCTTTCCCTGTTACTTTATTCAATGCCTGGGACTCCTGAGGGGTGGGCCGAGCAGAAAAGACCGAAGCAAAGAAGGCATTCAGTAACTCCGCCTTCTCCACATCCTCCGTCACCATGACTCCTGCCTCATTCAGCAGTGGGCCTACAACTTCTCTGGTCTTCCTTTTGCTTCCAATATACTTGTAGAAGCTCTTTTTGTTGTGCTTGATGTCCCTAGCCAGGTCTAATTCCAAGGCGGCCTTGGCTTTCCTTGTTTCATCCCTGCACGCTCTGGTGGCATTCTTGTAATCCTCCCAAGGGGTCAGTCCCTTCTTCCACTTATTATAAACTTCCTTCTTCCACTTGAGCTTTTTCTGAAGCTCCCTGCTCAACCATGCAGGTCTCCTGCGTCCCTTGGCCGATTTCTTTCTCTTAGGGATGCACCGATCCTGAGCTTGGAGGAAGTGGTCTTTGAATATCAACCAGCTTTCTTGAGCCCCTTTGCCTTCCAGAGCCCTAGCCCACGGGATCTCTCCAAGCAGTTTCTTGAAGAGGTCGAAGTTAGCCCTCCTGAAATCCAAGGTTGTAATTTTACTTCTTGTTGTTGTTTTGTGGATAGTACCCATGATCCTGAACTCAATCATTTCATGATCACTACAACCTAGGGTGCCCCCAACCTTAATGTCCTCCACCAATCCCTCTGTGTTTGACAGTACCAGGTCTAGAAGTGCTCCTCTCCTTGTTGGCTCCTGTACCACCTGTGTCAAAAAGTTGTCATCAATGCACTGGAGGAGCCTCCTGGACTGTGCATGCCTGGCTGTGTGGTCTTCCCAGCAGATATCGGGGTGATTGAAGTCCCCCATGAGAACCAGGGCCTGCGCTTGCGTGGCTACCTTCAGTTGTCTGTAGAAAGCCTCATCAGTCTCCCCATCCTGATCAGGTGGCCTGTAATAAACACCCACAACAGTGTCCCTCATATTTGCCTGTCCCTTAATCCTCACCCATAAGCTCTCAACCCGCTCTTCATCCGCCCCTAGTGAGAGCTCGATGCATTCCAAATGCTCTCTCACATAGAGTGCAATTCCACCACCACGCCTTGCTGGTCTGTCTTTCCTGAAAAGGACATAGCCATCCATGACAGCATTCCAGTCATGCGAGTTGTCCCACCACGTCTCAGTAATTGCAATGAGATCATGGCCCCGCAACCGCACACAGACCTCCAGCTCTTCCTGCTTATTCCCCATGCTGCGTGCATTGGTGTATAAGCATTTCAGAGAGGGAGTTGTGTGTGTAGTTTTGACCCTTGAGATGTGGTGTGCCTTCTGGCTTTCAGAAATACTGGCACACTGGCCCACGAGCGCTGAGCAACTACACCCTGGCACCTCACCAGCAAGCCCAGTACCATCCCCACCCCCCTTCAGATCTAGTTTAAAGCCCTCTCAATGAGCCCCGATAACTCTTGTCCTAGAACCCTTTTTCCCCTGGAGGTCAAGGTATTCCTGCCTGTTACCAGCAGGCCAGGCGTTTTGTAGATCAGGCCATGATCAAAGAACCCAAAGTCCTGCCGGCAGCACCAAGCTCGAAGCCAGGCATTGATCTGCTGGGTCCTTCTATTTAGCCCCTCATCATTCCCCGCAACTGGGGGAATAGACGAGAACACAACTTGCGCTCCCGATCCCTTGACCAGCCGTCCCAGGGTCTTGAAATCTTTCTTCATTGCCCTTGGACTTCTTCTTGTTACCTCGTCGCTGCCTACCTGAAAGAGCAAAAGTGGATAGTAGTCTGAGGGCCGTACCAGGGAAGGAAGCATCCTCTTCACGTCCTTGACCCGGGCCCCAGGGAGGCAGCAGACCTCCCTATGTACCGGGTCCGGCCTGCATATTGGGCCTTCTGTTCCTTTCAGTAATGAAAGGGTACTAAAGGGTACTAAAGAAGGGTACTAAAGATTTATGAAATCATGGTACAGAGGAAGGCAATCAGGTGGTGTGTTTAAGGAGATATTTGATGCAGCTGCAATACAAAAAACCTGAAACATACAGAGGTACTCTTCCATTTAGCACTGAATTACCGACCCATAGAACTTACTGCCGTACTGTAATCACTGAAACCGGGAGTTTAGCAAGATTCTCCAAGCAGTTAGTTTTATCAATAACAAAACTGTTGAACTATACATCAAGTAAAAAAAAGAAATTAATGAGCAGACATGGAGACAATGAGGCTTAAAATGATATTTCCTGTAGCAGCAGGGCTTTCTACAGTATTTTTTGAGCGTTTTGAAGCACCTGAAAATGCATCTGGTAAGCACAGGCTTGGCGGGTAACGGTGTGATCTGTGGCACAGGCAGTGCCACAGATCTCAATTTCTTACATTCCTGCAACTAGAGGCGATCTCAGTAACTTAGATAACTGCTTTTCCAATGTTCTTTGATAGCAACAGGTTACGTTATGCCCCAAAGAGTGATCCTTCAGACTCTAGTAAACCTCAAAACCTATCAATCCCATAAGAATTAAAGCTTTTCAGTGCCCTGCAGTAGAAGCTGAGCTCTATGCAGGGTAGTGTCTTGCACGACAGGTAACAGTTGGAAATGATGGACTAAGTTCAGGGTAGGTAGGAATCCCAAATGCTGTTTCCGTTGCCTTAAAACTGAAAATCATTCAATTTGATCAAAGGTAAGTTGCATGTCCATTTTTGATTCCTGAAAAAAGTGTTGAGTTATATTTCAAGATTTCTTTCAATGTAATTTTTTATTTAGCATGTCTATTGTTTAGGCACATGATGATGAAATAAAATCATATGCCCTGAAGTGTAATATTAAGTATAGAATGTTAGACTGGAGCACAAATCTGTGAAGGTCATTTAAGTATCATATTTGCTGCTAATGTTATACCAGGATCAGTTTTTTTCCCCATAGATAAATAGAAAAATAATATCTCTATTGTGACACACATTCTTTTGTGACATAGGTTCTTTTGTCATATTGGTTTTGAACACAAATGTAAGTTTGCAAATGTTAAAAGTGGGCACTCACAAACAGATGATCTCCATTTATTTATAACACTTGAGTATAAAAATAAATCAAATCTCTTCAAGTGTCTAACCTGCTCAGGAACTGCAACTCCAAAAATGGAGGAAAGGTCTACTCTGGCTAGACAGGCCTATATAAGTATTTTTTTTGTCTGATTTTGCATGTTAAAACTGTAATCCTAGATGGCTGAGCTAGGGATGGTTACCTTTGCTCAACTTGTCTTATTAAGTGACAAGATGCTCCTTTGGCTGGTCAGCGTGGAGACTGACCGTGCCTCCTTCCTCCTCTGCGTGCAGTCCTTGGGATCATGTGCTCCCGCCAGTGACAGCTTTCATTCTGGGACCGTGGGCTGCTGAGTGGAGTGCTTGGCAGAGAACTGGTGGCTCTGGCAATCCCATGGCCCCCGTTTGTGAGCTGGGGTTATTGGCTTTTCTTCCCCCTTCCACTGTTGAACTTGTTGGGCAATTTTGGCAGTAGCTGCCTAAAGGCAAGAGACCCACAGCTGGTGAAAATCAGTGGCCTCTTAGAAGAGAATGAGCCTTATTTAACCAAAAAACTGTAGTGTTTCTCTTTATGTACTTTTTTTTTCCATTTCAGTAGGAAACAGGCAATCCGCTCAGGGAAAACTAAAATCGGAGCTTAAGTTTAGACACCGCAGTCAATCAGCTACGCATCATGGATCCACAAGAACCCAGGCTGCATTTGCTCACTGCTCATGGGACTTGTCTTCTTTTTTCTTTTCTTTTCTTTTCTTTTCTTTTCTTTTCTTTTCTTTTCTTTTCTTTTCTTTTCTTTTCTTTTCTTTTCTTTTCTTTTCTTTTCTTTTCTTTTCTTTTCTTTTCTTTTCTTTTCTTTTCTTTTCTTTTCTTTTCTTTTCTTTTCTTTTCTTTTCTTTTCTTTTCTTTTCTTTTCTTTTCTTTTCTTTTCTTTTCTTTTCTTTTCTTTTCTTTTCTTTTCTTTTCTTTTCTCTTCTCTTCTCTTCTCTTCTCTTCTCTTCTCTTCTCTTCTCTTCTCTTCTCTTCTCTTCTCTTCTCTTCTCCTCTCCTCTCCTCTCCTCTCCTCTCCTCTCCTCTCCTCTCCTCTCCTCTTCTCCGTGGTTTGAATAAAAGAGGCTAAGAGCAGCTTTCCCTGATTCCATTCCAAAACATTTTGGATAGATTGCTAGGAAAGGGAGTCAGAATAGCTTCGCTTTCTCCGCTCCCAGTCTCTTGGTCTTTTTCAACTGAAGTGAAATATTTGATGTCAAGGGCATCTTCCCTACCAGCATCCTTGCCTTTCTCCTACTGCCCCTGTTGCCCCAGCCCTACCAGATGCTGCTGCCTTCTCTCAGGCTGCTGCCAAGAACCAGAAGAGAAGCTCTGAAATGTCTTGGGCATATTTGTTCCCATTCAGTAGCATGTTCACCTCCTCTCTTCATCTCTGCTCAAGTTCCCTTTACAAAGGTAGCACTGATACCTCTGCATCCCAAGCCTAAGACAGTAACTGAGTAAAGCCCAGAGTGATCAAATGAGTCGTTAGTTTTGAGGCCAAGTTCTTCCAACCACAAGTGCCGACATATGCAAGACGAGTCAGGAGATCCTCGCTCCAGCCCATGTCCTCCTGGGCACACCAAGCAGAGCCGTTCCTGGGAACAGCTCCTGATTTTAAGAACTGGAACAGATCGGATCAATAATAACAACCATGCAGTTTGTTCACACAATGTTTAATTTTCTTTCCTAACTGAAACAAAGCTGCTTTTGCATAGTGGAGGGTTTAATTGTAAAAGGTTCATGTAGCTCCTGAATTGTAGTTCCCAACATGTTCTGGAGCAGCTTTGCTGCAATCACTGGAGTTTGCCCCAGAGGAGGACTTACCCAGAGATAAGCTCGGCCAGGGTAACACGCAGAAAACAACACATTGATTTCCTTTTGTTCTTTTTGCTTTACTTATTCCGGGTCATAGCAATAAGATCCAAGAACTTCAAAAACATGCCTGTTAAAACTGTTGCTAGGTAGATTAAATCAGTCACTGAATGGCTGCTCTCTACAGGTATATGAGGACACTGAAGTGAGAATCGTATCAATTTGCTCTGTATTTGTGTGTGGACTACATTATATTCACTAGGGGATGCTTAACTTTCTGCATTTGATTATATATCTTAATATTCCCTTATAATTCTGTTCCTAACTCTGAAAGTGTGCTAACTGATATGCTACTTGCCTTTTTGGTGACTATTTTGATTGAGAATCAGCAGTAGATTGTGTATATTTACAGACTTTTTTTTTTTTAAATCTCAGCAACTGTAAGCTCTTGAAAATGGCTCTTGTTCACCATCAAAATAACACACTGTTTACAATGGTGATTATTCATCACAGGCTATCATTTAAAATATTATTTGGAAGGTAAGCCAGGTGGTTCTATTTCATGTAGGCGTTCAGATTTTTCCCCCTTGTATGAGTAAATACGCAGTTTCAGGAAAACATTCTGAATTGTTAATTTCTGGCATAACAGCCTCAGAGAGACTTTAGCAGCTTCTGAGTTGAGCAAGCTGGGTAAGCAGCAGGGAAGATTGCTCTCCTCCTTACTCTTGGATCAGAATCCATTCCTAAAGGAGAGCGGATCTCTGGCAGCCCGGCGCGTGTGCCCATGGAGAGCTCTCCGGAGCGTTTGACCTTCTTTCTTTCAAAAGTATGCTTACGGGCAAATAAAACACGTGTCGTCTAGAATATTTGCAGATGCAATGACATTGATTTCTTCTTCACCGGGTGTCAGCTCTGGTGAGGTTGATATCTGGGGTTGCTACCACTCCGGTGTTAGTACTGGAAGCAGGGGTTACGGTGCCGTAAGCCAAGAGGTGAAAAGACTTGTTCTGGTTCATTTGAGCCCATGAATGACAGCAGGCCATTTGTTCCCTTCTTGCAACTTTCCCCCGTCTTTCTTAATGTGTGTGCTAATTATTAATGTATGCTGCAGTAAATATTACTTACTCTTCTTCGTCTCTCAGGGTAATCTGTAATTCATCGAGGGCTGGGAACAGCTGGAAGGCAAGGCAGTGATCCTGAAATTTTCTGGAACTGAAGTCAATGATGTTTTTATGGTCACCTAAGTTTCCTGGGAGTGTTTTGTGTTACATTAAGTGGTTGTTATGCACTGATGAGCAAGCCTAATGAGCGTAGCCACTTCCCTCTGATAAATTATGGGAACGAATTTGAATGCTCATTAACATATATAAATGAACCCCGTGTGAACATTGTAAAGAGTTCTGCAGGGTACAAAAGTATCACTGTGGCTTACCCTACTGTTTGAATCTGGGTTTATCACTTGTCAGAAGGAGATCAGTCTAAATGAAAATAAATAAATTACTTTTTTCTAATAAGGGAAACTGTATTAGTATAAAAAGGATTTAAATGCCCACACCCATGGGCAGTTTCTTTCCTGTCAGGAATACCATTAAGAAGATATGGAGAGAAATAACTGCATGAATTAGTATACTAGTGAGAGGAGAGGTGGGGAGGGCCCTCCGTGCCAGTGGCAAACTGAACCAAGTAGGAGTGTCACCTTGCTTCATTTCAGAGGAAGCTGGGGTCCTTGGGAATGGCGAGCTGCTCATGGCCTTTCCAAGACCACTACTTGTGTTTGGTGCTTTAATATAATCCCATTTTTCCGTAGCAACATGCACATTACATTATTGTAATATTTATTGTTGCCATAAGCTGAGGTACAGCCTCTTCTGGGCAAAGGAATATTTTTGTTCTAGGAAAATTCAGCAGGTAAGAGGTTTTTCATCATAATATGCAAAATAAGTCAAAAGGAGTCATTTCAAAAAGTAGCTTTTGATCCAGTATAGCTTTTTCCCAGTAGGTTTGATCAGATAACTGGTTGCATTAATTGTCACTCGGTGTAGGAAGAGAGGCTAAATACTTCTGCCTGTCAATTCACCCAGATGTACAGAATAGCCCAAAAAAGCACACGCAGTAACTGACAGCAATGAATTCTGAAACAGCTGACAATCATGAATAATGCAGTAAGGTAAAAAAAAATACTGTTGTTGAGAGGTAGTTCACAGGTTGTTCTACTAGCACCTTCTTTAAATGTATTGTTCATAAATGGAACTTTTCATGTGAGTTTCACTAAATTAGACAGTAAACTATGAAGGTAAACTTACAAAGGAGCAGTATCACATATGAAACCTTTAAATATAAAAAACCGGGGCCTGAGAAGGAAGCTCTACTAAAATGACATGTCTATAATTGAAAAAAACCCATTATTTCTTTGCTGACTATATGTATAACTGAGGAAAATTTCCACAGATTGGGATGTAGACATATTAAAAAAGATGCTCCTGAACAGACCACCTCATATGATGCAAAAACAACTGAGGTCCAGTAGAAAGGGTCCCCATGACTTCAATGGGCTCTCATGAGGAAATATTTTCACATTCCCTATCTTAATCATGTAATTTGGTAATGTAGGTGATGCCAGTACTCCCTGATATTTAAATCAGTACATTATTCTCTATTGTTTGGTTGTAGTTTTGGTAGAGTTACTATTTCTGCCTGCATACGTTTCCTTTTCGCCTTTGTCAGCTTAACACAACAGTGGTACTGGCTGTTGCCAAGTGTTTTCCAACAACGATCAGAAGCAGAAAAATAAGAGTAGAAAATAAGAGCAGAAAATAGGAGTATTTCAAGCATATTGTGCTGCTTCTCCAGGGTAGTCTTTTAGGCTCTGACAATTTACATCTCAGAGACTGAGCTCAGAGTTGGTGACCCCATATTCCGTTACTCTCAATGGGTGTCTCTTCCATAACTTACCCATCCGCACCAGGAATCCTTGCCACCCCCTGTCAGAATGAGCTCCATGGTTTACTGTAAAAACTGTCCTTTTACTCCTATAGTTTTGACTTGTTTTATTGTCTTTGTTTTCCCAATCCATGTAGAGACATTCCTTATCCCATGGTTGCTTAGTTTCCCTAACTGTCGATGACGGAGGTGGCCAGGGGCCAGCGAGCTCTACTGGGGTGCTTTCTGAGTCTTTCAGGAGTTTGCGAGGCAGGACTTCCCTCACAAAGTCCATGCTGACTCTTCCCTGATGCCCCAAAATCATCCACACATCTCCTATTATGTTCTTTATTATAGTATGTAGGTAGTTGCACCAAAAAAGCAGTTTAGTTTTTTGCTCTGGGTACCATGACCTCCTACTGAATAGTTTTGCTGTGTTTTTGTAAAGATGATACCTTTGCCACCCTCCAGTACAGAAGGTCATCAAGGTACTATATTGGACCGCCACATAATACAATAGCCATTTCCCAGAATGCAGTTTTCACTGTATTAGAAAAAGAGAAGTCGTGTTGGAGTGCCATGTCCTGCCCGCTGTAGGAAGAAGGTGAACATGTACATCAACTTTTAAGAAAGAAAGATAAGCACACAGAAAAGTGGCCTGAGCATAGTAGCACGTAGCAAGGCACAGTTACACAGCAGCATTCATAAAGAGCAGCCCTCAGGAATGAGCTGCCATGGGTTTGATTTTTACACGCACAGGCCGTACTTAGAGGCCTTGCACTGTTTTCCAGAGCTATGTCTACACTGCCAAATAAAAAAGGACCTGGTTTCAAACCCAAGTCCAAGTGACAGGGACAGGGTTTATGTGTATGCTGTGAAGCAGCAGCCTCCCGCAGGTCAGGGCTGTCTTGCGGACAGCTGTTTGGAGAAATCCAGACCGGAGCCAGGGGCTCAGAGAACAATTAAGCTGTGCGGACAATCAGTAATCAAGCTTGCTCCGTGGCCTTGTTTTATTTAGGAGTATAGAGGCACTCAGTGTGATCCTTCTAACAAACGGGAACAGCTTGTAAAAGGATAAGAGAAACGGAATGATTTCTGAGTAAATAATCTGATCTAGGGAATGATGTAAACCACTAGCAGAGGCACTTTCATGTGGCGCGAAATCATTAACGTTATGTAAGAGCTGAAAGCACTCACGAAAGGCTGGTGCACTCGTATCGGGACATGGATCATGCTCTTACTGACATTTAGCATCCTTTTACTCCTGGAGCTGGGGCCACTTGAGAAGCTCCATCTAAGTAAATTGTATTTAGGCTGTAATATTTTGATGCTAACTGAGCTGGAAAGGGCTCTCCTGATGAGCTCCTTAATGAAAAAACAGACAAATCTCAATTCCAGAAGGAATGACTGCACTTGTCTTTTTGACCTGACTCGTTGTCACAGAGTTAGATCTGAAATGAGACCTAAGTAAAAATAAAATGAAGATGGGTGGGAGTGTTTCTGCTTAATCCAGTGGTCTAAAAAGCAGATATTGCTTTTGGTGGCTGAGAGCTGTAACCATCAGCGGTGCAGAGGAGGAGGCGGGGGGGTGGTGGTGTGAGTGCCTTTCAGGCCAGCACTCCAGATGCTAAAATATGCTGTAGTTAATGTTCACTGCTTTTCAGGCTGAGGTTTCTTTCCACAGTTTTTTTTTTTCCTGAAGGTTAATTAAAGGACATGTTCTCATAATACAGTTCCTATTTCCCGATACAAAATCTTCACTGTTCCTGGTCTAAATGGTAAGCATTAGCTACTTAATACCAGCAAATTTCCCCATAAAGTATAGCTTTCAAATGCATAGCAGACATGCCTCGTTAACCAAATGAAGTATTTCACAGAGATATAAAAGCACATGATTGACACATAGCGTGCAGTCAAGGGAAATATTATCCTTCGAAGCTTTCAGCAATGTGACACCAAATGCTGCACTGTGCAAAGTTCAAGTAACAGAAATAATGGGCTTCATTAGAAGAATCCAGAGCACACTGATCTGTCACTGACAAAAATCCAACTCAACGCTAGCTAGAACAAATGGTGATTATTTTGTTTCTTTCCTATTACCAAAGCATTTTTTCTTTTAGGCCTCAGAGCACGGTCTCCACAGCATAAAGGAAAGATGACATTAGCTTTAAAAAGCTGTGGTTTGCACTGCCCAGGAAATCCCTCTTGGATCTTGCCTTCCCTTACACCCACCCCAACAGACCTTTTCTCCATGCCGTGATCCTGGCGCGTAGTGACACTCTCACCCAGAGGGACACAGCTCACTGCCCCGGAGCAGAAAAGCTGGGCAGGGAACTGAGCTAGAGAAAGATGCCACCTACCTGGTTAGAAATCAACACTCTTTTCATAATGGTAGTCAATATTATTATTTGTGTGCAGTTTTAATTTCCTCAGCATCTCAGTAACTGTGCATGCTCTCGCTCTTCCGTATGTCCTTCAATCTTTTTTTTGAGACCCCTAAATCATAGAATTATTCAGGTTGGAAAAGGCCTTTAAAATCAACGAGTCCAACCAAGCCTGAGAGTGTCAAGGATTTTTTTTTAATATATCCTTACAATCCTTACTGAACATACCTGAGTGAAAGCTGTGTAAACTACAGGGAATGCAGCCTGATAGGATAGGTAGGGCAGTGTTTATCTGAATGTAATTTTCCAATCGCTGGAACTACACTTTCATTTCAGGGAGACAGAGCAGCTGTTATTTTGGATAGCGATGAATTTAGGCAAATGGAAACTGCAAATGGTCTTCTGCAGATTCAGACATCTTCAAGAGACAGGCTAAGATCATTCACTTTAATATTATTTGCTTTTAAATCAGTTGCAGTGGTTAGCTGCAAAACACCTCTTGGGTACTTTGATTTCATTTGTTTCAGAACACAAATCAGGTATATTTAGCTAATCCTCTAAAATTCAGCTGTATTATCCTCTTTGATTAGCCTCTCTAAAATGCATTTTTACTGTTATATTTTAAAGAGGATTAATCTTTCCTAATATAAATCACAATAGTCTCTTTAGTTATGGTACATCTTAAGGTTTACACAGTTTAAACTATTTAAATATTGATTTACGTTGCCTAAATTATTCTATTAGAGCTGTTGAGATACTAAGACTGACATCAGGATTATTTTATTGCCTGATGTGTCAGATACAGATCGTGTTGAAGACCCGGTTCTTTCTCGATTATTGTCCAACATCTCAACTGGTCCTTATTTTTTTCTTAAGAATTTGAGAACAAATAGTGATGGATGCAAAACAATAGGAAGTCATTAAGTTGATATAAAATTTTATTTGATAAAACCCCTGAGTAGATGGACTCTCTGTATGTCACTGATATCTGGAAATGCTAGCGAGCCCTATTCTGTCTTTTAAGAACTCGAGCATGAGCTGTCACTCGAGCGTATCAGAAATCCTTAGATTTCTTTCCTCCATACTGTCATTCTGCTACAGACATTTATCTACTATTTTTTTCTCATCTGATTTGAAATACATGGAACACTCTCACTTCCAGAAAAGACTCTTACGGTGACTCTGGAGAAGCTACCCTCCTCTGTAAAATGCAATTGGGGTTGATGTGTGAAACTCTCAGCAGAGGTGTCCCGTCTTTCACGTGTGCCCTGTTTGCTCTGAATCACAACTGCCGCTCAGAGCGAACTACGGAGGCTTGGCACAGAAAACAGCAAGGAGACCAATAAGCCGGTGTTGCCTGGGGCACAATGAGGACACGCGTGTTTTTTCTTTGGATGGAGATTGTAAAGTCTTTGCAAGTGGCTTACGTATAATTCCTTGGATTTATTTAAAAAGTTGGGTTTAACAGGTAGGCGGGGTTACAGCAAGAATGAGGAATCTAATCACAGTTTAGCCACTGATTTTCTGGGTGATCTTTTAATAGACACATGCCAGGACTTTCAGAAAGGGCCTGGAATTTGGGGTGTCCCAGTTTAGAGTCCCACCCCTGATTTTTTTTTTTATTTACTTTTGATTTATTTAGGAGGAACATTTGAAAACACTGACTATTTATTTTAGGTATAAACACAAACTGATTCCTTTGAAACAAGTCAAGCACATCTTAGCCCGGCCTCTTGGTGTAAGAAGGTATTTTTAGAAATACCCTTTTTGTTGTTTACTTATCCATATTGTGGACACAGCAATGCTAGTCGTGTAAAGCTTTTGCATCTCCTTTAAGGACATTTAGCTCTGCTTCATCTGAAATTGCTATAAAGCTGCGAAAGCTAGAAATCAGGTGTTCCTATCTTTTGAGCCTACAGTCAAGCGTTTGTACATCAATTTGCATTTTGAACCCGTGCAAGTTTCAAACTGGTTCACAGTACGCTGAGAGTGGAGGCAGATATGAGAGGTATCTTGAGGACAGCTTCTCTGTGTGCCAATTGTGTGCTCTTCAAATGAAATTGCTCACGAGTACCCATTTGACTACACTTTGCTGGCAAGAGCAGGGGAAAGGAAGAGCATCACAAACCCTTCATCTCGCATGCGAGGGTTGGCCAGTGCTGAGCATCCAAAGACATGAACACAAAGGAGAGAAAGGAGTATGTAATCATCACACTTGTGACTCTGCCAGCCTCGCATTCCTACTGGCTTTCCAAGGGAAATGATTCACTTCCGAACGTGAAGCACAGCTGGGTCGGGGCAGTATAACAGTAATTCCTGGGGGCATGCCACTTGAACCTCAACGAATGGAAAACTTCAGCTTCTTTGACCTCCTGGGTGCATCCTGGTCTTTGTTAATGAAACTTTGGTACAAAGTTCAACCAAACAGTCAGTGACTATAGTTTTTAGTTTAAGCTGCAATAGAGAAAAGGAGAGCTCTTCGCCAAGATCTTCATGTAGGATTGGTTGTTGTAGCCAGCTCACCTAAAAATTATACAAATACTCTCCTTGTGAATAATGGCAGTCTAAAAAGGGTGGCTTCAGCATTTCATGATGAGTGTATTAATTCCCAAATTCAAAAAACCCTTAGGTGGAGGTGGGGATCAGTGTTTTTGGTGGGAAGGACTTAACCCATAAGGGCCTGTGAAGGCAGCTACACAACACCAAAGTGAAAACACAAGACTGGGGTTTAAGGTTTGAAGTAAAATTTCAAAAGTACTGAGGAATGTAGGCTACTTGAGATTGTTGGGGCACATGGCTGAGGAAGACAAAGGCACCTGAGGACAAAAGCAGTGAGCACGAGTGGCCTGACAGATGCCTAACTGTCCCTGACAGGTGTTTTACACTTCCTTGGAATGTCTCCTACTAGATGCTCCGGATCAGATTGCCCACCTGTCTGTGAGCCAGCTCTGGTGACTAGATAAGCAAATGTGCCCTGGCTCTCAGACTTTCCGGCAGTCTCTTCAGTAGGACTGATTTTGTGTAATTCAGAGTCTGGTTTAATGCCACTCACCTGTGAATATGTTTGTGTGGGAATATAAAACCAGACACCAATTACTGAGTTCACTTGGTCTCCACCACAGAAGAAGACACTTGAAAAGGATGAGGAAAAAGGAGCTATATTTACAGCACAGCATTGCACCATTATACAAAGTCATTAATTAGAACAATTGAGATATTGAACAATTTTTGAGATTTTTTTTTAAAATGTGACAAGCAGAAAACAGAAAGGAGGTGATGTGAGTTAATTGCATTAAAATGTATCTTACAAAAGGCAGTAACAACCTATTTAAATGTTATGGTAGCTCTTGCTATTTAAATATATGAGTCTTACTGGATAGCTTTGATTAACCTTTAAGCAAAACTGAGTTTTGTTTTAAGGAAAGGTATAATATTAGATGCTTATTTAACAGTTTGTTTGTGGTATATTAGCAGTATGTTTTCATTTAATGTATAAAAATTAAGACAGTATTTAAAGAAGTATTATGTAATTACCTCTGTTTTTGTAAACAGTGGCCTGAATGATGTGGTTCACTAATTCAGTATTTAACACGGTTTAATATAACTTCTAATTTGAATGGAGTTTTTTCCCCCTCTTCTCTTCCTTCCCAGACACGTGTTTTGTGGAGATTTAATATGTAACCATGTACCTGCTATATATCTGTCAATGAAGACAAGGTCAAGCAAGGATGAGTTAGAAATAAAGCAGTTTGTAGTTATGTGTAGGAGTATGCGTCACGCTTTGGATCCATCCTTTACTTGTCTCCCAAGAAGATTCTTGTATCTTTACCTTTGCAATGGATGATTTCACTGCATTTGAGGAGTAGACATATAGGTATATTCCTCATCATAGAATATTAGGAACTTTAGGGATATTTTAGATCCAAGCCTTGTAGGTGAGGGCAGATATCTTGCATCTGGGCTTTTTTTTTCCTGGGAAGTCAGCATAGAAATTGGAGGACAGGTACAATGCCCTTGTGGTGACCAAGTTAATTCTTGAGTTCACTTGATGCAACATTCCATGTTATACCGAGTTTGTCACAGGCTCAGAATATCACATTCAGGTAAGAACAAGAAGCTGTACCAAGGGGACGTCTGAGATAAGGGCAAAATGTCCACCAGTAGGGAATGGCGTCCTCTACTTCTAAGGGACAGGACACGCTGGCTGCCTGCATTGTTGGCAAGTAAACATTTACAAACTCTATACTGGTCTGACCAGTAAGGATCACGCAAGTATCTTAAGACAAACAGGACTTACATCCAGATGAAAAATGACTTTGTTTTCTCCTGTCCTTCCAGCATAACTGTGCTTATTCAAATGCTGAATAAATTGTCTGTTGTCTAAATGAGAGCAAGATAAGGACACCCACTTAGGCAATGAAGCCTTCACCCCTTTTCCAAGTAGGAAATTGTGTGCTGTTCACTGCACGCTCTTCGTTCCATACCGTTTCTTCACAGCTTCATGGAGATGTGGACTCTCACCAGGACTGACTCTTAATGCCTACTTAACAAGCGAGGAGTCTGGAGCTCGGTGCAATCTCCCATCGTGAACCTGCTGTGTATGCCTTGGAAAGTCTTAAGTCACTGCAATGCACTCCCTGTATTCCTGTTAACACCTTTAGTCAGTTATCTCCCATAACCTGTCAGTCATGGCTAATGATGTAGTAGATGCCAGGGAAAATGGATGTCCGTCCTCAAAAGACCATCATTAATCCATCAGATCCACTGAAGTGTCTCTCCTCTGCATTTCACTCTGAATCTATACTATATCAGGCTCAGGAAATCTATTGTAGCTGAGTAAACAAAACATGAAAATAGCTTTTCCCTAGATTTTTATAATTTCACTTAGAAATTTAAAAGTGTAAATAAATTTTTATTTTATTTTTTTTTTTAAGTTCGTGGAACAATTTCAAGTTTGAGATAAAGGGGCAGGGGGGAAGATGGGCTATGGATTTTTTTATGTGTGTTTTAGTAGAAATAATTTAAGCCCAGACAAATCAATGCCTTATTACTCCGTAAGCACACAAAATGGCCAAGGAGTAAACTCTAGGACACCATTGTTAGAACAGTTATTATTTCCCAATACCTTGCTAGGCGTGAGTGAGAGGGGAGGCAGGAGTGTGTTAGTTGGATCTGGAGGAATTCTTCATAATGAAGGTGTCACAGTAGGTTAAATACAATGAAATGACATGGATGCTCCCTTACTCTTAATAAATAATCATTGCTAATTGACTAGTTAATTCAAATGCTGATGCCATATTATGGGAGCTAAGATGGCTCAAACTAGTTATGATAAGTAGCAACAATTAATTTCCCATTATTTTTGCTAGTTTACATGCAGTGCACACATTTGCGTGATTACAGGTAGTTACAAGTGAAACATTTAACAGGAGTGCCTTTACTGAGCAGATGTTTCGATATTTGATTTTTTATGGTACCAGGGTTTTTTTACATTTAATTTTTTTTTCACTGTTATACCTTCTATTTATTATTACAGATTAGAAAATGATGCAAAGTTGAAGTGACGATGGTAAGTGTTCTGCTGTACTTGTTAAAATCTGCTGGACTATGATGTAAACAGAAATAATGAAATGTCTGCTTTAGGCTTTTGCATCTTTTTTTTTCATCTTTTACAAGGAAATTAAATTGGCAGAGATTATTTATTGCATTTTTTAGCAGTCTTTAGAGAGTTTATAGAGAACAGTGATGTTTCAGAAGTGCTGACTGAAAATAATACAGGGTTTCACTTCTCTACTAATTTGTATCTTTGGCCTTTCTAGTTCTTTTCCTTATAATTTGCACAGCATGGTAGGTTTTGAGACTTCAATTACAACACCAATTCTAGTAACAGCTTTCTTTCCTTGACTGGACATAATGCTGGAAAAAGGGAAACATATTTTTCCTTAAACTTGAAGAAAATTAAGGTCCTTTTTTTAGAAATAAATTAAATATACACAATGTATGTTTATGATTGAGAAAAAGACAGATAGCTCATTGCAATGTTTAAGCATTTGCATTTATTGAGATTTAAATAGGCAAATATTTTTGTATTACATTAACAAAAGAGAAGGCATTTCCCTGGATTATCAGTATAGTGTCAACCATGGAAGTCACAGCATGGCAGTAAACACATGCATGAAACATTTTCAGAGAAAACTGCTTTTTTACTCTTATCCCTTCCAACCCTTCCTTTTTTTTCTTTTTTAATACTGCCACTGTATCCCTAGAGAGCCCATGAAAGGAATTAACAGAAATTATTCAGTGAAAGCAGGCATAACTCTACCTTTCCCCTGGAAATTAAGAGCAAATCCAAACGAATTATGCCAAGAACAAAAACAAAGCACTGTTATTTAGCTTAGTTTGTTCCTTTCCTGGTGGATGGTGGAAATTAAAGACCTCAGTTGGGTACAACATGGCCCCTTTGCGCTGAAGAGAATCATTGATCTGTCATTTTATGAATGCCAGGCAGGCCCTTTTAACACCCTCATTGGCCAACATGTTAACATGCATCTCTGTTGTGTCCAGCGAAAAATAAATAGGATGTGGGTGCCAACTGCAATAAGCCATGGGCTGTCTTCTTCATATCAGCTATAGGCTCCTGGAACAGTGGCTGTCCCTAAGGTGGTTACTTGCAGTAGAGGTAACCGTCGCAAAATCTGAGGCTGTGATGACTATCGACTGCGCAGCCAGCCATCACAAGCCATTATTGAATGTTGGGGGAACATCAGACTCTAAGATGCACACACCGTTAGTTCAGCATCAATTTAGATTTAAGACAGGACAGTTGCAACAGGCTGTCTTGTAGCAAGCTCTTGCACACACGGCATTTATGCCTGGCTAAGGATAAAAATCATAGTCGGTATTTATGGAGCACAGGTGAAAATTCAAGCTGCCATGATCATTTTTAGCAAGAACAGAATAAGATGGGGACTTTCCATCTAGAAGTACACAAAAGAATGTGCACGATGAAATGATGAATCTAGGGGGAAGAGATTCTGCTTCTGAACGAAGATTTGAACAGTTTAAAAATGCAGTGGAATCACCTCCAGCATATATTTGCCACTGTTTTTTCTCTACCTCTCCTTTAGAATTTGCAAAGCCCTAAATTAATTGTACTTTACTTCATTGCTTACACAAGGCAGCCACTTGTTGCAGTCAGAATAATCTCAAAATAGTCTTAAAGGCAGAGCACGCCATACCGGTGTTCAGCAAATGCTGCCATTTCTTTTTGCCATCTTAATGCAAAGATTGAACTTCACTCAACCTGTGAGACTGGCCTTGCTCTCTTTGCTTGGTTAGAGCCAGTACTGCTTTACTCTGCTTTTAGGGAATAAAACGATCAAGACTTCCAGAGACGGATGTTTTGGCAGCTGTCAGCAATGTCCAGCAAAATTGCCGGTGTTCCTGGAAAGCCATGCATAACGCTGCGCACTGGAGAGTGCCATCTACTGGCACTTTTTCCTCCCAATTATACCAATATGAGTGCCCTGCAAGAAAGAGGCAATCTCATGGCGATTCTTAATTCTCACATTTCTAAAAATGTTTACGAGTCTGTGAGACCCGATTGTTCCTAGGCAGCGCACTATTATTTTTTTTTCATCTCTTCTTTAGACCTTTTGACCTGTGTCTTCTGCAGGAAATTTTATAATCGACTTCCTAATACGCATGACAAGTCTATTATTTAATAGGCAATTATCAAATTACAAATTATAAAGTGATTATATTATGTTCTATTAGTGGTTTCTAATGGAAATAAAAGCTACAACATAAAGCTGATGAAGGTCAGTTAATATACTGAATATGACAATTAAAACCATAATTGGTCAGCAACTGTTACCATTCGCAGTTTCCAGTTCTGTTGAGATGAGCCCTACACATCTATGCAATTTTCCGGATTGATTTTTCCCTTTTTTTGCACCAAATAGGACACTAGCATATTCCATACACCCCCTGACATTTTGCAGAGCAGTTTCTCTGCAGTTTGGAGGACTTGGGGATACTCATGGATGAAAAATTGGACAGAAAGCCAACTGTGTCCTGGGCTGCATCAGAAGCAGCGTGGCCAGCAGGTCAAGGAAGGTGATTCTGCCCCTCTACTCTGCTCTTGTGAGACCCCACCTGGAGTACTGCATCCAGCTCTGGAGTCCTCGGCACAGGAAACACATGGACCTGTTAGAGCAGGTCCAGAGGTGGGCATAAAAATGATCAGAGGGCTGAAACACCTCTCCTATGAAGACAGGCTGAGAGAGTTGAGGTTGTTCACCCTGGAGAAGAGAAGGCTCCAGGGAGACCGTGTTGCAGTCTTTCAATATATGAAGGGGGCCTACAAGAGAGACAGTTTACCAGGGCCTGTAGAGGCGGGACAAGGGGCAATGATTTTAAGCTGAGAGAAGGTAGGTTTAGATTGGACATAAGGAAGAAATTTTTTACAATGAGGGTGGTGAAACACTGGCACAGGTTGCCCAGAGAGGTGGTGAATGCCCCATCCCTGGAAACGCTCAAGGTGAGGCTGGACAAAGTTCTGAGCAACCTGATTTCATGAAAGATGTCCCTGCTCATGGCACAGGGGGTGGACTAGGTATCTTTAAAGGTCTTTTCCAACCCAAACCATCCTATGTTTCTATGATTCTACACTTTTCTCATGTACCTATCACTGAGGAGTGTGTATCATTTTGGCATCAAGGTAGTTTGAATCAAAAGCATTCTGGGACTGCCGCATGGCTACAAAAATAATCATGAAGATATGAAAACCTTTTATTTCCATGAAGATCGAACGCTAGTGTAGTAAGGAATACAGTTAAAGACTTCAAAGTTTAGAAGATACATAAGGTAACCATGCCAACATTATAAAGAAATGCATTATTACTAATATTAGAAAAAATATTGATTATGCTAAAAGAAAAAAGTATTTTTTTGAAACCTGGAAAGTCTTTCTCAGCTGTGTGTTCCTCTGTGATTGCATGCCAACAACAGGATTAAGATTCATTCTTCCAGATGTAATGAGGCAGAATATGTTTCTTTTACTGTGTAGACAGCCTCAAACACTTTTAAGTTCAATGAACTCTGAATATTTCATGCTGTGTTGCATCAGAGCACACCAACCTGTTACACATACACTTCACAAGTAATCTTGATATGGCTTACAAGAGCCACACACAAACACTGTATTTTGACATTGACAGTCGGTCCTTAATCCTGAAAGTGCATCACATATCCATTTGCACAACACAGGGAGATGCCTGTGTGACTGTGCTGTCAGTGCCCCCGGGATGATCATAAAGGGTAACTCACTGAGAGACTGAATTAATGACATAAGAACAAAGGTTATGTTTGAACCTGAGATCTAAAAGTAACGTAGATTGTGTCTAAAAAAGTGTACACAGAAAATAATCACTTCAGCTTAAAGCATATTTACAACAGATACTTCTTGGGTTTCAATTAAGAATATATGATTCCTTGCATCACAAAGATATTTTCCATCCTTGAGGATATTTAGGATAGTTTGATCTAAGACAAGCAGAGTGGATTATGGTGGTCTACAATCTTGCTGTAAAATGAACAAAAAGATAAGTTGCAAGCCGCTGCTACTTGCTCTACCTGAGGAGAGACTGGCTTAACGGAAAATGTGCTTTGATTGGGAGAAAGGATAAAAACACAAGCATGGAATAAATGTATAGCTTACTAATATTTGGGTTCTCTGTAGAGGTCTGTTGAGAACTGTCAGTAGTGGCCACATGGCACAGGTAGCATTTAGCATTTGGGATGAACTTGTGCGAAAAGGCTTCACTTTCTTTTAGATAGTGCAAATAGCACTGAACAACTCTTTCTCATCTCTGAAGATGTTTGCAGTTGAAGGTTTACAAAATTCCATGAAGCTTGGGTTTTTTTTTTTCCTGTTGTTGTTGAATCACTAGGTTACATGTGCAAAGGTAACGGCCAGCTGTTTCCCAGTGCCAGGCTGGAACGGAGACAGCCCTGCCAGAGACCCTGCACCCGCAGCAGTGAGCTTATGAGCGACGAACTTGGAGGGTTGGAGATTTCCACCTGCAGTCAGTGTCACCTGCTGTGCCGAAGCCTTACAGGTGTCTTACTGATTTGCTAGCCCCAGGATGGCACAGTTGACCAGAGATGACTCACCTCTATTTTGGGGGAGGATTAGAGCAGTGCCATTTGCTTTGGGGCCTTTCTGCAGAAGTCTGCAAGGCTGGTGTTCTCCACCTGCCCTATCTGGCCACTCAGAGGTCCCGTTAAGTTCACCCGCACCCTACATGTGATATGAAGTGCACACCCATACCCTTTTTATGAACAGGGATCTTGATGGAGCCTTTATACGGCTCTCCTTTAAGCAAGATGTGAAGCAGTGGGAGGATCTGTGCTGCAGCACACTGTGGCTGTAGCCCCCTTGTATTTTGGAAGAAAGCATAAAAAAAAAGAAAGGTAGTGATCAATTATCTGTTGTCAGGCCTTTGTGAGGGGCTGGCAGGGGACAGTATTCTGGGCACAAGTGTGTTTGGGCAACCACATTATTTTGGCCTAAATTCGTCCCTGTGGTTTCAGGCAGAATTTATATTGTTCACTTTGAAATTGCTGCGTGCTGCTGCTGATGTGCACAGCTGAGCAGCTGCTCCCTCTCAAGACAAAGGAGGCTGCACTTCAGGACGTGTTGAAGTGATTTCTGATTGTAAAGCATTTTGGGGTCCTTCAGACTAAAAGGCATTTTTACCATTTCTGCAGCTACTGGTGTAAAGGAAACAGACAAAAAGTTCCCTCGAGCTGGTACGAAACTTGACTTGAAATAGAACTTCAGTAGTTTTGGGGAGTTTTCATTCTTCTTCGGTTTAATTTGTAGGCTGTAATGGCCGGGGTTTATACATAATTCTCCTTAGGGCATGCTTCTAGTGTAATTAGTGACAAAACCTGACTTTAATTAATGAGTAGGGTAAAGCTTTAGGGATGGTCATGCAGCAAAACTTCTCAGCCTAATGAATTGATTTCCATTAAATTGGCTATAAATATAATATCATTAATAATGAATTGGTTCATTGTAAGGATACTAGTAGACACTAGAAATGAGCAGATGTTACTTTTTTTGCCTCAGAGGCAAGTATGAAGGGTTGTTTCCCCAGTAAGTTCTTTAACGATGTTGGCAGAATTCGTAACGAGCAATGTAGCAATGTCTCAGACAGAGATAAGGAGCAAGTGATTTATAGCTGTGATGCCTCCAGGTCCAGTTAAAGCAAAGGTCCTGCAAATGGAGCGCCTGGTCACTTGTCCCACAGAGGAAACAGCTGAAGGGTCCTAAAATATTCTTGCAGGCACCATCTCTTTAATCTGCCTGAAAATTATCCCTGCATAGATAAGGGGTAGGTAACTGATGAAAAGGTCATCAAAACCAGCAGCAATACTGAAAAAAAGCCAACAACCAAAAGGAGTTATTTGATGAGGATGCTGGAGCTGGCCTGAAGCAGATTAATTTTAATACTTCCATTGCCCTGTAGACTCCACTGCTCCACACTGGGAAAGGGATTTCTAAAATGCTACACGTCCACTGGTGGTGTTACCTTTTGGGAATTGAACATCCATAATGCAGTGCCTGTTCTTTAGAGGCTGTGATTTTTCGTTCCTTATTTTTCCTGTTTTACAGACTAGGTTCCTAGGTTCTAATCACATTCAAAAGTCTGTAGGAGACGCCTTCATTTGCATCCAGACTTCTAATTAAGAACAGAAGAGACCCCAAAACAATTGGATGTGAAAAATCAAAATTACCGTTTTGATTCTTATAAATATTCTGTGAGCAGCAGCCAAACCCTATTCATTGTGGATTTTCTTCCAAATAAGCTTATGTTTGAAAAGCTCAAACCTCTGGAAGTTCAGAAGACTGGAGCTTCCCATTCCTAACACAGAGATGACAGCAACTTTGTTTTACTTTAGCATAGCCCAAGGAATGCTCTGGTTACCGATAAGGAAGGATTCATGCAAATTGCTCTTACGAACCTTGTTTTCCAGATTAGCTGCAACCAAAGTTACTTTACTTACATGCTGATATATGGGTGTTTGCATATAAACTTATTTTTATGGTAATCAGCAGCTAGTGCTGTCTTGTCACACTATTATACGCCCATTGCCACGGCAATCCGGTAATGCCCTGTTGATTTCTTCCTTCATAATAAGTTTCAAAACAAATGCCCTTATAATTGTGTATTCATATTCCTGCTGACAAAATCCAGAGTTTCAAGGCCAAATACTTGTTTCTTGTGTGGAACGGATTGATTCTCTGAACTGCAGAAAAATTCACAACTCCGGTGAATTACACTGGATACAGTAAATGCCCAACATTCATGAAAATCAGGCCACTTCCATTCAGATGTTTGAAAAATAACCTAAGTATCTAATATCTAAGCATGCTTGTTCCAAAATTCTGGTCATTAAAATGTGTCTCTTTGCAGGCATTTTAGAAAAAAAAAAAAGTGGGTTTGATTTTTTAAACACAGCTTTCCAATTGAAGCTATCTAAGCTGAGCCTGCAGTTCTGCCCCAGAAAGAAAACACACAAAGATTTAGCACAGGTGAAAAAAAAAAGCCCTCAAATATGGAAGTCCAATTAAATTCCCTGGGTTCCAGTCGCTATTAGCAACTGAGAAGAATAAGGAAGAAAAATAGGTTGATTTTCATGTATTTATTTAGATTTAGGAAACAAAAAAGAGACATCCATCCAAGGCTCTACGTTTCTACTCTCATTAACCACACAATAAATACATTCTCACAACATTAAATAATCACTTCAACAGGAACTAAGCCAACCAGCCAGCTACCTACAGGTAATCCTGGGGGACAGATGAAGAAGTAACATTAGTATCTGTGGAAAACAGTAAATCTCCACTTTCCAGTAGCATAGCACTCCCACTTCTACCCAACATGAAGGGCAAAATGCTCAGTCAAGCTTATAAACTCATTATGATACAAGATTGACTATTCCCTGCCCTGAATTATTTTAAGTGTTATCTTGTTATGATGTTAAGTGGCCAGCATTATTTTGGGTGGCAAAGAGAACTTTCTGCTTTGGAAGGAAAAAGAGAGACTGGTTGATGGTGCAAAGAGTTTTAGTTGAAGAGGATGTGCACAAGTAATGGGTTGCATTTTGTATGCGCTTTTTGCATACCTGCGTAGAATTTTGGGTGTTATATCATGTACTGAATGTATTCATAATGCCATATATAACAATGCAAATGAAATATTTACCTTACCAAAACATGCTAACGACCCAAGGGTACAATATCACGTATCTAGAACTAATTAGCGCTGAATGCTGCAGCAGGAAGATACAAATGCCATGCAGAGTCAGCTACGCAACACTACACTGTGGGGGAAAACTGCCTGACTACAGACCATGATCAATAAATGTCCGAAGCACCAAGACTGATAACATTTCGTGCAGCTGCAAAATACGGCCTCGCATTCTTCAGTTGTTCGGCACACTGAGGTGCGTAGTGTCAGGGAAAGGCACCCTCAGTCCTGTGCGCAATAAAACCAGAAATGTAAAGATTTGCTTTTTCTTTCTGGTCACAATATTTTGAAGTTGAAGATATTTATAAATAAACCTCTTAGTTTGGAAAGGAAATTGATGCAGCTATGAAATAATTATTACAGCTATAGTAAGAATTCTGAGACTAGTGAAGGAATTCTTCAAAGGCTCCATATCAACAAAAGAAAAAAAAACCTTTCCATAGATTTCTCTCTGCTTTTGTAAGTTTTATGAGAAACTGATAGGGTTTCATTATGGGAAGCATTTTTTGGATGTTAATTCTCTGCTCATCTGTCTCCCCAAGCCCCTCAGACATTAATTAAACTTTTATAGCCATTCAAACTAACATCTAAACATTCCAACTCGGAGCAGCTTAAGTACAGCCTCAGGCTATATCTGGCCCAAATCCACCAGAATGGCTCTATGCCTAATCCTCTGTTCCAGCTATTGACTGTTCTTGACCCCTTTTTCTTTTACTTTTATCATCTATTATCTTAAGGGGGCTTATTCTGCCCTGGTCCAACTTTGTCCACTGGCATAACAAATTCTTATTTTTTCTATACCCCACGTTCGTGTGGCCAGCTATTATTCTTCCCAGTAACACTTTCAGAGACTTGAAATATCTTGACGGTTTGACTTTATCGAAGTTACACAACGGGTGATGGTAGCTGTTTGAGCTTGCGCTTCCAGATGGCATGGGATCAATAGACGGGATGTGACTCACAGCTAACTAGAGAGTTGGCCTTTGAAGCGCGATGTTGTAGCTCCTTAGAAAGCGTTCCAAGCCTTACTGTTTTGAAGGGAACTGTATGCCGATATTTGGTGAGGGAGGGATGCAGACCATCAAAGCTGAAGAGCATTTGGGCTGAGGTTTGCTGTTTGAGTTTGTCACTGTCTCCCACTACATTTTGCTCTGGCAGGGGGGTTGGACTAGATGATCTCCAGAGGTCCCTTCCAACCCTACCATTCTATGATTCTATGATTTTATACTTCCAGTGTCTAGATGCGCTGTGACTTATACAGGTGTCTCAGCTCCCATTAGCGTCAGTGGAGCCTTAGAGAGTGGTTTGGTGACTTTTGGCTAAGAAAAACAGTTACTCACATACCGCTGACCATGGGAACTACATCTCCATTGCATATATTCGGACCTTAGACAAGCAACACGTACCTGGGGATGCCTATATCGCAGACAGGTTAAATCAGGTCAGCTCTTTTGTACGCAGGTATAAAAATCTACCTATACATGACAGTTGCATGAAAAATATTCTCTAATGAAGAATTGAGAAAATATTTTCCAGTGCATGGAGGATTCCTCAACTACTTGGGTAATGTTTTCTAGACATGTGGCTAGCCCTTATTTTTTTGCCAGTTGAACATTATGGAGTTTTTTCAGATTTAGTAACTCATTCGCAAAAATATATAGCAACAAAATAATATTGCTCTCTGGGACAAAGCCCAGTTTTATTAGTAAGTAATTCAGGTTTGTGATAGAAAGCATAGTGCTTCATGTGAAAAGAAGATGCCTTCTCTGGCCACCGGTGGATTCCAACAGGAATAGCGAGAGGGCTGCAATACCCTTAGAAGTCATTAGTCTGAGAGCATTTTGGAGTTTAGCAAGTATTAATGAAAGGATTTTTCCATGCAGGTTGCTTTATTTTTGTCTCATTTTCTAAATCTTATTCTTCTGTGTGGCAGAAATGTCCACTGTTTAAATGTTTAAAAATCTCTGTTTTCCTTACTTGTCAGAGTGTTTCTTAAACTGTAAAGCAATAGATGACAGTATCCATGATGCTAGATTTCTGAGGGGGACGTAAGCTCTCAGCAATATTTAGCAGTTAGTGTTGGCAGTGGGACTTCAGGTGGCTGTACTACAAGGTCTGGCATCCCGTAATGGCAGGATGGGCCAGTGAGAGGGAAGCCAAAGGAAGAACAAGACCCCGCGCCTGAAGGTCCGCCTGCCTTAACTTCGACAGGTGGACAAGGACGGACTCACCCAGCATTGTAACAATTGAGCTTAAAGAAGTATTAATGATCGTAGTGTTAAATCAAATTAAGCAAAGTCCTAGGCGTTCAGCAGTTACGGAGAACTAAGAATACGGACTGGAAATTTGAAACCTGAATTCAAATGGTTCAGTTTGTCTCAGCCATTTTAAATCAGTTAAAACGCCGACCAGAAGTTAACAAATACCTGGTACTCCGTGCTACAGGAGTGAAACTTTTTTATAGTTAACAATGGTAATTATGATTGCTCTTCCGGTGTGTAACTATGCAATCATTACACTTCATTAATCACATTCAATAAAGAGGTAGTGCTATTTGCTAGTACAGGCTGGGAAACCTTTACAGCTCCACTCTTTAGAGATTATTTGTATCCCCAAAAGCACGATTACCCTTTTTACTCCAGGCTCTTGCCAAAGCAGGGAACTTCAGGTTTAATGTTTTGTAGTTACATTACCAATTACTAGATGTGTCAAGCAAACTCTCCGGTATTTTTTAGTACTCAATATTGCAAACTGTTTATACATAAAGCTAATAGTTATGATTATGTTTATTATGCATTCAGCAAAACTTACAGAAATGAGGAGAGAATGACTTTGTGTGAAACCTGCTGGCCAAAAGCTACAGGCAGCTCTATTTAAAAAGCTTGTTACAGAATCCTATTTTCTAATCAAGAACCGGACGTTAAATTTGCACAGTAAACCTACTGAAGCATAAAGAACTGATTATTTAGATCAGTCTTCTGTTTAGAAGGGGAGGGAAGTCAAATGGTGTATATCTACAAAATGCAATTTTTATGAGGGTTGAGCATTAATCCTGGATCCTGCCACTTTGCAGTTTTGATATATTAAAAAAGCTGTTAGATAAGTCTGGCAGTTGCCAAAGCAAATTAATTAAGAAAGAAAACTGTAATATTTTACTTGTTTCTGGTAAAATAGCA
The DNA here is from genome assembly GCF_964199755.1 of Larus michahellis. Lineage (NCBI taxonomy): Eukaryota > Metazoa > Chordata > Aves > Charadriiformes > Laridae > Larus > Larus michahellis. The sequence continues at coordinate 141,447,570 of NC_133896.1, read as the reverse complement.
CGAAGTTATAAAGGGAACAGTGAAAGAATTTCCCCTCCTGCCTAATCCTCATTCATTTTTGTGAAGATTAATGATGAAAGAGCTAACGGAGCCTCATTAGGTGCCAAAAGAAATGGCATATATGTTAACTTCCCTCTAGGAGCCATGGCTATGACTTCAGGAAATTAATTTATAGTTTATTCTAATATGGTTAAGACTTCTCAGTGTTTCTTCCTGGATGTTACGAGACAGGCTCCAAATATCATAACTTGCAAAAACTATACAATAAATAAGATCAAGCTGTTCCTTGCACCATGGAACTAGTATAGAAGCTGTTTTTTCTCTCTGCTTTCTTCTGTCATCTTCATCTTGCTTAAAATACACAGTAAGAGCTCTGCCAATTGGGATGTAAAATGCCTTCTTGATTGTAGCGTATAATTAAAACTTCCCTTTCTGCTTTTTTTTCCACATCAGTTTATAAAGGATCTACTTGAATTTGAGGCAAAAAAAGACATCTGGCTACATGGCTTTGTGTGGGCTGAAGCTAGTTATATTCCTTTTTTTAATATATATTTGTATGGAGTCAAGCCTAAAATAATGAACACTCCTTACCCACTAGAATATATTCCTTCATGCTGAGAGGTGAAATAAATTCTGCCACAATCACTGAAAACATGCCAGAACTATTATTGCACATTGCGCTACTTTGGCCCGTTACTGAAAAGATTATAGTCCTACACAAAAAAACCCAGCTCTTTGATATGAAAAAAATCATCCACCCCAAACCCTTTTCTTCCGGGTCCTGCTTGTAGCTTTAATTAAAAAAATAAACCAGGATAAAACTACTCTACAGTGTGTTGTATGAGAGAGGGAGTTTGTAATAAAAACCCTGCCTGTTTTTCTCGAGCATGCCAGAACTACAGGTTTTAAAGTGCTGAAAACATTTTTGCTGGGTCACCATCATCGCAGCCGCGACACATTGTCCTTGGTAAGAGTCACAAGGCTGCTTTACAACGAAGCTCATTAAAAATGATCAATATTTAAGAACCGTTAAAAGGAGCAGCAAACATATTTCTTTGCTGTAGTTTAAAATGCTGGATGTGACACTGGGCAGTTTTAAAACAGTGGGGGAAAAGTTCAAAAATCAAATGGTATCATTAGAAAAATGCATGCGTTCTTAATGCCTTAAGGTCACAAGGAGGGCAAACAAAGCAGCTATCTGATGCTGGTGGCAAAGGAAAGCCATGAAACGTGGATGGTGAGAGCTGAGGAGGTAAGACAGAGCACAGCTGTCCTGCCTGCGCAGCGTGGATGAGCAGGCGGTGGGGATGGCGGGGACTCCCTCGCCTGCCATCATGCTACACGTGTAACCATAGAATCACAGAATAGTTTGGGTTGGAAGGGACCTTAAAGATCATCTAGTTCCAACCCCCCTGCCATGGGCAGGGACACCTCCCACTAGACCAGGTAATGGAGCAACTCCTCGTGCTCAGCGGTCATGCAGCACTTGGAATATTTGAGAGGGATCTGGTTTATTCAAAATCCATTTCCCAGAGTAAAATAAAAGGAAATGAGAAAGTTTTACAGTCTGTTTCAAAGATGATTGTGCTTTAAGTCTGTGAAGCCTTGATGAGCATTGGTCCGGACTGGGTGAATTTCGCTGCTTGGCAAAACCTGAATGTCTTGCCAAGCAATAAACTGGACCTTTCAACAGCATTTCTAAACTGTTGGGGTTGGGATTAAAGTATCGCAAAATTTCAAGCCTGGCTCCTCCACCTTGACTGTGCTATAACCCACCTCTTCCACCATCTCCGTGGCATGGCAGCAGCTAATCCCGTGCAGGAGCTGCTGGGGCTGAGACACCTGTGGGATTCACTCGCCAGTACCTTGTAGCTGTGAGAACAGCCTTTGAGCTGCTTCTGAAAGAGAAAGAGGAGAGAGGTCTGCTGGGCAGCATCTCATACGGCTCTTGAAGAGGGAAGCACATGTCAAACCCCGAATGAGCTCTGAGAAGGGTGAGGATGGGGCCTGTTCAGCGCTCCAGCGCGCAGCAGCTGGCGGTGGTCCCCGAGGGACCATCCATCTCAGAGCGAGCCCGGGAGCATCCCTGACACCCTGCCAGTGCGGGAGCTGCGGCAGGGGAGAGTTTAGGAGCCAACTGTAACGAACCCATACACACTCCAGTAGCTCCCTTTGCCCTGGGGGAAACCCCTTTTTTCAGAGAAAGGGTAACATTTCTGTTCCTTTACCAACCTTTTACTCTTATGTAGGGTTGTCGGTAACAACAGCATTACTGATTGCTGAATAAGCACATGTAAACCAGCTGGATTAATACTCTCTTAAATTGGAGCACTTGCAACAGCTACACAGCGTTGCCAGGCAGCTGCAGGGTCCCGGGCCACACAAGGACATCGATCTCTAACGAGCAAAGCCGTTTCACTTCTACCCTGTGATCTCAAAATGCATTTTGTTCACTGGCAATGCTACACGGCAGCCCGGCTATGGCAGGAGGTTTGCCCCTGCGGTGGCAGAGCTATCCTAGCCCAACAACACGCAGAGCTCGAGCCGCATCCGCAACTCCAGCCCCACAGGAACAGGCATTCCTTACTGTCGCAAAATGAAAATATGGTTAAAAGAAAATTTACTGTTTGCTGCATGGAGGGGTGAGGAATAAAGGATGAAGAGAGGGAAAAAAAAGGATGACTTTGCTCCCAAGCAGTAAGGTGAAATAGATGACAGCAGATGCATCTCCCTAGAGTGGCACCACTCGGAAATGACTGTGGCTGGACTTCCCTGCGGTGGCGTGCCATGCTGTGCCATGCCGTGCCTTGCCATGTCATGCCGTGCCGTGCCGTGCCGTGCCATGCCATGCCATTGCCATTCCTCCATCAGCCAAAGAGCAAGCAGGCTGCAGCACATGCTCCTGGGCCACGCAGCCAGATTTCCCTTGCACAGTGAGGGGACAGGGCTTGGGGCTTTCCAAGATGTGGAGTCAAGAGGTGGCCAGAGCATTTTGTACACAAAGCATGAAATTCTCCCCTGCTGGCAGCACAAAAATAGCAAGTTAACCCCAATGAATTGCATGCACACAGCTTAAAAATATCTGAGACTAAGGTAGCAACAAACACACCAGTCTTTATTTCAACCTGCGCAACGAGGAGAGGAATATAAGCTATACGGAATGATTGTAATATTAAGCACCTCCTGAATTTTTTAAAACTCCTCTGGGTCCTATCTTGAAGGACATGCTAAGTGGAGAGCTTTTCTGGGCTCTTTATAGATTGCCACATACAGTAAACCTTTAAATAACCAAGTGTCTCAAGCACATGGAATCACTATATTTTGCAGAGGCTTGGGCCTTTGCCAAATGTATTCCTCCATCAGGTGGGGGGGCTGTTTATAAAAGCTAACACACTTTTAAAAAAGATTTGAAGCGACAGCTTTTTGCATGCCCATTACCCAACAGGTCTGACCGCTCTCTCCCGCAGGGAGACCGACAGACCGCGTGCGGCAGGGAGGAGAAGGCACAGGGAAGGCCCGCGAGAGCTTAATCTCCAGTTCCACTCTACGTGGACATCCCTGGCTTTCCTCTGCAAACGAGGGGTGTTTTTTTTTTAACCCGCCACCCCATTTTTCGAAGGGTTTCTTTCCTACTTGAAATGCGACTGCGAAAAAATGTCAAGTTTTGCTGAACAAATTCACTCCCTGCGTGGATCCAGTCACATCTGCTAACCACAGTGATGAAGCATTAGCCAGTCTCTCAGCTGAAATGTTCTGGCCTTCATCCAAAGTATTTTGGTTTTCAGCCTAAACCCGATAATGTTCAGTTCTAGTATGTAGTTTTTAAATAAAAAGAAGACGAACAATCCCCACCCCCACCCCTTTTTTTTTTAGGAAAGCAAACACTTCTGACCCTCCATTTTTGTTCGGTAACAAACACATTTTTTTATCAGAGGGTGGTTTCTGTAGAGAATTTCACCAAGCTTATCACGTACCAGCTCCACTTACAGCCAGCGAAGCAGCGCAAGCTATTAAAGCTATTCAAAGGAAATTTTTTTTGGCTGTTGTGAATTTTGGCATTAGTTAGTCCTGCACGTAAGTAATCCTTAGCTGACTAGCATGAGGGATGGGAAGGAGTGTTAGAGGCTGAGAGGCAGAGTTGGCACATATCGCAAGGAAGAGCTCTAATAGGGCATTGCCATCTTGGGCACCAGCATGATCTTGTGAGAAGGCAGCGCTTGTATCACAGACGCTGTCGCATGGCTCGTTACTTATCTAGCAGATATTAAGGCCTAGAAGGAACGGGAAAAGTGACATCCAACAGCTAGTGCCTGTTGATTGCCTACCTGTCTGGCTGCCCGTCTTTTAGGGTGTTACTGCCAGTAATCAATCATCTCTGCACATTCATTCCGTCTTGGGTAGTAAGGTTTTCCTGTAGGAATGATAAGGAGTCTTGAATGTTTCTCGTAAAATTCACAATTTCTACCTTGGTATTTCAATACGCCTAAGAAGATCTTTGTCATCAACTCTGATGAGCGTAAGTTGGAGTGTTAGCATTTCCCCTGGACACAGACACATCCCCTCCTAATCGCCGCACTGCTTGAGGAGTGTGAAGCAAACAGGAGAGTTCCTCACACAAAAACAGATCTTGGCATTGATGCTTAGAGGAAGCTTTATATCTCTTCACAAGATCTCTTAACAACCTGCAGATTCGAAGAAGGGGAACAGAGGAGATGATAGCCTCTTCTGTAGAGAAAGTAATGCTGTCCTCCTCCGTGGAAGAATGATCTCACCAACACCAGCCAACATAGCATGTTCTGCTTCCAGTCCATATCTTATCAGCTTGGCAGATTGCAGATTGCCCGCAGACATCCTGTCTGGACAGGCCAGGGAACGTGGTAATCATCTTATTGCATTCGAGCATGCAGCGTCCTGAAGTACGTGGCTCTGACCATGCTGGAGGTCAGGCTTAGAGGCTTGCTGGCTGAACAGCGGGTAAGCTGAACAGCCCTGACACTGCCATATACGCACAGTATGGATGCATACGTTACTGCAAATTAGGGGATTCTGCATTCTCGCACTGAATCTTGGGAGGACTAGCAGGCATATCTGCTACTTATGGAAAGTAGAGAAGTAAAACTCAGATGCAGTGACACCAAAAATACAGAGAGGATACCAGCAAGAGAAAATCGTTGTTAATAACAAATAAGGAACACAGAAAAACAACGTGCTGGCTTGCAAAGGAGAGGGAACTGTGGTTAGGCAAAGGAGAGAGGGAATGTACAAGTTAATTTAGAGATATACTGTATTAGACCCTACTTTCCTGCCACAGCAGTTCCGCAACAAGTAGCAGCAGTTGAAGGAGGAGGAGAGCTCAGACACACTCTTTTTCAGCCGCTGCCGTGACAAGCATTAGCACCTGCCTCGGGGAGAAACCTGCACCACGACAGTGCACGGGAGATACTTTTGGGTACACTTCCTTTCTGAATCCTCTTTGGAAAGCTAAGGAGAGGTAGACTGGCATATCTGAAAAAAAAGTTTCTAATATGATTTAACCATTTGAAGTTTTAAGATCGCTGATGATGTGGACATAAGGTTTTACAAGCAACTCTCTGACAGTTTTTAAGCAATTCCCTCTCATTGGAATAATACACTAGTACACCAGTAATTTATATGGTTTGCTTTAGAAAATAAGGCTTAGGAAAGGCTTCCACAGAATGATTTGTAAAATTTTCATTATGAAACTTAACAACATTTTCATTTTTCCACCTAACGTTTATTTCACCATAAAAGCAGCTTATGTTCCTCTGGTGTGTTTTGCATACTAGAGGCATCATATTGCCTTTGGTGCTTTCTTAAAAATATGAATGTAGCTCTAATTTCTGAAGTATTTTCAGCTCTGGGATTCAAGCTTCTGCCAAATTATTAGCCACCTAGCAGTTTTGGTTGGTTGTCTTTACACCAAATGGGACCATAACTTTGTCACTGGCATCAGTAGGAGCGTGGTCAGTCAGACCTTGGATTAATGTAGAACAGAATGTTCATTTGCAAACTGATGTGGACTGACTTTGATTTGACTTTGGATCAGACCTCTGTGGAAAAATATATTCAGCAAGTGAAAGAAAATCAACATTATAGTGAAGTCATTTGCTCACCAGCTGTTAAAAATAAATAGCTGTACAAATGATGTGCCATAAACTAAGACTACTGTTATGCATAAGAATGTGACAATTGCTCTGTGTTTCGTGATAAGGTAGTGAATGTGCACGTCCTTAGGAAAGTTTTATCATTGTTGGTGACATTCTTTAATCGTATTTTTATGTGATCTTAGTGCCACCCAAAATGCTTTCAGGTCTTCACTAAAGGGTAACGGTCATTCTTCTTCCTGTAATACTTCTCCCAACTAGAACAAGAGGCATACAGTTGTATGCAGCACTCCCACCACCTCCCAGGGAAACAAAGAACTTCAGCACTGAGGCAGCATTCACATTCCATCCAAAGCACACATAGCCTAATGGGAAATGTGAAATAAGCTGAATGACATGTACGTGAAAAGCTGCATTGTCTTGTCTTGATATGGAGAATTTTAAGTAAGACAGAAATAATGGTGGTGACCACTTGGTGTCTTTTGATGAAATTGCTTGAGAGAAATCTTTATATATTTTACCTTTGTGAGATATGGCAGGTGAGTACGTGTTTACATGTTGTGGAGAAACAAAGTGAAATAAAGTGGCGTACCAAAGCATTTGTGCAGAGGTGTAACTCGAAGGCAAGGCTCCCTTTGCTCTGATTCAGTAATCGCTATTCTGCATCTCACCCAGTTTCCAATAAGAAGTTGTTCAGTAAAGTGACTTACAGAGCCTTCTGTTTGAATTATTTGACAGTCGTCTTTGATATTAAAGGTGTGATATGTAACTCTTCGTGATTTTTATTTGTAAGCAAAATACAAAGTAGCACAGCTGAAAAAGGCAAATTTTGAAAATAAAACCATCCCAGTTCACAATATTCGAGCACATATTGATTTTTTTCTGCAACCTTTGACTGCAAATTTTTCCTGTGTCAAGGGCTGAAGGCAGATAGAAGAGAAGGCATTCATCACTGAGCTTCACTCGCAGACCTGAATTTCAGCAAGGCCCTTTGTATTGCCACTTGATTGCAGGTTTCTTCCCAACTTGAAGTATGTGCCAGGAGAAATGCAGTGTAACAAATTAAATAGGAAGATGAACAACTTAGTGAATGGGAAGCATCCATACAAGAAGATGTGTTACACTGAATAGAAATGTTAAGTGGAATCCCCTAGGTTGTTGGTCAGTGCTTGTACCTCAGAGGCAGCAATAGATACGAGTGATCCCAGGGAACGCATGAACTGCGAACCGGTTCTTCCTGCGAACAGCATAGAAATGAGAAAACTAATGAGCTTCAGGTGAAATGTGAAGGGATTTCAATCAGATGTATAACTGGTCTGACATAAGACTACAGTCATTTCACTCTGACAGATTGGAAGCAATAAAAAATTACTAGTGTAACGTAAAAGGAGTTCAAACAGAAAGCAGAGCACGGTGTGAAAAACCTGCCAATAGAGCACGTAGCATTTCTACTTGGGGAAAAAAATAAAAAACTGGGATTTCTTCTCTCTCACGTTCAAAGCACTAGTTATTTGTGAAGCCAAAAAGGAGAATCTTGGCTTCACAGGCATTCGAGCTGATGCCAGGCTGTAATGATCTATGCTTACTGTATGTACACACAGCATTAAGAGAAGGCAATGTTATTCAAATGAGCCTGTGGTTTACTAGATGAATTTAATTATTTCTGGGTTGTTTTTGCCCCTAGGGGCTAGTTTTTGATGGAAGAAATTCAATATTAGTACTTAGATGACTTGCAGTATACAAGCAACACTGCTGAGAGCGTATCAAAAGCCGTGTTCAATTATAGCTCAGTGAAGTCAGTAAGGACAATGAGGTTACATCTGTTATTCGCAACCTTCAGTGGAGAAAACTAGGTTGCACATAAACTGAATATATAGTAAAAAAAAAAGAAGATGCCGAGATCAAGCATGGGTACAATTTTGAGCAGAAATCTGCAGCCTTAGAGTAGTTTTTCTCCACAATAATTCACAGTAATTTCTCACAATAATAAGGAGACAAAGTTCCCAATCTCAGCAAAGTCTGTAATTCCAAACTCCTCACACCTAAGGTGCCCACAGCCAGCTGTTTCAAGTGGAAAGATTTTTTGGAAGGAACCACTGCAAAAGTTTTGTAAAGGAGGCTTCTTTCCTGCATCCTACATTAAAGTTCCTCAAATTGCTAACTGCTTTTGAAAATCAGCCCTATCAGCAGAAAGCAGAGGGAGATACTTTGTAGTTTAACAGAATGATAGACAGTGACTCAAAGGTAAGTACGTCCTTGTACAGTCATGAATCCCAGGTTAAAAAAAGCTAAAACATTTTCATTCTTAGTGGAAGGAAAAAGCAGTATTTATATAGACGAGGTCTGGCAAGTGAGCTCTACTTAGGCTAAAGAGCATTGAGGTCAGTGCTCACGTAGGTTTACAATTGTACATCTCTACCGGTACACGCAGTTGTTGGTAATTAAGAAAAGATTACGTTTCAGCTGCTGCTTTGCCTGAATAGCTTCCCAGGCAAGCGCAGGAATAAGTGGGAGAAGGAGGTGTGCAGCAGAGGGCTTTTAGTGCTGGTGGGAGATGGCCTCACTAACGTGTGTGCACTTGTGTGGTTACCTAAAATAGTAACCAACCCAACTGAGCTAATAAGAAAAAGCTCTATTGACGGGTTAGAGAGGAGAAACGTGCCAAAAAAGGTCCCCTTCTTCCTCCATGGAAGGTGCTGCCACATACAGATGTGTGAGAGAAAACGCTGACGCTGTCTCTCCGTTGCTGTGGGATGGGAAAGAGATGAAGGAGAGAAAGTGAGAAATGCCTCTTATCCTCCGCCATGTTTTGTTACAATGGAGCATCTTCACATTTGGAGGACCCTTTGTGACTGAGGCACTGACCAAAAAGCCATACAGAAGAAGCAGCACTGGCCAGTGAAGACCACCTTGTGGCCAGTATGTGTCCCCTGTGCCACCAGGTCACTGGGCAGCCCTGTGGCCTGATGAAGGAGTGTTTGTTGCCCTCTTAGACTTCTTGCAGATGGCTCTGGGAATGGTCAGTGAGCCCACCACCCATACTTAGGATCACCTCCCTCATGAAAATGGGATGGAATTTTCCCACATTGACTTTATACTAAAAAAAAAAATGCATAAGAAGCAAAAATGGTATTAAAATTAAAGACATGATAAATTAGCCGTGCCATTAAAAGGCAGATACAGAGAAGTTAAATACTTGTCTAAGATGTATTTTCTGCCAATGATTTCTGTCTGACTTTGAAATATCTCCTGGTTAGTAGATTGACCTGTCAAACTGACTGCCAAAATACCCTACACAGCCTTCCAGCACGGGAAGCATCTCTGTTAACGAATCTATCCTGAAATTCGCCTTCCCCGGAGTTGACACTGACATGGAAGTGAAGTTTCTCCTACACCTCACTCAGTTTTTCATTGCAAGTGAATTGGCCTATGGGACTTTTCACAAACTCTTACAAGCAATTTAATTAGTACAATTGTTCAGCTTATCCCTGCCTTTCCTCATGTTCATCTTTGCCTGATATGTTTTCTCTTTCATTACTTAATGATGCTTTTGGAATCTCCCATCCAGCTGGGAGGACATCACTTGTCTGGATATCCTAGTTGCTACAAACCCCATCATCTTTACAAAATAGAAATAGGCCTTTTCCTGGCAGGCAGAAGGACAGTGCTGAGTTACATCACTCTGAATAGGCATAAGTTTAAGAATATAATTTTTAATGCCATATAACTTCTACAGTAGTCATTATTCTGACGTCTGAAGGAGAATGATGAATATGGCTCATGGGAAGTCCTTGATATAAATTAGGTATAATCATAAATAAATAAGCACTGAGTATTACTATGTCTGGATCGGGTGATCTTTAGTTATTGCTTGTTGGGTTACTGGAACTCCAAAGTATAATTTCTATGCGTATCACCTTTAGCCCGATTACCGTTTGTAAGAAGTGTTTGCAATTTGACGGGGTTGTTCATTAGCCATTTTCAAAAGAGGAATGTTCCTCGTCACCGCTGATGTAACGTGTCCCTGCTCAGGCTCCGTGCAGGGCAGGCAGCAAGCTGGGAGCCTGTGCCACGTCCTGCAGTACACAGGAATGGGACATTCTCCCCCTCAGCAACACAGCTCTGGACACACATTTTGGGTGCCCCAGCAGCTCAGTCACTGGAAGGAGCAAGTAGCCACTGAAAAGGACAGACAGTGACTGGCCCCAGCTTTATTTTAAACGGACCTGCCTTGTCAGTCGTTGGAAAACCATCTGTGAGCTGCTTAACCTTGATCATAATCTGTTTCTCCCGGTTGCTGTGGCAACTTAGTGCCAAAATGTGTTGGGGTGGATATAAATCTTCTGGTGGGACGTGACTTCTTGGGCCACAGTCCCAGCTCGCTTACAGTAGGGTGTCAGCTTCTGTTTGTTCAAGGCAGTAAGGAATGTGTCTAAGTTAATTATTACTTGGGATTTCTGTACATCTAAGTCTCTAAAACAGAAAAGGATTGTTAAACTCTTCTGGCAGCACCGAGGCTTCTCTCATTTTCCTTTACGAGTCACAATGAGTTGTATCCAGTTCTGCATGTGGGATTATGCCATGGGATCTTGTCTGGCAGGTGCAAGGTGGGAAAAATGCAATTTAAATTTTTCTCCTGAATTTACATTTCCCAGTAACTAAGGAACATGTATAGCAATAACACTTGTTACAACTGTGTAGTGCACCTGAAAATCAGTAACTAAGGAACGTGTATAGCAATAACACTTGTTACAACTGTATAGTGCACCTGAAAATCAGTTTTGTTTGCTTGTTTTACTGATGTATTTACTGGTTTTAGGATGATAAACAGTAGCATATGAAGAATCTTCGTAAGGATGTCAAATGCTTTATATAGCTTTGTTGATACAACATGAGTGCAGAAAAAACACTTGATTTAATGCAAACATCAATAAATACAAGTCAAACATAAGCTTAACGTTAAACAAACATACTGCGACTCCACACGAATCATAGATATGAGATTAGCTCCATCACTGCTCTCCTCAAGCTCTGCCCACCCTTTTCAGTGAGCCTGGGATGTGCCCACAACTCCAGCACTGCCAGTGTGCCCACAGTAACTCATCCCTGTCCTTTCCACATCTCAGTTCCTTTCACTAACAGCCGGGGCTGGAGATGAGCTCCACATCTCCACAATGAGAAACTCCACAAATGAGAAACACTATATGAAAAGTTTTGACAGGAGCTGTAAATATGATAAGCAATGGGAAGAGGACTCTTGCTGCCCACAGTCAACATCATGGTCTACCTGAAATATCAGATTATGCCCAAAGTCAGTGTATGGGTTTTAATGGGTTTGGGGGGAAGGGGGTGTTGGGCTTTTAAAAAAAATTATATTCTATTATCCTATTGCCAGAGCATGTTTTTCACACAATTGCTGGTAAGACTGCACTTTCTGACATGTGAAAGGTTTTCTTCAAAAAACTTCTTTCCAAACCTCTAAAAGGCCATATTCAGTCATACTGGCAAGCATAATTTTATGGAGTGCTGCATCAGGACAGCAAGTTTTGGTACTGGCAGCTCGGTAGACCAGTTTCCATCTTGCTTTCATGCAATTTTAATATAAAGCCTCAGGGGAGGTTCTGAGACACAGAGCTTCACTTGAAGTATGAAGTTCAGAGTTCCTCCTCCAGCTCTGGCTCTTTTTTTATTGTACACAAAGTATTGCCATCTGCAGGACCACACACTGAATAGCTCGGATAGATAGATAGAGAGAAAATGGTAAAGACACCGCTTTGGGGTCCACCTGATTCAGTGCAGACATCTGACTCCCAGCTTGTGACGGTGAGTTCCTTTTGTAGTCACGGAGAGATATGGACGCTTCTAGGCGTTATTCATCTTATCTGTAAAGCAGCCGGCTGAATTAGGTCAGATGAATCACATCCTAGAAGCCGCTGTAGAAGCAAGCGGTGGGTGACTAGCATAGACAGCACGCTGCACCATAGACTTCTGACGTTAGCTGAGATGAGTCCTGTTTATGAAGGCTGTTGCCAAGATCAAATGAACCTACAGATCAAGAGCACGTCCAGGGCAGTATTGTGTAGAAAAATTCACCCCTTTCTTACCCTTAAATCGGGTTCTCAATATTTCTATATTTTCCCAGACTGAATTTGCCTATCATGCTACTTAGTAATTGTCCTGTGGTATTGTCGCCATACATGACCTACTGATTACTGAAATAGAAACTTTTGTGTATTGAAATGCCATCAGACCTGAGTCACTGACACGACATGCAAAGTTCTCATTTTCTTAATAAATCCCATAAAGCAGCAGTTAATTTCTTTCTAGCAGCACAGTCAAATTGGCAACTTATCAGCAATATTCTATGTATTCATTTATTTATTAAGCGTGCCTTCAGCTTTACAAAATGGTATTGACACCTTATCCTTAGAAACCATGTTGCAGTCAGTGGGGTGAAACTGATGTAGAGCAAAATTAAGTGCTTGGCTCCACTCTAACGTAACCAGCCACGGGGACTGGGATGAGGCTTCACCCTGCCTCAGTTTACGTGCCTATCCCTGCTCTTACGACAGGATTCATCGGATCCAAACATCTCTGTATGAAGACGAGATGCATTACTTCCTATAGGTGCCTTATTCTGTTCTTTGATGATTTTGGAGCCTTCTGTGAGGGTGTTAAATGTCTGCACTTGGTAGAATGGGTCCCGTTCTTCCAGTTTAAATGGAAAAATGTTGGACATGACAGTCAGGGAGGAATTAATTTTGTTGGGAGTTCTGGGAACACCGTTATTGTGGATTTAGTTGATTTTTGTCCTTTTTTTTTTTTTTTTTGAAATAGCATGGCATCTTTTCCAAGGTTAAAGTTATAGACATGTTTATCTCGACAAAGTCAATCGTATTAAAAACAAATCCTGTACTGGAATTACCAGTTACATAACTAGGAAACCCTTTATTAAGGACCAGTTGTCGTAACTTCTAGTGTATATAAATCATCATTGCTCTGCTGGTTTCAACGTGTATGCATCAATTCATGCCAGATGAGCATCTGGCCCCAAATGTTCAGTACATGCTTCTCAAGATGCTATTAAGAGTGTAGTGAGAGGAAAGGATTATGTTAAATGCTGGTTTATTTCTGTATTGGTTCATTCACAAGAGATGCACTGAGAAAAGCAAATAAATTAACATATGTCCCTTTTTTTTTTTTCCTCCCTAGTTCTTTCAGTGTTCCTCTAGCTGGGATTTTAGAACAGGGAAGTCCAGAATAAGGGAAACTGCTTGTGTGGAAGGCTGGCTTCTGGGACCTATCTCATTTTGTATCGTGTTGTTTCTAACAGGATCTACTGAATTCTTTCAGAGTAATGGGTTTGAACTCAGTGTCGAACGGTACACGAATAACTTCAGCAGCATGTCTTACATAGCACGGAGGAATAGCAAGGCTGCTATGCAGAATAGTAGAGAATCTGAAATATGAGTAAGGAAAAGATCCAGTTAAAGCACATGCAGTGGGAAGAAAACAGGAGAGTGTAAGCAAGCGGTCAGATTATCTAGCTTAATTGCACATGTGAGGAAACCATATGGGGTAACTGCCTTCATTAGCCCTCAAACCACTCCACAAATATTGCCTGATGAATCTTTTAGCTATGTAAGCTTTAACCCCTATTTTGGAGATGTGGAAACTAACAGCCAAAATAATTGGTCTAAAGCCTGTTGAATTAGTGGGAAATCGCCAAAAAGCACTCACTGAGTTCGAGATGAAAACTTGTATTTTCAGAAGTGGCTTCTGATTTCAGAAGTTGAATTAGTTATAGCTTGTACCTGAGCTTTAGAGAAACTGATCATCTGCAGCTAACCCTTCAGGATGATGCTCACTTTGAAAATACAGCCCTGCGTGTCTCAGGCTAAATACTGAATATCAGTAGCTACGTCTCTCCAAGGTCTGTTAGCAATTTGCCCGTTGCCAGAAATCAAATTAGTTTCAGCGCTAGGATCTGAATTCAGAAATGATGCCCAACCCCATATTTATACCATACTGCACCTGGGGTCCTTCATTACCCTGGAGTTTTTTTTACTCTTAGATCATGTATTCAAACCAACCTTGTCAAAACAGCAATTACACTTGTGATGGGTCTGCTTCGCCTGAGTCAACTCTTACCTTAGGAAAAAAATCCTGTCTGTCCTTTGCACAAGTGGAGATGTTCACCTTGCTTGTGATCCCAAGAGAAAGGCCAAAACAGGAATTCACAGATAAGCCAGAGTGTTCTGTTGGCATGTAACAGGCCCTGCAGACACCGGCATTTCAACAAGGCTGGTGCTGGGTTGTTCTCAGCCTCTGTCCTGAAAGTTAAGACTCTGGGCTCTCTGTTGGCACTTTTTAATGGAAAGGTTCAGAACGGTCTCTCTTTCTTTTCTCCGCTATGTGAAAATATGAGTTGGGCAATACAATAAAAACCCAGCAGTGGACCGGTTTGTACTGTTCATCCTGTGATATCTAGTTGTCAAAGAGTCTTTCTCTTACTGTCACTTCTTTTTTGCATAAGTAGAAGAAAACTTTATTTCATTGCAAACCCAAAAGTCATATTCTATTATACCAATACCAGCAAAGGCAAGAAAAACAAAGCACAACTCAGCCTGTCCCTCCTTACACAAGAAGACACTGACACATCATTAACATTAGGCTGAAATCACACATCACGCTTGCTGTATTTTACAACAGGCCGCATAAAAATACTTTTTTCCATTTGTTAAGGTTAATCTCAAGGCTTGTTTCAAGGTGAAGCTGCACAACAGTTTTAAAAATTGTTGTTAAATCATTACAGCCCAGATCATAGGACTGCAATTTTCACATTGATCCTCCCCTGTCAGCGGCATCGACGTGGGCTGGCATGTGGGAGCATCACTGCAGCAGAACCCCCCTGTGTCCCCGGCCACCAGCCACTGTCTCTGGTAGCTCTTAACCAACATCAGCGTTAGCGGTTTAGTAGCTGATCTGACATGGGGAGCTGATCTGGGTGAAGCCAAACAAGATGTACAGAGGAGGGCTGTATGCATCTATGCATATACGCACGTAAAGGGTAGAGCAAGAGAAGAGGCACAGATTTGCTGACCAAGACTGCCGAGTCCCAGGAGCAGTTCTCTTTGCCAACTACTTCCATCGACTTTAAATACAATGGATGTTTATGATAATCCATTGGGAATCTTTACCGTGATTCAGTGAGTAAGATAATACTTCTGTACTTCATGTTTTAAGTTAATGGGAATATAAATATTTAAATATATGCATACTTTGCAAGGGCAATATGGTTTTAAATACTCGCACTTCTGTGCCTTAATGATAAGACATGTTTTGAATGACTTAGTTAAACATTAAAAGTAGCTTGACCTTTGAATTAAACTAATCTAAGCAACAAACAGTAACATGGACATCCTAGGTAATTTATTGAAAATGGCATAGAACTGCAGTGAACTTCAGAAAGTGAAGAAAGGAATTGGGTATTTTCTTTCTCCAGAGAATGCTGACCCTCTGAGATGCTTTAAGCATCCTTAGCTGTTTTAGCAAGTACGTATTTATTTGACAAGTGGAAAACGCATTTGAAAGATCCTAAAAGTTACGGAGCTAATTTCCCATTGCACTGCGTGGTATGTTTTTCTTTAAAGAATGAACTCATATCTTAGATAAATTATTCAAGATTTCACTGTATTCTATGTATGTTGGGTCACAGCTTAGGAAATGTTTGTTGTGTTGCACTGCATTTATTTGCTGAAAGAGGCTGTCCAAAATTTAGGAGGGCTGGGAGTCGGTATGCTTGGATTCTGCTTCCAGTTGTGCCAAAGACAACTCTTCAAACAAATACCCATTAGGTAATTTTCTTTGAGCCTGTGTTTTTTCATCTCTAGAACGGATGTAAAACTAGAACTTACTGTATAGCAGTGTGTGGAAGGAAACTTAAAATTTGCATTATCCAAATCTTCAAGAATTGTAAAGCTTTGGACTCAGCTGGTTCCTTTCTACTTGTATAGAAGTGTCTTATCCTGTGGAACTGGACTGCAACTGTAACAATCTTCTCTGGGTCTTTCAGTAATGCCTTTTTCTTTTGGTGAATTATTTAACATTTTTTTGTCTCTACTTAATCTTCCATAAATGAGATAAGCCTGAAGATATCCATACAGTACCATTAGCCATATGATCATAAGGTTTGTGTATCTTTTCCTTCTGCATTGTTTCCTTTTCATTACTCTTTGTCGCTTTCATTTATCAAGGCAAGATTTAAATCTGTGCTAGAAATCTTTTTGAATGGGGACCTTGTCTTTGCAGGCCTCCAATAAAAAGGCTAGTGTATTCTGGAGTGCATTCAAATAAATGCCAGAATTCTGGATAGTTTCTTTATCAGGCTGAAGTCCATCCTTCCTCCACTCCTTGCACTCAAAGGCAGATGGGCCACAGCTTGCCCCCTCATTTGGGATGCTGCAGGTGAATACAAGAACCAGGCAGACTGAAAAAAGAGAGAAGAGAAGCAGAGACACAAAAAGGATAGCAAACACAGAACTGTATTCATAAATATTTCCTTTTCCCCATCTTCCCCTCACCAAAGACAAAAAAACCAAAAACTGAGCCTGGAATACACAGTGCAGCTGGAATCCAAATCGGCACATTCCCAGAAGGAGCGGAGGGATGGCCGCTTCAGCTCCACGTACACAGGGGACCTGCCTGGGGCAACGCTGGTGTCCTTGGTCTCCCAGAGGCTCCAGATACTTTGCCTTTGAGGCCTGTCGAGCTGCTGTGGGAAGCAAGGCGACCATTGCCAGTTTAATGGGGCATAGCAACCGAGCCCCTGCAGGAAGATTTTTCCAAATAAACTGATGGAAAGTTAAGATCATCTTCCTATACAGTCCTTTACATTTCAGTGGTGCTGAAGCGTGTTTGCAAATTCGTATTTTTTTCAGTAAGGGTTAAGGGCACCCTAACTCCAAAGACTGGGCACAATGAGTGCAGTTATTAAAGTTCCTATGCACTGGAGTTATGCTCAGCAGGCTTGGAACTGCTCATTAAATGGGTTTTTTTTCCAAGTGTAATTCTTCGAGCACATTACGTCAGAACAAAAGATGCTTGGAATGAGTGGGCAGTGCTTGTGCAGGCTCTACAATAGAGCCATGAGTAAGAGGCAGAGCTCTCTATTATGCACATTCCCCTTAAAACATGAAGAAAGCTGGCAAGTCCTGTGCAAACGTAAGTAGTACTGATGAGGAATTTGGAAACTTAAAAAGAAAGGATATATTCAGTCACAGTCATTACGGTCTCAGTTCTTTGATTATCTGGATGAGGAGTACCAGGGATAAAAAAGGGATACACGGTGAATTAAATGAGGACTCTTGTATAGTAATCAAGCCCCTGTATTATTTGTGGCAGAACCAGAATTCAGTCATTAGAGAGGTAGGCTGAGCTTTTTCCAGAGAACGCAGCTATCCCCCTGGAAGTCAGTAATACAGCTCCCTAACTGCTCGTGAAAAGCCTACCCACAAAGCTTGATTAGGCATATGCTCCTTTATATAAATGGCTGAGTCTTCATCTCTGTGAAAGCCATTTATCTCTATAAACAACTGTGCTTCGTTGCATTCAAAACGAAGACAAAAGAACAAAGCCAAAAAAAAAATTCTAAAGAAAGCAGTATATATCATCATCTTCCTCGCAACAGCTGAGCAGTGAGGGTCATGCCTGGACTTTGGGGTGTTTTTCTGATTCTGACACGCTCTTCTCTGAATGCCCATCGAGCTGACTGTGAAGCGAGCTTGCGGGAGTTTAAACAGAGGAGTCAGCTTTTTGGAAAACAGTGCTTGTGGTTTCTGTGACTTGGCAGCAATAAACATCTCCCCTATGCAGCCGCACAGTGCTGTCCCCAGAGCACCACTCCTGACTCACGAAGCGTCGTAAGAACAGGCGTCCCTCCATGGGCATGCTTGGAAGATGACAATCTCTGGCAGTGATGGCCTGAGCCGAATACGCTTTAGGAGCCAGTTAGTATCAAAGTGTGACAGAAAAGGCTCATAACGTCAAAGGACTTCAAAATCAGTGGTTTGCACCGCTCATTTTTAAACTTTCGAATTACAGAAAGGCAGTATTTTCTCATTTGAATCTCTCTGAGATGTGTAACCATGTAACAGAAAAGCAGGCTGTAGTCCTACCTTTTCCAAGAAAGAAGGAAAAAAAATTCACTAGCAGTCAAGACTTAACAGTCCTGTGTTTAACCCTCTGCAGACAGTGTGAGCAGCGAATGATGCTTTTATTAACTCTACAGTCGGGTTCTCTTCTTACACAAAGGATTTCCCTGGACCTAGACCACTCCTAAGAGATCCAAAGACATGTCTGCATTAGCAGTTTAGTTCAGATTGGAAAGCAAATAGCCCGTCCCATTTACTGTACTCGCATTCTCAGTGTGAAGTGGTCGTGGAGCACACAAACTGGAAGCCCCTCTGATGAAACCAGGAGCTGGGGTCCAGCGAGGCACCTGCTATACACCAGCCACTGGGCATTCTGTGTAGGGGCCAAATGGGAGCTAGTCTGAAGCAAAACCCTTAAAATGCGTACAGGGAGGCCCTCAGCCCCTCTGCACCCACTGTTTCGCTCTATAGATCCACTCCAATTACGTTGCGCTACTTGCTAATGCAGAGGTGCCCTAGACTTCCAAAGGGGACAGTTAAAATCAGGCTGGCATTGAGCCAGATCAGCTATTAGCTTGCCAGCCTTTGCGGTAGTTTGCATTGAGGTTATGGAGAGGTGCTGAGCAGGAAATCTATGACTGCAGTGTGGGAGGTGTTTAAAGCAGTTTTTAGCTTTAGGTTAGATGAGGGTTTCCAAAAGAGTGGTCTTAGTGACTTTTTTTTTGCTGCTAGATAAGATGTGTTGTTCTCTCTCTTATTTTTTTTTTTTGCACTGTGCTCGTCATCGTTATACGGAAGGTTGTGTCAGGGTGAAGCAAGTTCTAAACAATGCCAGCGAAAAATGGCAGTAAAAACCACTGTCACAAGCCATCCACATTGAAACAAAGGCAAGGTAGAGCAAGTGTTGCAAACACTCTGTCGGAGAGATCATCTGGGTAATGTAACTGGATCTGTGACCTTCCTTAACTCACAGGGGATCTTTTCTGCTCAATAGATCCCCGAAATAGCTGACTTCTGGCTAGATTTAAATAAGCCACTTGTAAATAATTTTGTCATGTGTACTGGGAGGGAAAAATTCTGGCTGCAATTGATTTTGTTCCTGTACTTTCAGAGCATTTTGCCACAAGCCCTCAGTATCGACAGTCTTCCCAGACCTACAGTGAATTCACAGTGGCTGCCCTAAATGTCTCATGTCTGCTATTTTCTCTTTTCCTGCGTGTTCATGTTGAATAAACATTGAAACCATTACCACCCTGAAATGTGGTAAAGTCTCTGAAAATGCAAATGGGTAAGATTGTTCTGTGACCAACTCCGTAAAAGACAGTTTACTGAGAAGGTACAGTTGGGAATGAAAACCAGTTCACTGTTAATATGAGTCATGTTATGTTTGTACCTACTGGAAAGCTTACATTCGTCTTAATTGGTTGGATATCTTGTTGGATAGGAACACAATGGTAGCCCTTGAGCTGGTGACCTACAACTGAGAGCCAAATAAATCATTTTGACAAGTGCTGCTTCTCTTGAGAAAAGCCAAGGACTGAGAAGAAGGCCACCTGGCAAGGTGTTCAGTGTTGGCCCTGCTTTGAGCAGGAGGTTTGATGAGAGACCTCCCGAAGTCCCTTCCACCCTGAATGACTCTGTGATGATGTTGACAGGACAGTAGAGAGGAAATATGCCAGAAGTAGCTTATGGAAAATAAGTTTATGTGCCTCTCAGAAGTCCTAGATGTGTCATTTAAATGTAAGCCAAATGCTGGTTTATGATGTTGATGAAATCAAGAGAGCTGCAGGCAATTACCGTACAAGCGTGAAAGATTATATTAGTGAATCAGATACATGGTTAAATTGGCAATAACACATTTTGGCTTTCCTCTGTGATGTCCTTCCTTCTACCTTAATACCCAGTACTTGGCGACTTCAGTCTTGACAAAGCTGGTAAACAGAAAAGGCATTTTTTCTTCTTCCACGCTGAGAGCGGCCAGCTATTTGTTGGTCTTTCAAATTAGGAGACCCAACTGAAACACAGCTTTTCAGTGGTCCTGAGTGCTTAAACATGCTTAGTCGGCGCAGCTGCAGAAGAATATCCTCAGATTGTTCAGTCTCAGTTTCCAACAAAATCTCAGTACCAAAGCTTGCCCAAAACAAGCGAAATAAGCTAGCTCAGGCTTGCAAGGGTCTGGCCGTGGCAGAGTGGAGCTGAGTGCAGGCTGAGACATCCTGGTCTTCAGCACGTCAAACCGGAGCTCACTCAGAGCAAGCGGCGGTAACTCTCCTCTGTGATCCACTGTTTAAACATATTCTTGCTCCCCTTCAAGTCAATAGCATGCAGGTATTTTTTTTTTACAGAGAATTGTCTGGCACCTACCTGCATCATGAGTCACCTTTGATAAAGAACCTCTTTGAGCCGTCTTTTCGGAGGTATTGACTGCTGGTGCTTCCAGACAGTGAGCCTGGGGTGGGAGGGCTCTTCTCTGCAGCTCTGCAAAGGAGCATCAGACGTTTCTAGTGTTTGACAGCAGAATCGGCGGTCATTTGAAAGGGTTCTCGCGTCTGTTTCTGTGATTTCACGGTGTTTTTATTGCAGAGCTGCTGCGAAAGGAAAATATTCATTTGCACGCTGCAAAGCATAGGCAAGGAGCCAGCTCTGTGCTATTACAATATCTGATCTCTGTAAGGCAAACATCCTTCTGAAAGGAGCTAATGTTTCTGTCTATTCAATTCTGATTCACAGTTCAGCACTTTCTTCACTCGAATACCCTGGGGAAGATTATTAACTGTATTTTTCTCTTCTCCTTTTATCTTTATGCCTGGATTAAGTGAAGAAATTATTGGTTCATGTTACAGTCCTTTTTTCCCCTTGCAGTAAATCTTCTACAACATTTTTTTGCTACTGGTATGCTGCATGTCACATATACCCCTGTTAATTTCAGGCTGAAATTGGGAATTATTTGCAACCCTCACGTTGCATGGTATGAATTGTACCATGGGGGTATATGCTGTTAACTGATGCGTATGTACACACATCTTCAAAGGCATCAGAAAGGCCTTTCATCAAAACCAAAGAATTGGTCTAAAAAATTTCATAACAAAACCACGTGATTAATTTTTTCCTTCTGTTTATGAACAAGATCATAATATTTAATATAGCTATTAGTAGAATCTCAGCAGTAATTTTTATCTGCTGTTCACTTGCTGCCTATGCATCGCAAACACTTTACAAAAATCAAGAGACAGAGGTCACGAGGTGAGGTTTCTTCTTTCTGGGAAGATACGAGTGACTACTAGAAGGGGCTTTTCTTCTGTGAATATAAACTTTAAAATTATTTTTCTATAAATAGCATGCAAAACACAATTCATATTTATCACTTGTATTCCTGCCAGGAAATGTAATTGCTGTTCACAGAGAACGAGTATGGAGAAGCAATTTCATTTAAATTTTTAAACCTTTCCAGTATATGCTTTATCTGGAAAAAAACAAACAAACAAACAAAAAAAAGCAACAAAACAAACCAAAATGCACAAAACTCTCATAATTGGAAAAACTTTGCATTTATCAGCACAAAGGCTAGTCATGTCTTTCTCATCAGTCAGCCTGCTTATGCTTTCTCTAACACAGCAGTTGCCCTCTACACCTGTAGTGTCCGTATGGACCCCTTGCCTTTCCAGATGAACAGGCACAGGAGCTAATTATTCTTGTGATGATCCTCCAGGTGAAGTCTGGGGAGCATTCTGGAAGCAGAGCACAAGCTTCTCCCTGCTGAACCAACACGCCTGGTATGCTGAAATGCTGAATAAATAACTTCCCTCCAAAATCAATGCATGTTATATATTACTCCTCCATTTAAATAACATCCTGTTTATCTCAGGGCTTCAGGGTTAGAGCTGTGTCACGTGAAGGTGAGTTAACCCTGCCTGGTTTTGGGTGTTATTTGCAGCCCAGCTGGGGTAGCACAGGCTATTCAGCAATTTTTTTCTTCCAAACACTTAGAATAGAATCATAGAATCACAGAATGGTTTGGGTTGGAAGGGACCTTAAAGATCATGTAGTTCCAACCCCCCTGCCCTGGGCAGGGACACCTCCCACTAGACCAGGCTGCTCAAAGCCCCATCCAGCCAGGGATGGGGCACCCACAGCTTCTCTGGGCAACCTGTTCCAGTGCCTCACCACCCCCACAGTAAAGAATTTCTTCCTAATATCCAATCTAAATCTACCCTCCTTCAGACTTCCACTCGGTCCCACTGTGGCTTTCCAGACAAATTCACTCCACTGAGTGACAGTCCACAGCAGTGTCAGGTAGGGAACGTAAGGCTTTACCAGCCAGTCCTTCCTTCCAAGGGGAGGTCAAACCCCCACGGCTGGTCTAGATCCTCTCTACTGCAGCCACCCCGTGGAGACGTATCTGCTGAAGCACCACTATGCTCGGGCTGGGCAGGATGGGGTTAAGGATGCTCTGATCTCCTGGTTTGGGGTGGCTGCTGCAGACGTGTCTGCCCAAGCAAAGGCATCAGAGCGTGCTTCTGTTTGTCGGTTCTTACCCCACTCTCAGTGAGGTCTTTCAGCACTGCTGGAGGGGGCTTCTACAACAGCCGAGCCTCACAAGTTCTGCTTCCCAGGGTAGGAATCGCCAGATTAAAAGCTTCGACAGTTCTTTTGTGGTGCTACAAGAGCCTTTGCAGTAGGGACGGCCACTTCTAAATACCTGTGTTTCCACAGATACCTTCTGGCAGAGAGGTCAGAGCTGCACATCTTGCCCGGAGTGGGGGCAATGGGCTGCATTTCGTATGTCAAAGTCATATGGGTGCTTGTGTAGTTCCAACCTCGACCAGCTGCACCTGGTAGCGCAGGAGAGGTTCACTTGTGGGACAGGAACTGGTAGCATCAGGCCTCGCCAGAGAAAGTGCTCAACATCCCTGCTTTTTTTTTTTTTTTCCCGGCACAGGAAAACTTCTCTCTAGCCATCAATCCTTCAGCCTCCTACAAGAGGGAAAAAAAAAATCACTGCAGTTTATTGTGACTATGTATCAGTTTAACTCGTGTTTATAACCAAGTATTTTACCCACATAGAAAATAAATTTCAACAGTTGAATATAACATTGAGTTGAAAAAATACAAAGGGCACTAGGAAAATGGTATCTTTTTCTGTGTAAAAGCAGCAGCAGCAGCAGCAGGGAGAAAAATGTCTCATGCTATTTTTTTATTTTGAAAGTTGCTATTTACTTATTTCTAAACAGTTAAGCTCGCTTTGAAAGGATACCTTAAAATATAAGGAAGGAATGCATTCTTTTCAAGATTTGCAGCTTTATTCCTTGCTGAAGGTCATGAATTTTGGCTCTGCAACTCATTGACCTAGTCAGGAAGAGACCTTAAGAAAATTAAGAAGTACTGAGCATTCAGTGTATCCCTGAGCATCTCTATAGGAGGGAAAGTTTCTTATAAATTAATTTTCCCTGTCTCTAAGAAGCTTTCTCTCTGATTCATATGGGTCAAAAAAGTTCTTCTCATGAAAACAATTTAGAAAATTCAAAGGTAATCCAATTCTAGGCTCTCTGCCATACAGGTGCTTGTACCCAGCAGGAAAAAAATATCTCCTTAATCCTTTTTTGTTTTTTTAATTACTTGTTTTTCTGCTTCCCAGCAGTTCTTCTGTTCAGTACAAAAGTTACCATATCCAATTATACCTTTTTGTCCTTGCCTTTAAAATCTTCACATCTCCTCAGTTATCTATTAACACAAGATTAATCACTTGATTAATCTCAGATTTTTTTTTTCATCTTGCACAGTGACAACCACCAGCCATTTGGTGGCACGTTCTTAGATTTTTGTGCGGCCGTATGTGTGACTGCATGGGGGAAAAAAGAGGGTAAACTAGAGAGAAAGCAAGAGTGAGAACATCAGTACCACATTTAGCACGGTAAATGCTGTGGCATTTTGGAGACCAGCTTCCACATGTGATCGTCTAATAGCTTCTGATCTACGTTGCTTTGTATTTCATTTTTATGTAACAGAGGCCGACAGGAAGGGCACTTCTTGGCAGTTAATGATCACTGTCATTGACCCAGCCAATCAGTCAGTAACTGGAAATATCTGACCTTTATGTCTTCCTTCCTCTGATGATTCTCTTTAATCATATATTTTTTTAACCTTTCCGGTTGGATATAAAACCGTGTGCTTTGGTATTAATGTGATGTGCCATAATACAGTGAAGAGATTTTTTTCCTCGGACTGTTCCTGACAGTTATTGTAACCAAAAGGAAAGCAAGATTTCATTCTGGAAGCTCCATTATGTTTACACTGTCTTCTAATGGTTTCCCTCTCTTACCTTTGCTGGAGCTGCCATCGCTTTGTACTGTCCACAGCATGTAATCTTCAGACTTCAGTTCAGAAAAAGCCATGAATTTGTCAATGATTGTTTGCTTAGGGTCTGCTACAATATGGGTATTTTAATCTAGGGGATTTAAAGGTGTCCAAAACTTACTTTCTCTGACAAAAATACATCAGTTGATGAACGCTGTAGCCTTTCTTTGGGAAGAGGTTATTAACAGAATTTTAGTTTTCAGATTACTTGGGTTTTATTTTTTTAGCCATCACGAGTTGAAATGTTGTCATGAACAGAAATCGATTTACTGGGGTATACCATATAGTGAGTTTCATAAAAGAACTTTGCTTTCTAAGCCATTTTTTGAATAGCTGCTTTTATTAGAGTAAATATTTATACACTTCTGGCCAGGGAGAAACATTCTGATTTACTTAGGCACATATGAATACAAAATGGAACCTCAAATTTACAAAGTGTGTTACCATCTAATAATTTTCTCAAAAATCATATCTAGTCAGTAAAGCGCCCAAGGCCATGCTTAACTTGGTAGCCCTCAGTGATGATGCGCAGGGCTCAAGCCAAGCACGAATGCTGCTGCTGCGACCTGCCGCAGCCTTAGAGTGACGGCTTTGCTCCCCACGACTGGGGCTTGGAAACACATTAGCTACACAGCCAAGCACTGCTGACGTGGGGCGAGTTCAACTCAGTGACCAAATTGATTTCCACGGTCATATTTTGTTTTTTCTTCTGGTTAAGGCTGTAATGCTCTTTCATATATAGCATAACACGCGCTGTGATCCACAAGAAAAAACAGGCCAGTCCAAAGGCGCTGAACCAGACCCTTGGTCAATGAAAAGTAGCACAAGTCCAATGATTTTAACGGCCAGCAGTCTTTGGTATTCCCATTAACATAGTGCCTCTAGCTGGAAAGATGCAGGAAGCTTAATGTTTTTTAACATATTCTGGTCTTCTATTGATGAAACGCGGAGCTACTCTGTCCTGCCCAGTGTGGAATCTCTGTATTTGACTCAAGCATCACAAAAAAGGTTAGAGTCGTTTATGAACTGTATCTTTAAGCAATAGACTTTATGTATTGCAGCATTCAGGTCGGTTTGGACAATATTTCTGAACTGATATGAAACTTATTTCTTGATGCCTTTTGAATTATTGTTTGTGAAGTGCTTGTTGAAATTACTATGCTTCAGTGAATCAGTGAAAAATCATCTATTGCCAAAAAACCTGCACACCTGAGGTACTACAGTAACTTTCTATACTGAAAAAAAAATTATTGGGATAGCACTCTAAGAGCATTGTGCTTGATTATCTACAAAAAGATTTTTCCCTCTCCAACGCACCACTAAGCCTGGCCATAGCATTATGAAAAGAATTATTAACTCATATGAATGAGTTTTGTTATTAATCTCATTCCCTCATTTCCCATAGGAAAAAAATTTGCTAACAAACTCTACTCAGTGAAATAGTCAAAAAAGCATCTCAAGATTTTATAATTCACATTTATTAAAGTTTATTATATTTTCATCTTATTTCCTGTTGTTGGCATTAGAGATTTGACTGTCTATTGTATCGGTTTCTGTGCTAGCATGTTTTTTCAGCTTTTCGATAAATCAAGACTTCTTTGAGCATCATATCAAAATTTTGTACATATTTTATATCTAGACACAACTCATTACCCAGGTACAGCAATGCTAACTACCATGTACATGCAAAAACAGGAGGAAGATATATATTCCTGTATATAAAACCAGATTTTTTTGAATACTGACTAATTCATTGAATAGTCTTGTGTTTTTTAACACTAACACTGGCATTTTTTTTTTAGCTTGTAAGTTTTCTGAAAATTAAATATCCTTTTTTTGACCTCACACTTATCCAGCTGCCTGAGATTCTGTGGAACAACTCACACTTAGACCATGGTCTTTGTCACTATCTGTTATATAGACGACACCAGCGAATAAACTGCTGCCACAGCTGTGTTAATGTAGAATGCAGCATGCACTTACGTTTTATTGTCTAAGATATTCATAAATACTTGTACTTTGTCTTTAATAAATCTATACTGCAGACTGTACATCAGTGCATTTAGAAAAGCAGAATTAAAATATATGGAGTAAATAAATATTACAATGGCTTGTTTATGTTCATATCATGATGTTGAAGTTATATATGCTTTCTGAAGAACAGGATGCCCCAAACAGGCTTCCTTAGAAGAAACGCGGTTCAGAGAGGGGGACCACAGCATTTGTAGAGTGGGAGAAGATGGATAACCAAAAACAAGGATTTGCTGGGGGAGGATTATAGCTGAGATGGGTTGGAACTAGGGCATCTTTAAGGTCCCTTCCAACCCAAACCTTTCTATGATTCTATGATAGCACAGTAGAACAAAACCAATTGCAATTTATTGGAAATAAGGGTGGTGTATGAGAGGTCTATGTACCTAGAAAACTCATGGTGGTCACTTCTACGTCACCTTTCAAGCCAAACTCAGCTTTGCACAGACTAAAATTCATGTATGCAAGGTGGGTTGGCCAGCCTGGGCTTTGCTCGCTGTGTGGAGATGTGCTGGACCCTGGAAAGGCTGTCCCAGCACATCAGGCAGACTTCTGGAGAAAGATGAGCCTCTGCTTCTTCCCTGCAGACCTCACTCACATAAATCTCATTACTGGACAAAACCAGGCTGTCCAAACAAGTTCATCCTGATAGCAGACCGTTTTCTGCCTCTGTGCTAGCAGTGACGGAGAAAAATCCATAGGCACCCCAGAGAACATTTCGTTGGTGGGCCTGCCCATGGCCTCTCATTTTTGCCACCAAGCAGCCAATGAGCAAAATGAACCGATATTGCAAATGCTCGGCCTCCTCTCGCCTCTAGAAATTCGGGGAACATAGTTTAGTCTCTTGTTCACCGCACAGATCCCCACCTCGATTTGCGTGGTAACCCTAAGCAAGACGCCTCATCCCCTTGTCTTCAGTGGTGGCAATTACAACGATAACTTCATGAAATGCCTTGAGACTGGCTGACAAGAAATGCCACCCGTGAGCTGCCCCTAAATGGCCACACCAAAGGCTGCCTCTGGGTAGGGGCTGTGCCTGGGTGAGGGAATGCCAGGGAGGCAGCTTCAGCTTGCAACTCAGCTAATTAAACATTTATGAAATCCTTTCAAAAGAGGGAGTTTCTCTTCACACTTCCGTACGTTTAAATCCAATCTGTAAATGTTTGTTTTCCCCATTTTAGTTCTTTAATTTATTCCTCAATTTCCTAGCCTTCGAAATGATCATAAAATGTACTAGATTTGAAATAGAAGTCTCCAAACAGTACTTTGGCAATCTGTTAGGAGTTGCAATACCTATGGATTACCCTGTAAATCTAAATTATTGGCACTCATGAGAGATTATTTCCATTTATTTTGTTTTATTGTGTAATATTTTGCAGCTACGGCTGCAGTGCTGTTATTAACTTGCGATAGTTCTAAACTCTGGTAGGTGATTAGATCATTTACTATGTAAAATTTGGGACTCCAAAGTAAGATGACACTAAGCAGTGGAGCCACAGGAGTCCCAGCTGCTCAGCCTCTCCAAGGATTTGACCCCTACCTTATTGGATAAATCTCAACAAAATTTTAATTTGCTATTGGAAACAGTTACTAAAATTTATTTTTTATTGACCTGCTATAATACAGGTAAGATACAGGAAACATTGCCACAACACAGGATTATTTTAATTTGTACAAAGAAGTTAATGACAGAAAAACAGTCTTTGTAGATTCAAAGACAGTTTATTCATTGTATATGTGCTTTCAACCATTTCGAAGGAAAGTCTTTTTCCCTGTTGAAGTTAATTCCTTTTCACATTAGCATGAACCATCTGTGTATCTTAAAAAATAAGATACCTCTATATATTAAAATGACAACTGTCATTGGTGAAGAATATTCTTGCAACTCAGCCATTCAGGAGATACGCTGTTGCCACAAACTCACTGCTGATCCTCAGGCAAGTCATTCTATTACTTTTCTTACCTGTAAAGCGAGATAACTCATCCTGCATAGCTAAGGTAGGATTTGTCTTCTTTTTTTTTTTTTTTTTTTTTCTGTCTCCACATTCTTGCACATTAGATGGATCTGAATTTCTTCTCTTAGGGAAAAAAGGTAAAATGGTATGTTTGCTCATGAAGCACCTGAACAGACTTAATCCAAATGTTTTGAGAACGGCAAAGTCCAGCACCCGTTTCCCCAGGGACGAGAAGAAGAGGACAGAGAGAAACTCAGTCACTCACTGCAGGTTGTGAAGATCTTTTTTTTCTGGGCAGGTGGAAGATGGCTGAGATAGGAAAGTCCTCTACCAAAGCCTTTCTAAGCCCAGCTGCAGACACCACTAATGTAGGCAATACTTACTGTTCCAGACATCTTTCAGTACAGATTGGGGTTGGCAATAGCTTGAATTATAAAGGGTGATGTCTGTACAGGGGTCTATAAATGCAGATGGCCACTGTAACCACATATACTACCAACACCAGCTTTTTCAGTTAAGTCAGCAACAAAGATAGAAGAAGACGGCAGAATTCCTGGTTCCAAGTCCTGCATTTAACAGAAGATAAAACCTCTTCCCCTAGATACTCACAATGTTTGATTAGAAAGTATAAAAACGTATTACTCCTGCTATGTTATGTCTATTTGGGGCTCATTTAATGCATTTTTACTGTCCTAGCCCAATTGATCTGGACATAACTGAAATAAAAATGTTATTTAGAGAAGCAGGTAAATTTTATGTAAAACCAGAAGCATGCCGTCAAGAATTTCAGTTCCTATTCACCTACCCAAAAACACTGGAGGGAGTATTCACCTTCTTTTCCCAAACCATCACTTCTGGCTTAGGTTTCTGACCAGAAGTCAATGACAGCAGTTAATTCAAATAACAATTTGGACAGCAATTTAGAGGAGATGTGATTTTAATTCCTCACTGTCCATACATCTTATGCTAGCAGAATGTGCAATGGAGAAACTTCTCTCTTCAAACAGTTAGTATTTGTATTTGGTGGATGTGCTTACAGATTGATGTAAGTGGTTATCTTAGTACTTTTTTTTCCTGTTAAGCCAAAACAATAAATAAAAATGCTTATAAACTATACCCGTACAACTGCTACCCTTCATCTGACTCACTGGTAGCACTCAAATATTTCAAAAGTAAGTGATCACAGGGCTTAGTTTTCTGTATTTTAAGGAAGCCAGTTTAAGCAATATTTAAGAAGCAATGTAACTTAAGGAGTTTGGCAAAGGATCCCTAAACCACTAGTCCTTTTGAAAAGCTCATCTGATCTTTTGCTCCTTCTACATTTTAAGAGCCATTTGCCAGAAATTTAGGCAACTGCCCCCCTCACTACCTTTGTGGCTTATTAAGCTCCTTGTTCTTCTGTTTTTCCAACCCAAACAACTCTATGAATTGGGCAGTGAGGTTACTACTCATCTATGGGAATACATACCCCATGAAGGCTAATTTTCTTCAGCTACTCTCACCAGGGTTGACTCAAGGCCTTTAAGTCATCCATGCGATTGGATGTCCCAGGGGAGCCAGTATCATCAAACATGTGACTGTGAGCAGGAGGGAGACCCCTTGTGAAATGGCTTTGTGGCTTCTGCTGCCACGAATGATGGGAAATGTGGGACAGCCAATTTGGGATATTGAAGCTGCTTCTTTTTTTGTCCCCTCACAGCACCTACTAGTCCACGTGCCCTTTGCTGCCTTTGGCAACTCTCTGTTTTGCCTTGACCTAGAGCTAGCACCACTCCTCAGTGATGCAGTCTTTTAGAGACTGAAAGCGTGAAGAAGTGTTTATCTCTAAACCTCAGTTTTTCTTTTTCTATAAAGGAAGTCTTTGATACTAATAGGTGTTTGGAAAGAGATGAGATGCAGATTGTTAAAAATATTTATGGCTGAAGATACTGTGATTTATAAGCTCTATGGCTAAATGACTCTCTTCTTTGCATTCCTTTTTCATCTTGATAATGTTCTTTGAATGCATCCTACCCAGAATGTCTATGCCCTTTCTGCTGTCACCTCCTGGGTGTCTGATCTAAAGCCCCTGTTCTGCTCAAATTTGCCAACACAGTCAGGAGAGCCGTTGTTGGCAGGCCTTGAAACAGAAACCTTCTATACACTTGGACATGCCATTATCATTGTATTCGTGGTAAAGAAAGGATCTTTTGGAACTATCACTTAGACGTTTTTATTTGTCCAGTAAAAATAATGTTTTCACTTTGATTTCTCTTATGTAGCAACACAGACTTAAATATCTTTGGATTACTGTTTTTTATGTTTTTTTCAAGGAGGACTCTAGTTATGGTTCTCCTTGGGTTTTATTTTTTAACTGAGTAATTTAAAGAAGTATATTTACTTAGTACATGGAGTGGTCTAATCTTATCTCTGGGCAGATTGGTTTAAAAAAGGTTGAAAAATAAAAAGCTAATTTCTCATTATGGGTACTTCACATTGTTATAAGAAAGAAGAAGAAAAATATATAACATGAATTGCAACAGAAGAGCAACTGACCTTAGAAAAAATACATGAGGTCAGCACAGGGACACTTTCACATACTTAAATCAACAAAGGATGACTCATCCAAGCCTTTTGTCTGCTCTTCAAAATAAAATTCATATGATCAGACATCCATGCATGCTGTGGTACGTGTCCTCTGCACATTTATATCAGTCTCATCAACTGAGTAACTTGCTCAATAAAGACTAAACAAAACAAAACATAACAAAAAAAAGAAATTTTTCTTATGTTTTTGATAAGATGTTACTTTACCAACATTTGCAGTAACATTGCACCAGGTTGAGATCTCATCAGAGCTCACAAAACTAGCTGAGCCAGGTCTTATTGGTAGGGAGATGGCAAGCTTCCAGCAGCTCCCAGGTGCCGCAGAGTTCAGCAGTGATTAAAGACGTGCCACTCTTCGCCTCTGAGCCACGACCATGACAGCTTGTAAAGCCACAGATCTAAGCTAGGAGTATAATGTCAGCTTTTGGACGCAACGTAAAACTGGAGTCCTGGCTACATCTGGTCATTAAAAATCTCTTCGAGCCCTTGTGAGATGTAGTGTGATAACTCCTTTGTCCTGGAAAGATGCCACTTGGGTTTACTCCCTCATCTAACTGCCGACGTTCCCTCCATAGCCTCCAGAGAGAGTGGTGGTCTGTTTTTGTGGACAGGGATGGTGGGTAGGAGCTCTGCCTCATGCATGGCTTCCATCCTCTGCGTGCCTGGTGTGACAGTGTGCTCTTCAGCTTTCAGGCTTGCTAGAGAATCCCAGCGATGAGAGCAAACGGTTAGAGTTTAACGAGGAAAATAGATAACCTCAGAAGATGCAGAGTCACATAGGAGTTTTGTGGATTATCCTAAACTTTTGCATATAAAACCTGTTTAGCGTTCCACTCGACCGTTTCAGTACTGACTACCTCTTACAGTTATGACCCTTAGTTTGTTTCAGAATATGTGAGGTTAACTGTCCTTTGACCATACCAAAGTTCTTACCCCCTGCAGACTGGACTTAAAACATTACAAATCAAATGGTAGAAGAGCATGAACAGTTTGCAGTGATGTAAATAACTACTTGGCATTCACAGCCATAGAAAAGAAGTATTTTTTATCTGCTGACTGACAAATTGGATAACTGAATAGTGTATGTCCAGCTCTATAGTTACAGCATGGAAAGTAAAAGCTGTGAACAGTAAATGCTCTGATGTCTCTAACTTACCTAAAGCAGTCTTTTAGTAACAGCAAGATGGTTATGGTCTCACCAACTGCATTACAACTATCACTGTGTATCCAATTGAATAATTTGGGTTTGGCAGTTTCCAGTGCAATATAGCTCCAATTTTGTGGCCCTACTGGATTTTGGATAACACAATAAAGTTGTCACTGGTTTAGGTATATATATATTGCCCATTCAGAGATCCAGGTCAGAATACATTAGGGAGAAGAGAGGAAAGCTTTGTGCACTGGCTGCACTGTTGGAAAAAAATAGTTAAAGGAGCAGCTCTTCAAAGCTATACAACTGTTTAAGATGTTACAAAAGATATGATGGAGGTCAAGTACTCAGCAAAGTGATTCTGAAATGGTCAAAGCTATAAAAAAAAAAAAAAAGAAAAAACAATCTATCACCATGATCTATCTGCACTTCATCATCTGGATATCACCACTGAATTCACAGACTATTACTAAAAGGTCCCGGAGTTATGTGATAAAATAAAAAAAAAAAAGGAATGAAGCTTTGGATTGGAATACAAATAATTTTTTTCTAAGTTATTTTGAAGCTGATGTGGAATGTATTTCCACCTGCATTCCCTTCAGTCTTACCAATAACGAACTCATAAAAGAAATAAACAGTATGAAAACTAAGTGAAGTAGAGCACTGCTTTCCAGAGCTCCTGCCCTTGATCCTTGCAGACACCAGGAATCACTCTACTTCTCTTCCACACGGTCTGATTAAAAGTTTTTTGAAATTCTATTTCACAGCTTCAGTGTTTTGAAAATGTTGTTACCTTCAGTTCCTTTCAATAGTTAGAAACAGAGATCTCCAGAGAGCCATTCATCTCATCCTAAAATAGGCATTTAAAACACGTCAGCAAATGGTCTTCTGAAGATGATTCTATTAACTATAAAGGGAGAGCAGACTTTCAGAAGTCTGTAATTAGACAAGATGATTTTTACCCATCAAGCTACTTTTAGACAACATATACTCATTTTTTCTCTCTATTATGACATAAAATCTCAGATTTTTTTTCAGTTAGAAAAATACGCTACGCCCCTGCTATCATCCTGCATTTATTGAGATGGACTTTATTCTTGTTCAAGCTAGACTCAGCTTTAAGTTAAACTGTGATCTAGAAAATGAGCCTTTCCTTATTCCCCCACTGGAAATACCAGAATACTACGGGGGCATTGTTTTCTCTGTATTTCCAGATGTAACTCAAAGCAAAAGTGTCTGAAAATTCATGAAAAACCCTGTACTTGTCACATTTTCAGCTCAGGTTCGGAGATTTCCAGTTCATGTACGATTCAAAGAATCATCTAAATATTAGGACGCTCATCCAAACTAAAATGAAATTTCAGCTTCTTGAAATTGATGATAATGATGCCGTGAAGAAAAACCCAATTATCCTGCTAGAGACGAAATACTGAGAATAACAGTAGTAAGAACGGCACTCACAGAATTTACAGTGATGCACAGCTAGGAGCTACCAGGGAGATGAGCAAGGAATGGGGGAGACATTTCCCACTAGTCATACCAGGAGCTATACCCTGCTCCTTGCTGAAAACATACCCCTACTGTACAGCGTGCAGAAAGTCAGGTACCGTCCTCTCCAAACAATTGCATGCATCAGTTCAAATTGCTCATCGAGCGGCGGTACCTCACTCATGTCACGCTCCTCACCCTTTTCTCTGTATCGCTCCCTTGTTGTGACCCTTTCTGTCACAGATGTTGGTTTTAAAGCCACCGTGAGATTAACTACATAATGCTTGCCTTTCAAGCCTGCCTCCTCTTTATCTCTATCCGGCCCAGCTCGACACCAGGATGCGCCAAGCCTCCCGTGGGGACGGCGGCGACTCCCTGTAGCCTGTTTGCGTAACAGCTCCCTTCTCTTTCCAACACGGCCACAAGACGAAGAGGGGCCGCATTGTTTCCAGAAATAAAACAGATTACTTTAATCCTGAACCTACTGCAGTGCCAGCATAATAATTCCTTTTTTTTTCTTTTTACCACGTTTAACCATTTCTAAGGAGGCTAAAATAGCTAGTCATTTGTTTATGTGTGATTACTGTTACATACAGACACAGTCTTCAGCTGGGTTTATTACAGGTTTCAGTTTTTCCCCCCCCAGTTTGAACAAATACATTCAGGAAAAAAAAAGTAATAAAAAAATCAGAAGACTACACAACTATTTGCTAGTTTCCTTAAAACACCCATATTTAGAGTTTTCTCTCAGTCTGCCCACTGGTTCTCCAGCCAACCATTACTCAAAGGTATGTTCACCTTCTTTCAAGGAACTGTTATTACTACATTTTTCCATGAAAGCCTACAGCTGCTCTCTTTTCTGATTAGCCAGCTAATTGACACCTACTATGAGGAGGCTTTTTTCCATGTTCTTCCCTGTATTTTTACTCTATGCACAATATATTGATTTACTCGTGTTTCCACTATCCCAGGCAGTTCCGACTTCTTCCCTCCAAGCTACGCTGTAGTAAAACAGGACAAACGCCACCGTATTGTCTCCTTAAAATAGAATAAGACTTTAACATAGATGGCATTTACAAGTTAAATTCACCTCTTTTAACTTTTTCCCCTCTATAACTTAAGTATCTAGTAATCTCGGTCTCTGTAAACTAATACTTTACATTCTGTATAGTCAACAGGGATAGGAACTTCCAGAGGGTAATTTATCCCCTTCTAAGACAGGTGTTCAAGACAGGCACCTGCAGAGGATACTTGGTCCTACCTCATTTGACCTCAAATGATGTGACTCAAACACATTGTTTAAGTAAACGCAGAAACTTGATGAACTGGCTTAAACTTGACACGTAACATTTAGCAGGCTCAAGCTGCAGGAGATGAGATTTATCCAGTGTGTCTGAATACTCTTAAGAACTTCCAGTCTTAAAAAAACCCCAGCTGTTTTCAGATAATCTGAAATCATCTTCAAGTGAAATGAGGAGTACTGGATCATTTATCACATTTTTAAATGAAAATGAAAGCAATCACTGCCAAATGAGTTCCTCGTGATTACAGAATTTTGTTTCCATTTCTGTGTCCTTTCGGAAGGATAATTGCTCAGACATTGGAACAATGATTTAGTAGTAGCTTTGATTGTGTATCACCCAACGATACCCTGTACATATATATATATATATATAAGAAATACATGTATTTATTATGGTGATGGGGGTTGCTAAGTACTGCTCAAGATTCTTGTCTTGCTGAGGAAGGAGAGAAGAAGAAAAGGAGAAGTTGTTTTATCTCACTCTTAAATCTACTTCTATATACAAATTTTATCTTTTCTTGAAAACATTTTAAAATGTTAGCTTTCCCAATGTTTGTAACTGCAAGCATTCAAAAACAACGTTTCACATGATATATGTAGAGATATCAAAATCATTGATAAATATCCATTCACCTAAAAATAGCATCCTGCTGAGGCATTAATATAGCTATGCTGAGCAAGAAAGTATCAGCAGTTTGGGGAATTAAAAGTCGGAATGAATTCCATAAGCCTGTTCTAATCAGAAACTTATTTCTACTTTTGCAGAGTAACATAAACTTGTACAGATGAGAAGTATGTGATGTGAGTGGAGTGATTTTTATCTGCCATATGCATTTACTGCATTGGGTTTTCATGATAGCTTTGTCCCTCTGTAGACCTAGAGGCGCTGCTAACCTAAATGCCACCCAAAACAGAATTACTTGGACAGCAGGTTCCTGCTTGTGCACTATACTTCCCGTGCGTTCCTATGATGTTGTTGGAACATTTCCTTATCTCCATCCCTGTTGCCTTTTGACATGTGTATGCAAGATTAGAGATAAGAGAAGGAAAATACCTTCTAGGTAATATTAGCAGGTGTATCTTTTGGACTGTTTGACTAAAGGGATAGCCTTACTTTCAGGTCAGCAAGCAAGGAATACAGTGGTTTTAGGACATAGAGTTTTCAAAAATTTAAATCTTGCATATGACAATTGAATCGTTGTAGTACAGCATGGAAATAATGAGGGAAGTCTTGCTCCTTTGCTCCTTGCTCCATATGCTGTGGCTCATGACAGTGATCTGTATATAGAGTATAACATGCAGAAAACTATTTTGGAATTAATCTGATATTATAAGGGGAATCAGCCAGGACTCAACAGGACAACAGATGCCTCCAGTTGTCTCCCCAAGATGACTTCTGCATTTTTAACAAGTGGTGAGGTCTTTTTCAAGTTAGTGCTTTACCCCCGGGAAACCTGATTTATGATGAACTAACCTAAAGCTCATGAAGTCTCAGACCACTGTAACCATGTTTGTTATCCATGAGTAGCAATTCAGGCTTCCTGCTACTCAGAGATAAAAGAGCATTTTTATCAGCTTGTGTGCAGGATTTGTGAAGCACACAGGAAAAGTCCCAGGTCACAACATTATTTACTTAGTGTTGCAAGTGGAGTCCCCTGGCAACAAAAAAGAGCTGTGATATGACATGTTCTTAATATTCCTCTCTTCTCATCCTTGTTACGTCCCCCACAGCACTATGGGAGAAGCTCTCATACCCTTTCTGGGAAATAAGCACAGCTGGATGACTCCCTAGAGTGCCTGTGCAATAATGCCTGCAGCATGGGGAACAAATAGGAGGAATTAGAGGTGTGGATGCAATTGCAGGGCTATGATCTCATCGGATCACAGAGGTGTGGTGGGATTTTTCACACAGCTGGCGTGTTGCGATGGCTGGATACAGGCTCTTTGGAAAGTATGGCAAGAAGGGTGAATTACGCCATATGTGAGAGAGCAGCACAGATGCATGGATCTCTGCTATGGGATGGGTGATGAGCAAGCTGAGAGCCTGTGGGTCAGGATTAGGAAGTAAACCAACATGGGTGGTGATGTGGGTGTCTGCTGCAGACTGCCTGGACAGGAAGAAGTGGTTGAGGTCTTCTTCAGACAACTGGAAAAAGCCTCACGTTCACTGGCTCTGGTCCTCATGGGGTCTTGAACCACAGCGATATCTGCTGGTGTGCATTGACAACAGTTGATGTAGAAGCCAATGATGGGAGATGCTTTGCTCATGTCCCACTTACAAACAAGGAAGGGCTGGCTGGAGATGTGAAGGCTGGGAGCAACCTTGGCTGCAGTGACCATGATGGTAAGAGTTCAGGAGCTTGAGGGGAGGGAACAAGGCAAAAACCAGGACTACAACTGTGGACTTCAGCAGAGCGGGCTTTGGCACTTTTCAGAGATCTGCTTGGAATAATCCCGTGCAATATGACCTTGGAGAGAAGACAGATAAAGGAAACCTGGTTGATTCTCAAGGATCACCTTCTCCATGCTCAAGAGTGGTCCATCCTGAGGAGCAGGGAAACAAGCAAAGGCAGGAGTCCTGCATGGATAAACAAGGAGCTCCTGACTCAAATCAGATATAAGAAGAAAATGTACAGGAGGGGAAGGCAGTGTCAGGTGACTGGGAGGAATATACAGACACAGTCCAAGCATGCAGGGATTAGGTCAGGAAAGCCAAAGCCCACCTGGAGTTGAATTTGGCAAGTGATGTGAAGAGCAACAAGAAGGGCTTCTACAAGTACATCGGCAAGAAAGGAAAAACAGGGAAAATGTGGGCCCATTACTGAATGGGGCCAGGGACGTGGTGACAAAGAAAGTGGAGAACGCTGAGGTACTCAATGCTTTCTTCCCTTCAGGAACAATTTGAAATACAGGAAACTGTGTTTAAACATAAGAAAAAACTATTTTACTGTGAGGGTGGTCAAACACTGGCTGCCTACAGATGTTGTACAGTCTCCACCCTTGGAGATATTCAAAACTTGACCGGACAGAGCCCTGAGCAGCCTTGTCGAGCTTACTTTGACCAGCAGGGATGGACTAGATGCTCTCGAGAGGTGCTTTCCAACCTCAGTGATTCTGTGATGCTGTGACTCTGTCATTTAAAATTTTGGTTTAGTTCAGTCTGCTGCTGCTCACAATGCTTCTGAGCTGGTGAGGCATTCAGTCTTTTTGCTATGCGGAGAAAGAATGGGAGAGGAAAATGAAGAAAGCCTACAAGCTAAGTCAGACAAGTTTTGGGAAGAGACAGACACAGCTCAGGGTGAGTCTAAAAGAGGCTTCAATGACAGCTAAAAGAAAACTCGTTAAACATCATCAGTCCCACAGTTTCCTAAAGAAAGCCTGGTAGGGGACAGGGGAGGGAATTTTAGCTAAACGGAGTAGAAAAAAATAATGCAGCCTATGAATTTCACATGGCATTACCCATGGATCTGAGCAGGATTCACCCTAAGTTGGGACCTAGCTGACAGAAGGTAACTTTTGCAGACTAAGAGACTTACCACCCATTGTGACAGAAAGTGATCCATGTTGTTAGTATTTTAGATGATGTCTCATAATTTTCCCCTTTCTATGGATATTGAAAAGAAAGAGTGATTGATGTAGAACCTGGAGGGTCTTTATATCTTTGGCAACTAAGACAAAGCAGGCCATCAGTACTCTGATTGCATTTTGTACAGAGGACGTTTTCCAGCTCAGTGGTTAACCATTAACTTCCTCAAGGTAAAATAACTACTCAGCATGGTGAATATATTGAACGTTGTAGAAAGACAGAGGAATCTTTAAATGGGAAAGAGTAGATCATCCATCACTGTAGCCAGTGGTGTGCCTATTCCAAATCCCAGCCTGAAATTTGACTGGAAGGAGTCCATGAGCAAGGTAGTGAATAAGATGGTTGTGCACAAACACAAATCAAAAGTGGTGTGAGTGCAGAGGTGATAGAAGAATGGTAAATAGCATCTAAAAAAGTTTTTAAAATTTGCATTACTAAGTCTGCATTCTCAAAGCGCTCATTTTTTTCCCCCAAGTTTTTTTAATAAAGAACTTAATGTCTACTACTGAACAGATGCCTGGGGCCAGATAACTATGGAGAGAATCTGGCACTCAAAATATAAAAAAAGTATCTCCATTTTGCAAAGTTTCTGACTAGACACTGGAAAATAGCAAATCTATTCAATAAAAAATACATATACTTTAGCACTTCCTTGGCCTGCAAGGATAATTTATGGGCTTCAGTATGAAAATATGTTGTAGAAGACTTTCTTGGACTATAAAGCTTTAAAAAGAGTATTTTTATCTGTTTGGTGGAGAGATAACCACTTCTGTTTCATATAAATACAGATACCTACATACATATACGTGTATACATACACACACAATGATGTATTGTTGTGGTTTGGGCTGTGCTGGACACTAAAACGAAGGACAGATGCTCTCTAACTTCTCTCCCAAGTGAGAGAAGAATGAGAGAGAGAGAGAGAGAGACTTACCAGTTGAAAAGAAGCTAAACTACTTCGGTGAAATATTAATAACAGGATAATAAAAATATAATAATATTAATAAGAAAATAATGAAATATATACAATATATACAAAACCGTATCGAGCTCCCAGGATGATGATCACGTCACTGGCAAGCACTGGGGAAGTCCCAGACTGGACTGCAATGGGTGGGAACTGGATTCCACAGCTGGAGTCAGGAACGCACGGATCGGGATCAAAAGCAGATGAACAGAGTCCCCCTTGGATGCTGGCCATTGAAGAAAGAGCTTTTATACTGAGCATGGGGCAGATGGGATGGAATGCCCTGTTGGTCAATTTTGGTCACCTGTCCTGTCTGCTCCTCCCTGCAGGTGGGACCCCTCTAAGCTCTTCTGCTTCCAGCCCTCCAATGGGACAAATAACAGAATTAGCTGGCCTTGGTTGTTACAGCAGTAAGTATAAGCAAGAGCCTCTCTGCATACCATTCCTTGGTATTCACTATAAACACCAGGTCTTATCACTCTGGAAGCAGACACTGTATAAAAAATATGCCGTTAATTTCAGAGAGTTCAGTTAGTTAGAAAAGACTTAAACGAAAAGTAAAATGACTGAACATAAAATTGGTTCTGTTTTACCTCAAACCAGGACGTGTATGATGCTGGTGTTATAGTTAGGTGGTATTACGGTAAGGAGCACTGATCAATGCACCACAAAGACATAAATGTATGCCACTGATGTTTTTTTGAAGTTGATGGAAAAGAAATAGAAATGGTAATACTAATCAGCCAGATGATTCAAAACCTAACACAAAAATAACATTAAGGAAAGGTCAAAACTTTGCAAAAGGAACATTACAAAGCTCTTGGAAAGAGCTCTGGGACTCTCAAGGCCTCAACTGACTCTTAGGAGTAATCAGGAAGGACCAGTCTTACTGTATTTGAGTATGCCAAATGAATAAGCCAGCTTTATTACCTACATTCACAGTGTATTTTTTAAGGTCAAGTGGAAACAGAAGAAGTTAGGGGACAACAGAAAAGTATCCTCGAAAACGAATTTAAGGGTTTCCAGATTTCAAAATTGTTATCAGCAGCAACATTCACCATGCTAAAAATCACGATTACAACCACTGTATTCCTTACTTTCTGACCTACTGTGGCCAGAACTAATAGGTAAATTCATCTCACAGTATCAATATGTAGAATTCCTAAAACTAATAAACTGTTCTCCTTAGTATATATCTAATATGCTGAATGTTCTTACCATTTTTTTCAGCAACAAATTCACACAAAGCATCACATCTTTCATCCACTGTGATTTACCTCATACTACTATGAGATTACTAAATCTATACAGATTAACATCTAATATAAGATAATGCCAGAATTTACTAAAGGGTAAACCAACAAAGGAACTAATTGGAATTGCTGGAGTAGCTACTTTGCCATCTCTACACTAAAATTAATCCAAACCCTCGCTCAGAAGCACAATATTAAAATAAAATAAAACAATTGTGTAGTGAGTGCTCTCTTATCCCTGTTACAGCAATCTTATTACAGTGCTCCTTTAGGTGGCATTTATTTAAACTATTTGACAGCAAATATGAAGGGGGATAATGGGTAGAAATATTCACAAAGTATTTTCTCACAATATTACTCTCCTTTGATGTCTCTCTTTATCTGATTAATTTAGAATTTCACTTTTAATATTATTTTAATTAATTTAGAGAATGCTCTTTGGTCTACTATAATATAGCTAAAATTCTCTCAATGTTAGAATACTAAACTTCATTCTAAAGGGCATTATATTTTCAGCGTTTTTAAACCACATTGGTCTGAAACAAACCTGCAATGAAACACCTGCCTAATCATGTTCTTATAGTTACAGAGAGAAAAATAAAAATAATCCTCATGGGTCCAATTTCTTTTCTAACAAACTATCCTATAGTTTAAAAAAACCCAAAACTTTACAGAAAGTTAGTTTTAATGGGATTCTGGAAGTTCTGGCATTCTTACTAAGACAATTGACTATCAAAACCAACTACTGAAACTGTGCGTTGTTCAGTAAATGTCTATTTTATTTAGAATAGGATGGTGTGAAAAATATCAGCCATGGGAAAAGAAAACAGTCAGAGTCTACAGAGATCTTATTCCAATGTCAAAACAAAACATCTTTCATGTAAATTATGCTAGCTTCAAAATATAAATTATGACATGGGAGTGAATGGAGAAACCCTTGATCAAGGAATATAGAAATATGGATTTCTTTATAGCGGCGTATGGCTTTAATAATAGCTATGTCTATCCTTAAATTGGCATGCAATTACCAGTTCTCTGCTTCTGAAACAAATAAACTGCAGAAGATTATCTGTGATGGTTGAAATCCAGGCTGGGTATCTGAGGAGGCAGACTGACTTGGATCCTTCAGCTCAAAAGTCTTGCAAGTTGCAGAACAATTCAGTAGTCAGGGTGATAAAAGGAGAGAAATATCGTTTTTCTGAATGCCTTTATTGTTCTTATTGTGTAAAGAAGGTGTGCTTTGAAGTTAAATTGTAAATTGGAAAGTTTACATCTAGATGCCGAGGATGTCTGCACAGGACAAAGCATGGCAGCATATGTTCCTCTTGGTAAACCTTGTCTATATCAGACATGCAATTAATTTAGACTGCATACAAACTCATAAAATCTACAGACTAAATTACTGAAGTCCCCAAATCAATTACAAAATAATAGCATAATTTTTATTTCCTTTTTAAAAACTTCTGGCCTTACCTTTACCCTTCCCACTGTGTTGAGACAATTCTTCTACTAAAACATCCTCAGCACCTCAAAGACTACCGTACTTAACAAAACAAATACAAAAAATCTGTTTCTTATTGCTTCTTTGAACTGTTGAATTTCTGTCCACCTCGGTGGCCTAAAATCTCTGACTGACAGATTCCAAACTCTGTATAGTGATTGTTTATGATCTGATATAAATAACTTAGAACTAGAAACAGAGGCTGTATCTCAAATAGGGTGTAAATTGTGTAAAGTGTTGGTGCCTAGTTCCGGCAAAGTGTGAGATATCAGACTATATGCCTGCATTACCGGGATTTATAGACAAGACATTGTTGATATTTGGGGGGGCTTTAAAGTTGTATGAATAATATTTTCCCTGTCATCCCAAGGACTCTGCTTTGTAACTAGGCAACCATACTATAGAGAGCAGCATTATAGTATGATTTTTCAAAACTATAGTAACTTCTCTACATTGCTCCCTAAATTTCTCTAAAATGCTGCATAAACAAGCAAATCACTGGTGTGTGCCTTTGGACTACATTGTCTATATTGACTATATTTACCTATATTATGGGTGATCTCCATAGCTTAATTCAGCCTTCAATCCTTGTTAGCAATTACCAGTCACTCTTTTTTCCACTTTGTGGGAGTAGATCCAAACCAAAAATATGATCAGTTATTCTTCTGCCCCAATGATTCTTTTGTGTAGGATGCTGTGGATCTCATCTTGGTGATTACTCCTTTTAATCTAAGAGGTCATGAGTGTTTTGAGCTGTATTGGCACCACTGGGCTAATGACTCTTAACTCGGTGATTTCATATCTCATCAGTATTAAGGTCTTTCAGTTTTCCCACTGAGTGGGCCAAAATTGGGATTTCAGTGAGAGTTTGTGT
The DNA here is from genome assembly GCF_964199755.1 of Larus michahellis. NCBI lineage: Eukaryota > Metazoa > Chordata > Aves > Charadriiformes > Laridae > Larus > Larus michahellis. The sequence goes on along the minus strand of NC_133896.1, from coordinate 141,404,242 downwards.
ACCATATTTATTGCAAAAGATAGAGAAAAGATACTGGCAGGCTTCCGATAACAGAATTTGTATCTGTTCCACTACCTTATGAATTTCATTATCAAGCAGTCAAACAAAAATTGCAGAAGATCAATCAGTACCTGTGGATAGCAGAGGTTTGTAGCTGGTGTCTCCAGGGGAAAGCGCGGAGTGGGATGAATTTGGATGTATGGAATGAACATGGTACTAATGTAACATTAAAGTTACCCCTGGCTTTGTCACTTCTTCATCGGATTAGACCAATATAAAACTCTCATAGCCAATATTCTTGTTTACTACCCAGAAGCCTCCACTGGAGAAGTATGGCAATCCACTTATTTCTGTAGACGGACTTGGGAAGAGTGTGACTTCAAGTTTACTCTGCACACTCTTATGTAAAAAGTCTGTGTTATTTTTGACATAAAAAAAATTTCATGAACAAACCCTGGTGACATAACTCCTAATTACAAGAGAATCGAGATTCTGCAGAATTACAATTACATGCAATACATAATTTGCAATGGATATTAAGCCTTGTGGTTCGGGGTTTAAGTCCATCTTTGTTCAGGTGCAGGGATGAGATTTGCATGTGCATTTTTGAGTGTTTGCCCAGACATTCTCCCATTTGCTATTAGAGGGTTTCTTTGAAATGTAATATCAAAACCCCCAGAGAGAGGATACTGGATCTGGAGTCCAATTGCTGATTGCCCAGGCTTCCCCAACTCATCTCGTTTTAAAGCAGAGGCATTAGCAGGACTATCACAAGAATCTTCACTTCCTCCCCCCTGCTTCCCCCCCCAGATAAGATCAATGTGACGTGGTGATGAAATTTCTAGCAGCTGCTTGAGATTAGTTAAGTGACACCGTTTCTATGGAGGAACCTTCTAATTTGTAGCACTGGCAAAATACTAGTTTGCACAGAAGAATTGAATAGAAAGTGCCTTAACCAACACTCAGCAATAACATTATGAAGTAATGAAAGGACAATTGTCCAAGAAACCAATTTACTGTAGTAAGAAGAGATAGATGAGAGCACAGAAACTTGTACTAGATGCATAAGGTGGATTTAGTTGTGTTCATAATGGAGATTTAGGCAATATGTTATTTACTTTACACTTTGTATATATTCATTTAGAAGACTGGCTGGTAGTTACCAGAAAACTAACCCACTTTGTTTCCTAAGTACTGAAAGGGAATAAGAGCAGTACTTCTTTACCCTGAAAGCACCCTGAGAATTATCATATATTTGTAAAGCTAGTCAAAATACAAAGTTTCCTCTTATTACTGTATCCGAGGTTGCCAGCTCACTTGTTTATTTTTAATCTCACAATATTTTGTGGTTTTTTTTCCTTACAACCTTAATTTCTCAATAAATGCAATTGCCTGAAAGCTCCGATACCACTAAATGCAAGTTTCCAGCCCTGAGGTTTGCAGATGAAACCTTGAAAGCATTAGCTGAGAGCTCCCTAAAAGCTTAGAGACCAGACGGGAAACAAAATACAATGTACCACTTTTTAAAATCTTGTTTTAAAGTCAGTCTCATGATGCTTTGGTCTCTGATCCATCATTTCTGAATGTTTGAACTGGTAAGATCTGCAGGCTGCAGTGTATAGACACAAAGAATCTGAGTTAATGTTTTTTTGCCCAGGCTTGCTTTATTGTAGGTTTTCCTTCGCACATATTTCCTGTTTGATTTTGTTGGATATTTTGCTTGAATTGGACCATTGGATCATAAACTCTTCAGGTCAGAGATCTTAGAAATCTCTGCAGTCTTTTGACCACATACTCCTTCCATGCTCCAATTACAATGTTAAGTTACAATATAAGTAATAACCTTAATAAACTTGCCAGAGCTCCTGAGGAGCTCTTTTTCATCTGTATTTAGCTTTCTATTTAAAACTATATGTCCATTTAAATAAGACAAGATGCTTTGACTTAAATTCAGTGGCAAATCATTCCAGTTTGCCCAGATACATCTAGACTTCAAATGACTGCAGTCTTATTACTACTGTACACTGTATCTCCTTTGCAAACAGGGATTTGCAATTATTGCAAAATAATTTGCAATTATTTTAATGCTAAAAAGAAAGAATGAAAAGGTGAAGAAAAATTTATCAATCCACAGCGGACTGGACCCAATGCTTACAAAGGTGTAACAGCAAGTGCAAAGCCAGATAAGAGTGCAATATTGAGCTAGTGGCAAGAGATTAGGAATCTCTTTTAGCAGGGCAGACTGTCTTAAACCATACTGAGGAATGAGGGTAAAATTGCATATGAGGGTGTGTGCCAAGAACCAAGTGGGGATTGAACCATGGAAGGGCCTGTATTTGGTATAACAGGTACTTCTCTTAACACAGCTTACAAAATCATAGTCCTCTCTTCCTCCCGTTTTACTCTTCCACTGACTCTTATTGTCAAACTGATGAATGGTGCAAGCTTTCCCCAGCATAGACACTACCTGAGGCAAGCAACTTAAGAGCACAATCAGGGTTGGAGAGATGAAGACCTACCTCTCACACCACCACCCACCCCCTCCGACCCCCCAAGAAAAAAAACACAACCACCAAAACCCCCCAAAAAACCAAAACAACCCAACCCAATCAATAGTCAGACCTTAGATGGACAGAGTTGCCTTCAGGAAATGCTTGTAGTCAGTCTCCACTGACTTCATAGGGACCTGGGGAGAACTACAGTTGTAAGGTGACTTTCAGGTAAGTAGAGTTTGTTCCTCACAAATAGGTGCAAACAACTTAAGCAGGAAGCTGATAGTAGTCATGACCCCTACTGTGTGATTCTAATTCATCTTCATACTGTAATGGCTTTTTGACAATTTGGCCATTCATCTGGCAGAGACATAAGAGAAATGGGCCCTGGAGGATGGCCAGCATTACTGAGTTGGCCTGATGGATAACCAGAATAATTATTCAAGTGGATGGTCTGCTCCAACTAAACATATATTTTTAATTTGCTATGTTAAAAAAAACCCCAATATTTTGACGTGTTTTCAAACTACACTAAAAGAATTTAATCATGAGGCAGTGTTAAACCAGGATGTCATACATCTCCCTAGTGGATGTGTTTCTTTAAGCTGTCTTAAACTATGACATTTGGTACCCAAAAGCTGGAGTAGACTAGGCTTGGAATTTCATGGGCAGCTGATTTATTTCTCCCAGGTGTGTGTTATGCTCTTTTTCAGAAGAGGAACCTCTTGGAGGAAGCCCTCCTGTAGGGCTACTGAGAGTCCTCAAAAAGAGAATGCTCAAGAGACTGCAGGATAGACCGAGCAAGAAAGTTACAGCAGAGGGCCTGGAGCTCATGCATGGTTTGAAAGACTACGGTGAGGATGAGAGAGCAGCCCAGCAGGTCTTGGAGGTCAAGGGGAGAATTTCTTGAGGACTAGAGCAGACAAAACAGAATTTTCCTCCATTCATCAAGCTGTTAAGTTAGCTGCAATCATGGACTACCCTTCAAAACACACTGGACTTGGAAGAACTCCGTATAAAATTTAATTTCTCTGTATGTCTTTTTTTGTCTTCCTTTTAAAATGCTAAGTTTTTAGGTTTTAGTTTTCTTTGGGGAACTCATAGTAGCAAGCCTTGGAACTTTCACCTCAGTAATTGACCAAATTGGAATCCTGTCATGAATGCATGGCTCATTCCTGTCTCAGTATGAGTAGAATTTTGGCCCATATTTTGAAAGAAAGATTTTCCAGATAAACACAAAGATGGGTTGAGCAAACTGTCAAAAGCACCTTTCATACAATAATCACAGAATCATAGAATCATGGAATTGCCTAGGTTGGAAGGGACCTTTCAGATCATCTACTCCAACCACCAACCTAACACTGGCAAAAACCATCACTAAACTTTATCTCTAAGCTCTATGTCTACCCATCTTTTAAATACCTCCAGGGATGATGACACAACAACTTCCCTGGGCAGCCTGTTCCAATGCTTCTCAACCCTTTCAGTGTAAAAATTTTTCCTAATATCCAGTCTAAACCTCCCCTGGTGCAACTTGAGGCCATTTCGTCTTGTCCTATCGCCTGTTACTTGGGAGAAGAGACTGACCCCCACCTCTCTACAGCCTCCTTTCAGGTAGTTGTAGAGAGCGAGAAGGTCTCCCCTCAGCCTCCTTTTCTCCAGGCTAAACAACCCCAGCTCCCTCAGCCGCTCCTCATAAGACTTATTTTCCAGACCCCTCACCAGATTCGTTGCCCTTCTCTGGACCCGCTCCAGCACCTCAACGTCTTTTTTTTTGGTGAGGGGCCCAAAACCAGCCGCAGTACTTGAGGTGGGGCCTCACCAGTGCAGCGTACAAGGGGGACAATCACTTCCCTAGTTCTACTCACCACGCTGATAATGCAACAACGTATTACATATGCAAAAAGTTGTTGTTGAATGTTGAAAATCTTTTGGAGATCTGCTTTCTCTTGCATGCTTGTTGTCTATATTCCCTGACTAATATTCTTAATTAATTGTCACAGCAAGAGATTATTCTCCTTCAGTGTCTTGAACTGTAAAAACTAAGAGTCATTATGCAAACTCTTTTAGTATCAGCCCCTCTGTAGACTTTAAAAGGATTTGAGGTTGGTTGTAAATATTAGAAAAAAAGTTAATTTAAAATGAAAAAAATATGAAAAAGATTAATCTTTAAAATAAAAAGAAATTTCATTAAGTAATTATTAGAAATGCATGTTCAAATTTTATATTAGATCTGCAAAATGTATCCAGTATTTAGATCTTTGGACATTATATAAAACCAGATAAACAAAATGGGATTGCACATTCAAAAAAGTTGAACTAGATGATCTCTAAAAACAGCAGGTCACTCCGCTCTGTCATAAAGATATCAAATACTACACACTAAGATCCAAACTTTTACAGCTATGTTTGCAATTTGCTTTTCTATGCTTCGGCACAAGAAGCAAAGAACATAGTCCTAGTAGGTTATATTACCCAATTTTGAGAAACATAGGGCTTGCCCCGTCAGATTAATTACCAGTTAAATCCTGTAGCAAAAGTGGGGTTTACCTTTTCAAAAGTAATCTGGAAGGGTTTTTTTATTATTATTATCTTGTAATCCTACGGGCAAATACCTCATGGACCAGTAAAGCCTAAGTGTTTGCGCATATAAAGTACCAAAACACAGACATGCACTAACCTAACTTTGAAACAATCATCCAGAAAAAACCCCTACTCTTGGCATATTGTAAACATACAGTTGTACTAATCTCAGAGAAACACAAGAAGCATTTAATAGGACATTTATATAATCTTAAAACCACTTGTAAGGCACTCATTGGATTGATTCAAATCTACAGCCACAGTGTATTTCAGGGAAAATACAGTGAGCAGCTCCTTTCCCCACCCCCTTCCTCACTGCTCCTCTGCAAGAAAAAAAAAGGAAAAATCTCATTTCGATCTGCGTTCCTTGCTGCATGAAGCAGCAAGCTTCTTGGCAGTTTTACTGATACTTTTCTGGCTGCTAAGCTTCAAAATAGTTCTGAACCTCAGCCATTTTATGAGGCCGGGAGTGATCTGAAAACACCGATGCCTGTCATTTACATGGAACAAGTCCTGATTTCCTGGACACTACTGAAAATCCATTCACCTTTAACTACTGAAACTAAAGAGATAGGGCAGGCAGTGGCAACTTGTGTATTGATGTACAACCATTTTTCCATGGGATTTGTGGAAATTGTGATAGGTTTCTTTTTGCAAGAGCTAGGAATATCTGGTTAGTATGTCACTGCTCTTTCATGAAGCAGAATCACTTATAATTCCTTTTATTATTGCTGTAAATGCTTATCAGTATGCTTATCAGTAGATCCGTGTGCACATGACAAAATTTAGATCAGAATTAGGCAACCATTTCTGTGACAACCCCCACGTAGCACCAAAATAGTTACTCTGAAAAGGAGTGATATGAGGCAGATGATTAAATGTCAGTGAATTCTAAAGACTGTTTCTACTAGGGAGCACAAAGAAAGCGATCTTGCATTGTGCTCTAAAATGTCTCTACCCTGTAAGCTGATCTGCACAGACTGATGGTTCTTATGCCCTACACTGGCTCTTTGACTCCCTTTTGACTCCAGGAGGTGCCCACGTCCACTGGTGTGACCAAGGTGCATGATCTCGGATGAAACAGCCTTCCCCGGAGAATGCTCTGCAGCTGACCTCCTTGCTCTGAACTTCAGGATGGAGAGTGCTGCAAAGGTGCGAGGGTAAGACAGGTCTGAGATAATGAGGATGGAGACAATACAGGTCCTTAGATTTCACCCAGACTGGAACTGGTAGGCAAAGAAGAGAGTACAGGTGTGAAACACTCTTATCAATGTTTCTTAATGATCTGGGCAAACAGATTTGGGTTAGCAGAAAACATGGCATAAGTGCCTTCACGTGCAGATTACTCAGCCGTGTCATAGGCCACTCCCTGATGGGTATTAGAATGCTAGCTTTCTATTTCCTCCTAACCAAAAGCATTAGGCTTGTACAATGTGGTAAATAAATAGTTTCCTAATTGCACTGTACTTACAGAATACCTCTTATCAACTGCAGCACGTTTCTAAAAATTGCACGCCCTTTCCTAAGAAAATTCTGTGAACTTTATGGTATGTTATTGTCCCTTTCAGCTTTGCAGCTCCCACTGGTCTTTCCATATACTAGATTCCCATGATAATTCTTCTCCAGTATTTACTGTTAAGCCACATTAAGGACTTAGTTTCTGTTCTAGAAGCACTACATTGCCCGAACAAAATCAAAATCCCCAATGATTCTCACCAGTGGTCACTTGAGTAAACAGAAGCGCCTTGAGCACACAAGGCTCCTTATCGTGTTACTCGGTATGCTGAACAAGTAGCTACCTTACTGTACCTTATTCTACAGACAGATTTGCAGTCTTCTCTCTTACCGGGAAGAAATAGCATTTTTAATGCAAGCCACATGATATACTTGCCTGTACACACCTTGAATACACACAGTTAACACTGAGAACAAACCCTGATCCATGCAGGCTGGAAGTTCTGCTGGTGCCATGGTCAGGAGCAGCAGCTACAGCTTGCCTAAGCTAAGAATAATTACCCACTGCCTGAGACCTCGCACATAATTCAGGGGTCTAGATTTATTAAACCTGCAATTAAGACCAAAAGAACACACTGTAGTGGATAAAATATGGCATGTATGATCTTTAAAAATATAGGCTGAAATTTTCAAAACTACATGCTGAAGCTTGGCTTTTCAGATACTCAGGCAATTTTGTGTAAGCTTCTTGTTTCTTTGAAGTAACTAGCAATTTCTTTTTCATTTGCGAATGTTTAGTATTACTGACAAGTAGGCCACCTATCTGCAAGTGCCTAAATATGGACTGAGAAAACTAGGTTTTGGCACCCAGATACAAACACTGTGACTGTGAAGTTTCTATTCATTGTGAAAATTTGCTTTTTTTTTTTTTCTCCTCAGTGTAAGCTATTTTGCTCTCATGAAAGGGCCTTTTTTCCCCCCTCAGCTCAGATGGTTGCAGATACCTCCCAGGAAAATCCATACAGAACAAAAGTTTGCCATGTTTCTTGAGTGCAAGGGAATGTCCTATTCTGATAGAGAAAACAAAACAAAAAAACCCCTTATGTTCATAAACAGACAAGCTGGCAAATTTATAACCCACAACTGAAATCATACTCTGGTATTGGCAAATAATAATAATTAAAAAATATTTCTGAAGATTTTAAACTTCAGACTATTAACAAAAATAAAAGCTCCCCACACCAATATCTTTCTAATCTTCTCTAATCCATCTTCCATCTTCTTCTTGGTTTGTTCCAATGATGTCTTAATACAAAAGAGAATATGCCTCTGATTTTTAAAATTCACCACATATTTGATCACTTTAATCCCAACTGAATAACATAGTAGATAACACTGGGAAGACTTCAGTGGTAGTCCTAGCTTTTAATATTTTATTCATTTTAAAATGCATACTTTGATCATTTTCTCTAAAGTTGCCACAAAATTTTCAGTCTGCAGACTATTTTGGTTAAAGTTTGAAAAACTGTGGCAAAATTCAGATTTGCCTCGAGAAAGGGTGGATGAGGTTTTACTTTTCCCTCAATTTTCCCTTTATTGTAAATACATTTTTCGCACACTTACTTGCACATTAACATTTCACATTTCTTTTTACTGATTCATCTTCATCTATTTTCTTATGATTTGTGAAGTCATATTTATTCAAACAACACTTAAACACATGCTTAGCTTTGCAGTTGTTTCAAGTTATATTTTAGACTAAGTGATGCCATGAATAGGACTGATCTTATAAGCATGTCTTAAAGGTTTTCTTGAATCGGGTCTTTTGTCAGTAAAAGCCACTGTAGATAACTCTGCTCTTTCCATATTCTGCTTTGAATATTTAATACATACACATTATAGAAAAGTGAATCCCTTTCTATAAAGACCAGTTTATTTTAAAACAACTAATGCCTTAGCATTGTCTTATTCATTGAAGCAGAAAATGTTACTATCTTTATGCTGCCTAAGGTCCTGTTCCTTATCTCAATCTCATCTGCAGCAACCAGTAGTTTTTCTCAACTCTGTTTTTAAGCAACCTGCTGGTGTAAGTTTGACTATGTATGTCTGGCTTCATCAGGACTGTTGCGCCAGTTGTAATATCCTTGCTTATTTTCTTCCATGCAATTCAGTATCCCTTAGGCTTCCAGATTTATTTGTTTCTTATCTGGCAAAAAAAAAAAAAAAATCTTATCTGCTATTTAAATTTTCAACCATCTATGGTATAATTTTGCATTTGTATATGACATGTCACGTCTACCATACTAAATTATAGAAACGTTCAATAGAAAATTGAAAACATGTAGTGCTTAACAGTCTGCATGGGTAAATAAAAAAACCTATGCCTCATAAAACTCTATTTGATAAAGGTGCCAAAAATAACATGTAGAAGTTGGGTGTATAGATTCAAGGTAAGCGGAGGTATTTCATGATAATGCTGTAAATGTGGACACAGAGAAAACCTGTAATGGTTACAATGTTTTTGTATGGACTTGTATACAGATAGTAAGCACCAGGATAAAGGAACGGATTCTAAAAAATACGTGTTTTGAAGATTCAAGGCTGAAAAAAGAATGTAACAGTTTAAAATACAAGTAGCCCAGAGTACTACAGAATTTAGTACCACATAGACATAAGAACCTATCATTAGAAATAACATTCAGTAAGTACCAGATCACAATGACAAAATATCTTCCTTTGAAACTTTGCATCGCCAGCTATGTATTAGCACCTCCTTACTCAGTGGATTTTATTATCACATTCCTCTAAACATTGTTGCCATTTGGATATGAGTAATATCATCAAGCACTGCAGAAAAATAGTGGAACCTTCAGCTGTTATCTCAGGGGGTAAAAAATCATTCCAACTTGACGAATTCAAAACCATTTAGAAGGTGAGATACAGCACTTTTAAATATCTTTTTAAGACTCCAAATCATTAAAAGCCCACTTGACTAGCCTTTAAAAAACACTATAGAGATGGATTTTTAATATACGTGAGAGGAAAACTTGTGAGACCTCCAGAAGTATTAAAATGAAAACTGGACCTCAGCCATTTCCAGGGGTTTCATATCATGTCTTTGGTGTAGGATTCTACCTGTCTCCATTTAAATTACTCAGGGTCAAATTCTACTCATCTTGTAAGTAATAAACCAGATAACATTGGTCCAGCTGCAGGGCTAAATTGTTGTCCTGTGCGGTATCCAGGAAAGCCCAAAGCATATTCTTCTGGTGAGTATGCAGTGCCTCAGAAGGAAAAATGAAAATCCCTAAAACCCAGGAAGTGAAAAATAACTGTTTCTTCATGTCATTCATAAAGATATTTACATTTTGTCTTCATAGCAGTTTCCCTATGACCAAAACAATTAGGGTACTTCAAAATTTAAGTCTTTACAGTGACGTAGTTAGTTTTAAAGTTAAGATGGCATAGCATTCTGATGTGCATTATGTATGTCTTATTTTCTTTAGAACAAGCAGCATTATAAGACTCCCTTCTCTATAAATGCACATGAAACTGCCATACTATATGAAATTAAGGCTTTTACTGGCCCACAGTCTACACTTGAATATCTACAATTACACAAAACATTAGTATTAAGTGTCCTAATTGGATTACTTTGGGTAAAAGTAATCAAAAGGTAATAGAACATGGTAACAAAGCATCCTCAAAAAGCAATATTTACTATGCTATTCTAAAAAAAGCCAGCTAAGAATGCAGCCAGGAATTGATGTCAGATTCCTGCTTTAAGATCAGGAACTTCATGTTCAATTATTGTTTGTTACTGAGATACTAAATACATGTTGTTTTACTGTCTTTGGCTGTCTGTTCTCATTCAGCGTTTATATGTACCTTTGTCACCTTGAAATGGGTTTTATTTCACCTAGCTTTAGACATCTGGAAGACAGTCCTCTAGTCAAAGGTAGGCATCTAGGCTTCCACTTAGTGGAGTTGAGAGAGAAAATAAAGCACCTGCAAAAGGCAATTTATGTCACTTTTTCCAGGACATGGTTTGAAGTGATAGGTGCCCGTCCACCACAGGGGTGGGGTAAGACCAGCTGAGGCTGGATCCCTAACTTTTGGTAGTGAGTGAGAAGAATCCCACTGTAGAAACTAAAAGGTATAAATGTGTGTGCTAGAGTTCAGTCATGACATTATCTAGTTGATGTTACTGCAAATGAAGATATAATGCCAAAATATGATTTGAATGTAGAGATGATAGCTCCAAAGCCAGTCCAAATTACACATATCAACATTTACTCTTGAAATAGAACAACGCCCACCACCTTGCTTCTTCGGGTAGGCAAATTTTAGTCTTTTCCCACAGCTCTGACATAGCTTTATATCCAGTTGCTGTGACACCAGAACCCAAAGAGCTGTGAACTGATGTACTCACACTGTCATACCCAGTCTCCTCCCCGTGTGTGATTCTCACATAGCAGACCTCCAAAATGTTACCAGTATTTAGCACAGTTGGAAGAAGCACACTTGTCCAGGTTCTCTGTTCACATCTGCGCATCCTGCACTGGCAGAGGGTTGCACTAGATGATCTCCAGAGCTCCCTTCCAACCCCTACCATTCTATGATTCTGTGATCCAGGAGTAAGACTCCTGTTATACCGCTATTAACGCACCTGCAGGATGTCGGCTATTCCAACAGTATCTCCAAAGCCATTCTGGAAAATCTGTACTGTTGCAACAGCTTCTGCCTAGGAAAACAAAAATATAAAAGTAGCTATAAAAGTAGTAATGCTTCATTTATCTGTTTGGAATGCTAAAGAAAGAGAAGATAATTTCAGCTTCATTTCAAATTTTAATGACTTTCCATAAAGCCCTATCATTTTGGGTACAGACCCTGTGCTTACCATAGTGACGTATTTATAAACAATAATCTTTCTTACCTCTTAGTCTTTGTTTTGCTAGGCAAAGCATCTTCAGTCTCCGCTCATAAGACCGACTCTTCATTACCTTTAACACTCTTTTAGCATCCTCCCTGCACCTGCTCTCGTTTTTCTCAAATGTACTTTTTGAATAAGCTGAGTACGGCATTTCTGATCAGATCTCATGCTTCCTGCTACTGGTAATACCTCAGTCAATATATCCTAGGATCACATTTGCCTTTCCACCGAAAAGACCCTGAAACCACAGAAATTCTAGCGACCCCCTAGAACCTCTTCACTTCTCTGGCTCTCACCACTACACTTTAAGGCACCTTTATGTGACAAGCCTTGGAGCATGGAGTGCTCAAGACAGGAGCTTTGTTTGATACAGAACATATGTGCTCAATTTTATATATGGTATATCATTTCATCAGCTTTACTTAGCTTTGTAGGATCTTGGCCTATCTCCTCAGTCTATAAATAAATAATGACAGTTTTATAAATAAATCAGTTTCTAACCAGCTGAAACTGTGTTATCTTTGTAACTTTTACCAATCAATACAGCAGTGTGAGTGACAGGCACAGGTTCTACAGTTTTAGAAACCACGTTGTAACAATAAATAAATATAGTTACATGTAAGAACCACATAAATATTTTGATGCACTAGCATAAAACACTTCCTAAGGCATTTCAGAATTTGCCCAAGCAATTTACGTCTGTGGTAGGCCAGCAAGTGTTTTTTAGCTGGCAGTTCAGTGTTCTCCCAGTGTAAATAGATGATCAATCATTCTTTGTTGTTACTGTTTTAAAGAATAGGTTGAAACCCAATTCACGACGAGTGTTCGTACTGCCTGTTCTTTTTGTTCTCTTATCAATACAAGTTTTAATATTAAAAAAGGGCATTGTTTTCATCTGGCTGCTGGAGTTTACATGTTGGGCTCTACTGTCATTTCTGAAGTTCTTGGTTGGTGGGAGAGTACAGGTGCAAGCCTGCAGAAGAGACCAAAACTCTGTAAAGGCAGGAATTAAAGAGCGTATCAATCTATTCAGTGAACAAAAACACAAATAAAAACACTGAGGTGGAGGAAATCCATTTCCATGCCGAGAATTATTGTATTGCAGTGCAGAGCTTGCATGAAGATGAATTTGAATTTCACTTGCCTTCCTGTCCTACTTGCTCACTGCAAGCTTATGGACAGCTGGACTCCAGTGTCTCTTTCCAAGGCAGCGCATCTCTACTGTTCTTGTGTCAGGACATTTGGATGTATCATTTTTCCTCAAGATGGGCTATGAAGAATGCCTGATTTTAATTATGTTGCCACGAACCAGCCTTGCCATGTTCCTGTCACCATCAGGAGCACTTCATTCCTCCAAGTCTTGTTTTACGGCATCGGTAGAGAGGTCACTGGATGGTGACAACAGCCAGGCAGTAGATTTGAGCCCTGCTGTCTGTCAGCGCTCCAGGTCCACCATCGATGAGCACCCAGTGCGAGGGACGAAGGCCAATAGGCCCTTCCCCACCCTGGAGGGAAGCACAGAGCGGTGTGATCGCACAGGGCAGGTCTCGGGGGGGGAAGAGGGCTCTCTGCTTTCCCCACTCTCCTTCCCAGGCCCAGGGTGCGGCTCCCCGACTGGGGAGGAGCCCCCTCCTACTCACCAGGGCGGCCCTCAAGCCTGAGGGCGAGCAGAGCCGGGCCGAGAGAGGGCACCCCCTCAAGTCCCGACCCCTTTCCCTCCGTCGCCGCGGCTCCGGCCGGCCCTGCGGGGAGCCCCGCCGCGGCGGGCGGCCAGGCCCCTCAGCCCGGCCCGCTGCTGGCGGCCGCAGCGCCGCCTCGGGCTAGAGCCAGCGGGCGGCGCTCCCTCGGGCCACTGCCGCCGCCTGCGCCCTCCGCTCCCCCACGAGAGGGGGAGACATTGCCGGCGAGAGGAGAAACTCCCCCTTCTACAACCTCCACCTTCCTCAGCCCCCCCCCTCCGCCTGCCTCCTCTGGGGATACTGCGAAGAGGCAGCGGGCGGCTGAACGCTGCCGCCTCCCCCCTCAGCCTCCCGGTGCGCGGCGCGGAGGGGGCCGGGGCTGAGGGCAGCCCTCCTTGCCTGGCAGCCCTCAGCGCCCTCCCCGTGCCTTCAGTTACCCCAGGGAGGGGGCAAGGCAGGCAGAGAGCGGGGCGGAGGGGAGGGGGGGGAGCGGAGGGGGAGGGCTGGGCGCAGATGAACGCGGATCCTGCGAGATGCTGCACGCCCAGCTCCCTGCCGGAGGGGGGTAGCAGCCTCTGCCTCCGCCGGCTCCTGCTTTTGCGAGGGCTGTTGCTGCCGCTGGACGCAAACCTTCTCCCGACATGGAGCTGCTGCTGCCGCCGCTGGAGTGAGTCAGTGCGACGGGCAGAGCGCAGCCGGCTGCATGGATGGATGTGTTTAGCTTTGTGAAGATTGGGAAGCTCTCCGGGTAGGTGTTTGCTGCTGCTGCTGCTCCGCCACCCGCGGGGCGTCCCGCTGCCCGGCGAGGGCGGGAAGGGCTGTGGGGGGCTGCCCGGCGTGAGGAGCGCCGCCGCTACCGGGCTCAACTTCCGTCGCAGCCGGGCGAGGGTCCGGGGGTCGGGGTGGGGCGCTGGGCGTTCGCTGCCCCTGGCACTTGCCGGGGCCGCGGAGATGGCTCTGCCGCGGGATGGGTAGTCGCCCCCTCTCTCTTTTTCTCTCTCCCTTCACCTTCCTCAGGGACGACGGAGGCGTCCCGCGGCGGGCGTTCCTCGCCGCGGCGCGGCCGCGGTTGGGCGAGAGCGGTGCCCGCCTTGACAGGGCACCGGTTCTGAAAACGCAAAAGCGGCGATGGGAGCCGGCACCGGGACCGGTGTTGGGGGGCGGTTGGTCGCGGGGCGGGCGGCGTGTAACGGTCACCTGCCGGGGGAGGGCGGGGGGAGGCCGAACTTATGAGGGAGCGGGGCAGCCCCCGGCCCGGCCCGGCCGAGCCGCGGGGAAGGGGCTCGCCCTGCCCCGCCGGCTCCGCTCCGCTCCCCTCCCGGCTCGGTACGCGGCGCCTCGAACGCGGCGGCTCCTCCGGGAGCGGTATTTTTAGAGAAGCGGTGAAATCATCGGCAGCTCCTGAGCGCTGCCGCCTCGCACGGTGAGGGGTGCTGGGGCGCCGCTGGGTTTGGCGGCTCTTGCCCTTTGCTCGTCAGGCGTGGACTTCTCGTTGTTTTAAATGGGTGCTTGATTAGGGTTATTTTTTGCCTTTTTTTAAATTTTTTTCTTGGCTTTCCGAATAAATCTTCTTTCTCGTGGCCCTGGAGTTGTGGTCTCTCCCCGTAGACTGTTGCGTTGGCAGCGAGTCGCCAGGCCTGAAGCTGCATAGATGGATCAAGAGCCACAACAGCCCCCGTTGAAATGTTCTCACCATAGTTAAACATAACTGGAGGTAACAGGGGGAAATCACGCTTTATCTCAAAGGTGCAGCATAAAAGTACTTGAGTTGCAGGGGTTTTTTTTCAGGGTTCTGGTGTGGATAATCTTCCTAAAGGATTTAGCTTTGATCACAGTAACTAGGAGTGTTTTCGAATTCTTATGATTCAGTGGTTCCTACACCATAGTTACCATATCCTTTTCTGTTTATGAAGCGCATATGAGGCTGAAAGTGGATGCTGTACAAAAGGGGGAAAGGCCTTGTTAAGGAAATACAAAAGGCAGCTTGCTCCAGTGACGCTCAGGTAGGGAGCTTGTCAAAATGATAGATGGTCTTTAAAAAAACAAATATTGCATGGCTGGAAGTTAGAGACTGCCACAGGTGCAGGCGTAGCCTTTATTCCCCCTAAATTCCCACCATTGCACCTGGCTGTGATTACAGCTCTGCTTGTGGTGATGCCAGCACAGAACAGCTGCTATCATTCAAGCACATCATTGTCTCATCCTGCTCGCAGCAATTTTACATGATGTGACGGCTACAAGGCTGGCGGCCCGTTTGGCTTTCTTTGGGTCGTGTTCCCGGCTGATGCCGCTAGAGCTGCAGCAGCTACAGTGGAAACTTTGAGGAGAGGGAAAATATGCTCGCGTAGATAAGGAGCCGGTCACATAGTATGATATTTCTTTCTAGGTAACTGAATTGTTTGACCTCTTCTGTTTTTTTGGAAACACTGTTTTAGAAAAGCTCCCAGATCTTCATGTCACACTTGAGCTCGAATCAAAGGGAAAGAAAGGGATATGCTGGTTGGAAATGTTGTTAAGTCTGGTACATGGCAGTTTTTATATATATATATTGTAAGCTTCGGTCTTTGGTGGTGTGTACAAAATCTGTAGCTTTCTGCATACTTGAAGACACAGCTGTTGCCAATGCTGAGATTTGTATTTAAGTAAAGGCAGATTATAGCATTTCTCTAGAAGAACCTGAAAGTTTCAAAGCTTGCATCTGGCTTCGCATGATTCAAGGATATGAAGTACTTAGAGACTGAATTTGTCTCGTAGATTGTACTAAATCATTTCTGTACTGAGATACTCTTTTCGTTTCTAATTTTCTGGTTGTTAAATGACCTAATAGTTTACACAGGACTTTACTTGCTGTTTCCTAGGTAACAGCTAGGTATCTGTTCCAATTTTAGGAGAGCTTTGCGGAGCAGACAGGTTCCAGTGTAAACCCCATTTTTAATCCCTCTGTGCATTTGGGTTGAAAGACTAGTTTGCCTGAAAATGCCGGTTCTTTCTTTGCTGTTAGAAGGAAGGCCTTTCTGAAAGAAAGGAGTGAGCTGCTACACAGTATTTAACTAAGAGCATGATATTGCAGGCAGATTACCTACAGGAAGTTGTGTTGAACTTGGCTGGTACTGAACTCTTTCATGACTTTCAGTCTTTTTAAATTTTATTTTGCTGTGCATTCAGATCTCATTTTAGGTTACAAGTCAGCTATTACAGTTGTAGTTTGCAGCCGCGATCCTTCAGGCAGTGGCATGGATAAGCTCTGTTATGCATGGCTGCTGGGAGGGATACTTCTTGAAGACATAGTATACTTTTAATAGATGTGGTGAGAATTTAAATTTTGCCTTGATCAATTAATCTATAAGACTTTTTATCTAGAATAAGCTTAAGATGGAGTATAAAATCCTAACAAGGTGGCTATTGTATATAAAATTTTACATAGCATGTGTAAAACTTAATGTTTTAATTATCTCTGCAGGTTTTTTATGTGGTACCAGTGTGTAGAGTTTTTTAGAGACTCTCAGTTTTGCAACTGCTTCAACAGTTGTCCGCAATTGCTGGGTGAGTGGGGAACATGGGACATAATCTGGAAAAGGGATGTGTGCAGAAATGGAAGTGAACTCCAAACTGGATTTATGGCAGATGTGATCTTTGATAATCTTTTTCTTTCCTTGCCCTTGTAGCTCTGTCATGTTGCATACTATGCATCAAATATCGATGCTTCCTGGTAAAGTTTCTGTTGATTTCTAAAGATTGGAGATACTCATCTGACATCAAAGCCAAAAATATCATGTAGAAATACTGATCGCACTTTCACTGACAAAGCCTCTCTCCCACCCCCCTTTTGGAAATTCACCAATCTAGTAATGGTGTGGAATAATTGTTTTTTTATAAATCTTGCAACGTCATTCTCTGGAGAAAAAAAAAACAAAACAAACGCTTTTTTTTTTTGTAATGAATTTCCAAGTGCAGAAAATGATTGACAAGCCTTGTTTAATGGATCAGTACTCTGATGCGGAGCTGTGCAAGGCAGGTGAATATTTCTGTAGTGTGGGCTGCATAAGCACGTATGGTGTGGTAGTGTCTGTAATTTGGGAGCGAGGATTAGTAGGATAGATAAGGTGCACATAAAAATTGCCAGATTAGGTTGGATCAGAAGTCTGTCTTGCCTGGTATTCACTTTTAATTGCTTTTAGCAGCTGCTTGGGGAAGGAGTAGAACGAGTATGGAGTGTTAATGCTTGAGCATAGTATCAGGAGCAGAGGAATGACGGTGCTGCTGTGCCGAATATGAAATGGAGCATTTTCAGATCTAGGTAAATCTGAGTAAGGGGGACAGTGTCAAGCTTCTAGTCAGTACTGGACAGATGAACTATGAAACAATAGGTCAGAATAGTCAACAGAGGTTAGCAAGAGTTTAAGCCTGTATTCACAGAATATATTTTTATTTAGAAAATCTGTTTATTGGGAATGACTGTTTTTGTGACATCTGTAGAGGTCAGTTCTGTTTCAGAGCTTTCATAGCGGGATATAAAACTTCCATATGGAAAGATGACTGTCTGCATACCACCTGTATGTGACTGAGTGGGGTAGTGACCCTCCAGAGTTGGGACACATAGCTTCTGGGCCCCTGCTACTGTTTGTAGCTCTGCCAAATAACACCAGGTAGAAAATAACATGATTGTCCACATGAGTAGCCATCAGTCTGTAAGCTGTGACAATACTGGTAAGGATGGGTTGGACGTCTCTGTCACACTGTTACCTTTGCGGGAGAAGTTCTGAGCTCATGTAAGCCATTTGTCACCAGAGAGGAAGCCTCCCAAAAATGGGGCTGCGGTATGGGGTAAGAAAGTAGGTATCTGTACTACCTCATTGTGGCTGTTAGAAGTATAATTAACAGAGAGTATAATTATTCTCCATGTAACAGGAGGATACCAGTAAGACATGGACCCATCCTTAACAGCAATGCTAATTTGTGGTATGTGGTAGGTAAATGGCTAATACCTAGATCTTTACCTTTTTTTTTTTTTACAAGTTTTGCATTGCCATCCATTATTGTTGAGTTTAAATTTATTCCATTAAAAACTGGATGTGAATATCCATATCCCTGCTGTCCCCATGGAATCAGCTTTAAAACAACAAAACAATCCCATAACCCTGCAAGCTCTTCATTGCAGAGAGCACTCAAATATGGTTGGTTTTTTTTTTTTCCCTGTGATTATGCTAAACCTGAGGCTGTGTTTCTCACTGAGGAGGAACCTCTTACAAATTCCTTTTTCAATGGAGCCGATACATCTCATGTTCTCATCTTTTGTGCTTACCTTTCCATAGCTGGACACCTCTAGTCAGATAGATTGACTTGGTACCTGCACAAATGTTTGGGCTTTTGGGTTCTTACTTCTTATAAAAGTGAAGCAAGTCTAAACAGACTCCAAATCTCAGAGTCTTAACAATTGTTGTCTCATTTTTCTGCCTTTGTAGCCCCGTGCTTGGTCCTGTTCTCTCCAGATACTGTTCTTTAGATGTCCTGCCAAACTGGTGTGAAAGGTCCTCTCCTAGAGCTGTATTAAAATCTAACAAACCAGAAGCTGTATTTGTAGATTCTGAATGCTAGGTTCTTGTTTTTACAGGGAATAAAGTTGCTTGGCTTCACGGTTTAGTTATTTTTATATGGCCAAGCAGATGTATGTTTCCCAGGTCTAACGTTCTGAGGTGGGTCAGTCTGTTGATTGATTTATTAAGGAATTTGAGAAGATTTTGGGTTCCTTACCTGTCTTTTCTTTAGTTTATTAGAATAGCATCTTTCTTTACTTGTGATTTTCCTCGTCATGTTTTTATTTTGCTGTGATGTAAAAAGCCACCTTAATGGAGAGACAATTAAAAGTGTACTTAAATTACTGATGCTATTTTACATACAATTTTTGGAACAATTTTTATGAGTACTCTTTGAAATGACAATATCATAGCTCGTAAGTTATTTTCAGTATTTACAAAAGACTGTGTCAGTAAGAAAGCCTATGATTATCCTTTTTATACTCAAAGGAGGTAATTTAATTCTAAACAGGATTTTATTATACTGGATGATAATTCAAATAACCATGAATTTACTTCACCTTTTTTTCTTGCGAGGACTGCACTACATTTAGTGAGATACTTTTCTATTCACATTAATATAAGAGCTTTACCTTATATTTTATTATTTGTCTGTTTTGTTAGCTGACACACATAATAAAGACATGTGCTTTAATGTCTGTGATGTTAGTAATGTTGTATGTCATAACGGCTTCAGCAGTTTAGAGACTTATTAAAACCGCTCCTTATATTGTGAACTGCTGTAAACTTGTCAAGTGGCTAGTGAATGATGATGCAACTCTGCTAAATATGTATGTTCTCTAAATACTGTTTGCCTAGTGATACAGAGCTTAAAAGATGTAACCAGAAGTAACCTTGTCTCTGGAAATTTTTGAGAAAGAAAAAAAAGAAAGGAAAACAAACTCCACAAGTAATGCTATTATTTCCCCTTCTACTACTAATTACTGAAGGAGATAGAATGACAACTTTGAGAATGTGCACTCTGATTTAAGAACAATCAAAGCATGTGTGGGTTCAGTATAATATTTTCATTTCTAGGACAACTGCTTTTCCATTTGGTTTTGATTTTTTTTGGAGAACTTCAATCTGTGATGTCAAATCCTTAGTGACATGGTTGAATCAACAATCCTGGGATAGTTTCTTTTATAATCAAAACTTGGACCAATGTTCTTGTGTGCATGCATTTAAGTCAATCTGTTAATTAGTCTCATATGGCTTGAGAAGATAGATAGAAAAGGTTGGTTTTTTTCTTTCTTCTGTATTCACTGGTACCAGGAAGAGCCTAAGGTGCCTTATAGTTTTTTGTTTAGTTTTGGGGGGGTTCTTTGTTTGCGATTTTGTTGTTTGGTTGGATTTTTGAGAAGCCTGCTTATCTTCGCAGTCAGACATACTCATGTGGGAAATTTCAGTTACATTGAAAAAAATTACTTAACCATATCAGTAATACAAAATGAGGGTATGTTTCCATATTTTACAACATTCTCAGTCATTATGGAAGTGCACCAAGCTGTTCGTTGAAAATACAAACTGTGACCTGAAATAACGAGTGGATAATACATGCTCTCAGCTCTGCTGGTAATGTGGCAGAGAAGGGGTATTTTACTGCTCTTGACAGCATTTTCAAGTAGTTATGTCAGTATATCACAACTTAGTGTCTGACTGATGTGATGAAGAATTGAGTAAAGTCATGTAGGAGCGACCATCTCCTGTAAAATGAACTGTCATCTGGGAAGGATCTGTAACCATTGAAGACAAATAATGCAAAAAATCAAATGTGGGGAAAAGTAATTTTGGTTTCCAGTGCTACATGCTGTGTCATGCACACGCAAGTAGCTCTATTAAATAAGGTGAGACCATCCGGGTACACGGATTACTCGTTTTCCTGGCTGTTTGCACATAACCTATTTGGATCTACCACAGGATGGAAACTTTTGATGCTGATAAAGTATCAGTGTTTAAATATTGTAGGGACATGCCTTGAATGGGAAGCGACTTCTGATAATACCAAATTGTACTTAAAACTGCTTTTTATAATCATGAATAATTGTGATTAAAGTTTTCTGAAGTACCTTGAAGAAATTCGTGAACTCAAAAGGTTGTACGTTTATTGAAGGTATGTTTGAAGACTTTTAAAAGGACTTGTGGGACTTTTGTTTCTGATAATTATTCCATTGACTAGAAATGAAGCAAATAACAGTGCCAATAGTATAAATTTCTGCAATTAATTGCACGTTCAAAGCCTAGTGAAATGAACACTGCTTAAAATCTAAACATGTGAAAGTACATTGGAGCTAGAAATGTGAAGTGCTCAGAGGCTCAGAAGTCTCTTTGACCTAAATCAGAACCTGGTGTTCTGTCCCTACCAGTAGTCCTTTAGTGTGTAGCCTATAGAAACTCCCTTTAATAGGTTGATTATTGGCTATCAAACCAGAAATTTTTTTTCATTAGTTTTAATAACCAACAAAGAAGAATTTTTTTGGGGAAAAAAAAAAAGTTTTGAATGAGTAAGAACGCTTTGAAGAAGTAGAATGAGTGTTGTGGAGGGTAATGCAAAGCTGCATCCTATTAAATATTTTTCACTGATGACTTAAAATAGAAGAGGGAAGTGACAAAAAGATGATTAGTATCTTTTAAGAACAGTCCCTTGTGAGATTTATTGCTTAGACAAAAATAACTTTCTTTGGTGGCAAGGAAAATGATTGCTGATTGACTTGGGTATTTTCACAACTGTTTTAAGTTAACAGCTTTGAGTGAAACACTTGCTTTTCTTTTTCAAAGAATTCTATTATTATAAAAGCATTGTCAGTGGGTACTGAATGCAAGCTTTTTCACTTTAATTATTATAAAGTTAGTGAGGGGAATTGCTGTGTATTGGTTTTAGCTATGGGAGTTTGGTGAGATAAAGTTCTGGAGAATAGGTGGTTATCTTGCAAGAATTTGATAACCGTTGGTAAAAAGGAGACTTAAACAAAGAATAAAAAGGTGGTGGTGAAGACAAAGAAGGAATATTTGTATGCTAAAGTTAATTGTTGAGTATGAATGCTTTTGTGATCTTCTGGTTCTTGATAGAGTTTATTTTTGGGTTCTGCTTGAAAATCTTGAAACTAAGGGAAAGAGATTTGGCATATTGGAATGTATTATGACCTTTTTTTAAAAGATATCTACAGATACAAAAAGTACGTATGTGTGGATTGATGAAAACTACTTAGTGATTTACATTGACAATCAAAAAGGCCAAGAAAGTGTCCTTCCTGTTCGTCAGAATTTATTTCTGTATATGTACTTTTTTGTTTGTTTTGGGGGGTTGGGAGAGAGAAGACATAATTGTTGAAAATGACCTTATTTAGGAAGAAAATGCAAAATCAGTATTTGTAAAATTTTGTAGTACTGATCATACCCTGTTTAGGATGAAGATTTTCCAGAGCTTTTTGCATGATGAAGTTTCTATTGTTCAGATGAATTGTCAGCCTTTCTCGTGTAAGTGCTTACACATTTATATAAAATACTTTTCCAGTATTATGCAGCCTGTAAGGTTTTGCTTACCTTGCTTATAGATTTTGCAGTTTCACTGTTTGTTTTTAATCTTGAATTTGTGATTATATTACTCTGGATTTGGCAGTACTCATATGTTTAGAGAGCAAAAAGCCCATTATTCTATAGTAGTAAATGCTACCAGAAGCACTAAGAGTTGCACCAGCCATGTAGAACAACCTAGGTGTGTGTTACAAGTCTGAGCTGCGTGGATTTCACTTGTGCCCTGTATTTGACTGAAACAGAGCAGTAGAGAAGTGGAGAAGAAATCTGGAAATAGTCTGTATCTAAGAAGATTAGTAAAGCCAGGATGCTTCATATTTCCCTGAATGCCTGAACAATGGCACTAACTTTGGCTTGCTCTAAAAGAGACCATCACAAGCCTGATTTTCATGAAGCATGCGTAACAGGAGCCGTAAGAGAGTGGAGATTGCAGTCGTGTAGAAGAGCCTGCCCAAATAGCGCTTAAGTTCAAATTCTGCTTTGCTTGTGACGTTAGGCCTTTATCCCACAAAAAATGGAAAGTTACTATAGCACTACCTTTAAGGCCTTGCCCACTTTAGAAAGAAGTGGGCTGTTTGTTTAACACTGCAATGCATAACAGGTTGTTCAACTTTAGCACAGAAAAGACAAGTGTCACTTGTTTTGACTATGCGATGTGACTAATCAAGTCAAAATGTAGTTTACATGTTCAGGTAGAAATGATCAACATTCACGTGTTGTTTTTTTTTACTGACATTACGTTATGGACCATATGAAAATTGTAATTTAAAGGCATCTGCTTTTCCTGATTTTTATTTTTTACTTGTAGAAAATCTCAGATGATGTTAACCAAAACGTTACTTTTTATTTCTGAAGAAAAATATTTTTTTTCCAGGAAGAGAGGCAGACAGTTTTCTCATGAAGTTGTCTATCTGCATAGTTTTTTACTTTGCATTATGTACTGTACGTTACCTGTCACATTTGCAAGGGGTGCGCTCTTCTCGTCCAGGGCATACAGTGAAGAGGGACAGAGAAGAATGTGTGGGGAATGATCTATACTTCACTATTTTGTTCTGAGGGCAGGGTGAATAGGGGCTACAGCGTGTAATAGCGGAGGAGTGGCAGAGGTAGGAAGAGAGAAGAAATTGGAGAAGGTAAGTTAATGAATGTTGTATTGAATGAGGGCTTATTTGCCACGAGTGAATTGAAGTAATTGTTCAAGACTAGCAGATCTTTATGTGAAGATGAACTTGCATTGTTGCCTGGGTAGGAGTTTATTTGCTTCATAAGGGTGGCTGAATTAGTTGGTTAGTTGTGCTGTAATCTGTGTGACTGCTATTTAAAAAAAGGAAGAATTCACTTCAGCATTGCACAGAAAAAACTATCTCTTTTTTTTTTTTTTTTTTTTAAGTCTTGAGTTTCTTCTTGAAAGTTTGTATTTCTCTAAGGGGCTTCTGGTGGCTGAGCTTGAACTAGCTCAACACATGAAATAACAAGGTGGTCCCTGTCTCCCTGTGTGTCTGCTGCTTGAGACACTACGATCAGGAAGGTGAGTGAAACTCATCCCCTGTACTTGATGATTGCTGTGCTCCAGCAGTGTGCCCAGGTGGCCAAGAAGGCCAAGAGCATCCCGGCCTGTATCAGGAACAGTGTGGTGAGTAGGACTAGGGAAGTGATCATCCCCCTGGACTCGGCACTGGTGAGGCCCCACCTCAAGTACTCTGTCCAGTTTTGGGCCCCTCACCAAAAAAAGACATTGAGGTGCTGGAGTGGGTCCAGAGAAGGGCAACAAAGCTGGTGAGGGGTCTGGAAAATAAGTCTTATGAGGAGCGGCTGAGGGAGCTGGGGTTGTTTAGCCTGGAGAAAAGAAGGCTGAGGGGAGACCTTCTCGCTCTCTACAACTACCTGAAAGGAGGCTGTAGAGAGGTGGGGGTTGGTCTCTTCTCCCAAGTAACAGGCGATAGGAGAAGATGAAACGGCCTCAAGTTGCACCAGGGGAGGTTTAGACTGGATATTAGGAAAACTTTTTGCACTGAAAGGATTATTAAGCATTGGAACAGGCTGCCCAGGGAAGTGGTTGAGGCACCATCCCTGGAGATATTTAAAAGATGGGTAGACATAGAGCTTAGAGATAAAGTTTAGTGATGGTTTTTGTCAGAGTTAGGTTGATGGTTGGAGTAGGTGATCTGAAAGGTCCCTTCCAACCTAGGCAATTCTGTGGTTCTAAGTGAGGAGGCTATGTGAGAACCCTACACCTGAGTGAATGTGGGGAGAGGGTGGTATCCTGGAAAAGATGGGTTGGAGTGGGAAGAAGCTGCTTCAGCCCCTCAGAAGTTCCTCAAGTCTTTCCTGGATCCTCTGGCTTTTCTGTCTCCTCCTCCTCCTGCCTGTGGAGTTTGTTTTGCTGCCTTTGAGTTTCTCAGCTTTTCCTAAGCACCTGCAAAACCAAGTGCAGGTTTTGAGGGCTAAATGCAGACTTCGTGTATCATGCACATCCTGATGTACCAAGCTATTCCATCCCTGCTCATGTGCCACACAGTCTAAAGAAACTGGCTTCCTATTAGTGTGAATTGTTTTAAAAAACAGATTTCTCTTCATATCTTTACCTTATTAGGCAGAAGAGGAGAGTGGTTGTCCAAAGGATTAATTTTCCTACATTGCTTGTAGAAGGTGAACTGTCCAGGTTGTTTAATTTTTTTGTTATTTTATTTTTTAGCTAATGAACATGTGTTCATTCATAGCAGTAAGCTTGTGGTTATATCCTTTCCATATACATGTTTTCCAGGTTCTGGAAGCTGTCTAAAGAGATAAAAGGTTTCTTTTCAAATGCTAAATTTCTGAACTTGGAAAGAACATCTTACAGAAGCTGGTGTAGTGTGTCTGTGCTGCTTCTGAAACCACAAAAAATAATTGGAGAATATTAATGGCTTGCTTTTCAAATGCTCTTCATTTCTAAGCTGGAAATGGAAGTTTCATAGGTGCATGAATTAGCCTGAATTTTTAATTCAGCTTCGAATACCATTGCTTTCTCGTTTTTTTAACACAAACGGGAGTAAACTTCAAGGGGTTACCATACAGTAATTTTTCAGTTCCTGCTATATCTTCTGTCATTCTTTATACATATATGACACTTTAGCAGACCCTTCTTTGTCCATCACTTCCATGCTTTGCAGTGCTTACCTTTCTACTCTCACATTCACATCACTGAAAACGTGCGATAGAGAAGATGGTGGTTACAGGAGTCTTGAAGGATACATCTAAAGGATTGCTCTAAAAAACCAGCAATAACTTATTCCACTGAAAAACTTGAATTAAGAACTACTCAGTCTCTGCTTGTTTTCTTTTATGTGTGTAAAAATATCGTATATCAAGGGAAGTACTAGCAAGACGCACAGTTAAAAATGTTGTGGTTTTTACTTTCTTTCTAGATGGCTAACATAGTGTGTCTGGATGACTAATATTTAGTATGTCTTAAAGATGACCACTTTCTAAGTAATATTCTTGGAATGTGAATAGTAGAATACAAGCATGTTTTGCTTTAGTTGACATGCTTCGTTCAAAGATTTCCAATATCTTTTTTTTTTTTTTTTGTGCTGAATGTCTTACATATTTGTTTACTGAGAACAAATATTCTCTTTCAAAGCAAAACATTAAGTTTATTTCTTTGTCTCTTTTGATGCCTTTAGTAGGCATTAAGGTACTGTGACAGGCGTTGCTGAGATGGGATATTCCAAAAAGGTGGTGGAAATGCCAGTGTGGAAATCTGACAGATTCTGTACTCCTGCAAACTGTTTCTGTTGTTGGCCTATTGGATTCAAGTTGTCCACGGTGCCTGGGTATGCTACCTGTTGTGGTGACTTTAATAGATTTAACAGTAGCCTGCTATGTAAAGGGTAAGGGAGGAACTTTCACTCTTCCAGATGTCAGTGCAAGCCTTCATCTCAACAAAAGCACTTTGTATTTATTTAATGGCAGAATGTTGATTTGCTTTTTGTTGGGTTTTCTAAAGCTCATCTCGACCTCATAGTGTTCTGTGACCTTGAAATGAATAGACAAGCGTATGCTTGCTGAAGT
Source organism: Larus michahellis (assembly GCF_964199755.1). Lineage (NCBI taxonomy): Eukaryota > Metazoa > Chordata > Aves > Charadriiformes > Laridae > Larus > Larus michahellis. The sequence continues at coordinate 141,377,940 of NC_133896.1, read as the reverse complement.
GTTTCTCTTTCATTTGTGTTCATTAGCCATTAATGTCAGAGTTCATCCTGTTTTCTCATGTTACATGCTGCTTTTCAAAAAGAGAAATTCTGTTTTCTTGTTAAAAGTTTAAAATATTTCTTTCATAGGACAAGATAAAGTACCAATAGTTTGGTTTTTTTCAAGTGGTTCATAGTTCAGTGCTGCAATGAGCAGCTTTCTAATTAGAGGACACTTATCCTACTGGGCATTATCTCAAAATGGCTGAAATTTATTTTAGCTGCATGAAATATTACTGCATCAACATGTGTTTACCAAGCTGCAGTGGTAACAACTGACATACATTCTGTACAGTGTTCAAAATACTCTTTTTGCCATCTCTAAGTGTGGTGGTAGACAGAAAACAGTTTGCCTCTTAATTTCTGCGGTGACGTTTGCTGTTTTTATTTCCTTTCCCCCTTTCTCTCACCCCCCCTCCAATTAGTTTTCCACTCAAGGAGCTTTCTTATGATAGATCCCCCCTTTCACGATGAGTACGTAATTCTGACTCACAAGTTGTCATGATTGCTTGGCAGTATTGGCAGGGTGTGTACACGGGTGCTTGGACCACAAAAAGACACCTTGCACCAGATTTTTTTGATATTTATTAGTTCAATATTCTGGCTTTTAAAGGTGTTGGGAGGGGGTAATAGGTGGTTTGTGCTTTCTTTTATACTTATGTTCAGGGGAAAGCAATTTTTAGCATTAGACCGTGAATTAGCTGTTGGTTCTGCCTTTAGTGTTTAATGACAAGAAGGCTTAAAGTTTATGTAGTGTTAAGTGAAATGATAAGGAAACTTCACTCTTGTGTTCCTGTGATCTGTGTGGAAGTCTGGTGAGTAAGGACAGCACGGCTACTTTGTTTTTCACATGTATACAGTCATTCCCTCTTCGTTTGCTCATCTCTTATTTTGTGAACTGAATGATACAGCCCTTATACCTAAAATGCGGTGGCTTTTTTTTTTCCTTCAAGCTGAACTGTATGCAGACTGCACAGGCCAAATAACCCTGTGTACCGCGTCTCTTTATTCGCTAAGTAAATAACAGTGTTACTTGAATCGCAGCCAAAACTTTCTTTGCAGGCTTAACTGTTGCTCTGATTTAATCTGGTAGGACCTGCCTGTCCCAGATGCCGGTTCTCTTTGTGTAGTCAACCTCAACTGGCCTCACATACCCCGAGTGGAAGTAATGAAGCACCTTCAGTGCTGTGCTGCAGTAGCTACTGCTGTCAGGTTGGTTGAGGGAAGAAAACCTGCTATACGTTTTTAGGTCTGCTTCCCTGTGCTCATGGAGTGCTTCTGAAAGGGATGGTTCCCAGGCTTGGCAAACTCTTCAGCTGGGAAGTAAAATTTGCATTACATTTCCAGATGACACGATCTACTCTCCAAACTGGCAAACTTAGTCCAGCAACTGTTTTGAATAATTTGCTGAATAACCGGTGTTGTTAATGACAAAGGACTTGCATTTTGAGGGGTACAGAGGTGTGTAAATGCACCAGTGCACTCACGTGCCCACTCTGCTTACTGTACAGCACCTATAAAATATGTATAGAGAGTCTTTGCTATACAAATGCAACAGTGATTTGAGAGGCAAAGACCATGTCTTTCCATTCTCAAGTTAGACTTTCATAACTCATGCTTATTGTGTTGAAAGCTATGGTGGTTCCACTGTAAAAGGAAAAAAATACTACTTCATCTCTGCAGTAAGGTATTTTTACAGTTTAGTGCATGGTGACTTATGTAGTATTTTTTGACATTTATCAACACATACAGAAAACACAAACACTCAGACCGTGATAATCATGGTGGGCAACTGGATGGAGAACTTATCTTTGTAATCATCCGGCATGGACTCTGCCTGGGCTCAATGTAAAAATAAAATAACAGAATTTATCTGTCACCTGGTAAAACATGGGAGAGAATTGTTATTCCAGAAGAAGCCACTAGTTCTGATTACCTCTATGTTGTGTATTTCTTTTGATGTCCTGAATAGGGGGGAGAAGTAATTAAAGACAATTCTTTCTATTTTATTTTCTTCTTAGAAGGAACTGTGTGTTTGTTGTCTGGTTGTCTGTAAGCTAATGAATGCTGACTTCCAAATAACGATGCCAAATCATCAGCTGGTTTTGAAATTTAAGGCCACCTTTGGCATTATATTATACCAGTTTGTCATTGGGCCTTATTTGAGAATTTTCAAAAGGACTCCGTTCCATGTGGAATTGTCTTAAAACATACTTTTCTAGTGCATAATTAAAAATACTTACACATACACCAGAATTGAAAATATACTTTTTACCTTTTGATTTTAAATCTGTCTGCTTTCCTCTGTCCTGTGTTCCTATAGTGATTCTGATTGATTGCAGTGGCACTTGGTGGTGACAGAAGAGTGGATCACCTGCAGTCTGCTCAGCTTGCCTCTGGATTTAGCCAAGAATTTGCTCCCTTGGATGGGAACTGCATAACCATTGCTGATAGCATTTTTATTTTTTTCCCTTTTTTTTTTTTTTTTCCCTCCTCCCCTTCTGATTTTGTTTTAAACAGGTCAGAAAATCTGGGGAAATGCTTTTGCTGAGCCTGTTCAGTGTGACATGTCTGTTAGTAATTTGGAAGGAACTTTTCATGCATGTTGCTAGGTTATAACTTCTTAACCATTTGCAAAATCAACGCTTGTATTTTCCTGTGTTACTTGTAGAAAAACCTGTCAGCATTCAATGGCAGCATCTAAAAAACAGAGTGTTCATCCTCTAGGTAAGGAATGGACTTGGCAGTATTTTTTAAAGAACTAATTTGTTTCCATTGTAATGGAGAATATAAGATCCAGTGGATAATCTACTCTCACCTGCAACATTGTGCTTAGTTTTAGGTACTGTTTTTTAAAAAAAAACCTGGGGGAGAGAAAAAAAACTTCCACATGACATGCTGGTGAATTATAATATTTGGGAACTGATGTAAAGAAGGGGACTTTCTTAGAGATATACAAAACTAAATTTTCAGGTGAGGTAAAGTGGGGGATTTGGTTTTTTAACCAAAAAAATAAAAAACTTTGGACCTCCAGGGCAGGTTTGTGTTGTTTTTTGTTTTTTGTTTTTTTTTAAAGGGGGGGGGGGCAAAACAGACTTAAGAGAGAGAAGTTTTATAGAGCAGTGTATCCAACAAAAATGAACTCCTGTTCAGTAGTTGTGCTCTTTGCAAGCCTTAGATATTATCAAGAGTCAGATCCTTCTGGAATTTTATAGTCTGATCTAGCATAAAATGTATATACGTTTTTGCAGCAGGTAATTTCACTTCTAGTTGACGAAATTAGGCAAAAAGGTTGAAAGGTCAGTCTACTACGGATTTCAACTATGCTTGGCATTAGTATGAAAGTGTGGATGAGGCATCACAAGGAAAATCTTTAACACACTTGCATTTGTGCAAATAAGTGTTCCATTCTGTTTAGGGGTGTAACATATTACTACCGCAACGAAAACATAAGCCTTACAGCTTTCCTATGCTTCATTGGGAAAAGTGTCGTCTTATCCGTTTTCCGCAGGCTGCAGTGCTTAATGCTTAATTCTTAATATAAACTGTATTTTAGAAAGGTTTACAGACTGTAGCAGTCTGTATATGTTGGTAAAAAAGATACTGAATTTTATCACCATTTTTCCATTTGGAGAGGATAAACAGTAAATAAAGTATTGAGAATCTGGAAGACATGCCATTGGTCAGCTGATGAGTGTTTGTTGGTAAATTATATTATGATACCTTATGTTTAAATTTCTCCAGGATTTTTTCTGTAGTTTAAATGTTCATTTTATCTACAAGAACTGGAGAATTAAGCAAAAAAAACATGGAGGGCAAGAGGTAAGCCACCTACTGTGGAGTGTCCCTACATTTGCTATTTGGTATGTGAAAGTGAGCTGCTGTTACCTAGTTTCATGTATGTTAACTCGTCTTCTGTGCGAGTTTATAAGCATCATTTCTGGAGCTGTCTATGAACCATGCAGAATGGTTTGCTTTTGAACAAATCTTTCCAGAAACCAAAACGGCTGTATCCCAAGTAAGATTTGATAGGTGGTGAGGCAAGAGTGTAGGTCAACTCTAGAGCCTGTTTGCCATGACACATGATATCTTCTAGAATTTTGGTGACTTCATAAGAGTCAAGTAACATTGTTATCACAAAAAAGCATCTTTAAGTATGAGAATTTACACCACGTTCCTGAGGCTATTGAGTGTTCCAGACCAGTTCATGTTGGCTAATGCAGAATACCAGATGTCCCTGATGAGCAGATCTGGGAAACCATTTGGTGGTAGCTAGTAGAAAATATTATCGGGCACAATGGTGTTGCAGAATTTCTGCCCTTCTTTGGAGTTTCTGCATTTCATATCCTCTCTGAAGGCTGGAGGTCTGAGCCAACATCTGTTGCTTCAGGCTACCAAGCATTAGGGTATTCCAGAGAGAAAGAATTTAGTTGCAAATAGAAGAATGAAAATGGAGCTGTGAAGAATATAATGTCTGACGGTTAAGTAGTTGTAATTAGCTGGGGCACCTGCTTAGGAAAGGGAGTCCTTGGTTTCTAGCCCCTTTTCCGGGGTTTATCCGTGGCTTTTATTCTCTCATGTTCTAGCACAGTCACGTAGAGCAGAGATGGTGCTTAGGGCTCCCAACTGCCAGCAGCTTCTGCAGCTTCTCTCCAACACTGCTTGATTCCGTTAACAATTCCCACATCGTTCTTGTGAACAAAGGTGCCTAAATTATGTTCCTCCCTCCCTTCCTCAACTTTTACATCTGTCTAGTCTCACTTTGTAGCCTGTATCTCACATGTTCTGGAGAAAATCGTAGGTGATTTTACTTGCTCTTTTCCCACCCAGACTTAACATTTCCCCAAATACTTTTATTAGAGGATAGTCACAAATTGCCCTTCTGTTATAAAATATAGCCAGGTAAAATGTTCCAAATCCAGCAAGACTCCAAAGAACATATATTTTGACAGCTTCTACCAAAATGACTTAAAAAGGCTACACTACTGGCAACTATAGCTTTCTCAAAATAGACTTCAACTGCAGTACAACACTGTGCTGGAAAAGCAAGCTACTGTGCAGTTGGCTCGCCCCCGCCCCCTCCCTTTTCCTCTTGTTCTTTGATGCCAAAGATAAATAACCTAAGTTCTTGTTTTTATTATGAAAATAAATAGAACAATGATTAAAATGCATTCTAAGCTTGAAAATGAAGGCCTCTTATACCAGGCATATCCAAATATGAACCTTTAGTGTTACAGCTTCTTTTCTTTATGGAAGGTGCCGGATTGTTTGTTCTGTTACATGTGATGGTTTTCCAGAGCTAAAATTAACATTAGGATGGGCTTAAAAAATTAGCTGGAAGCTATTTCTGTGCCGTCCTTGGAAGATGAGTACTCGGTCTTTTGTGTTGAGCAGTGAAATAAGATAAATCACTCTCATGAATACTGTTCTAGGTTATTTCTATAGTGTGTTCCAGCACCGCGAGTAGTAACATGCAGGTTGGGAGCGCTTTCTTTATGGCTCTGTGTTGGTTTTTGGGGATGGGGGACCGCAAACAGCCGTGTGGCAGCTGTGTGCGGCTGGTCTCCATGTCACCCCACTGTGGTTGTGCTGTATGCTCCTAAAGCCAGAAGAGGGAGCACAAATGAAGTCCTTGTTTGTAGATTAGATCCATGAGGCTGATCTGGAGCCTTGGAAGTACTGAGGTCACACATATTAAGTCGGAATGCCTTACTCTGTTAGACGCGTGCACGTAAAGAACGGGAAATAATGAGCCTGCTGCTGGCTGAAAAAGAGAGGAAAGGGGCATGAAGCTGTGGAAGAAGCAAGATGACTAGGAAAAACTGAGCCTCTTTGAGGCCTTTTAAAGCATATTATTATGTCTTAAATGATTTACTAAGCCTGTTATTTGAAGTTAAGTCCAGTGAATTTGGTTTGTAAGATCACCAGTGTTTCTCATGAATCAAGAATGATTTGTGTGTCATTGTACAGACCAAATACACAGACACGTGGACTTTATACTTGGTAGAACTTATTCAAATATGATTTATTAAATATAGATATTGGGTCTTATTGTGGATCCCTTGTAGCATGTTTGTAAGGACTTTTATTTTTTTAAATAAGCATGCTGATTTTTAGGGTTGCTAGTTTTCAAATATATGTATTTATATGTACTTTTAGAAATTATGTATTTTCTTATGATAATATATGTGATGAGCATAGGTTGTATTGAGAGTAATCACTTATGAAAACTATGTAAGGACAGCTACGTGTTGATTGCACTTTGCAGATTGGACTTCTTAATGTAGGCAATTGGTGATTTGGTTGCAAAGACCTGTTGACAGATATGCAAACTGCTTCCTACTCAAATTAGGAGACCTTCCAAGATTACAGTTGTCTGCTGAGTGTATTCTGAGACTTTTTAACTTTGGCTGCATTAGCTTGGTTCAAGGAGTGTGATATAGCTGAATGATACTTTGAAAAGAATAATTAAAAAAAACAAAGCCACAATCTTATTAGCCTCTTACATTATTTGGGGTTTTGTTTTGTTTTTCTGTTTATTCTTGGGGTAGAACTCCAAATTTGATGTCTGCAGCTATTTGCTTTATTACCTTAGATGTGCCATTTCCAATGTTATGCTTGTAGACTTAACAAGCTAATCCGGGAGACTAAAGCAGAACTGTCATTTTGAAGCTACGCAGCTGAAGGTTCTTTGAAATCAGTTTAGAAAGCTCCAAGACTGTTTTTGTTCCCTTCTTAATTTTTAGAGAAGATGTGTTGACTTGTTACGCTGTTAGTGATCCCTAGAAGGGATGTTACGGAAAGGTTGCCTCTCGCAAGTTCACTGGAGGTTAGACCCCAAATGGACATGATTTACATTTAGGAACTGTGCCAGTCTGAAGGCATGTTGGAGATGACTAGGATGTCCCTTTTCCTGAGACATATTTTTCTTAAACTGTATAATACTGAATTTGGTGAAAGTATGCTTTAGTGCTTAAGTGAGGAAAGATGATCCATTAGAACTGCAGTCCATGCCAACACTGCAAGACATAACAGACAGGCACCATTAAATTAGGAGAGCTAGAAAAATTCTTGTCTCTTCATACAGCTTTCTTACTGTCACTCTCAGAAGCTTCTAGGACTGTGGAATATTTACATGTGCTGTGCTCTATAAAAGCTGTGCTCCTACAGTGTGATCATTTACTCTTCCTGTCTGCTTGGGTTGCTGTGTTAGAGATTGAGGAGGAGGTGATTAAAGCATAAATGTGAAATCATTTCTGTTTGTTAGTTTTTCCCTTTTAGAGGACTGAGGCTATGAAAGATCTGTGGTGAGCTGCCAGGCGATATATTGGTGGCCCAAGGAGGTATGATGGGCCACTCCTCCCTCCAGATTCCTGTACCCAAATGGCCCTAGTCCTATCAGCACTTTGAGGTTCGCACGTCAGGATTCATTTGGTCATCCTTATAGCAAGACAGTGCTGAGCTAATGACGGCAAATGGTGGTGACACAGGTTAATTTGACATCCTCTAGCAAGTAAATGAAATCATATTGTTGTCACACTGGTTGTGCTCATGTTATATATCATGTTTTGTCATAGAAGATTCAGAAGACAGCTTCCAAATTTGTGCAACATGATGGTACCTTCAAAGTACTAACTTACAAGTAACTGTGGTTAGGTAATAAAATATCTTGTTTATGAGAATTTAAAGGTTTCAACGTTGATTGTACAAGAAGGGATAATCGATGGGCTGACAGCTTTAGAGTGAGCTTTGGCTCCCATCAGGTCAAAATGCAATTGCAAGTGTTTCCTGAGGGGTCTTGGAGAAAAGTCCTGGTGTTACTCAAGCCAAAAGATAAGAATGATGCATGACAGAGGGATTAGATCTTCTACTCTCTTTTTCTCCTCATTTCAATGTTTTCTGAGAGAGGAGAGTTACCGGTTGTCTTGTTTTCAAGACATCCGAGCGAGGATTCTCTGAGGAATAGTAGGTTGTGTAGATAATGCAGCTATTCTTGCATCTCTGTGTATAGGAGCAAATTCTGTGAACTTCTGTTGTCTTTGCTTAAATATATATTGATTTGAAGGTGTTGTGGAAGCTGACTAGACTGTAAACTGGGGACATACTACCTGAACAGCGAAAAAGGTGTGCACTGTAATTTCTGGGCAGTGTGTTCATGCTCTTTCCTGTCTTGATTTATCCCATTAGTCCGCTGGCATCCTTGTACCTGTTTGTTTTGGTGGCCTCTATTGACCTCCTCCTTTTTTTAAATGGCAGGTTCTTGGATTTTCTAAAGATCAGAATGTAGGTAAGTTCAGCTGTTCTAGAGTTGCTGCTTTTTTATTATGCTATATTTTTCATAAAGCAGTCTTAACAGGGTGGTGTCTTCCTGGATCAAGTTATTAAGTGGCTGCTGGACATTGTCTTCCAGTTACCGCTGAAGAAGGCACTGGTGTCCGTATGGCCTCACGTTGCTTGAGGCTGTTGGGCTCTTATAATTGGTGTCAGTCACTTTTGTGCCCTTTCCCTATGTCCTCTGAAGGTCAAAATGATCTGTGTCATTTTACTTTACATTTGAAAAGTAAGTCTTACTGAATTAGTACAGTGAACTAGCAGACTTGGAAGGATTTTCTAGAGAATGAAGATGCAGGAAGATGTGGTAAGATTTTTGTAGGTCCCATGTTGATCTCCTTTGCAGAAAGACAGGTCTGGTAGGATCTTGTAGGGGAGGAATGAGTTGGATTGTTGCTCTCCTCAGCTGGTGCCGCTTGAAGCTGAAGAAGAGATTTTATCTGCAGTCCAGCTGTAGGCTAGTAAAGCAGCACTATTTTTTTAATAAAATGGTTAGCCTGAGAATTTGCAGCATAGCTTTACTTTCATTCTCATCTTCACACAAGAACAGCCAAGCTTATGTGCTCTCAATTTAAATTCTCTGTCTTCTCTGGCTCTGAATTGGAAGTAGAATGTGTGCCTTAAGCATCCATTCTTTGCTTCTCAGTCTTATTTTGCAGAATTAATATCACTTAGTTAAAAATAATTCAGACCCTGCCTGGAAAAATAGCTTTACATCCTGAAAAAGGCCAGGAGTCTACTAAAGATCTTGATGAAGAAGCAATGGGGAGAGAGTACTGAACACAACGGAAAAGACATTAATTTAATGCACTCAGAAAATCCTGTGGTTTATATGGATTAGTATTCAAGGCACAGCTTGCAATGTCTTTTTTGATGCTGAATATATGTAGTAGCAACGTCAGCTATAGGCAGGTAGAAACTGAAGTTTTAGACTGAATTAGTAAGATAGCTGAGGAGGAAATAGCAAAGCAAGTGGAAATGATGAGGAGATAGAGGAAAATGACCGGTGGGGAGAAAAATGAAATCGCTTATCCTTAGAAAGAGTACACCTGTTCTTGCCCTGCTTGTACTCACTGGTAGCAGCTTTTTAAAAGTGACTGCTATAAATCACCTGAACTGCAACAGGTTATGCTAAATTGCTTCAGCTTTTACAAAACCTTTCTTGCAAGATCTTGCCTCAGAAGCATTCCTAGGCAGAGTACTGGTGAGATGTGCTTGTTTGTACACATTTTTACTACCACTTTAACAAGAAATGTTGGCAAGCCCTGAAAGAAGACTAATTACAGCTTTGCAGTGGAGATCTTATTACGGTTGTGGATGACATTGGCTTTTGTTTTTGGAGCAAAAAATAGAAATTAGTGTGAAACTGTTAGGCAGGAAGCAGGCACTGCATTGTGGCAATAGCTCTTAAATTATTACTTCAAGAATGTCAATTGCTGGTGATTCAGGATACAGTGATGACAGGGGAGGGTTATTCCAGATGGATGAGAAAGATTAAACAGCATGCAGAAGAAATGAGAGAAATAAATGTGTGTTGGGAAGAGAAATAGCAGGGACAGAATGAGTGTTTAAAGAGAATGAGATAAAAATCAACCCGTTCCTCAGTTTGAGGCCAAGTTGGCACCCTCTTGACTCATTAAACTGTTCTTTTGAATCCAGAAATTGGCTCTACAAAATGTCACCTAGTCAAACAGCAAAAGGACCTTAAGAGAGAGGGTCAAGGCCAACAAACGATAAGCAAAAGCTCTAGCTATTTTAGTTCTGCCCATTCAGTGTGACTTTAAGTTGGAGACTTTAACTGATTTGTGTTTGCTGATGTTTGTATATATACACTCTACTCCCGTTCTTACTTGGCATCAAGCAGGATGGTAGTTTAATCTTAATGTATACAGAGTGGTTGTGGCTGGAAGGGCACTGCTGGGGGTCATCAGAGCAGGGTCAGCTACAGTAGGTTCCTCAGGACTGTGTCCAATTGGGTTTAGAATATCTCCAAGGATGGAGACTCCACAGCCCCTCTGGGCAACCTGTGCCAGTGTTCAACTGCCCTTGTTGTAAGAAAATGTATGCTTTTTCAAATGTTTACGTGAAATTTCCTGTTTTTAAATTTGTGCCTGTTTCCTCTTATCCTCTTACTGGGCACCACTGAGAAGAGCCTGTCTCTGTCTTATTTACTCTCCTCCTCAGGTATTTATACACATGCATTAGATCCCCCGGAGCCTTCTCCTCTCCAGATTTAGTAGTCCCGGCTCTTGCTTCTCATTGTTTGTCAGATGCTCGTAATCATCTTTGTGGCTCTTTGCAGGACTCACTCCACTATGCCCCTGTCTCTCTTGTGCTGGGGAGCCAAGAACTGGACTCAGCACTCCAGATGTGTCTCAGTGCAGGGCCAAATGCAGGGGCAGAATCCCTTCCCTTCACCTGCTGGTGTCGCTCCTCCTAACTGAGCTTGAATGTAGATATTTCTGTATACGGAAGTATTTTACGAGGCACTCCAATGCTTAGTGGGAGCTTTCACTTCAGAGTTGTCATGCTGCAAACCAGGGCAGTGCTGCATGAGCTAGCAGCATTTTCCTTAGATTGCCCTGCTACTCCCATGCCACGTGTTGACTCTCCCGGTAGCTGCGAAGAAGCAGCAACTTGTGGTTTCAGCTTCTGTATGTGCTTAGCTGCCTCCAGTGAACCTGCAGTACTTGGATCCCCCCTTCAGAAGTAGGTTCCAGGTGGTGTGAAGTGGAGAGATGTCAGGGGTCTGGGGGAGGTGAAGCATTGACACAGCTCAGCACTGGTGGCAGTGCTGTGGAGGGAAGGATTAGCCTGACTTTGCCATTTAAAATTCTCATGGACCGTGAACTTATTTTGAGCAGTGTTGGCCTGCCTGTGAGCAAATTTTTACTTATCTCAAAGTATTTGGAAAAGACTTAAAAAATTCTTATTCTTTTGTGATTTATTGCAGTATTGAGGTTTGCATCCCAAGACACATCCTAAGGGTGTCCCTCTGGGCCAGACCAGTCCATTAACTGGTAGTATATTTGCTATAGGCTCCTGTATTTCTTTTTTTTTTTTTCCTTTATTTCTTTTTTAAAAAAATTTTATTCATAGCTGGTGTGCTTTCCCTCTTAACTTCCATCTTCATTGGGACTTAATATATTTTTGCCTTTACTTTGATTTTTCATTTTATCAGTCAGAGTTCTGTTCATTTGCTTTAAATTCATCCCAGCAAAAAAATCCCCCAGGAAAACAGTTGAGGGATTTACAGAAGTTATCACTCAGGTTTGCGTAGAATTGGGAGTTGGGCAAGAAATTTGTCCAAAACATTTGGAAGAGAAAGATTCTTCTGTCGCTCCTTTCCTGGTTTATTGCAGGATCTATGTATTTGCTACTTTTTAAAGAATCTTGTTTTTTCGAGAAATAAAAAATAGACCTTGTTTGGAAACCTGGAAGTGCTGTATGATAAGAATGTCCATTTTTTTTCTAACTATTAAAAACATTTTCTGCAGTGCTCAGTGAAAACTAGAACTACTCTGAATCAGCACTGAGCAATTTCTGCATATGTTGTGTCAAAATTGGCAAGTAACAATGCAGAGCAAAGTGTTGCCAGAGCAACTTTGTCTTTACTTGCACAGTCTTTGGGGGTTTTTTGTTGGATATTTTTTGCGGGTTTTTTTGGGTTTTTTTTCATGGCACTCCTGTATTTCTGTGTGTGCAGGTGGGATAGTGCTTTGACAAAGATCAGCCACTCAATATTTCATTTTGCCCGTGCCACCTCTGGTTCAGATTACCTGCATGCTCTCCATGTTCTGCAGTGGGTGCAGAATTGCTTGTTTCCTCAAAGCTGCTCTGTGGCACTCATCACTGTATCTGCATACTTAAAATTCTAATGAATTTACTTTACACTGCTGCTGTAAGATTAGGCAGCTTTTTATTATCTCTTTACAGGAAAGGGAATTGAGGTATGATATGATAAAGGCAAACAGGTTGAATATCCAGGTCTTCATGCGCAATACGGGACACGTGGATCTGATTTTTCATGGCGCTGGACGTTTTTGTAGCCCTCTCCAAATAATGAGAGCAAACCTGTTGTGTTTTTTTGGTCAAGTCTCGTCTGTAATTTGTTTTAAAAATATTTATTTTCCATTATTTTAGGCAAATGCCAGAATCCTCCTTTCTGCCAGAGATGGCTTTGTGCGGGTGTTTGGCCATATTTCCTTTACATGGTCAGCACCTTGTTACCTCTGTAGTAGTTGCAAATGCTTAGCATTAGAAAAAGCCCCAATTCAGCACCTGCAATGGACAAGCCCCACAGCTGTAGTTTGTAGATGCTTTGGCTTAAGTGATTTGGGAGATCCAGTATAGTAGTCCTGTTTATTCTGTGGACCTAGATGTTTTTGTGTGTTGCATTTTTTCTTTTTTTTTTTTTTTTTTAAAACATGGCAATCTAGGAAATGGTGGCATTTCATATTTTTGTGTCTGTACAGTTACTGTATATATATTCCTCATTCTGGGTGGTTGGTTTATGTTATTAAACACATCATCTGTTATGTGGAATAACAGTAATCTTTTCATATGCAGACTCTGTTGCATGGGCCCGCTCTGCTTGTGGTTTTTTTTGTGGTTTTGGGGGTTTTTTCATGTGTTTTTCCTTTCTGAGAAGCAAATATTTGAATATAACCAGAGAGTGGCAGTTACTGGCCTAACCGTAGTGATCTGGCTGACGAAAGAAATAAGGTTATTCTGCTGCACTTTCAATCCATCTCTATTGACTCTTAAGATCCAAAATTTCAGCAATTGGCTGTTACCTTTGGCATCTATGATTAAGATAGAAAATGTAGGAGTCTGGTGGACTTCACAGCAGTTCACAATTGCAACTTTTGACTCCAGGCTTTTCCCAGCTTTAGTTTATTTCCACCTTCTACCACTACTAGAGTTCTTCCGTCCTGTCCTTCCCCCTCAACAGGTATCTGTTTCACTGACACTTCCACACTACGTTTTTCTAACCCCCATTTGTGTTGGCTGCCTCTGCCATCTCATCTCATCTCTGCGTGCCAAGCGAGCCGCTGTTGCAGCACTGTGTGCTCAGTTCTTGTGCCATTCGCTGCAGTGGCTCCCGGTCAAGACGATGAGCAACAGTAAGTAAAATCCTGCTCAGCTGCTTCAGCTTACAGGTGGAGCACCCTCAGGTGCTCTCTGGGACCAGTGCATACTTTCCTCAATGGATGCATGGATGGCAGGTAAGGAAGGGTATGAGATTCCCCTTCATTTGCAGTCAGGAGAGAAGCTGCAGGTCTCCCCAAAAGGATGCTTATCAGTAAGATTCTTTCTTGCCAACTCTCTTGTTTTGTTTTGCTTTAAAAAGGCTGCTAACTTAATTACATTTTCAGGAGAAAAGCAGCCACACTGGTTCAGATCAAGGAGCCTAGGTAACAAACTGTCTTTACCTTAGATAGAAGTAAAAGTCTATAAGGAAAGCTGTGTGCAGTGAAGTGCTGAAGTACTACTTACTGGGAAGGGTGATGAGTGTGGAAAAGCACAAAAATATTTCTTCCTTCCAAAAATCAACCGTGGAAGAAAGGATATGGTGAGGATGAAGAGAAGCCTGTTATATTTCGATGTATGTATGATGGAGGTCTGCAATAAAATGCAGACTCTGTTGCACGGACCCACTCTGCTTGGGTTTTTTGTATGGTTTTTTCCTTTCTCAGAAGCAAATATTTGAATATAGCTGGAGGGTGGGAGTTACTGGCCCAACCATAATGATCTGGCTGACGAAAGAAATAAGATTATTCTGCTGCACTTTCAGTCCATCTCTTGTTTTCTGTTTCCATGGATATCTTGGATTCAGGAAGACGGGTAATGTAGAACTAGCATTTCCCAATGTATGAATAACTATACCAGAAAATTCCTGTTGAGCTCGATAGCTGATTCCTTCTTTTTAAAGAATCTGCATTGTAGCTTCAATACCATATTATTAGCAGTAGGACTGTAGTGATTTATTATCCCTAACATTTTTGCAGTGCGAAGTAATATGATTTAATAGCACACTGTTCTGAATTACATGGAAATATAAATCCAATACAAAAGTTACCAGTAGCATCCTGTACAGAGCAAAACTCAGTGCAGACATTTGGCTTTGAGTTCAGTTGGTTGTGGTACTTAATCGTGGCCATCACTGTACTTCCTCTCACTGGATTAGAAAACCATACCTGTTACTGGAAAAATACTGCAGCACATAGAATGATTGTTGTGGTGTTATACATGTTTAAAATCTAGTTGAAATCCAATACTATAATTACTCAGTTTTATTCACAGAAGTAGGTTTTATCTTTTATTACATAAGTATTCACGGATCTCAGAGTATGTTCTGTGACCTTTTGGGGTTATTTGTCTTGTTTCTTGTATGCACTAGAGCTTGTGTACTTTAATCTGTGTTTGCTGAGAAGCTGCCAAATTGCCTCTTCTGTGCCGATCTCTCTTTTTTGTGTGTGTGCGTAATCCATGTTCTCATTGATGTATTAAAGGTTTTGTAGAAAAAATGTGAGGCATCTGTATCAGTATTTGCTTATGAATCATATTTTGTGGTATATTTGTTAAATATATGTTAAGACCTCATAAACACCGAGCTAGTGAATATAAGAATATATACTTAGCTGAGTGTTCAAATGTGCTTTAGCGTGTTAGGATGGGTGAGATGTGGTGCCTTTCATGTGTTCCCTCAGTTTGTTAATCTGGGGCTTTCAGATCCAACTAGGTAAAGCGTTGACAAATTGATGGAGATTAAATAAATCTAATTTATTCAGTTTTCTTGGGTGTAAGTAGGTCTGAAGGACTGAGAATAACAAGAGGTTGCTTGTGGTACAGAAAAAGTCTTTTGAAACACTGGAATAACTAACTGTCTCTGATAAGAGATCTGATTCTGCACCAGAGAATTGAATGAAAAAAACCCGTGTTGACGTCAGCATTGCTAGGGCTTGTGTGAATGAAGACAGTGCCAAGAGTTGATGACAGGCAGGGCATCCACTTTCAGATCTTAAGTACTGATGTAAAATCAGAAGTTCACAATTAAAGAATTCCATGTGAGACAGACTTTCCACAATTATATCAATAGCAGTTTCAAAACTGTTTTGCTGTTTAAGTGTGCCCGCTCTGCTGTCTCCATATGAACGCTAGTGGCAAAAAAGTGACAATTTTTTCCTGAGTTTGTAAAACATTTGCCTAGGCGATTTTGAGGCCAGTATTGCTGGAATATAGCTGTCTAGGTCAGGAAGGAAAAAGCAAGACAGATCAGGTGGTAGACATCACGTAGAACAATGATACATTAGGTTATGCTGAATTATTTCACAGTGCAGTTTGGTTGTTAGTCAAGACTTTGCTTCAGACACTTCTGAGAGGCAGAGAATGTTTTATTCTTTGTTAAAATGTAAGAAAAATGTATGTTTTAAGAACTACTGAAATTAGCCAAGATATTTACTATGCATATACACATATATGAATTCCTCTCTTTTTCTTATTTATAATGTATTTAGAGAGTCCTCCTCATTGGTATAGTTTGTTATGCTAGAAGCCTCAGGTAGAATCACAACCCCCTTTTTTATCATGCTGTACAAATAAATTTTCATTTATAATGAGGCAAAAATAATACAGTAGGCTAAAATACTGATATAAAAACCTGCGCGTAGTTGGAAACATTACTTTTTCCTTACAATCTTGGTATCTCTGATCTCCCGTAGCATGTTCCTCTTCTTTCATTGCTTTCTTGACCTCTGATTTTGGGCAGGTTGCATGAGGATGTATTCCAGTTAAGTGCAGTCTGTTCATGAAAACATGATAATGTTTCAGCCCCATAATACGCTGCTTTGGGCAAGGCACTGAGATTCCAGAAAGATGTGGACCAGTTGGTTTAGGGGAAGGAAACAGATAATAAGACGTCTAAGAAAAGTGACCTTTTGAGAAGTCTGAACAAATTGTGCTTGTTTACTGATGGGAGAAACAAATTTTCAGCTATGTAAAAGACTGATGCCAGGAGGGAGGCAATAATCTCCTTTTTATTAATAGCGGGTAGGACATGGAGCTTAATCTGCAGCTAAAAGAATGTGGGTTAAATATTAAAAAAGGGCAAACAGAAAACAAATGAAGAAAAGGCAAAAAACTTTCAAGTGGCAAGAATAGCGAGTGCAGGAATAGATCGCCTGGAGACTCTGAAGAACAGATTTTACAAATCTCTGTCTGGATTGCCTTGGAACAGGGCTTGGGCTACTTGACCTCTTCAGGTTCTCTCCTGTACCCCCTGTTTTGTCGTCCCCCCTGTCCCCCCTCCTCCTCCTCCTCCCCCCCCCCGAGATTGGGACTCGTATTCCTTAAGGATCCATACCCTCTGTAAATCCAAATTTAGTATGAATAAATGATACTCTGAAGTTCCAAGTTCTTTATTCGCCGTAAAATTTTGCAGTCCTGTAAGCCCTGCTGTCCCATGGTTGTTTGTATTTTGGTATTTACGTTCTTCAAATTGGGATCAGTTTTGTGGGGTTTCTGCTTCTGTATGCTTGAGGAGTAGCTGTTTTACCTAATGGAATGGTTTCCTACAAAGCAATCAAGAAACAATTCCATTTCAGAGGCCAGTTCTGCTTCTTCGCTTAATCTCTTTTCAGATGCACCCTCGGAGTACAGGTGGTTTTAAGGAGGAGATGAATATCTGGAAAATGCCAATTTAGGGGCATAAGATGCATTTACATTCAGTCTGGGAATATACTTGCCGCCTGTGAGTCAGCAGTGTCAAACAACTATGCAGCAGAAAAGAAAATGATAAAATAAAAAGGACAGAAGTGACAAAATGAGTGCAAATTATGTAATCAGTGTTTCTCCTTTTATCAAAATAGTTATTTCAAACCTTAATGAGCTTTGCCAGCCAGCGGTAACATTTTGAAGTATTGTATTAATAAGCATTCATTGAATTTTGTTAGTTTTGATATAGCGTTAATTTTCAGTAACGCTGTATTAACATCTAGATGGCATTTATCACTTCTACTAAGTAGTAGAAGTACTGAAAAAGATTAAATATTATATGAAATGAGATCATATCAGTGAAGTGTGTTGCTGCTACAAGATGGAGATCCCTTGGTCCTATGTAGAAAGGCTGGGTGACTTACCGAAAATGGGGTATCTGTTTGTAATGGAGCTATGTGATCCTATGTGGTTTATTACTGCAAATTTATTTATCTTGGCACTGATTCATATGCCCTAGCAATTTTAAGTTCTTGCAGGACCATTACATCATCTGGGTTAAACTCTGTATAATATAGGCTCTTTCTGACTTTAGTATTAAATATGTCTGTATTAAGCTAGTACTTACCATAGACTGCATCTTTTAGAAGTGTTTGGTCTTCATTTACAGACATGGAAGGACAAAGAAGCCACATTTCACTCTAACTTCATCAGTAGTTAACAACCCTCATTGCTGAAAAATGTAATTAAGCTCTATTTCTAATATGAATTTGTCTGCCTTCAGTTTCCAGGCATTGCCTCTGGTTTCTGCTTCAGAGCTCCAATACTTTATTCTTAGTGAAATGTTTATACTCTCTAATGAAGTCACCTCTCAATTCTTTTGTTCCAAATGAATCAGACAGCTCTTTAACTCTTGCTGTAAGGCATTTTCTCTAGCTCTTTGTTATTACTGTATCTATATGAATTGTTTTGGTTGTATTTTTATAAAAAACATTTACAGGAGAACTGCACATACAGTGTTAACATCTGCCTCCCCAGTGCAATACAACATACTAAAATCAATACTCTTGCTGTTTTCCTGTTGATTTATCAAAGGATAGGATTGCTCTGTGCATCTTCATCTCTGTGTCATTCTGGGAGCGCAAGTTCACCTAGTTGCTCACTGGGAATTTTTTTGAGCTGCTCCTCTTCAGAACATGCACAGAGTTCTACGGAATAGGTTAGAATATTTTATGTCCAGCTATAAACTTTATATTTGCTGGAATAAATTAATTTTCCCTGAATAAACCCAAGTCTTTAAATGATTACTCTTGAGTACTAACCTTGCCGGACAGAATTTTTCAGATTTTCTCTCTGTACTTGTTGACAGATCAGTGGTGAAAATACTGAATATGATTGGATCCGTACCTTGAGTAGAAATATACTTTCACAATGGCAGCTATTCTTATGAGTTTATATACTTAATATGGTCTGTGTAGTCCTTTTTAATCAAACTGTGGAAAGTGAAGCCTTCCCCGACCCTTTCCGTACTTCCATTTTTAGAAAGAAAGTAACAGGTTCAAGAGAGCTTGCCTTCCATAATACATCTTTGGCTTTCCTGAAGCCTTTCATGCAAATTTAGTGAAACACAAGGGAATGTGATAGGTTCAGTGTCCAAGGGCATGGGCTTTTTTTTGCTTAAAAATATACATGTTTGTAACTTGCTACTAGTTGGGGTTCTCCTGTATTTTCTAGTATTAGCTATACCACAACTGCTGATGACGAGATGATCAGCTTCCAGTTTTGCCATTAGCTTGTGTTTAATGAGATGCCAAACAGATACCCGGGATGTAGGATGCAGCAATGTTTGTATTTAAAAAGCGGTGAAGGTCTATTTTCATGAGTTCTAATGATGCTTTCACTGCTGATTGGTGGACATCTCTTGCAGGTATCTTCCAAACTGTGTTACAAATGTGTTACCAAATTTTTAATATTCTAATCTGACCTGTATAAAACACTCAGAATACTTCCCTGCATTACTGCATGCATCAGAGCTCATATTTAAGAAAGCCATCTGAAGTTGCTTTTGAAAATTTGCCTGCAATCGTTGCAGTGGCTAACTGCCCTTGCTTAAAGAACCAAAAAAACCCAACTATTTTCTCTTCTGAATTTGTCCAGCTTCAGCTTCCAGGTATTAGGTCTTGTTTGACCTTTGGCTGCTCTATTGAATAGTTTGTTTTGAAGCTTTTGTTCCCATAGGTACATACTAGGTAAGGACTGAGCTACTCAATACTCCTTCCTTGGTATAATAAATAAATTTAGTGGTCTGACTTGGTAGTAAGAGATGTTAGTAATTCTCGAAGTTCTCTTTTGGCTTTTTAACATTTTGAATTGTAGATGTTGGTAGGGACATATGCTGTGTCATACTGGTGCCAAATACAGTGATCTCTATTTTCAACCCTCTTTCTGTCTAGACATCTAGTAAGTTATTATAGTCTTCATGCCTATCTATGTACACACCATAATTCTGTAATTCCCTGTAATTTCAACACTTCTGCGTAAAATTTCCTTGTATCTGTTCCTACATAGGTAGTTTTTTATTATCCTTGTTGCCTGCGTTGATGTCCTTCAAGTGCACGATCCAGATCTGTCCATCAGTGGCGTATCCTCTTCCTGTTTACCATTTTCCCTGGTCCCTCTGCCAGCTGTTGCTTGTATCAACAGCAACTGTTTGTCTTCTGGGTCATTGGTAAACAAATAGCAAAGGGCCAAGAACTGTCCTCGATGGGTCCTACTTAGTTATGATTTTATGTTAAATAATGGACTTTTAAAAATTAATTTTGTTATATTTGTAAATGACTTGATTTTTAAAATCAAAATAATAAGTGGATAAACCATTTGTCTTTGAAAACACCAGATATACTGCATCAATGCTCTTTTCACATTCAGTATTACACTCACCTTTTTTTAGCTGTGGACTTTCTGTATACATTCATTAATTTTAATGGTGACAGTCATATATTTGGACTTATGCATGTAAATAATTATTTAAGAATTTTAGTAACTTAACATCTGAAACTGCTGTCTCAAAGCTAAGATTAATGTGGAAGTCTTCATTCCAGTGATGCTCGGAGGAAAATTTCCATTGACTTCTGTGGGGTGCATTTTTTGTATACCTGGCCCTACGTATGTGGAGGGTGCATATCTGGGGATTCTAAATACTATATATATCTAGTTTTGTTTCTATACTTAAATCAACTTATTGAACAGTTTATTCTAATACATATCTAGGAAAAGAATATGTCTCTGCCTTTCACATTGGCCAACTAATGAATAGCGTCTTAAGAAATATTTTGCTTCGTTATGTATTTGAATGTGGTATCCGAAATTCGGAGACTTGGGAAAAATGTTTGCCTTTCCCTTCTGTTCTAGAAGCTACCTTGTTGGTTCTCGAGCAAATGTATGTAAATGCAGATGAGTAAACGGGGTTGTGTTAGCAATGACCAATTAAGGGCATTCTCAGTGGGGTCTGTAACTTACTGTCAGTGCCTGTTGGGTTACAGTCCCTAAATGTTGGATTTGGCAGGTTGATTCAGGGTAAAGCCGTGCCAAAGGGCAGTTTGGGCTTCCCAGGGGAGGTGTCAGGGAGATGGGTGATGCCCGGGCTGTGTTGGCTGCCCGCCCTTCATGGGAAGTGGTGGAAAGAGGAGCTGTGCTTGGTGTGCCTCAAGAGGGTCAGGGCCACCACCTTGATGGGCCATTATTGGAGCCCTCTTTTTGACCATAAGTACTGGTTGTGGTTTGGTCTCTTTACAGTCTGCTTAGGATGGTTTCCCATACATTGTGTGGCAGCCTACAAATTGAGACGGTAGAGTTCAGCTCTTCCTTCAGCACAAGTGGATTCAAACCCACATGTCCTTCTTGCAGGAGAGAGCCTGTTGTTGTTTATGGGCAGACGGAGGAGGGAGGAAACATGGATGCCTTCTGTTCCTTCCTCTGCAGCTGGAAAATGGCAATCAAAAAGGCGAGTCTTGGAGTCAAAGGGAGAGCAAACCCATTTTTGGCATGCAGAATAAGCTGTTATTTTATTCAGTGAATATGTAATATGTTTATTTAACAACTAGGTTTCGTTTATATCTTTGACTATTAGATCACTTAAGGTTTGTTATATTATCATTCTGCTTCATGCAGTAGTTGCTCTTCAACAAATTCTCATAAAAGCATTTTCCCATTTTACAGCATTTTATGGTGCTCGTGCCTTTTTTAGGCCCACATGTGAGTAGAAATGCTTTTTAGGTTTTAGGTTTATTTTCTTTTTTCTTTCAGCGTCCCTGTGGATAATATGACTCTTGAGGTAAAGAATTATATTAAACCCAGAAAACTTTCTTCCTATGTGTTTTAAAAAATAATTTAGAAATGTTTTTATTACCTAACGTGCTATTTACAATAATTCTTATAGATTTGTTACTGATACACTTCATCACTTTTTAAATTTCATAATTGCCAGTTTGTAAGTCACTACCATTAATTTCCCAGTTCTGTGTTGTGTTGGAAAAAATGTAACCTGCCTATGCTTATAAAGAACTTAAAGGTATAGATAAAAAATATGTGAAACCTCTCCACTCATCTTTTGTTTCTCACATTTAATTTTTTTTACCTGTTTTACAGTTTACTGGTAATTATACTCCACATTAATACTTCATTACTGATTGCTTTAGTAGTGGAAGTCACTCATGTGCTTCCATCTGTGTGGAATATGTCTACTGTGGTGGATTTACTGTATGGAAAGTAGATGTTTAATTCGTGCTACTCTCCCTTAAACGCCGCTGCCTGCAGCAAAGAAGTAGAATTGGAAGACGCATTTCATTCAGTTAAGCCCAAACCTCATTTTTTCCCTTGCTGTCACAACTTCGGCCATACCTGTCTTTGGGATGCCATCAGTCCCGTTTGCACCTACAGTTCAGCTTGCATGTTCATGTATTTTGTACTCTTCATGTATGTTGTAATCCTAACATTTGGATGTAAAATACTGCATTATCGACATGCAGCAGCACATGAATATTAAGAAGTTGGAAGCACGAGTGAACATTGTTATAAAATGAAAGCCACCAGAAATGTTTGGCTTGCTAGTTTTCATTTTCTTTATCCTTTTTTCAGTTGGCCCCACTATTATGCGTACTGAAATGTGTTACCAAATTTAGCATTTGATTTCTGTGAAAGACTGTTTGCCTCAGGATTCAGCTGCAGCTTGCTGCTGGAGATGTGAATGCTTGTATTTGCGTCATTCTTAAGTACACTGGAAAAGCCCAGGGAATGAAAAAGCTTCGCTATTGTCTCAGGATAACTTTTAGTCTATGAGTCCTCCACCCACCCTATGATAAGTAGGGATATTTCTGTCACCCTGTTTTTTTTTGTTGTGGTGTGGGTTTCTTTGTGGGTTTTTTTGGTTGTAGCATTGGGTTCTTTTGGTTTGTAGTTTTTTTTTGTGTTCTGTTTTAAACTTTTGTGCTATCGTTATCTATAATATCTTGAGGATAAAAACCCACCTTCTTTTAGTTGGGAGCAAAAAGTGTTGACACCCGCAAAAGTGGGAGCAAAAAGATAGTGTTGATGAACTTTCACAGAAAGATCTCTTAGCCAATTATTTATAAACTCTGGCATTTGAATTGTGTTTAAAGGAACAGTGTTTAAATTCTTATTTCTCAGATAATTATGACAATGAACGTATTTCCAAAGCTCAGGCTTTGTGCATAATATGCACACAATATTAGAGCATGATATTTATTACGTTTTTGTAGGTCCAGAGAGGGGAGAAAGGTGCAAAGTGTAAATGTAGTGAAGGCTATCTAAATGATTTCAGCAGCTGAGGGATGAGGGACCATTTTCATCTTAGAGGCAATGGGTTGAGTTTGTGAGGAATGTTTCTGGGAGGAGAGCAAGTATAGACTGAGGTACGTAATGATTCAAATTTTGTTAGTAAAAGCCATGTGGAGAAATTGCTAATTTTGAGCTGCTGGGTCATCTCTGCCAATTCTTTACAACCTGACAAACTTGTTTCCTGCTAATTGTACATGTTCCAATTATGTTTGAGGGGAAAATTAATTGGAATCGTTCTAGAAATCACATCCAGTAAGGAAGAACTAGGGAATACAGAGTTTTAAAATTGCTATGTAGCAGCAAAAGATAAAGCAGGGCATGTGACTCTATGACAGTTTTAAGTGATATGCCAAGGTAGGCAACCTGGACACAGCCAGGGTGACTTTTCTCCAGGCTCTGATGGACTTTGCACATCTGCAAACCCTATGTGTCTTTTTTGGGTGTCAGGAAAGGTGTGTGTAAATTATTTTTTTTTTTTTTTTTTTTTAATTCCCATGCTTACCTACTACAATGCTGTGGATTAATTAACTTAAATCAGAGGTGAGCTACCTAGGTGCTATGATAAACTGTCTCTTGGTGTAGTAGGAGTTTTTGTGGTCCTAGAGGATGTTGACCTGTGTTGAGAGGATGACTCTTCAGTCTGGGCGGTCTTGCCTCTTGGAGAAGGCAAGTGTCACCAGCTGGCTCATCTGTAGTCCTCCCAAACTACAGGAAGTCAGTAGCAGGTTCATCTTAAGCTGTGGTTCATAGTTCCTTCCTCTGAATGACACATGGTGGGGACTGGGAACAGTCTATTGCAATATCCTCTTTGGAATATGTGTTTTAAATGACTGAGCCATAATTTAAATCTTCCTGAAGCCAAAAGTATAACTTCAATGTTATGCAATTTTCTTTTTATATAAGTTCCTTGCTTTCTCCTCTCCCCTTCCTCCTTGCAAACAAAATAGAGAATGATAAACACAATTGAAAGAAAAGTGCTTTGGGAAACGGAAAGCAGGAGAAATAGATAGAACGCTGTTTCTAAAAAAAAAAAAAAAAAAAATCGGTATTATCATGGCAACTCTGGCGTAAAATGTTAACTTGTTCTGCAAAACATTGTCTTAAAGTTGGCTGCTCATCCAAGAGCAGAATAAGGAACTACCCTTTTTAGACAATAAGTCATCTAATAAGACAGATTTAAATGACAAACCCCTTTAGCAGAAAAATTGGATAAGCAGTTATAGTTTTTCTCATCTTTTAAGTAAGATAAATATGACACATACTATCACTAGTAAATATATATTAAGGAGACATTTGTTTTGATGCTGTGTAATGCAGTGATTTGCATGGTATGCTTCCTCCGTTATTGCTTCTTTTACCCGTTCTTTTACCGAGTTACAATCCATCAGGTTTTGTTACTTCTATTCATTCATGCTTATATTCCTTACACCTTTTTTGTCATATGTTTTAAAGGAGAAAGCAGGAGAAAGGAGATCAAAATGAAACTTGGGAAGCAATCAGCTAGAATTCTTCTAATAAGAAAATTTGAATTAATAAACGTACTGTTTATCTGAATTCTTGTTTAATGCCAATTTCTATTTAAATGCAGTTTAGATGTTATGAATAGGTAAAAAAAAAAGTGAGTCTAAAAGGGAGTATGTTTCATAAATCCAGATGAGAATATAGTGGATGTATTAAGTGTGGAGGAAGATAAATTAAAAAAAATGAATATAATTTTTATTTTTTATATACAATAAACTCATAAGTAAATACTTGAAGTAAAGAATAACATTCAACTTAAAAAAAAAGAAAAAGTGCTGGAAGTCTATGACTGTAAGAGCTAATATACCCAAGAGAAGGCAAGGCAGGAGAGGCTATTTAAAAGAAATGAGAAGTCAGCACACTAATGTTAATTCAGATATCTCTGATGCTGGAAGTGTAACAAAACAAGGTAACTCTGGAAAGCTTGTTTGCGAGAGGAAGCCTTTACATCTAGAGGCAGTAGTAGAGGAGAACTTGAACAAGTATGTTAAAGATGAGCTAGAGAATATCTAGTTTTAGCCAGGTACGTCTCATCTCAACACAGGAATTGTATGAAAGAAAAGAAGATACCCTTGCCTCTTTGCCAAGGGGAATTGAATCTTTACCTCAAACTGCTCCTGCAAAGCTGATAGTATTTTTTAAATTATTATATTTTTTTGTCATTAGTAAGAGGCATCAAAAGCTTCCCATCTCTCTTGCAGTCTATGTCAATACTTTGAACGTTTTACCACAAGTAGGATGTTTTTCACTTTTTACTACTTTCCATTCTAAACCCTAAATTTTGTGCACATTTTAGCTAAGGGTCGGAAGGAGTATCCGGGAAACTACAGGCCTGTCAGCCTGACCTCGGTACCAGGAAAGATCATGGAGAGGATCATCTTGAGTGAGCTCTCACGGCAAGTGCAGGGCAGCCAAGGGATCAGGGCCAGCCAGCATGGGTTTAGGAAAGGGAGGTCCTGCTTAACCAACCTGATCTCTTTTTATGACCATGTGACCCACCTTCTGGACGCAGGGAAGGCTGTGGACGTTGTCTATCTGGACTTTGGTAAGGCCTTTGACACCGTGCCCCACAGCATTCTCCTGGAGAAGCTGGCGAATCATGGCATAGACAAGTGTACTCTTCACTGGGTTAAAAACTGGCTGGATGGCCGTGCCCAGAGAGTTGTGATGAATGGGGTGAAATCCTCTTGGCGGCCGGTCACCAGTGGTGTCCCTCAGGGCTCAGTTTTGGGGCCGGTTTTGTTTAATATCTTTATCAATGATCTGGATGAGGGGATTGAGTGCACCCTCAGCAAGTTTGCAGACGACACAAAACTAGGTGGGAGTGTTGATCTGCTTGAGGGTAGGAAGGCTCTACAGAGGGACCTGGACAGGCTGGATGGATGGGTTAAGGCCAACCGTATGAGGTTTAATAAGGCCAAGTGCCGGGTCCTGCATTTCGGTCACAACAACCCCAAGCAACGCTACAGGCTTGGGGAAGAGTGGCTGGAAAGCTGCCTGGCAGAAAAGGACCTGGGGGTGCTAGTGGATGGCCAGCTTAACATGAGCCAGCAGTGTGCCCAGGTGGCCAAGAAGGCCAACAACATTTTGGCTTGTATCAGGAATAGCACGGCCATCAGGAGTAGGGAAGTGATCGTGCCTCTGTACTCGGCACTGGTGAGGCCTCACCTCGAGTACTGAGTTCAGTTCTGGGCCCCTTTGTACAAGAGGGTCATTGAAGTGCTGGAGGAGAGCTACCAGGCTGGTGAGGGGTCTGGAGACCTCTCCTCATATGACCTGGGGTCTGGAGACCAGGTCATATGAGGAGAGGCTGAGGGAGCTGGGCATGTTTAGCTTGGAGAAGAGGAGGCTGAGGGGAGACCTCATTGCCCTCTACAACTACCTGAAAGGAGGTTGGAGAGAGGTGGGTATTGGCCTCTTCTCCCAGGTGAATAATGACAGGACCAGAGGAAATGGTCTGAAGCTGTGGCAGGGGAGGTTTAGATTAGATATTAGGAAGAATTAACTTTACTGAAAGAGTGGTCAGGCACTGGAACAGCCTGCCCAGGGAGGTGGTTGAGTCACCATCCCCAGAGGTATTTAAGAAACGTCTAGATGTGGCACTTGAGGGCATGCTCTGAAGGGCAGAGATAGTAGGTTGTTGGTTTGTGGTGGTTTGTGGTTTTGGTTGGGTTTTTTTTTTTTTTTGGTGCGTGTATGGTTGAACTCAATGATCTCAAAGGTCATTTCCAACCATGAAGATTCTGTGATTCTATACCTACTACAGCTGCATCATACACTAAGTAATACATTCAATAAGTTTCAAAGCCTAACCCTAGCAAATTTGGTCTCATCTTTGGCAAGCCTAGAAGTTTGAATGCCCTACCTGTCTGTGGTCAAGGCATGATAGGTTTTTCTTGTATATGCATCTGTGTAAAGTTGTGAATTCTCTGACCTCAGTACTGCTCTCGTGCCAACTGGCTGCCCATTAAATTACGAAATGCTGGGTGGTATGTTTCTCTGAGGAAATATGTTACCTCACTTCTGACTGTATTAATTCTTTTTTAGATGAATAGCATCAGAAGCTCTAGTAATAAATAGCCAATTTAATTGGCTCAGTGGTTCACCTCCAGACAGATGGTATTGCTCTCCTTTTGCACAATACGTTATAGGAACTGTAAGACCTAGTGATTAATTCTTATCAGAAGAAATTTAGTCTAGTTATCTAGAGATAAATCCTGAAATGTTTGACCTCTGAATGTGGACTTTCTCTTCTGGGTACTTACATCATGGTGTGGCAGCGGAGGATCTTTTTTCTTGTGTAACTTTTGGTCTTGACTTCCATTTCATAATGGATATTTGTTATCTATTTTAACTTTTGTTTACCTATTCAAACTGATGCCGACATATTAAATATATGTATCTGATACTTCTGAGTAGCTTTGGTTTTGTAGTGTTGGGAACATAATTCAAAAATTCTTGGACAGTGGGGCTTGCCTATGTGCTCATTTTCTGTTATGTTTTTAAATTAATATTGAACTTACTAAATTTATAAAAAAATTCTTCTATGTTTCTGAAAAAAAAAAGTCAGTATAAAGTTTGTCAGCACAGCCTACTGCAAGATCACAGTGAAAGTTCAGCTTTGGCTGTGTTGTTTTCTCAGTATTAATTAAAAGTTAGGTGTCTTGTTTGTGTAAGGGAGTGGTAACAATAACTATTCCTTATGCTAGCCAACTGCCCAACAAGTACTAGTGCATAACTACAGGAAGAGGAAAATGTTGGTTAATGCAGAGTCTACTTATTTTCCTGCTGTGCTAAATTTCAAAGGCATAGTTTTTTAGAAACTTAGAGAAATCAGTACATATTATTCTCTTCTATGACATGTGTGCATGAAATGAAAAAGCATGATTTTTTTTTTTTAAATGTTAAGTATTTCATGTTACAATCAAAGTTTGAGGAATAAGAGGATGAGGCCTTTTCTACAAAGAGGATGGGTACATTCACAGCAAGGAGTGAGCTATATGAATGGCAGATCACTAATGATTTTTATTAAAAATAACATAGGGCTCTTGTGTGACAGCTTTTGTATTGTTTACTTCATATACCTTCCTAAAGACAGAAGTGAGGTGTGATATTGTTTTCCTCCTATAAACTTGCATACGATATAGCAGGAGAAAACATTTTCAAGTAAGTTGTTTCTTTTGCTTTCATCGAGATAGTATTTGCAGATGATGCCTTAAACGCATAAGGAATTTGGAATGTGTATCAGAAAAAGGGCAGTAAACATGTTCTATATATGTAGAATATACATGCACTATTTCATAGAAATCAAAGTACAAACAATTTGCTAAGCTGAGGTAATGTTTGAAGTATTTTTAATAATGCAATTATTAAGCATTTTACAAAACTAGATAGAATTTATGTATTAATTGCCAGAAGATGACCAGGTCATAAAGTTGTGAGATGGTACAGGGAATTAGAATAACATACACCTTCTCTACCTGCAGAGCAATCAGATTGTCTTGACATACAGATGCAATTATCTTTAGAAGGTGTTTGAATTAACTTGTGCTGTGTTACTGAGCTTGAAGAGATGTTATTTTGGGCAAAAATCTGCACCTTGTCTCAGATTTGAAGACAACTCTGCTTCTGTTTGGCATTTTTTTCTACCAATTCACATCTACTGTAATATTTCCCCTGCTTCTAAAATAAGGTTTCCAAACTGACTAGAGAATTTTGAGTGCCTAACTTGCATTAAGATCTGATTTTTGAGAAGGAATAGCTGCTCCTTATTTTCTGAAAATTGAGCTTGTTTAAATTGATGTAAGTTGAGTGCTCTGAATTTTTTTTTTTATTTAAAGTCTTTTCCCTTGACCATCAACTTATAAAAAAACCCAAAACATTTTTACAGCAAGATTTAGTACTTCCAAATGAATTAATTTCTTAAAAGGACAAGCCAGCTATTTTTACTGTCTGTTCAGGAGTTGATGGATTGTGAAGGAAATGTGAACGCGGTCATTGTAAAGTAAGCACTGGGCGATGTTCAGTGCGAATGCTTCTCCATACTTGGTTGTGCTCAGGGTGTGATGGCACGGAGGTGTGACACCGCCCTCGGCCCTGAAGTCTGATTGCCTGGCAAAGAGCAAAATCGCCTTGTTTCGTCCTCCCGATGCTCAGTGTAGCACCCATGCATGAGAACAAACCATACATCGTTTGGTTTGCCTAAAGCTGTGGGTGCTTCCCAGTCCCAAACAGTTGCTGTGGTTGTGTGTGAGCCTTTGGCCTGGAGCCATTAGGGGTTGCAAGAGCCAGACTGGCACTGTATTTAGGGACTCTTCTAAACCATTAACAAAGTGAGGTTCAGAAGTCCTCTGGAAATGTTGCACTCTTAGCCCTTCATTAACATAGATATTGTCCTGACTCTTTCTTTGCCCGTTTGAGGACTCTTGGATCCCTGGGGAGTAAGAGATCATTAATAGTCCTTCACTGGAAAAACAACGTGGACCTTTGGTTAGAGTAACAATGTGGATGAGGGGTAAAGGACAGCCATACAGTCTGCTCTTCCTCTCTGTCTGCATCTTTTGGTGGAAGACTCAAGTGGGTGCTGGGGCCCCCTGGGAAGAGCTAGCTCAGAGAGAGGGCCACGCTGCCAGCTTGCACCCCGCTTGGCAGTGGGAAGTGCTCAGCCTTTTTTCCCTGGTGCCATCATGTGAAGTTGGTCCTGCTGGCCTTGCCCCAGCTCACCTGCCCTCATCACATCACCTTCCTCTGCAGGAGGTCAAATACAAACACGTGTGGTGTCTGGAGGCTTGGGGAAGAAAGCAGAGATGGGAATGGGAACAAACCCTGGCTCCAGTTTTGGGAGTTGATGTCGGTGGTGGTTCCAGCTGTCCCCACATGACCTACCTTCTCCAGGAACATGCCTGCAACTGCCTCTGCCTTCTCCGCAGCTCTGTGTACCTATGCCATGCTTTATCAACACACAGCTCAAGTGTGCTTCAATACAACTTAAATAATGCGCACGAGTTGCCCTGGGTTGACCTTACCAGGTAGAGAAGTTAAACCTTATGGAGGTGCTTATTCCCTTTCACCATTAGATGGAGCAAAGAGCTGTTCTCCCCCTCTAAGCCTCAGAGCTGAGAAGTCTTTGCTTAAGCTCTTCCTGGGAGCGAATGAAGCCTCAAGTGTTATGTGTCTGCTTCAGTTCAGAAAAATGAAGTGCCCAGTACAGAATCCCAGTGTGTTTTACCATCTATTTAAAGTTGCAAAACTAAGTATGTGGTAAATGAATACCATCTGTAGTGAAGCAGCTTTTACGCACAAGTTCAATCTTTCATGCATGATTTCTACTTTAACCCTCTCAACTTGCCTGAAAGGTTCAGCCAAAATGATCAAAGGGATGAAATCAAATGCTTCTTTTTAAGAAGTGACTTTTTGCTATCAGGAGGTGAGTATAACTGATGCCTGAGACTTAAATTATTAGCCTACTGCATTGAGAAATGTAGTTCTTGTGATTCGTAAATCATTTTCCATTGGAGCATCTTTACATGCTGTGAAGCTATACTTGATATCTTATTTTGTGTGATAACTGCTTTTTAAAATGTATTTATTTCTCCATTAACTCTTGGTATTCTTTCTTTGGATATTTGTAAGGGCTGGGCGGAGAGGGAAATGGAAAGGAGCAGGATGAAAGCCTGCTTGTGGCTGGCTATGGTTGAAGTTGTCTGTAGTGTTCTGTATGTGAATACATGTCCCAGTGCATTGTGTTCGTTTTGCAAGGGCTTGATCAAAGTAGTATTTCTTTCTGGCTATTTTTTTTTTCCCCCTGAAGCTTGAGTCACATCTGAGAGATGCAGAGTTATTTATGTTTTTGTATTGGGACTGAGAGCTAAGTTTGTTACCTGGATCTTGGCTAAGCCTTTCCGCTCTTGGTGCCTGTTAATGTGTGGTTAGTTCCTTCCAGTGCTTGGGGTTTTTTTTTTTCCTGTTTGTGTGTTTGTTTGTTTGGTTTCTTTTTCCCTACATTGAGCAAGTATTTGGCAATGAATATTTGATTCTGCAAATAGTTATTAGTTTGCAAAGCCACTGGAGTCTCATACCTACAGCACACATCCTGCAGAAGTACTGTAAAACTGACTTAAGGTATTCAGTGTGTGAATAATTGTCAACAGTAAATCTTGCTACATTCAGCTTGCAATACCTTATTTGCAAGTGCGTAGTCACACTGTGTTGTAATTATTCTCTGGCATATTTTTCTATTCATATTACTCAGCATTTATTGACATGGTATTACATGAGACGTTCTAAATTTTTTATGAGGTAAAAGGGTTATGCCTTTTAACAAGGCCTTAGATACAATTTTAAGATTACCCACCTTAATTTCTAACTATTTATACCTATCTAGTTAATTCAGTAAGAAAGGACAGTTACTTACAGTTTTGTTTTCAGTAAAAAAGAGATGAGTTTTCTTTCCTTTGCAGTCTTAATGGTGGTTGAACCTCTTTAGGGTCCTCAGACGTTTGTGGCAAGGTGGGATCTTGTTCTGTGGATGAGACGAAGCTGCTTGGTGAGCTTGCTGATAATGCACAAAGCTCTACAAAATTGTACAAAGCAATTGCAGGAGATAGGGTCTTTGGAGAATGAAACAAATATATTATGATCGGGTTTTGTGTATAGTTCAGTGCTTGGACATAATCTAGTTCATTATTGCACTGACTGTAAGTACTGTAGAAAGATCACTTCAGGCTTACCAAAAGTAATGCAATCTGTGGATAGCTCCTTGAAATAGAGGCTTCCATTACAAATCCGGATTTTAAGTGATTTATCATTCAGCAGTGATCATTAGAGCTGCAACTCCTCCAGCTTTTTACAATACCAAACATTTAAAGCACATCCAGGTTATTTGCTTATTCATAGGGAAGAGTCAGTTGCCTTTGATTCACTGTAGTGAATATTCAATCCAGTCTTTCTCTCCCTCTCTTTGTCCTCTCTTGGAGTCTAATGTGTGGTTTATTTCATTTCAAACTCTTCGTGGATCACCTCTACATCTGTAGCTGGCCTCTCATAAGTAGCAGGAACACCTATGTAGTGATGCAAATAGAATATTATAGTATATTATGTGAAACAGTTGACAGAAAATACTGAATGTGTTTTTGAATCTGGTCTTTTTATAAACAAAAAGTATTATCCGCTACTAAAAACTGAAAGAAATAAAACATTGAACTAGATTAGCAAACACCAGTAATTCAGTCAGCTTTCCTTTCTGTAGTAAGAGCTGTGCAAGATTTCTTTTGGCTTTGCAGGTGAACTGAAAAATCTGATTTTATACAGTTTAAAGCCAGAATTGATTTTTTTTTTTTTTTTTTCCTCCTGTCTGTGAATATTTCAGACATGTCATACTGTGGAAAAAATTTAGCAGTCTTCCTCCATGCACAGTATGGTGCAGTGGCTGAGGCACTCATTTAGGAACTCCCAAGTTCACATCTGTTCTCCAACATGTTTTGAGCAGAAATTTGATAAATAGTTATCCAGTGGGTTTTTTGGGGTGAGTGGGGTAGGTTTTCTATTTTTTGTTGTTTGGTTTTTTCCTGCTTGGTTTTGGGGTGGGATTTTTTGTTTGTTTTTGGAATCGTGCTTTGGGAGAGGGGGTGAAAATTAAGATGAAGGTATTTGGACAACTTGATCTGGATTGATGAACGTTTTTAGAGTGACTGAAACTGCATATTTTTTCCAATGTATTTGTCAAATAGTGAAATCACCTGTCTATTATTTAAAAATAACTATGTTTCCAAGGTAGCTGATAGCTCTTTACCCTGTGGGAATAAACCCGAGAGTGCCAAAATGACTTGGCACGGTATCTCTGTTTAAAATATAGGCAATCCTTTTAAAACTTCTGTGTTTTACTTAGAGACATGTTAGTTTCCATTCATATTTTTGTTTAGACATCATTATTTAGGTAATAAAAGCACTATTACATCCACAAGCTGTCTATGCTATATGCGCATGCTGTGCACCTATTGAACTGAAAGAATTGGAAATTTTAAAGACTTAAACACTTACAGTAATGTAACAGGGTCCTTATGAAAGGGATAACCTGTTATAAAACTTTATTAGACCATTTGTTGTAACTAGCGGTGAGCTGGGGAGCCGTGTTATTGATAAAGAAAAAGCTTCTGACATGATGTTTGCTTGCTAAAGGCTCCTGGTAGCCACTGGCCTCATGCAGTCTATGGAGTGAGTCTTGCCAGTAAGTACGAGCACGTGGTCACTGTGAGGAAGCAGGGTCTCTGATAAAGCCAAATCAGCTTCATTTTATCCATAGGAGGAGATGTTCAGATGGCAGAGAACAGTTTTTGAACAGTCAGAGGGGAAACAGTGGATTTAGTGTTTACTTTGAGTTTAGGTAGAAGCTGATCTCATTACTGCTTGCGACTGAACAGTAAAATGATTGTGAAATATTCAGCTGTTTAATGGGCATTTTCTGGCTGCATTCAAAAACTCCATTTATTTTCATATTGTGCATTTCTCTGTACGTTTCCTGTATTAAAAATCAGGAAAAAACCCTCTTAGCCCTCTAATTTCCTCATTTGTTCTGTACAAAAAAAACCCCCATGACTTCTGCAAAACGTCCCAGTACTATGAAAAATCCCCTAAACGTGATTATTTTTTTTTTCCTGGTAATTCCAAAATTCAGTAGTTCTTTTCATTTGCATCCATTGCTATAATCAGTACCCTTTGTTGCTGTGATGCAATAGAAAAATCCATGAGTTTGTAAATAACAACACACAGAGGTTGCTTCTCTTCTGGGTTTCTGCTAGACTTAATAAACTGGTGTGGATGCGAGAAATGAGGCAGTGTCAGGTAGAGATGTCCAGACTGACAGCAGTGTATCTCTGTTGACTACTATTAATGGCAACGGTAGATTAACTGCACTGGTTTTATCCACTAATAGAAGCTGGGTATTTCTAGTTATACAATATGTAGAGGTTATGTGCACTGAGAACACTACTGTAAAAGGATGAGCATGGCTATGAAGAGAATAATGAACATAAGTAAGTTCTATTAAAATTGACTTTTTGCCTCACTTGCTACCTAATGTGGGCCTTATTGGAAATCTCCATACAGAAGCTGCTAATTTCCTACGTATTTCCAGTAGGATCTGATAGATCTCAATTTTTTGTGATTCTTTGTTTCTAAGGACTATAGAATCATAGAATAGTTTGGGTTGGGAGGGACCTATAAAAGTCATCTAGTCCGATACCCCTGCAATGAGCATCTTCAACTAGACCATGAATTAACATCTTCAACTAGATCAGGTTGCTCTGCCCAACTTGACCTTGATTGTTTCCAGGGATGGGGCATCTACCACCTCTCTGGGCAACCTGGGCCAGTGTTTCACCATTCTTATTGTAAAAAAAATAATAATAAATTTTCCTTACATCTAGTCTCAATCTGCCCTCTTTTAGTTTAAAGGTATTACCCCTTGTCCTGTCGGAACAGGCCCTGCTAAAAAGTCTGTCCCCATCTTTCTTATCAGCCCCCTTTAAGTACTGAAAAGTCACAATGGTCATCATGGAGAGAGGGCAAAAAACCTTCCAAACACCTTAAATCGCTAGAAGGTACCATTTGTCAGCTTGCTCATTAATGTGCTAAAGAAGGACTGAACTTTTAGGTGGGGGGAGAGGAAAGGTCTTGACACTGAAATTGGAAAAGTCATTAATATTGTGACATGTGACCTGCAGTGCACTACTTTCATAATAGCTTCTGTACCTAAGAGACGTAGTAAATGGAAGAAGCAATAGATTTTTTAATGTGAACAGACGTAGCCATCCACTATAGACCTAAAAACCTATATGAGATTTTTACGGGTGGCCCCAAAAGTAAGTCCTGGAGCACTGTTGTAGTGATGCCTAATCAAAGAAATCTTTGAGCTACAAAGCACTCGGAGGCATTGGGATTTTGTTGTTGTTGTTGTTGCTTTCTTTCCAAGGGCTTTAAATGTGGCTGTACCTTTTCAAAACAGCCACAAGCAGCTTCCAGACCTGAAAGAGTTGTGCTCTTTAGGAGGAGCCAATCTCAGAAAGAGAAAAAGCAAGTAGGCTCCTCAGAAGAGGAAGGATGTGAGTGTCTGGGCCAGAGCTGGTATCCAGCCCCAGGGTCTGGCAGGGTGGGCTGAGCCCTGTGCCCTGCGCTGGGGCGTTTGTCATGCGGTGAAGGATAAGGAGCTGGAGTGCTGCCAGCCAAGGCTCTTTGGAGAGAACAACAGCCTTGTGAACAAGCAGGAGCGCCACAGAGGAGGTTTTTTTTCCTTCCTTTACCTTGTTGAACCTTTACCTCTGTTGAACTCTCTCTGTAGTGCTCTCTGGCCCAACTGTGGAAATGCAAGCTCTTGGCAATGTGTTGGTCTTGAAAGGAGAACACAAGGGAGGCAGTGGGGCTAGTTATGATTTGCACGTTACATTAATTTTTTTATAATATTCCCTTCTGAAGCTCTGGACGTGTGTACAGGCTGCGTTAACAATGTGTGAACAAAATGTACCTGGGAATACGCAGCTTTCCCTGACCCACTTGTAGTAGCAGCACTCTAGAGAGAATAAGACAGTGATAAAATGAAGGTAAGGGAGCTCAGGGTCAGAGCAGTGAAGCTGCCGGTGAGGTTGGCTGGTGCTCATGGTTTGTGTTCAAAATGGTCATGTCCTTTGTGATGACTTCACTTTGCTCTGCTGGGTATGTGTTTACGCATACAGTAGCATGCATTGTATCCTTTGGGTCGTTTTCATGATGGTTAATGACAGCACATAAGATAGGATGAACTGTAGAGTTCCTCCTGAGGTTTGTAAATGCTCCCTTAGGAATTTGTATCTAAGATTTCTGATCAAGTTCTTGTACTTTCTCATGATGTGAGGATCAGTGTCTTAAGTTTGTTTCTAGTGAATGCAGAGCTGTATCTTCTACCTGAAACTTACGTGGGCGTTCCTTTTAAGGACACAGTGATTTTTTTCTAGGTTGATAACTCTTGAAGTGCAAGTTGTGTTGAGAATATTTAGAATTTCTTCAAGAAAAAAAAAAAAAAAAGGAGTAAGCCTTGGCTTACTTGTCATCCTTGTTGTCAAAGCCATCTTATTGTCTCCCTTGTCCCACCTTCACTTGTATAGCCAGCCTTGTTATTTCTTCTTTCTTGGCTTGGTGAGTTCCACTTTAATTATTTGTGCAGCTCAGGGCTGGCACTCTTCCACTGCCATTAAGAAGGTTATTTGTAGACCTGCAAGCACAAATCTTTCAACTTTGAGGATAGCCTTACGTTTACTTTACTCTTACTTTCTGTAAATCAAATCCTTCATGACATAGATATGGAATAACTGTGATTAGAGTGTCTTCTCCACTACTTTTGCATGTTTATCAATTTTGTGCTTGGTTTTCATCATATTTCTCATCTGTTACTTAATCTTAGATGTTTGAGCCTTCAACATCAAGAGCATGGCTTTTTCTTAGTTGTCCTTCAAAAAAAAGAAAAAGGTGAGTTGGTAAGACACTGGAAGGTCTTGATCCTAACTGTGACATTGGAAGGTGAAGAACAGTGATGCTGATATTTGTGCCAGAAGTGGTGTACGTGAGCCTGGCATAACTGTAGTCGAGGAGCTGTGCTGAGGAACCAAGGCTAGTCCTATGTAATCAGCTGTCAGGGTAGCTCTGACAGTAGTAATTCTGACTTTTGGTTTAAGGGTATTACTGTCTAAGAAATATCAGTAATTGCCCCTTCTTTTCATTTTTTCATAGACTTTGTGTGATGAATCACAAGAATTGTACATCACTGAACATGCAGAAACTCTGAATTTTTGGTTGTGAAATCTGGCAGTCGAGTTGTCGGTCTAGACTTGTCTGCAAATTGTGATCATGACTAAAATTAACTTCCGTGAATGTAATGAAACAGACTGAAATCTAGATTATGGTACAAGTAATAAGCTGAACAGCAGAACTCATCATCTACAAACAGTGAGTTGTATAAGGTCTGTATAGGCTGGGAAGAAAAATGTAACAATATTTCTTAAAATTTCCCTATCTCCAATTGCTACATCTTCTCAAGAAATGGAAAACCTCTGTTGTTTTGATAGCAGAGTTACCTTCTGGTAGGGAAACAGAAGTTATATCACGTGATCTGCATGATCAGGCCTGATCCCTATATGTTCCAGAAATGGAAAATACCTGTGCTTTAATGAATTTGCTCACATCTCGGACATTAAATAAATCTCACACTTTTTTACCAATTATAAGGCTTGGGAAATTTTAACAAAATCTATACATGTAAGGATCCGTGATGTCCATTTTTTGTAATTCAGGGTCTTAAACTTTTAAGATAAATGCCAAATTATCATCAGATCTATAATAATGCTGTAATAACTCTGAATTAAAAATACCTTTGATTCTTCATTTCTGTTGGTCTTTCCACCAAGGTGGTTTTTTTTTTTCATTACAAAATGAATAGCTTTTATTTTCTTCTTTTCATTTGGCGCATCCCTAAAGTATTCATTTGGTTCATTAGTAAATCAGCTCAACTGTGGAATCATATGAAAAAAAATCTAAGCTGAGATTTAAAAACACAGGTTTTCTCTCAAGGAAGTAACAACAACAACAAGAATGCCACATTTCACATTTACTTCTTTGGCTAAGGCTTGCCAGGTATCGTGTAGAGCTTAAAAAATATGCAAGGAATAAAATGCATACTGATACACCTGGGCAACTAAATAATTGCTTCATGTTGTTATGGCTGTTTATTTAATCAATATTTTTGTCTCAGTGATTTTCTTGATATTCTTTTGATGGATGCTCTCTAGATTCAAATGACAGCCAGCAGGTATTTTTCCGAGAAGAACTGACCAGATGAAGAGCTCTTTTTTGGCAAGGGGAAAAAAAAATCCAAATAATTGACTCCAGCCAGTGCCAGTTGGCTTCATCAAAGACTGTTAATCAAAATGCCAAATTTAGTTCTCTCCCATTGTTATGAGCTATTGCATCTGTACAGCAGATTTCACCCAAACTGTCCCAATTCAAAGTTGGGAGTCACTGGTAGAGATAAATATAAAAAAAATATAAATGCCTGCTGTAGTCCTGAGTATTTATTTTCTTCAGTTTAGTAGTTTGTGGTGCAGTTATGTAGGCATAATGGATTCGTCAAATATTCAGTTTTTCCTGGACACCTTCTTGTAAGGTGTCTGTGCAGAGAAATGTGTTGTTTTGTTTAGGGAGGATGTGTGCATGCACATAGAATCCTAAATACAGGTTTGAAGAAAAGTGTCATGTGCCTAGTGTGACTCAGACTGTCATTAAACTTCTTTTATAATCTCTGTTTAGGTATGATGTTTATTTTTCTAAGTCTTTTTTTTTTTTTTTTTTTAATTCCCTCTAGTGTAAGGAGACATGTTAGAAAACGTACTTTTATTTCTCTGAGTTACTCTTTATGATCAACAGTCTTCCCTCAGGAAAGTAGGTTGTATAGCAGTGACTCCTCTGCAGGAATGCATTTTAATATACTGTTAATGAACACTTTTATATAGAAACTTAGGAATAGAAATTTATTAGTTCCTTCCTTTGATAATTATGGAGATAGATGCTTCTAATCTAGTTTCCTGTTACGTGAATATAATACCGTCACTGTTTCCTCTGGAAACTTACTGTTTAGATAACTGTTCTAATTATACATCACAGTTATCTATAGTCATTTTATTTTACATTATATTCATCTTCTTTAGAATGACACTCATTATTTATTCATATCTAGACCATATTCATATTTATAGAGGTGCAGCGGGGTTGCCATTAAGTAGAAATCAAACGTTTTTTCATTAGTTGTACAGTAGATTTTCTTGTTCCTTTTTTCAGGTTTAGTGTGCGGAGTTACATGTTTTGCTGTCTTTTGGTGTTTTGCACAAAGGATTGTTACAAAATACAGAAAAGAAAATTATTTTCACAGAGCAATGCTTCCAAAACCCTAAGTTCATATTATAAAGCCTGAGAACTATGTGAAATTTTCAAGAAAAGTAAGTATGATGAAAGGAATATAAGCAAAAGTGGCGGGATCTCAAGGAAAACATCTCAAATAGTGTGGGACCATGGAAAATAAAGCATTTACAAAAGCAGCAAAATTCAGATAGTAGTATTTAGAGAAACTTAGTTTAAAATCCCGTTTCATATATGAAATGGAGGACCTCTAATCAACCGATAACTTCTTTAAACTTTAAATATGTGTACCAAATTACTTTCTATTAGACCGTTTATCTGAGGTAGGGTCTTGTGGGCTGGGTAGTGTTAGGTTCAGGTTTTGCTGTCTGTTGAAACGGATGGCAAATCCTGAGTAATGGGACACCAGTCACTTGTGGTACAAGGGCAGAGCAGAAAGCTGTTGGTGTTTTGGAATGCAAATGTATTATCCAAATGATGTTCCCATCACATGAACATGCTTGCTTGCTTTTGGAGGTCCCAAGAATTTTGCTTAACAAAGAATGCCAAGGAAAGAAAAAAGATTCTTCTTTACTGTTAAGAGTATTTGGAAACTTTATTTTTCAGTCTTCCTTCTTAGCGGTTTGCACAGATTCATCATCTTGAGTACCTATCCATTCCTCTCCTAGTCTGCAAGTAAGTACAAATAATGTAGTTAACTGCAGTGCTTCCGAGGTACTGAATTCATTTTCTGTTCTTGGTCCTTGGCTTTTTTATTTTTATTTTTAATGCTGACGGCTAGCCTGTGTTAGACGGCTAGTCTGCTTCTGTTGCCCATCCTAGCCTCCTACGCTGTAGACTGGACTCTCCTCCCGCTTCTTCTGATTGCCACTTGTGCCATCCGCATCTCATGTATCGTGGGTTTATATAGGCAGAGGAAGGGAAAAGGCAAGATTCCATAATAGAATGAGAAATTGGATTATTCTTCATGCTTAGTAAAAAGTAAACATCCTGGGAGCAGGGAGGTGTAACAAGATGGTTGTTTTATAGATTTTTGTAAGAGTAGTTTGATTTCTGCCTCCAACCACAGGAAAAAACTAAGCGAATGTAACAGCAAAAGAATCTTACTAATTTGCAGCTCTATCTCTTGGGTACTGTTTTATTCCTCAATATTCGTGAGAAATTAGACCATTAAATACTTTTGATGAAGTATTTATGTATAAATACTTGATCATTTGTGCTAACAGTCTTCAGTCTAAAACATTCCAAAAGAACAAGTTTGGGAACTGCCAAGCTTCAAATGAACAGTCAGGATTCAGGGAAAGATGGAAGGGATGGTAGTAAGAAAATGGAATGAAGAATATATTTTAATAATAGCAGGCTACGCTTATTTGCAGTTTTGTTTGGTGAACTACTTTTATCATGGTTGATACTGCTTAATGGAAAGGTGAGAAGACAGTATAAGAATGAAGAAGACCTTACAAGGTGAGAGTGCCTATATTACATTGTGCTGCTGGAAGGGTTTATATAGAGAGGCTAAAACTGGGATGAGTATAATAGAAGTATATTTACACTGTGGTTAAGACTGCAGCATAACTTCCTCAGGTGATTAGAATGCATTTTTATATCTGGTATGAAATGTTTTAATTCTAGCTGTGTTTTCCCCAAGGTGAGCGTATACTTCGTAAGTATAGGATGTCAAGAAATCTAAATTAACATTGTTTAAGTACCATTGTCCTTTGTGCTGCTGGAGTGCTCAACCATTTGGGCTTACTCTCCCTTTCTATACAAGGAAAAATAAACAAAGATACTTGATTGTCTTATGGTATGGTGGTGAGTAAAATACTGTGAAATGAAAAAAAAAATGGAGAAAAAGAATGTGTGCTTTAACAGGAGCATTTTGAACATATTGGTAATAGACTGCGGAAAGCCTTGGCAGTTTTCTAAGTGGCAGGTAGTTATTAGAGGAGGAGGGGAATCTTCTTTCATGTGTGCACTTTCAGCAAAAAGACCCACATTTTAACAGTGAAGAAGAATCTTATTCCTTTCCTTGATTTGCTTTGTTAAGCAAAATTCTTGGGACCTCTGAAAGAAAGGAAGCGTGTTCATGTCATGGGAACAGCATTTGAATAATACAATTATATCATCCTCCTGCAAATCCTGAATGTTTATATTATGGGGTTTTGGGTCTCATAAAAAGACATTAGTTTTTATATATTAAAAAAAATAACAAAAACATTTAATGTGTGTATATATATATGTCCTGGTTTGGGGTAAAACGGAACCAATTTTCTTATCAATAATTTGTATACATTGTATATATTTCATTATTTTCTTATTAATACTAACTTTTCCTTTTATTATTAGTATTTCATTAAAGTAGTTCAGTTTCTTTTCAACTCATAAGTCTTTCTCTCTTATTTTCTCTCCTCTCCTCTGAAGGGAAATGCTCCGCTTTCTCTGAAGGCGAGAGAGGTTAAAGAGAGCATCTGTCATTCATTTTAGTGGCCAGCCCGGCCCAAACCATGACAATATATTATATATACATATATAGCAAAGTTGTCCATAAAGATACCAGTGAACAGTTAAAACCTAGTCAGTGGTGCTTCTTTTTCTGCCAGAAGTCAGTCCCACTGCTCAGACCTTCAGTCCACCTAGAAGTTGATCTGGAGTTCCCTGGAGGTTTTATATGTCAGTTCAGAGCGAAAAGGTTTTGAGATCCTTTCTTTGAATTCTGCTTTGCTTTTTGTGCAGCATTGGAGTATTATCAGTTGCTTGGCAATGATTTCTTTTGGGCCTTTTTTCTTTTTCTTTGTGATGGGGGTTTTTTTCTGGTTTTGCGTGCGTGGTTTTTTTTTTCCTAGTTGTGGGTTTTTGTGTTTTGTTGGGTTGTTTTTTTTTTTTTTTTTTTTTTTTTTTTTGTTGGTTGGGCTTTTTTGTTTGTTTTTGAGTTGTGGAACAACTGCAATATGTAATTCCCCCTATCTTCCAAGGAAACCAGAAGTCTGAAAAATATTAACATATTACTTGTGCTGTGTCCCACTATCTTCAAGTCATTTCCCCATCCCAAGTTAGTATTATAGAATATAGAATGATTTCATAACTTATAGGAAAGACTTCAGCTCCTTGTTGTCATGATCTGATCTTTGTAGAGGAAGAAGCAAATGGTATTCTCTTGCTCAATAAAGGGGCTTGCAATTTCTTTGCTCCTTCTTATGACATAGCTGCTAGCAACAGTGGTTAAGAAGCTTTTTCTTCTGGCTTCTAAGAAGATCTAAAAGAGAGGAGCAACACCAAGGTGAGGCCCTTACTAGGAATGGGGGGATTTAACTACTGATTTCAGTATTATTTTTTTTGGTTGAAGGAACTAGGAGGCACTAGCTTTGATACTATTGACAGAATGTTCTTTAAGCTCTGAATACTGTTATGAAACCTAGACCTAATGAACAGATCATAATCTTTCGGAGCCAAGGCTAAACCAACTTGCTGGAAGCCTGGTGCGGCTGGTGCTGTATCCTTTGTTCTCTAAGCCTATTTTGTTACAAAAGCCCAGAGGGGCCTCTGAATCGGATGCTGTTGCCTTGCTTGACTCCATCACTGAGTTTGTTTCCCTCAAGTCTTTGCAGTTTTCTGTATTTTCTGGCAAATCTAAGTCTGCAAGCTGTGCTGGGTCCATGTAAAATAATTACTTTGAAATTAAAATGCACATATGAGTATAGGAAACACCAAAGAATAAAGTAACCCTTTCTGTCCTGTCGGATTGTTCTGTACCTGTGTTGGACAAGGGTATCAGAAACTCCATCCAGATTATCCGTGTTTCATTGCCCTTACTCAAAACTGGTCTCACAAATAGGGAAGTCAGTGAAGAAAATGATGATCCAATCTGCTTTTAACATTATAAATGCAGATTGGTCACTAGATGAAATAGTATCTGCTGCATCTCGTATTGAGGGAAGCTGAATTAGCTATATCCTCCCCTGTTTCTCAAATGTAGAGCTTTTGGTATTTGTTCCTTCTTTATTAGTGACAAACTTCATCCTCAGACTTCAGTGCTGTCATTTTTGCTTCTCCCAATAAGACAAAGTGTCAATAGAGAACATGGTCATTCAGGTAGGACCAATCTTCCTTCGCATGTAAAAAGTAATCTTCATATAATGAAAGCCACAAAGTGCATTGCTTATGAAGAAACTCAGGAGCTGGGATTCTTGCAAAGGACTACGTCTGTCACAGGGTCTCCTGTAGCTGGTGGGCTGGGAAGGAGCTGAGTTCCCCGGGACATGTAATGCTGCATCACTTGCAGAAGTTCTTCCTTGCTTCTCGAAGCAGGAGTCCCCAGTTGCATCTGTGTTTGCCACTTGCACTGCAGGTTTGGGGCAGTTTTTGACAGCTCAAGACCGCCTCAAAGAGTATGTTTATATGTTTATTATTCACAGTACATTGTATTTCAAAAAGTGAATCTGTCTAACAGATCTTGAAGCTCTCCAGTTATGTCTCCGTGATAAGACATAGTTGAAAACATATACAATTAAATGCGAGGGTCAAAAAATGTCTGCCTTAGTTTTGGATTCTGCGGGACATTCGGATGGCTTGGCTGTTAACTGTACAGCAAACTAATGCAACAGAATTAAACCTGAGCAAAATAGTGGAGTCAGATATAAAAGAGAAAAATCACTTTCAACGGCACTGCAATGCAGATGACAGTTTTTCTGGAAATACGAGTGCAGAGGCTGTTGTGGTGATAATCACGTGTTGTCTACCTTACTATCCAGTCACCTCATGTTTATTGTGGTTGGTTTTTTTTTTTCCTAGGAGTTTGCATTTGTTGCTCCTCTTCATACATTTGTTAACTTTTATGTGTAATTTTTGAAGGCATTTAGCAGCTTCAGCGAGCCATAGCATGATTGGAAGAAGTTTGTAGAGGTGCCTAGGTTGTTAATCTGAATTTAATACAATATAAAAGAGAGTAACCTTCAGAGTTGTAAATAGTTGAGAGGGATTATGTTCAAAGAAGAGTTTGCATTTTTTTGCTTACATGTAAAAAGTGTTTTCTGGGAAACATTTTGTGAGGTTATTCAGATAATTATTTTTTAGGTAGTAAGTTAGAACAGAACCAAATCCTTACTTATGTTTTTTTTGGCTTATATAAGCAAGTTCAAGCTTTACCTAATATATTTTTTATGCTTTTGAAAGCTATCTATTGGGAAGTGCAAGGACAAAATAAAAAAGATCCAAAGAAAACTGCTCTGATACTCAGATCAGTTTTTAATAAAGGCTGTGTTCAGCTGTCTTTGCAGAAGGATTACTGCCACTTCATATAACCAAATGAAAACATTGAATTGTATCAAATATGAAGTAATACCAAATCATATATGATGTTAATGAAAGGCGGTTAGTACTGTTGTAAATTCCTGCCAATGCACAGGAAAATCTGACCAGTGGCTCCAGAATTGAGGCTTCTTGTTCCTTTATGCAATCTCTTTTTGATGGAAGGGTGGCAGAGAATGGGAGAGGAAGAAGAAAAGCCTGGGGACTGTAAAGTCCATACAAAGCAAATGAATTTTTATTTTTTTTTCTTTCTTTCCTAAAAAGCATCATTCAGGTAGTGGGAGCAAGGGGTATAAAAAGCCTTTGTACCTGGCAGCCATTTGATGGACAGGCTATATCATTATTGCGGTTAAATTCTTACAAATCTGC
Source organism: Larus michahellis (assembly GCF_964199755.1). Taxonomy (NCBI): domain Eukaryota; kingdom Metazoa; phylum Chordata; class Aves; order Charadriiformes; family Laridae; genus Larus; species Larus michahellis. The sequence goes on along the minus strand of NC_133896.1, from coordinate 141,333,373 downwards.
TGGAATCTGAATGTGTAATTTTCAGCCTTTGGCAAGAGAAGATGGCAGTATCTCTTTTGCTTCTGAATTCAAACTTTGAATGCAGGCATTCGGAAAGTTTTGCTGTATTATATCAGTGCTCTGTTACGCTGTCCGTGCAGACTCCCTGTCCTTTCAAATTAGTTGAAAAAATATTGGCATTGGCTATTTAAAACAAAAAGCAAACCAGAAAAAAACCTCAACCCAAACCAAACAAAAAACCACCCAGAAACCAGAACAAACCTATTCGTACGTGCGCAGGAATTATAGGGGTTTTCTTCTCGTGTTAGTGGGTTTTGAGTTCTTATGTGGAGAAATGCTTAAAAACTGTCACTGACTGATGTCCAGCAATGAAGTTAGAACTTGTACCTCCATACATAGCAGAAGCCTTGGTGTAGGCAAGGCTGAAGATACCTTTTGTTTAGGGATGACTTTTTAGGTTTTTGGTGGTTTGTTTTTTGTGTTTTTTTTCTTTTTTTTTTTTTTTTTTTTTCTTTTTAAGGTAGGCACATCCTACATGGGGTGGTACTGCCATATTCTTTTTTTCTCTGTACATCTGTGCATCTCCAGTATTTTTCTACTGTGCTGCATATTCTGAACCCAAGAAGCTGAATATCACCGGTAGGAAAATCTGCACGCTACTAAAATGTGCAAAATTTCAACTAGTGTTGCAGGTGCAGTAGGCGTGTGGGGCATGTCTAATGATTCCTGTAGCATAAATTATTATGAATAAGGTATAAATGTGGAGGCCAGCTTGTCTTTCAATGCGGTGCCTGCTAGATAGCACCTCCCTACCTCACTCCCTGTTATCAGGTGGCTGATAGTGCAGTGACTTGTCACTTGTCAACTTTGTGTTTCAGGTCGCACAGAGAGATTCTCTGAATTAAAAATTTAGGGTTATAAACAACCAGTGGTTTAAAAACTTGCATCCTTAAGTTGTATTAAAGAGATACATCCTTTCTAAAAATCACTCTGCTGTGGTTTGAAAATCTTCTCATTTCAGGTGTACTACAGGCTCTCCACACTGTTTTCAGTAGCTGCTGTTCTACGTGCAGCCTAGTTTTGTGGACTGGGACAAAAAATATGCGATATTTCATGGTAGGGCTGCCTATATGCTGAAGGTTGGCCGCCTTCTGATCAGTGGAAGTATGCCCGACTGACTTAATTCCTCCCTTAAGCCCTAACATTGCACACGGTCATTACCTGAAATTTGGTTTAAGAGTGACAGAGGTGCATTGATGTCGACATCTATTTCCGTGGTTGTGTCAGCACTAAGATCTGTCTTGTATTCTACTGTTGTTAGAGAGAATCTTTTTTTGAAGTTTTTTTTTTTTAGGCATCCGCAATGGTTGTTCAGTATGATCACAGTCATTTAAAAAAGCTTTAAGAAACCTTCCTCTTTTCCCCATCTATTCTGAATATTGCTGTAGGATATTGAATGCTGTTCCTATTACCTTGGTAAATATGTTTTGCAGAGATTTTTTGGTCAATTGTATCACAGCTTTCTGATTGTCTTCCAGCTGCTCACTCTGTTTTGGAAATTTCTCACTTCTGCGCTTGTTTATTTTGAAAACTAGAAATAAAGGCCACTTAAATTCCTTTAGCAGTGTCCTATTTTGCTTTCCATTTCCTTCTTGATGTGTTTACTTTCCCTGAGGATGTCTGAAAAAAAAAAAAAAATTTTGTAACATTTAACTCTTACATTACTGTTGCGTACAATGCAACTCTTTTTCAATGCACGTGCTGTCCTTGTGGGATGTTTGTGCTGCGCTGCCAGGCGGCGCTGAGCTCCAGCCTTAGGACAGCCACATCGTTTTTATGCCTGCAGGATGTTTATCCTTACTTTCTGTCTGTCTTTTTTTTTTTTTTTTTTTTTCTTCTGGATAATACTTAAAGCTATATTTTATTTCCAGACTGATACTCAGAAAAGCATGCATAATTGAACGGTGCAATCTAAATGGTTGGAAGTGCAAAAGTTATTTTTAAGCATCTGTTTTGGAACTGGGTTCATACTTAATGATATCTGAAGCATGTTTTTCAGAAGGACTCTGTTAGAGTGATTTGTTGTGTGGAAAGACTGATCATAATCTATTGCAGAGGATTCCTGTCTCATAACTTTTTCTATTCAGCAGTGTGGTGGATTAAGTAAAAGTTTGTATAATTCTGGATTAAAAAAATGCTGGTTTGTTGTTTTGCAGTTTTCTTCCCCTCTTAAGAGTTGAGGAAGAGTTCATCCTTGACTGAATTAAGGACACTCAGGCAACCATCGTTTGGACACCATTGTTTATTGTGAACTATAATAGAAAGGAAAAAGAAATCTGCTCCCTTGTTTTAAAAACAAACAAAACTCCCACAAATTGGTAAGAGATCACTTGATTGTGCCGTTGATTGTCAGACATAAGTGTCTTATTTATTACTGCAAATTAAAAGTAATGAATGAATTTGTTTTACAAATTTCCTTTTTCATAATTATTTTCTAGATTTTTGTTGAAGCTTCCCTAGATTTTGTTTCCAAAAGTTAAAAGCTCACGTGAGCACTCGGAGCAAGCTGATATTGTGGAGGTTGAGTGGTTCATTGCTGTTACTCTGTTTAGCGTTGGCAGGGTGAGAGTAAGGTAATTTTTTTCTCGTGTCTCGCATGACCCATCTTGCCAATGTCTCCCCAGCTGCCTGTCTGCCACCCCAGGGGCTGCACAGCCCTCATCCCGTGGGTGCTGTGGAGGAGGAGGAGTGCAAGGGCAGTGGGTGTAGCGAGCCCTGAACTGGCTCATGTGGTCCCTTTTCGGGGACTTTTGATAAACTGAGTGGAAGGAGTCCAGCTTGACTTCCAGGTGCCAGGCAGTGCCTGCAGTAGGGCCAGGTAGGAAAAGGCCTTTTGTTTTTTTAAATTAGTCATGCGGCTTGGCAAAGTTCAGCAAATGAGACTCGAGAGATGGTGCGGTGCGGGTTACCTGGTGAGACACACTGGCTGTTCTCAGCTTGCCTCTGCTTCAGGGATCAAAGATGATGTGCATCTCGCTTGGCCAGCCTTCTTTTGTTAACACCTTTTTATTAAGGCTGTAGTGTATTGTTTGCCATGCTAGATGTATTTGCAATTCAGAAAATGAAACATTTATGTAATCTTTGTGTGCTAACGCATGATCTGGGAACAATGTGGACTGCTTTCATAGTGAAGTAGTTCTCATCTTGTTTGTTTTTCTTCTAAGATGAGAACCTTTGTGAGAAATAACATCTCATTTCTTTAATTCACTTGGATGTAAATTACTTTGGAAGAAGGAGGTTAACAACAACCTTCGATTGCTGAAGAAAAAATGTTAATAGAAAATATTTTTAAGAAGAACTGAGGGGTTTAATACATTTCTCTAAAAATAGGTTAGATAAAGTATGTCATTCTGCTCTATTTCAGTCACATTGGTTTGTTTCATAGATTTGTTTTTAGTCTCAGTTCTTTCAGGCAGAGAAATTTAAGAAACATGAGATCACTGCATCTCTGAAGGTAGGCTACCACGAGCCTTACAGAGCCTTGCAAACTTGGTTACCATAATGTCTATATCATCCAAAGGAAAATTTTTGTGACATGGAATGTTTTTCTTGACTCTTTCAGGAAGTTAAAATGAATGTGGAAAGAGGTGGTAGCATGGGACAATGGGATTAACCTTAAACCTGCCAAAGGCAGGTTAGAACAGCCCCACTGATTTCAACATCCTCTTGGGATGTTTGTACTCTTGGGGGGGGGAAAGAGGTAATATAAAGCTAAAGTAGCTACAAAACTTTTGTATTTGCTTTCATAAATTGCAATCATAGAATCATAAAACAGCCCAGGTTGGAAGGGATCTTGAAAGATGGTCTGGTCCAAACTTTCATGGGAGTGGGAGGCTAGACGAGGTCATCTAGCACCCTATCTAATTGCATGTTGAAAACCTCCAGTGATGGGTACTTTACCACATCCCTGGGGAGGTTGTTCCAGTGAATTATAGTTGTCTGTCTTATGTTGAGATGAAACCTCTCTTGGTGCAACTTGTATTCATTGTCCCTTGTCTTCTCCATGTGGCTCCTTGTAAAGAGAGAGCCTTTGTCCTCTTTGTAGCTGCCCTTTAAGTACTGGAATACTGTCATGAGATCCTCTTGAGCCCTCTCTTCTCCAGGGAGAAAAGGTCTAACTCCTTCAGTCTTTCCTCACAGGGGAGGTTCTCCAGCCATTTGGTCATCTTCGTGGTCCTCCTTTGGAGCCTCTCCAGTCTGTCCACATCTTTCTTGAATTGTGGGAACCAGGTAGTCCAGGGGTGATCTGAGAAGCACTCAGTAGAGTGGGTTGATCACAACCCAGTCTCTGGTAGCGATGCCCCTGCAGATGGCAGCCCACGATCCGATTTACCTTTGTTGCTGCAGTGGCGCACTGATGACTCGTGTTCAGCTTGTTGTCCACCAGGATTTCCAGGTCCCTTTGAGCAAGTCTGCTTCCCAGACACACGGATCCTAGCTCTTTGGGTATATTGTCCCAGGTACAGGACCTTGCACTTGTCTGTTAAACTTCATACTGTCCTTGCTAGTCTGCTCTTCCAGCCGGTCCAGGTCTCTCTGTAAGATGGCCCTCCCTTCTGACATGTCATCAGCAAACTTGGTGAGGATTCTTTCATTCCCAGCATCCAGATCACTTATGAAGATGTTGAACAGCATAGGGCCCAGTATTGATCCCTGGGAGGTGACTTGTGACAGGCCGCCAGCCTTAGTACAAACCGTTGGTCACCACTCTCTGAGTGTGACCCGTGAGCCAATTTCCTACCCATCTCACCCACTCCATCTTTATCTTGCCAGTTTGTCCAGGAGAAGGCTGTGGGAAACAGCATTGAATGCTTTCCTGAAGTCCGGGTAAGATGTTATTTTGTTGTAGGTGGTGATCAGGTTAGACGGCATGATTTGCCCTTGGTAAATCTGCGCTGGCTTTTCCCAATCACCTGCTTAATTTGGTTCATTACATCTAATTGTTTTGTGAGCAAGCCGAAAGCCCTCAGCTTGCATGATTTTAACAGTTGAGGGGGATTAAGAAAAGTTACCTCAGAAATTACGCTGTGAAAGTTACAATGGTTAAGTATTGGTGAGGCTCTTTAACCTTCGCTCCAGTTCTTTTTTTCTTTTTGAAATTGCCTTTATAAAAATAAAAAGAAGCTTTTCCAGTCTGTGCTAGATACATCAAATAGACTGGCTAACCATGGAGTAATGCTGCGTGGCACCTGCTGAGCAGGAAATAATTATGTTTTAATATGTTACAGGAAAAAATACCTAGATGTTAACAGCAGACTATGTGACATCTGTTCAGGAAACAAAAGATGCAATTATGATATTTTAGGAAAAATATCAAGGTGATAACCAAAAAATCATTTTTATTTATTATAAAAAGTAATTGTCTGGCACACAAGGTAATTTAGCATTCAAATCAGAGTGCTTCTAAGAGAAGCACATACATAAGAAATAGCAGGATTTTTTAAAAATCCCTTAAGGCAAAGAGAAGCTACTTAAAGATGAAAGCATGAACCAAAATAACTGTCCATAGTGGATGTAAGATTTTCTTCCTTCTTAATGTTTTCATCTTGGAGAAATGAAATCCTTTTAAAAGTTACTATGCTTTAGTATAAATGCAGTGATATATACTAGTTTATTAGTAGTTATATATCTGGGGTTTTTTCTTTACTCTGTCCCAGAGAGTCAGCAAGAATACTTTTTAGTGGGTAGATGAGGGACTAAATGAACACAAACTGGAGTTATCTTTTTTTGAGCAAGCTTATTTTCTCGGCAGATTCACTAATTCTGTATGGGAGTGTAACAAACCTCATTGTTTTGCATTTGGTAGAGACATAATTCTTGTAGGATAATCAGTAGCTTTTGAATAAAAGTCTTGCGCAGAGGAGTTTGCTTTCCAGGCAGAGGAAAATTGCAAAGCCCATTTCCAAACATCAGATGAGTTCAAGAAGTTGAGTAGTTTTCTTTAACTTCTGAAGGCGAACCATGTGCATGTGACCTAGGTACATGTTTACAAAGAATTTTATACAACTGGGTTTGTCAAGAATTGGTTTAGTGTGATAAGACCCTATTGTGTTTTTTGGGGGAGGGAGAGGGGGAATTCTCTTCACTCCCGTTTTCCACATGGTTTTGTGTTCCACTGGAAATTTTGGTTTATTTTCTTTGAGGTGTACATAAAGATGCCAATTAGAAGAAATACAAATGTATAGTTGAAAATATGACACTGGTAACATTTTGGGTTTTGTTACCTCTGTTCAAAAGGTCCTTTAAAATTTTTTTCTCAGCCTTGTGCTTATTCTGCCTACGTAAGCTAGACACATTCTTTTTTCTTCATAAACTTTCAGTAATTAAATGGACAAAATACTTTGTATTCTGCTGCACCCCTTCCCAGAGACTTTCTCCAGTGAGAAACTAGACTAGTAGGTGAAGCAACCGGGACTGGGAGATAAGAAGTCCCAGAATGGGTTAAACTAAGTCCTGTGCTGGTGATTTATTTTTTTTCTTTTACTACCTGAAATGTCATGGTTTTAGAAATCTACTGAAGAGTTGTCCCTGAAGAAATAAAAATGACAGAATATTCTCAGTCTTTGAACTGGGGGAGGGGGCAACACTATCCTTGCTGCTGCTTCGCTGTAAACCTGGAACAGAAAAGCTAACTAATTTTCCTGTGATTTTTTCAACACATTTTTGTAGCTATCTCTTCTTCTGGGAATGATGGGAAGGAACTCCAGGCCAAAGCAAGTTAAGTGTCTAGTCCATGCAGAAATTGCCTCTGCACTCTTGAAAATTACTTCAAAAATCTCTTTCCTAACATTAAGAAAAATCTGCATCTGTTTCCTTCCTTATGTATGTATTGTTTCTTTTCCAGTTGTTGTAATGTTTTATGCTGTATGACTAATATTGTAGCTATAAAAATTGGAAGAAAACAAGCTTGTTAGAAAGTGCCTATTTCCTAGAGCCTAAAATGGGTGACCCTTGTTTTCCCTCCAAGCTTCTGAAAAGGTCTGCAGTGATTCTTCGTGTGACAAAATTAATAATGGTCCCGCTACTTAAACTAAGATGCAAAATAATCTGAACTAAGATGATACATGGGATCAAATTTTAATCCCTTTCCCTGCTTTGGACCAGAAAGCAGGTATTCTAGTGCATGTGTTTCTTCTGTGTGCAGTTAACAATATCAAGCTTGCAAAGCGTGTTGTCCGTTGATGGTAACAGGCTGCTTCCTTGAAAAGGTGCGATGCGTGAAACTAAAGCCTGTCGTACACTACAAGAATAAATATATGAGTGATGCTGTTCTTTGAAATGATGAGGAACTCTGTGTTAATTCAGTCTTACTGTCATTTTTATTGAGCTTCATTTGATGGATCTGCCCCTGCTTGAATATGAAAAATAGTTTTGCATTCACCTTGAATTTTCTTTTACATGGTTCCTGTTGTAGCAGGTTCCCTTTAGGTGCTATAAAACACATGGATTATAATGGATTATTTCTTACTGCACAATATTTTGGCGTATGCCAAAGTTCTGCACTGCTGAGTTATGGTTTGAGGAAAATACCTGATACTATTGTAAGATTACTACTATTGTGATTGTGGAGTGCTTTGCCTTTTTAATGGTACTCCTGTATTTACCCTTCTAAATCATTCTCTCTCTTTCTCTCTCATCATGTGCATATGCTCTTCTGAATTAACTCAAGGGTACTTATGAGAACTTAATTATGAAATGAATAAACTCTGAAGCATAGACTGCAGTAGCAGAATTGCCGGTAGCTATTAAAACTGCAGCACACGTGTCCAGGCCTGGCTGAGCAGGGCTTCACAAGCTGGGGTGCCTGAGCCTCGTGGCTGGATCAAGGTTGTGCCATTCCCTTGGCTTTGGGTGGGCTCCAGCATTCCTGGTCCTATGTCTCTTGGTCTCTCTTGCCCATCCATGCACATGAGGATTTACAGTGCAGGCAATCAAGACTTTTCTCACCTGTGCTCAGCTACTAATTCTCTCCTCATGCCGAAGCACATCCTTACCTGGAGCTCAAGCATTTTATAGAAACAGATTGAGAACAGACAAGAAATTAGCATCTAGTCTGAAGTAGTTTGGCTAGTTTTGCGTAGTAATCGGATGAGTGAGGTATTAGCAAAGGACAATTTATTGCTTTTTCTATGTCCAGCACCCACTTCTGTCTCACTCTTTATTATAAAATGGAGTCCAGGTAGTTAGGTTAGACAAAGTGAATCCCACCCCCTTTGTTCATGCTTCTGTGCTTCTTCAGGCACACGTGTTACCTTCCAGAAACAGTCAGTCCTTACCTTCAGCGGTGTCAGAGAGATAGAGGTGCGGATACAGTCATAAAATAGGAATGAGTTTAGGACAAGGGTAGGTCTGAATTTGTAATTTGACACAGATACAAAATCCTTTCAGTCATTTGAAAAGAATGATTTCTGCCTCAAAGAGGCATGATCCAAAACTTAGTTAAATTAATTGGTTTCACAAATTCTGTCTGTGCTCATTCTTTACTAACCTTTGGACTAACCAAACAGTTCCTGAATCTGTTTTTTGTCTGTGATTGTTTTTTAGGACTGAAATCACGTCATGTAGCTAGGGATGGAGTTTTTGTTGTTGCTTGTTGTTTTTAAATCTTTTGTTTATAATAAACCCTTTAATCTGAAAGATGGCAGTTATCCAGTGTTGGATTTGAGTGTTGGGTACTCGTGAAGGGAAAACAGTAGCAATACTATTCTCACTTGGGATTTTCTGATGAGACAGTGAAATGGAGGATGAAAAGAACCAGATCTATATAAAAAGTGGGAGAACGTGGGCAATGTGAGAGAGGAGGAGAGATGAGAGGAAACCTGGTGAAACAGCATGGTCCTTGAGAAAACGATTACAATTGCCTGCTGTTGAGGCTTTCTGCTGTGTAAGGCCATGGGAGCTGGCAGAGCAGCTGCTTTGGCAGGCTGGGGGGCACAAGGCTGGGTAGCAGTTCTGTGCAGAAATAGAAAGGTGTAGTTGATGCTTTTCACTTTGGCGATGTGCTCTGTGAAACCTCTCCAGCAAAAGTTCTAAAAGAGGATAAATACGTCATGTGTCACTGGAAGTGATAGCGTGCTTTTAGCATAAGCTGCAGAAGTTGTTATCTGAGGAAGGAAAAACTTGCCAAGGTACCTGCACTTTCTGCTGCAGTCAGTTTAGATGTGAGATATTATGTACTGTCATCGTGGGAAGAGAGTCAGCAGAGTCCAGGCTGGTGTTGACTGGAATGAGTGGTCATAGAGTCATTCAGGGTGGAGAGGGACTTCAGGAGGCCTCTAGTTCAACTTCTTTCTCAAAGCAAGGTCAGTACTGAATTTGAGATGCTCCAGCTTAAGTCTTTGGACAACCTGTTCCAATACTTGACTATTCTTGTAATGAATTTTGGTTTTGCTTTGTTTTTGGTTTTTTTTTTTAAGGTGGTTATAAGGAACAATGTTATGGCACACTCATAAATGTTTGCAATAGCAGGCAGTCCAGAGTGATAGCAGAAGAGTGTATGCAGCTTCTGTAGCTCCAACTGTGTAGAACCAGGAGGCAGTTGACACTAAATTGTAAGGTCCCCCTTGAGATCATGGTACGGAGCAGTCTCACAAAATAAAAGTCAATGTCTGTACAACTCTGAAGTAAAAAGCTTGCCTCTGTTAACACAGACTTCAGGTGCATAAAGGTTTTGACGTAACAGTGTCCAAGTAGAAATGTGTCAGGAAAATCTGAGGTTTTGAAGGATGGAAGCAGAAACCTTTAGCTGTTTCGTGATAACTGGACTTGGCTCAGTGGCAATTTCATGAAGGCTACTGTGTCTTTACTGTTATCTTTGTGAAAAGTGACCAGGAAGTAAAAAAAATACTCTAGATGAGGTTTTATGTAGGGCTTGTAGAGTGCCCAAAATATTTCATCTCTCTACTGCGTGCTTCTGCTGCTGCATCCTAGGATTGAATTTCTTCCTTTCATGGACACATAATATTAGTGGTTCATAACTTAATCTTATGGCTAACTAGTAAGCAGAGCTGCTTCTCCCCCCCCCCCTTTTTTTTTTTAAATTAATAATTTTATGTTAATATGCTTTAGGTTTCTAGTCTTGTTTAATTATTAAGTTTCCACCTAAGAATTCTGCTTTTTCTAGTTTTCACTGTTACTCAGTTCTTCCTGGATAATACCTGTGTTCTCTGATGGTGCCTCCTAACTTGTTCCTGCAGATTTCAGTGGCACACTGGTAGCAGTGCTTGTGCTGGGTCATTACTAAAGGTTGCTTGTTTGCAGCTTGGTGTGCTTTTGTTGGCTTTGAGCAGAAAGTTGGTTTGTTTTCCATGAGATGGAAACATTGTAAGTTTTCTCTCCTGATGGGTGTTCTGTATGTTTGCCATAATAACTATGTGAGACATCTTTGTGATGAAGTCTGAAAGGACCTGTAGTCTGTGCTCCGGCCTGGTCCCGTGTTTGAATTCAGGTTGGCTTTGCCTCCCTGTTGTTTGGAGGCCAACCTCGATTCTGGGGCAGGGAGAAAAGTTGGACTTTTGTCCCTTCTTGGTATAATCTAAACGTGTTCTTACCAAGGTGTGGTGACCTGGCTTGGCTGATAGCATACATCCATTTATCCTTGAGCTGATGTGCTGTGACTCCAGACTCCTTAAAAAAAACTCTTAAGGGTCCTTGCTATGGGGCAGATATCTTTGGTAGCCCACGCCAGAGGCTTCATATGGTGAGCAGTACCAGTGCCCAGCCAGGTGGACCCTCAGCTTCAATACACCCAGCCTGCATTAATGCAATGACTGATTTAGAGGCCAGGCTTCCCGAATGACAAGCTTTGATGCTTAATTGGTATTGGTAGCTCTTTCTCAGCACTGAAATACTTGGGAAGAGGGGGCTCTCAGCGTAGTGTGTGGATTCCCCGCTTTACTGCTAGGACATCTTCTGCTTAAAACGTTGAGTTGCTTTCATCCAAGTGGTTTACTTTGTAAGTTGGTTTGTGTGCCTGTGCCATGTGACACATGTGACGTGCCATGTGCACATGCTTGTGTCTCCTATTCATAAAAATCTGGTCCTGTGTTTGATCTGTAGGGACTGATGTGGGTGCCACCATCCGACTCAACGCACGGGCTGTGGTTTGCTGCCTGCCTGGCAAGGAACAGAGTGAGGCTGGGTACCTTCAGTACTGGGTGCTGATTTGGGACAGAAACCTACATCTGGAAAAGTGATAACATCTGTTGAAGTGTTTTTGCTAAATATAATTTTCAGAGAAAAAAAATAAATATTCATTTAAATATGCATCTCAAAGGCTTGTGTAGAGAATCACAGCTGGCCTAATGCCTTCAAGAAAAAGCAGTGTATTGCCATTGGTTTCTGTACATTCATCTTTTAGCTGACTTCTTTAAAAAAAGAAAAAGCCTTAGTATGCAACCAGTTGTGTAAATACTATTTGAAATGTTGCTGTCATCAGTGTATTTGCATATCATCTTTATTTATACTGTGTAATTGCTGACAGCTTTGGTTTTTCTTTTGATAACTCCAGTGGGTTAACTAAGGCATCTTCATGGAACACAGCTTTTCTTCTGTTTGATTGAGGTGTCACCATAGCTCTTTTGGTCAGCTACACCATAGGGCAATCAGAAACAAGGAGAAGTCCATGTTAGTGCTCTTTCCATTCCTTATGCTATTTTATGTTCAAAATATTTATGTCAAAAAACAATGCTGCCTTTTAGCCTTGGCTTTTCCTCTTCTGAGTACTTCCAAAGGGTAGCGAGTTTCACAGCTTTTTTTTTTTTCTTTCTTTTTTCTTTTTTTTTTTTTTTTTAACTATATGGTGACCTTTTCTAGTCTGAGACAGCAAGGCTACAACTCTTGATTTAGAGGGCTCTTTGTTCTCAATTTGTATTAACTTGCTTCTTAGCCTTCTTTCTGACAAGCTAGCGAGGTTAGATGTTTTGGTGTGCTCATTATAAAACATGACTTTCAGTCCCTTCAGTCACTCTTGTGGCTCTTTTCTGAACCCTCTTCAATATCTGGGCACCCAAACTGGATATTATTCTGTGATATTGTCTCGGGGGAGCTGTGACAGCAATAGAGGTCATACAGTCTCTCTAATATTCCAGTGTATGTATTCAAGATTAATTTTATTCATTTCCCTGTAGGTTTTTGTAGGAAGTTTGCTTAGTTTGTTAGCTTTTATGATCCCTAAATCTTATTTAGAATTTTTTCAGACTGAGGTTTATCATTCTTTAAGTGCAGCCTTCTTATATTTTTTTTTCCAATTTTTGATAAATCTGTGGCTCTTTACTTGAGCTTTTTTGTTTATTGAAGTCAAATCACTGTCTTCAGTGATCCATACCACCGATTTTCTTGGTTAATTATTTATTACCTGGTTTTGTATCATCAGATGGCTAAGTAGTCTTTTTTTTTTTTTCCAAGTAATTTAATGAAAACACTGGAGATCATAGGATGTTGCTAGAAATACAGTCAATCAAAGGTGACGTGTTGGTAATCACCATTAGAGAACTATTATCAGTCAGATTTCTAATTTTGCAAAACATAATTTGGAATTGGGTTGAAATTTTTTTTACTTAAATCTATATTGCATTAAATATATTCTCCTTGGCTAGCTTTTTAAAGACTCTTTGGTGCTAGTTGCTTTAGCTGTGAATTTTAATATCTTAATACTGTGTTTTCACAGTAAAAAAAAAAAAAACAACTAAATGTAGAAAAGTACTACTTTTGCATTTGTATGTTATTTATTTAGCTCCATCGCTTATTAGTGAATTGACATACTAGTTGTTTTGGCTTTTGTAAAAAAATACTCCCCCATTGTTTTTAGACTCACTAGCAGTAGGTTTTTCTTCAGGCCTCTTGAACTTAACATTTTATATACAACAGAAGGGCATGTTGAGAAATCAGTTTATAGATGTCATGCTTGACTGAGCACATAATTAGTTTGAGTTTAGCAAAATTGGTCACTTTTAAAGGACAAAAAAACCTTTTTCATTCCCCCTCCTCCCAAGTTGAAGTCTGGTACAAATCCCTTTAAATTTAATACCTTTTGAGTTAGATTTTTTTTTTTTTAATGCTATATTCGATGAATTAAACTTTTTTTTTTTTCCACAGTGGCCTCAGGGTTATTAGAATACAAGTATCTCTCCTTAAGTCCTCCTACTTTCAATACCCGAAGGTGCTGTAACTTTCAAGTGTAATGATTACACTGCCCAGTTGTTTAGTGTAGGTTTTTTCTTAATAAACACGAGATATATTGAACTCTTACTTTGTAAGGAGTAAGGAGTGCAGGTGATTTGTTTCAGAGTTGTTAATTACTGGGGAAAAGAAAGTAATATTTTGATAAAGTTCCCTACCTCTTGTGCACTGTTGATCCTTCATAATTACGCTGTAGGCATTGACTTCAGTTTCCAAACGTGAATCTTTAGAAAATTTATACTAAAACCCCCAATTCCTATCCTTGCAGGGTCTAGTGGGAGGTGTCCCTGCCCATGGCAGGAGGGTTGGAACTAGGTGATCTTTAAGGTCCCTTCCAACCCAAACCATTCTGTGATTCTGTGATGATGCATTGTGCAGCCCCTCAACATAGGCTTGTATGTAATAAAATAAGTTATTCTTCATGAGTCCTGTGAATGCCTTTAGCATTATTTTCTCTTCTTTTGTTGGTAAGCATGACCGAGTTCCATGTTGAGAGAACACAGCTGGGTAGGGTTTTCCTTGTAGTAGCCTCTGCCTTTTGCCTTCCTCCTTTGGCTAGCAGTATGAAATGGATTTCAAAGCGCGTGATTTGGATTTCAGGATGGTACAGTTGGAGTTTTTGGTGTTCATTCAGAAGTTGTTTGAGTTTGTTGTGAGGCAGATGATGGAGCTGTGCAGTTAGAATCCAGAAATATGGTCAATGAGAAGTGGACTGACCTTATTGCTACTTCTTGTTTCTTACCTTCAAGAAAGAAAGAAGGTTCCAGGGCTGGATTAGGTTTCAGACACTGGAGGCCTTTGGGGTGATGCTCTGATTAGCAATGTTGCCTGCTCTCTAGCTGGAATTGCAGTCTGGCTTTCTCAGTAAGGCATTTCTTGCCTTCATGTCTTGCTTGAGGGCATCTGTGGCCCCTTACCTCCTCACGGAACAGTCCCCTGAAGTGCATGGGTGTCTTTTCCAGAAAGCTTAAGGGACTCTGCTGTGGGTTTTGTGGAGACAAGGAATTCCATCCCTCAAGCACGTATGGAAGTCATGTTTTCTTAATGTAAGCAGCATTGTTTGTTATCTAGGTAAGAGAAAGGAAGTAGAATAGAAAATGCCTATTGAATGTTCTTTGGGTAAATGTTTTCATTTTGATGTCCTGACCTTTTTCCTTTAATTTTATTTTGCATGAACAGTGTTCAGGGAAAATGTGTTGAATGTAAGGAATGGCTGAATTTGGTTGCCATTCCTGTGTCATTTGGCTGTATTTAAAGCCCATTTTCAGTCTTTTCATCAACAGGTATTGAATGTGGCTTCTGGCAATTTCAGTAACGCATAAATACTTTTTGAATCCTCAGAGGGTAAAATTCTGTCTTGCTGAGAGAAGTGTGAGTTTTATATTGAGCGTGTCACCTTTGAGCAGTGTGCATCATCATCGTAGCTGGGCCATATATAGCACATGAAGGCAGCAAGCATGTTACCTCTCTTCCACCGAGACTCAAACAGGAGGTGGTTTGCTGAAGGTCACATTGCAAGCTGTTGGGCAAGAGAGAAAACAGCCCACAAGTTTTGTGCTCAGCCACGTTGCCTAATTTTGTCGAGAGCACTTTCATAGCAAGTGGCAAGCAGGCAATTTGACAAGAGGCAAATAAATGCTCTGCTATATTGTTTGACTTCTGAGTGCTAAGGTGTCAGTTGTTACAGATCTGATGTATTTAGCAAAACCTGGTATTTTTTTTAGCCAAGCAGTGTGAATCCATGCAAGACCAAAAAGCAGTGGAAAGCATCCTTGCACATGAAGTCCTAAAAATATAGATGTTCTGATACTGGCATAACCAGAGGAATGACTGATAAGCTGATAGTTTTTTAAAGTCCTGCTCATTCAGATTATCTGTAACCATCTTAGGATAGCTTGAAGCTATGATAGATGTAGTTAGATTTATTCATGATTCTTTTGTACTTGATAATAGATCTGAAGCCCAAAGTGATACAGGAAAACTTTTAATTAAAATAAAAAATACAAATTTATTCTTACAGACTTAATTTTTGAAGAATCTTTTAAGCAGGGGCAAGCATGAAAGTGAGGGAATGATACTGGTGACTGTTGCAGCTTAATTCAAAGTCTGTTTTGAAGAACTAAATGGTATGATTGACACTGCAGGTAATATACTGAGCTATAATTCACCTCGTTGTATAATGGTTTCTGCTGCTTAAAAGGACTTATTCACTCAATTAATCTACATGGATTGACTGTGATGTCATGGCTGTGAATGTAAGTTATGTATCATATTTATTATTAGGAGCTTTGTCATTTTTGTTGTGACAATGAGAATGAGGAAGACGACTGAAGAGGTCAGGATAAAGAGCATAATGAGGTCCCCAAGGACTGCTTGTGAATGGTGTGGGAGTGCTCATCAACCAGATACCCTGTTGGCCATATTGTATTTATTATGAATTTTTTTATTTTTCTCCTATCAAGTTCAGTCGCTCTGAAAAACTTGCCGTCTGTGGTGAAAGTAAGGTCTTTTCATATTTACTGTGTCTTAAGGTAAATGATTTATGAACTTTTGGAAGAAACTAAATGAGTTGTTTGATCTAGGAGGTAATGGGTCTTTGTGAATGCAGTAAAAAATATGAAGTCCGTGTCAGACACCCCAGATGAAGTGCAGTGTTTCTTTTAGTGCTCTGTATTTGCTGTATCTGGGACCAGATGTATAATAAAGCTGGTGTCACAGGAAAGTCACACTAAGAGTTTTCAAGTTCTGTAGTGTCATCTCTGCATGTCATTCTTGGTGCTGATGAGTACAAATCAGAAGGAGGCAATGGAATGGGACTTGGAAGTTCTGTGAAGGTCTGTATTCAAAGTAGTTAGGCAAGGGAAAAAAGTGGAAGTAAAAAAAGGGAAAAAAAGTATGGAAATTTAACTCCTGCTTTGAATTCTTTGAATTAAGGGACTCTGTAAGGCTGTCATGTAATTGCAAAGTGTAAATTTTGCACTGAAGTTTAAGCAGGGCTTTATGTAAGACATGCAAAGTAGTTATTTTGATCTATTCAGCTTTGGTAAGACTTTGTAGAAAGATGTGGACCAATTTAAATCCAGAAGGAAACAGGAAAAGCAAGCTGGGGTTTGAGAAATATTACGTTGAATTGGAGATCATAATAGGAGATTAGAGTTATTAAGCCTAGAGAGGAGAAGACTGCGAAGGAATGTAAGTTTCATAAATTATCAAATGTATAAAAATGCCATTGCATAATGGATGTGTATTTTGCCTTTCCTGTGAACATCCAACTCAGTATGGCCAATATAAAAAAAATAAGACTTCAGCAGCTCAATGCTTCAAAGATGCATCTTGTAATCGAGAAGAACTTTCCCCACCGTAGCATGGACAGGGAAGGGATTGTTGTCAGTGATGGTGAAAGTGGGGCTCAGAAGCACCCTGAGAGAAATTGTACCTACTTCATGGCAACAGGCAGAGAGCTAAGACATCTGCCTTCCAGCAAAGGCCCCACCTTGAACTCAAAGGTCTACAGGGAGGCTTCCTTGGTCCTCTTACCATGGTGCACCCATACTGGCCTTTCGGTCTCACCTGCCTTCTGCACATTCAGCAGCTCTCACTGGCCAGTTGTCCAATACGTGGGATTATGGAGCAGGATCGAAACTGGGCTCTTCAGTTATTTGAAGAGGACAGCTATAACTGTCCTGACAGGTCCTGGCGTCATGCCTCAGCCCCATGTTGGTGACTTGCTGTGGTGGAGCACAGGCAGCCACATGGCAGGACAGAGGTCTTGGAGGTGGATAGCTTGCATACAGGAGTGGAGCAGCTGTGGGAAAGTAGGTGGCACAAGACATGTGACAACAGGATGGAGGACTAAGGAAAGATCCTGATTTGGGAAAATGGAGGAAATGAGAGTATGGTAGAAGTAACAGAAATGAAGTATTGATGTATTACTGTCCTGGTTGGAAATGATTTAAAAGGGAATGTGAGAGAGAAGGTGACACATGCAGCTCTTTTATCAGAAGGAGCAAGGTGGAAGGAGCAGGGCTATCTAAACAAGGAAGCTGAGATGTGAGAGATCTGACAACCGGGAACTAGTATCTGCTGGCTGGTGACAGCGTGAGTGGATATAGAGCTTTCTCCTACAGAAATGAAATCGGGGCAATAGTGGAGCTTGGATATACATTCGCTGAATCCCTTGACAGATTCTCTCACAAAATTGTTTATACTTTATTTCATAGAGGCAGTTGCTCAGGTTGGAGCAGGTGATTAGCCCTCTTGTTGGCAGGTCTATGAAAACACATGCCCTCTACTTTGATTTCTACTTTAGTTTTGTTCACTCAGATTACCTGGAACTTCTCTGAGTCTTCATCTAATATGCAGTGATTGAGATGGATAAAATGGTTTAGGGAAGGGAGACTACAAAAAACAGGTCTGTAAAAGGCATTAGTAGTTGAGTATCTCTATTCATCTGCTTCCTCACCTTAGGAGAAAAATCTACGAGCATTCCTCAGACAAAAAGCATCCAAAAAGCATGTGTACGGAATGAATATATTCTGAGCAGAATAAAGAGCAAAGGAAAGTTAGAAAACGCTTGTAGCACAGACATTTGTTTCCTTGATCTTAATGAATGAAGTGGGAGTTTCCTGGCAACTTTTAGCATTGTTTTCTAACTAATTAAAACTGTGTTTGGCTCATAGGGAAAAGGGCTAGTAAAGACCTCAAGAGGTTAAAGTGTTTTTCTGCCCTCCGGTCAGAAGGCATAGTGTTTTGAAAAACCTACCTGTCAATAACTTTCATGAGAAAAATATTATGCTCTAAACCAGCCTTGGTTTCTGAAAATGAGTTATTTTAGATCAAGGTCTCTGGAAAACTCAGACTGAGGGAAGGACTGTTTTTTGTAGTAAATGCTAGTCTCAGCTGTGTAACATTGCCAGAGCTAAGCGACAGCAGAGGACCATTACAATGGGAAGCACCCAGTCTCCCTGGCAGATGCAGAGGGACCACGGTCTCAACTGAAGTAGCTTTCTTGTTGGATGTAGGTGTGAATTTGGTTAGATGAGGCTCACTTCAGTGTTCCGAAGTTCTGTCTATTTTGCTAGTCATAAAGTGAAATTGTCCCTTGGTTTCAACAGTAAGTATCAAGGTCTAATACCTAGTTTCCTGTGCAGGCCACAAATCTTAGAATCATAGAATCATAGAATTGTTGAGGTTGGAAGGGACCTTTAAGATCATCGAGTCCAACCTTTAGCCTACCCTGACAAGAGCCACTTCTAAACCATGTCCCTCAGTGCCCCATCTACTCTTTTTTTAAACACCTCCAGAGATGGTGAATCCACCACCTCCCTGGGCAACCTATTCCAATGTTTAATCTTCTTCTACCTTTTGAAATTACTGGATGACCTGTTTTGCATGAGGGATCCAGAGTAGGAAAAGTCTCTTTTTGAGGTTAAAAGGTTCTTAACACACTTCTGAAATCCATTTTGACAATAAACTTACTCTTGCCTGAGGTGACTTTTTTTGTTGATTTTTTTTTTTTTTTTTTTTGTTAGGGAGAGAGGGGGGAAAAAAAGGGCTTTAGCTCTAAACACAAAAATACTGTCCGAAGTTCATATTGGATTTTCTCTTTACAGTGCCCACTGCATTGAAACGCCGTAGAGCAAGAAACATTTGAAGGGCAGAGGTTGTGGGAGTTCAATAAACAGTTGCTCAATAGAGAGAGGAGACAAAGTGATGGTAGTGTCAGCAAGGTCTTTCTCGTGCTTTACTTGCTGGTGATGTGTGAAATATTCACGGTTCAGTTCGAGGGAAGCAGAAGCTCCTTGCAGGTCAATGGTCTCCTCCCCCTATCAATTATGATAGATAACTTACCTTCAAATAAACATTTATCGGATCTTTTGGAAATGAGGGTAAAAGCAAATTGATAACTCTTTCCTTTTATTTTCTTTCCCTTACCCTCTAAACTTGAAAAAAAAATCGATGTGGTTGAAACTTCCATAAATTTCAGTGTGAAGTTCCATTTGGGAATGATGGGCATTTATTGGATAACCTGACTATCAGTATAATTACTAC
Organism: Larus michahellis; assembly: GCF_964199755.1. Classification (NCBI taxonomy): domain Eukaryota; kingdom Metazoa; phylum Chordata; class Aves; order Charadriiformes; family Laridae; genus Larus; species Larus michahellis. Next base: position 141,314,083 of record NC_133896.1, on the reverse strand, counting down.
AATTTTTTTTATCACAAACATGATTTTTAATATACATATTTAATAATATACCTTTAGTAACGTAACTTATTAGAATAATATAATTTAATTATATATACATTGTATTATCTTTTTTTAACTTTCTACTGTCTGGAGCACTCCTTTCTGGCCAGCTTTGATCCATTACAGCTTTCATACAATGTCTGTCTCTCTTTTCTTAAGTCAATGTGGGAGCTCTGTGTTTGTGTGTGAATGCTTTAGATGATTAACATTGTTGTTTATATGGGGTTTGTTGCCGTTTAGTGATGAAAGCATTCAATTTCATTTTCTTTTGAGTCTCTAAGATGTTTTGTCTAACATTCCTGCTCTGTGTCTTATTTTTCTGGATCGTGTTAGTATACGGAAGTCTACAAAGTGTGTAAAACTGAAAGAACTACCCTTAAAATCACGAAGAATTAATTGAGATGTTCACAAACTTATGGGTTTTGCAGCTTAACCTACACTACTCTTCCCATAATTTGAAACTGTTTTCTCCATCTCATGAGAAACACTACAGTTCATGAGACGTACAGTATTGTGTATGTTCTTTGATTCTCCCTTTGTGCTCTTGGTCTCCAATGCACTGACTGCCCTTCTCTGTTAACGGTGATTTTTACCCCAGTACAAATGCAGGACACTACAGTCTACTATGAGTCAGTCGTGTGTTGTAGTTTACTTGTAAAGAATAGTGAAAAGTAACTTTATTTGAAACGCTTTCTCTTTCTGCGTTTCACTGTATGTTTTCCACGTAGGGCTGTGCCTAAACTCTGGAGCAGTAGTAGTGCTTAGAGAGGTACAAATATCTCTCTAATAAAAGGTATAATTGTAAAAATTCAACCTCGCTTCAGAAAAAGAAAAGAAGAAAAAGGATGAACCCAATAATATAGAATTAAGTGGAGAGCGTTAACTGACAATTGGTATGCATCTGCCTTGAAGTTTCAAGCTTAACACTTAAAATTACTATAATAGTACAAAATTGGAGGAAGATAATGCTTCTATCTTTGTTCATTTATATTCTGCTTTTGGAGCACTTTGGATATAACCATCCTGTTCTTTTATATGCAGCCAGTTTGCCTGTTACTGTTTGTGTGAGATTTTTTTTTTTTATTTTTTTTTCCTTGTGAAAAAGCAAGAAAAATGTTTTCAGAGGAGAGAGGGAATATATATATTTTTTTAAACCACCGTAAATCATCAGGGGACTTGGGGGTGTTTGGTGCCTTGAAGTTTTTTATGAATTGCTATCTTTCTAAATGGAAGGGTTTTGCAGGCAGACCGCGATGGTCCAAAGCATCCTATGTACTGAAATACAGAGCAGGTGAAGTAGAATGTGGCAAATTAGAGGCCCTAAACATTGCTACTAAACATTGCATAGCTGAAATCTCTTTTTACTTTCTGGTACGGCTGAGTTCATGTATCTGGAAAAGCTGCAGGACAGAAGTCTGCAGGTGACATGAACTGAATTGATCTCACAGCTGAAGCAGTTCAGATGAACTGATTCACATTTTATCTTTAGGAACAGTCGTTTGCATGAGCAGAATGAATTGAAACCTGCATAAGTGTTGAAAAGATTTTGTTAGAGTATGTATTTAAGGTAATAAAGGCTATTATTTGTCATATATTAGAGAAGGAAAAGGAATGCTCAAAGTGATGAAACTGTAAAAGTGTTAGAAATAATAAATAAATAAATTAATAAGGCCTCTTACTTTTTGGAGGTTCTGATCAGCTACAGTGTGATGTTTGTGTGTTGGTTTGATAGATTTTTACAGATCGAACATCTGTGTTCTCTGTCTAATTTTGTGTGTGTGCTTCATCCTTTTAACCTTGCCTCACCTTTTTTGTGTAAAAAGAACAAGATAAACATAGCTAATTGCTTGATACATATGTCTGCTAAAAGACTTTCTTAAACTATCAGCAGTGCAAACACATCAGGGAAAGTTGAAATATTAAACTACTGGAACAGATTTGGCAGAAAGCAAAGCTTTTTTTCTTGTAAGACTTTATTTTTAACGTCAGATTAAATCAAATAGGCCATAATATAACTACAAAAGTCTGAAAGCTATCTCTTTAATAAGAGTGAATCTTTAACTTAGTATTTATTTTCTAGCTACAGAAGTTATTATGATGGTACACATTTTTCTTGAAACTTTAATTGCATATTCATCAAGGAAGTGATTTGACAAAGCACTTAAGAATAAGCTTAATTATAAGCTTGTGAATAGAGACATTGTCATTAGTTTTATTTTAAGATTAATTATTTGTTGTGCTCAGTTTTGTTGAATTGGAGGCATGAAAAAGACTTTTGCTTTCCTATTGTAACTCCTTGGTTTTTTCTTCTGGGGAGAAAAATCCATGGAAATGAACCTCTTTTTCTTGGGGACTAATTTTGTGTGGATTCTACTCATTTGCTTGTTTTTCATTTTTTCTGTAACAGTGGTGTCCCTGAGCTGGTGGGCAGTGCGGAGGGGACAGATGCTGTGCTCCTGACCAAACAGGACATTTTTAAAAGGTGAATGTGCCAATTTGATGCCATGCTTTTAGCATTAGTGGCAATTTAGCAAGATCTTGTAAAAAATTCTGTTGTGGGATAGATTTTCAATTGCAAACACTTTGCCTCCAAAATCTCAACAGGTTTTTTGGTGTGGGCTGGTTGGGTTTGGTTTATTTTCCTTAATAAGTTAACTTCAGTCACCTTAAATGAACCTTGTCAGGACAAGGGGGACCATTTTCAGTAACCTCCTGGTAACAGCAGTGAAGACTAGGTACTCTGAAGCCAGTTCATGTCTACTGTTCTCAGCTGGAGAACAAAAACATTTGGTAAAACGAATATGTCTTCAGAGTTGAAATGAAATTTTAGTTCTGAATTAATCTATGCTTCAGAAAGAGAGGCTTGGCTTTTGATCTTCCCGAGGGACCTCTTTGGAAGTAGAGAGCTTTGAATTCTGACGGGTGACTGGCAGTGTAGAAGAGGCGTGATAAAGCTTATGGTCTAGAGAAACCTAGTCATCTGAAAGGTCAGTTGGATTGAGGGTGGGAATAATCATTTTCCTGCTAATGCATTTTTAAAACAGAAGGGACGTCAGCAAACAGTGCTGGAGAAATGGATTATAGATGTCTCGAGTTGACTCACGAGTCATTACTGATGGCTGTTTTGAAGACTGTAACAGAGGCAGGAAAAAGAAACGATGCTACTTGCCATGTTCTAAAATTCAGATTAGACAATGCCAGAGAAATGGCATAAACACTGATGGCAGCAAAATGTTTTTCCGTCTCTTTCCTTTACATAATTGGAAATGTTGCCTGAGAAGTTTGGCACATTTGTTGTCAAAGACATTGTTGAGATGAGTTTACAGATGCTGCATTACAGGGTGCTAGCAGGTGAACCGCAACACTTAGATTGGACTGTTTGAGGTGGAAAGTTTCATCTGGTGTCTAGGACAGTGATTCTTATCTCCATCCTTGCCATCCGCAAAGATCTTAAAATGTCAGATAATCCAGTCTCTGTCATAGTCCATCATGAGACTTTTATGTTACTTCTGCATCTAAACTGATTGCAGCATACACTCATGCTAAAACAAACGCTCTCTTGTAAGGAGTTTTAATTGTAAAAATTCAGCATGAAATGTTTAGAAAGTATTATAAACCTAGTCCAGTGTAAAATCTTCCCGGGGATGGCAGCAATTTCTTTGTGTTTTCCACCTGGAGCACTCGGATTCGAGAGGTTAAGCAAGTTGGCCAGTGTGGTGGCTGTGTGAAAGAGGAAATAAAATAAGGAAAGAAAGGAATGGATCTCCAGTGCCTTGTTGAAATCTTGCATCTAAAACAGAACTTGATTTTCTTTTGCAGCTAATGGTTTATAGCCTGTATCTCTTCTGTATCGCACACATTTCTATAGTTCTGGTTATGTTATTCCAGCTTTCTGTTACAGTGTAGGCCGAAGAAAAATATTTTCCTTCTCTTATCTGTGCTCTGAAGTTCAGCATCAGTCTGTTGGAGTAATTATACTCAAGTGGCTTTGATTATTGTGCAGCTTCTTGTTTTGGCTATTTTTAAAGCCTGATACCTTGTTCTTTTTGCAGGCTTCACAACTACCCAGCTTTACACAAAAGAGACTGTGTTTCTTTGTGATGCCGCTGCTGATCCCTGACAGATTGTGTGTGTGTTTGTGGCCAAGTTTAGCTGAGTGAAAACCTGGCCTATTTTCTAAAGATTTTTTTTTTTTTTTCAGGGTGTAATAAATGTGGCAAATTTGGAAGCAGAGAGGATTGTTCAGGATGCCGTATTTGCATGCCAATACTTAGAGTGTATTCACAGACCGTTAGTGCTTCTTAGCAGTGCTGGAGTGCACTGGGTGGCTTTGGTGCTCTACCTGAGCGTATTTCTTCAACCTCACCTGCTGCTTCCTGAGAGTAGATGTCACAAGGGAACTACAAAGGCTTTCCACATAACTCTTTGCACTTCAGAAACCGATAAATCGTTGTTTTTTACCATACTTCCTTGCAGGGCAAAAAAGAAGAATGTATATGCTTTTGTTAGTAGACTTTTAAATTATTTTTTTTTAAAAACATTCCTTCTGCTCAAAAAACACGAGTAATTTTGGTTTGTCTTAAAGCAGTGAAGAAACACTTTGCTTCAGATCAGATGCCTAAAAGGCTAGCATTAAGTCCTTGGCCAGACCCCTAATTCTTGTAAGTTATCACAGTTCGTATAAAGTAAGTTGAGTGATAATAGATTTGACTGAGAATCTGAGTTACTCTATACTCTGTGCATGTTTTTTGTGTGTTACATGAAATCCAACAAGTCTGTTTATTCCATTACCACTCTCAGCATGGGGGAATGAATGAAAGCTTTCGAACTCCTACAAAGGATTCTTCTGGTGTTGAAAACTTTCTAGCTTCATCTGTGATGGATATTGTTATCTGAAATACCTTTTCCTGTAATGCCTGATTGCACATTTAAATACTAACTCTGCAGTTCTGTTCTTTTAAGGAAATAGGACAGACCTACTTTTTGTTCTTAAACGGTTCTGAAAGGCTTCTAAAAGTTTTTCACAGGTTTTTAGAATTTCAGAATTTTCAGGTACAGACCACTCTAAAAGACTTTCTGCTAGAAAAAGAGATGTTTTCATCTTTATGATGTGTATCCAATGCACCTTGTAAGGAAGATGTGATTACCCAGAAATAGCATATAGCTTTTACAAGCTTTGATTGCATTATGGATTTGATGTTGATTGTTAGTATAGATTCTCAAGCTGCATTGTAACTTCTTCGCCTGTAATTTACTCTTTATTTCAGGTTTGAGTATTTTACTATATTAATCCTTAATTTAGGATTTTTCCTCTGTAATTATTTCTTTTTCTGCTTGAATTCTAAATTTTCACGTCAGGTGCATTATGCGAATTGTGTCAAACTATCTAGTAAAATAAAATAGTGCCACATCACAAAAAAAACTTACTTGAGACTTGATAAAAGTACATATGGTGCTAAAAATTTGACCTCAGCTCATTTTATAGGTAAGTGTGGATGGGCAGGTTGTATTTGCAATGTTATAAATGACTGTAGCTGTCAGTATGTAACATATGCTAGAGGGAATAGCTGGCTGTGTCCTAAGTTTATGGTTGCCATCTGGTAGCTATTCTCCTTTGTTGTTTCTCCCTACAGCTTCATCCTGTGTCCTGCAGCATCAAAACAGCAAATCCAGCTCCTTGCGACGTGCTATCCTGCGACAATACAAAGTTGCAAAAGCATGCCGCTGGGCCTCAAAATTATTTTGGATTTAGTTAAAGAAATAAGTGTTCTCACATTTGCACAGGACAACGATACTGGTTTCGGTGCTCAGGCATAAGATTTAGTGCATATTAGAAATTAATTGTTTTTCCATGCTTTTTAAATCTTGTATGGAACGCTACTTTAATCAGGTGTATAGCTTAATATATCTTTTACTTGTGTTAAAAATAAATCTCAAAAAGATTAAATGTACCAATAACGTCCACCTGAAAACTCATTATTTCTGCCTCAAGATTTGTCGGAAGGTTGGATAATAGGGTGGTTGGAGTAGCAGATGGGAACTTTTCATGGTTGGCATTGTTGCACTGACTGGGTGTACTGGCTGTAGTCGGAAGGAGCTTGACCTTCAAACAGTATGAGCTCTCACAGCAGTGTCTGACAGATGTGTAAAAGATGCTGATTGATACGGAGCGCAGTGTGCCAGGCTGCTGCTTGACTGGGAGCTATCTGAACTCGTGCTAGTTCAACAGAGTGTGTATTGTGCAACACACAAAGTCAGTCTACTTTAACACAGAAAATGTGTTTCCATAGTCAGACTGTATAAATAATGAGAGTACATATATATATATATGTTTATAAAGATTTCTAAAAAATACACCTCACTTACTACTGTGTCCAGAAAACATACTTTCAAATGAAAAAAAAACAAAAACACTCCAAAGCATTTATTGTATACAAGTCAGACCATTGTGTCTGTTTCTTGGTTTCCTTTTCCTTGAATGTGAGCTGTTTTTTTGTTTGTTTGTTGTTTTTTTTAAAGAGGGGTTTTGGTGGTAGTTTTTCTTAGGTTTGGTGGGGCTTTATTTGTTTCTTGGGTTTTTTTTGAGAAAGACTGGAGAACCTTGGTTTGTAAAAAGTGCTTTTTCACTACTTGGCCATGTTTTTGATAGTTCCTATCTTATTGCTATGTTATTAGTTCTTAAACGTGGAAGCTTGGATAGCCTTTGTATGTCTGCTCCACCATGCCCTGACATGCAATGTGCTGGTTCTGATTGGCAGATCAGCTGATACAAAGAAATCATCATCAAAACAGCTGTGTTGCAACATCCTCCTCATCTTTTCCCCCTCATTTTTACCATTTGTGGATGACTTACTGATATTCTTAACATAATGTGGCATTTCCCTTTGTGTAATGTCTGATATTTGGTGCCTTTTTTAATAACAAGTCCCTTTAATAACATGTATGTTTCTTATTATGATTCATGTGAGTTTTATTCTTTGGTATTTCTTTATTGTGTTGCTACTGCAGAGCAGTCCAGAACTTTGGCTATTTTGCAGCTCATTATTTCTTTCAGGAGAGAGAAGTGAGAAGGCTCTGCTGTACTGTTGACTTGAAATCTATACAAAAGTACAGCTTTGAAGCAATAACTTCCTTGAATAGATTGCCTACTTAGCAAAATGGGATGGACCTGTCCTTTAATGCTATTAATTTGCACGAAGCATTGCTTAGTTCAGAAAGTAGAACGTGAACTGTAGTCCCCTTCTCAAAACGCAAAAGGATTTAAATGATGATTACTCATATTCTTGTTGTGAGCCTATCAGTGTGCATCTACTTTAACTGTAAATCTTAGGATTAAAAAAAAATAGAAATCTTGCCCTCACTGGATCTGTCATGGAAACCGTATATTCTTAACTTTTGAAAACAACGGCCTCGCAGGCTGCGTGCAGATTTACACAGGGTTTCGCAAGCGATCACAGGCTATGCAGAAAACAGCTTGGCTTGGGAAAGTGTTGGTCCTATGCGGGAAGTCCCTTGTATGACAGGACTCGGTATCTTCAGCTGCAAGTCCAGGAATAAGGTATAGTGCTCTTATTCCACTAAATACAAATTCTCAGTCGAAAACTATTTCTTTCTTCAATATCCTTAAACTGAGGTACTGCTCGCTTGTAATGCAGGAGAACACAACGGCTTGTTGTCTCTTTAACCTGTATTAGCACTCTTTTAAAGCATCGTATTAAACTGTGTCCAGAAGTCCCACCAAATATGTAGGTACTGAATGAAAATCAATAGTAGAGGGTAATCTCTCATTTTACCTGAACTAATGGTGAGGCTGACTTTTTGATAGTTTGAAAGTGTTGGAAATAGCATATGATGGCGTCACTTCATGCCCTGTTTTAAAAATCCTTTTCTTATATCTGATATTACATACAACATTACTGTAATCCCTTTGCACCTTCTCTGAGAGTCGCGGGGAAAAGTCAAATGCTGCATGAATTTGATTTTAGCTTCTTGAGTCTGAGAAGACTTCGGTTTCAGATCCAGGTAATTGCTGTTTCTGTCTTGTCTTAGGATGGATTATTCATTATCTTATATGTGAGCATTGCCAGTCTTCCTAATTAATACTTATCTGTTCTACAGCGTAGTGACTTTTTTTATTTAGAAAGCAAGCTGAAATTTTTCTGAAAAGGAGAGTGATAAACTGTGTTTGGAGGGCAAAAGGCAATGTCAGACTGTCTTTTTTTAAAAAAATCAAACCCTTTTTTATAAAATTCTGTTATATTTTGCTTATATATGCCTGTCAGTGAAATTAGGATCTCTAATTGTATTTATCGCTGATATATTTGCCTGGAGATGGTGGTGCTTTTAATTTTTTTTTTCTGAAGGTACTGGATTAAAATTTAACATTTAAGAAAACTATTTCAATTTCTTGCTGCTCTTTTCATTGCAATCATCTCTGGTGGCCAACAGCACCTTGAGGAGAATGCCCTTCTGGGGGTTCCCGGGTATCCCTGGGTATAGTGGTATTTTTCATACAAATTTAAATCTCAGGAGCTAGACAGTTACAGTGGTGCACTTCAGAGCAAGAGCCAGACAGAGAGGGAGTCGCTTCAGAAAGAACATTCGCTTAATACGTAGACATGCACAGGGAAGTGCTTGATCCCACGATCTGGGGAGAAGAAACGTTTGCTAATGATGATGGTTTTATATAACCTCTTGAGGACAGATTCTGCAGGTATAAGAATTTGTGCCTGTCTACTGAGTTCTGTGGAAAATATTTCAGTGTACTTGGATCTTTTGTTATTTCAGGTAATTCTAAAATACTTATTTATTGTAGATACTTCCTCAATACATATGGATTCTACACCCCCGTGTATTTTATACTGAAGCTCTTTCTGTAGTCCTCAACAGTGGAGATGAAGGACTGTTTACTGCTATATGTTTTTCAGAAATGTAAGGTTTTCTTCTCGCAAGCTGTTATTCATTAAACCGCACATAGCCCATATTCACTAATCTGTTGAATATCTGAATTACTTTTTAGCTATAAGAAACAAAAAAATATGCGGGCCTTTGTTCAGAAACACACTGCTGTTTTGAATTGCCCAAAGCTGGAGCAGGGATTACTGAAAATTAAAGAAGAAAAGAGTGGGCAAAATGAGGCTAAGTTTTTGTTGCGCTAAGCCCGGAGAAATCCTCCAAAGCAGGAATTTAAAGCTCAAAGTTTAATACTTTTGTCAGCATGCAAATGGAAATACTACAACCAGTGTATTTTCATTGGAAAAAGAAGGAATGGTGCTGGTTCTGGGACTTTTCAGGAACATGCTTAACAGCAATTCATCTTTCTTTACCAAACATTAAGCAGTAAAAGCACTGCAAATAATACAGTGGACTTCAGAGCACAAAGATGAGCAGTTGCATATGCTGACTAAAAAGTTTACGTTTAATGAATCTTTAAGAGATGGGGATATTGTTTTTTCTTACTCAGAGCAGGCAGTAGAATATTATGGCTATTACAAAACGCTGTGAAACAAAGCTTATGATTATGTACTGTCTGCGGTATTTTTCAGTAATGTAGAAAGAATTGCTGACCTTCACAATGACAAATGCCTTACGGTAGTACAATGATGCCTAAGCCCTCTTCTTCCAAAACCTGCAAATACTCCTGTGGGTGTTAAGTATGATCGAGTACTCTCTAGAAGTGAAAAAGTCGTTAGTGCTTCTGGCAGTCTCGTGGTTTTCTTTTAAAGCTTCTTAAAATGCATAAAATTAAAAACCTCTGAGAAATGGTACAAGCACTGCTTTTGTACGCAGAAATAGAGGAAGCAGAATGGGTATGACAAAGGATGCACTGCATATGAAATGCCACAGTATAGAGCACTTCAGGGTGTATGACAAATAAAGGGAGGTACAAAAGCAGATGATAGCGTAGATCATAAAAGCGAGTGAAGGGACGTAGTTTACAGCAGGTGACGGAAAGTCAGCCTGTGGAGAACATACACACAAGAAATGTTTTCTAGCTTGCTGCTGGCCATACCGGCAGAGGGTACCGACCAGCCTTTATAGCTGTAGGTAACTTCAAAGACCAAATTGCAAGCAGTGGCTGACAGTTTGAGCCAGAGATTCTTGTGGTGGTGCACATGTGGTGCCAGCTTGTGTAGGAGGAGGGTTTGCTTTGGGGGATAATATAGCTTTTTGGAATTTCTCATTTCACTAAGTCGCTGGAGGTTGTAAGGGTCAAGGAAAGTGGGCAGAGGAAAGAATATGCTGCTGTCTCTCCCCTCCGGTTCTCTTTCTCTTTCCCCCCCCCACCTCTTTTTCTCCCTTTAAGGGAGAGAGCAAGCTGAAGGAGTGGTAGACTAGCTGGCTTGACTTCCTTCAAGAAAAATACTGGAGGAAAATAGTTACATCCTTGTGAAGGCTTCTAGAGAAAACAGTCTGATCAGGAACAATGCACACTTAAACCAAGTTGGTCTATCACTATGCTTCAGAAAAAAAAGAGGCAGTAGATATTTTCTTGCTTAACTACCAGTATGACTCTTGGTATAATGTAATGAGCATAGCAGGGGAACCTGAATTAGGTGACGCAAAGCAAAGCAGAGTACAGCTGGAAAACTTCCAGTTGTCACCAGTTCACTTGCAAATTGTAAGTTTTGCAGACGTCTGATGTTGTTCTGCATTTCTGTGAGCAGGCTGAGTGATGGCGTACGTGTACTCTGTTACATTTCTAGGTGACATTTCATCCTTAAGGGCCTTTAAGGATAGGTTAGACAATTGTCAGAGTGATCCAGGCAGAGCTGATCCTGCCTTGAGGAAACAGATGCAGTCAATAACCTTTTCCGGTTCCAGCCCATTTGCCTGGTTCCTGCCAGTTCTCTGTCTGACAGCTTAGGGGTGGGGAATGGCTTTGTTTGTTTTCTTTGGTTGTTTTCTTAATATTCTGATATTTCCAGGGAAGAGGGAACTTCTTTTCCTATATTTTGGCTTTTAACCAGAGGAAGGCATCGTTACACTAGTTTGGGCCTGTTGGAACTTCGCTAGAAGCACCTTAGTTCAGTCCTTCCCTTCTGTCTGAGATGGGGTATCGCTTTTGAAGGGTCTTCTGTGTGGTAACACTGAAGACAATTGCAGCAGTTTTGTGTAACTTGATGTGGGACTGGTTTGCTGTGCTAGAACGCTATGTTTTATATACGTGCACCATAAGAATGACTTGGTTGTGGTCTGGTCTAGAGGGTACTACAAAAATATAATCAAGAACTGTAGATTTTATTGTCATTTGAGCATGGTAAGACTTGCGTAGGCCTGTTATCTAACACCACCTGAAGAAGAAATAGTGTTTTGAGTATGGGTCTGTCTCCTCCAACAGAGTTAATTCTGGCTTCTTAAAAGGCCATCAAAAAAACCACTAAGCTCATAGATATTGTCTGTCTATTTAAATGGCTGAAGTGTGATTTGTGTATCTTTCTTTAATTCTACATGTATTTTGGTCATCATTGTCTGGCAGTTCTTAACAACTGGTTTAGCGTACAACATGCCATTCCTTAATTAACTATTTCTCCCAAAATAAATACAAGCATATAACTGTTACTCTTCATAAGATGCATGGTTCAGTTTTACTGATTCTATTGGGTCACATCAGCCTGGATTACAAGGTACAAAGTAACCTTTCTCCAACTCTAAATAGATTAGGTTGGTGGCCTGCCACTGACTTGGAACCCTTCTTCCAAATGTGCTGTTCTGGTCCAAGCCAGATGTGGGCTCATATTTTATTTATTGTTATATTGAAAGTGCAGAATCAGTTCAAGTTATTGTACCTTGTATCTGAGTGATACAGAAGTATCTGTAATAAGAATAATAACAAAAAAATAATTACACAGTCATTGAAATACTAGTGAAATGTTCCTTATTCCTAAATACAGCTCTGCTGTCTTTCTATCTGAGTTTTCAGACTTCCTTGGAAGGCCATGTGATATAAATAGACATAAACTGTTTGCTATCAGGCTAATAACAATCTTGGCATCTCAATATATCTCCTCGGTCCCTCCAAACCATCCCATCTTATAAGAAAAGATGTCGTGAGAAGTCTTGTATTTTTATTAGGAAAATTTATTTTCTTATGACAAGAATGGTATATGCCAGAACATCTCCCCTAATTTTCTCAGTTAACAATTCAGGAAAAAACAACTAAAAAACAGGTTTCAGCATGCCTGAGCAAAACTGCAATGGTTGATGCTACGATGAAGGTTTAGCTCTGGAGGCCTCAGCACAAGAAGGACATGGACCTGTTGGAGTGGGTCCAGAGGAGGGCCATGAAGATGATCAGAGGGCTGGAGCACCTTTTCTGTGAAGACAGGCTAAGAGAGCTGGGGTTGTTCAGCCTGGGGAAGAGAAGGCTCTGGGAAGACCTTATAGTGGCCTACCAGTACCCAAAGGGGGCCTACAGAAAAGCTGGGGAGGGGCTGTTTGCAAGGGCATGTAGCGATGGGATGAGGGACAATGGTTATAAACTAGAGCAGGGTAGGTTTAGGTTAGACATGAGGAAGAAATTCTTTACAATGAGGGTGGTGAGACACTGGCACAGGTTGCCCAGAGAGGTGGTGGAGGCCCCACCCCTGGAGACATTCAAGGCCAGGCTTGATGAGGCTCTGAGCAACCTGATCTAGTTAAAGATGTCCCTGCTTACTGCAGGGGGGTCGGGCTAGATGAACTTTAAAGATCCCTTCAAACCCAACGCATTCTATGATTTTAAAAAAGATTGTTATTTACAGAGTATAATAAATAATTACAGCTGTGTTGTAGCTGTCAACACCAATGAGCAAAGTACACTTTGCAGTTAAGAATCCTTTTATGATATTTGTTCTGGAACTTGTTCACAATAATTTAATAATTCAATGTTGTTCTTACTGGCATGACTTGAATTAATGAGGGTCCATTACACTGTATTTCACAATTAAAAGCTGACAAGAAGGTGTGCCTCTGTCATCCTGTGTTCTGACATGCTATCCACAACACGACTGTGTTAAGTATGGCAGAATATATATGAGCATAAAATACACAGTAAAAATCAGCATTTTGGCTAAGAAGTGACTTTGTTATCTGCTTAACTAAAAGTTGCTTTTATTTTAATTATTCATCCTCTAACGTATAGGATGGCTAATCTAGCCGGTCTGTAAGACCCTGTCTTACACAGCCAGGAGGGGCATCAGTTGATTTCCTGCCTCGGCAGTGAGCAGGAGGTGGGACCCCTGATGTCCAGGAGCCCCTTTAACCCCTGAAAGGCCATGCAACTCCACAGAGCCCACCTGCCTCCTCTTCCTAGCCCCTGGTACTTGGGAGCAGTGTCCAAGGGCTGCAGGGCACCTGAAGCCATTATGAACGTGTGGATGCTCCTGGTGTTGAAGCCTGTGTTGCCGCTTGGCTTTTTGTGAGCAGAAATGAGAAGAGACGGGAGATGAGAGAAAGAGAAGGTGTTGGGAGAATGACAAAGGGAACTTCAAAGACATGCAGAGATCCTGAAAGAATGGATACAGATCTAGATGAGAAGAACTGAAGGAAAATTTGCTAAGGAAAGAAGGCAGGAAATGAATACGGGAGGGAAAGAACAGGGGTAAGACACTGTATGAGTGTAAAGAAATAAGACTGTGGCTGAAATTTGAGGAAAGGCTGAAAGAGAATAACAGCTGGTTAGAGAATGAAAGCTGGGTCTCTACAATCACAGAGTATGGATGAGGAAGTTATAATGTGCATGTTTGAAGTGGGTTTCAGCTTGAAACCTTCTTAAACTTCTGATTTTTCTGGCTTGCTGTTGAGAGCCAAAGCAGAATATTTGTACAAGTTCCTGGATGCTGTTGGCTGAAATCAAGGCCAATCCTCATTATTAGATAAATTATACCCTTGAAAACATATGAGCTGTTGAAAAGCAGCTGAAAAAATAAAATTACTAAAATCATGGAAAATAGGTAAGAACAAAGGCCAGACTAGCAGGAACATGGAAAACAGAGAGGAAAGTGAGCAAAACCTAGAAACAGGCAAAGCAAGAGAGGAGCCCGCCCGCAGAAAGTGATGGGAATTGGAGGAAACCATAATGAGAGGCAGTAGCATGTTTTCCTCCATTAGTGTGGATGGTTTTGGTAAAGAGGCAATGGCAGGTAGCCAAGGTTTTGGTCTGTCGTGTTGAGACGAGGCCAGGACACTGATAGTTTCTCCGGCTGGCTGCCACTGTACTTCTGCAAGTGATGAGCAGCCAACTATTTTCTGCACTCGGGATCTGCAGTTTTTGGGATCTTAGAGGTGGATATGGTCAACTTTGCTGAAGACGTGTTTCCATTCAATATTTGTGATGTGGTAATTTATTGAAAGGAAATCATGAAACTTATTCTAGACTATCTGAAAGCTAGGCCATGATTCAGTAGCAATTTTTTTCACCATTCAGTAGATAATAATGTAAAGGTTTGAAAACTGCTTTATGCTTTCCCATTGTCCTATAAACGCTGGTTTCACAAATGATCTGGTTCTGGCTGACAAATTAATTGGTCTGGGCTGTCACATAATGCTGCTAGGTGAGCAAAATCAGTCCAAATACCATGTAACACAAAAATGTTCCAGTACCCATGTTTCCCTCTTCCTCTTTCCTTGTACTTTGACGAGAATGGACCACGCCAGGGTGGAGGAAACATACCCTGGAGGAAAACATCTGAAAAATTACTTTGTATTTATACATATTTCACTTCATTTGTGTGTTTCTGTTCCAGGAACTATGTAAATGTGTAGTAATGAAAGTGCTGTTCTGAAGCAGGCTGTCCATGTTAGGGTACTTCTGAGGGGCTTGGAATTTGCATTTGAGCCTGCTGAAGATAGCTGGACAAAGGAAGAATTGGAGTTGTCTCTCTTCCTTCATGTTTGCTAAAGCCTCTCCAAAAACCTGACCCACTTTAATGATTGTGGGGGAATATCCATGGCAACCATAAAGGCGCTCAGTGCAAGAACAGTTCCTATTAAGATTGTAGTTTGCAGGCTCAGATTTAGATTGAAGTTTAGGTTGCTGGTGACCTTTTATGCCAGAGCAAAGCTATATATCTATTAAATATTGGTGAAATGTTCTATGTTGTAAGCATAGTCTGGTAGGACGTGGTCTCCACTGTTGTGCAGGATGGTGCCCATCATCTGTACCCAGAACCGTAAGGATTTGAATAGGCAAGTCCAACTGAGACAATGTGAAATGTTAGAGCTGAATCCTCGATTAAGAAAGGACATCTCAGCCTGGCTACTGGAAAAAAAAATTCTCACTGCTCCTTTTAACTGATCACAAGCTGCTGTTCTTATTTTTTGTGGGCTTGAGTGTGTGTGTCTGCTGTGCTGAATCACCAGTTGAACACTGCTTCAGTGTTGCTGGCTTCCATTGTGTAATCATCTCTCTGCAATTAAAGACAGGAGGCACCAAGGTTTGGGCTGTTTCTTCAGACAGGGCAAAATGTGTTCACTGGGTTGTTTTCAGAGGCTGAAGTACTTGGAGTTATTTATGTGGTAGAGGACGTAACATTTTAAAGAAACAAGTAGATGAATTTCTGCCCAGATGTTTAGGATCTATTCTGGTTAATTTTGAGATAAACAAACCCCACGTGGACGTGGATATACATACAGACATATTGCTTTGCAAATTTGATTTATTTTTTCCCCCTTTTACAGTGTCATGCTGAAATAAAATAGGTGTCTAAAAAGTGTTGCTGTATTTGGATATGATAGATTATATCATGCATAACTAGTTTTCTGGGACATAGATTAAGGTATCTGCCATCTCTGTTTTACTATTGCTTCAAGAAACACAATGCGGTATGTACTTCTTTTAGTTGTGATTTTGATTAAATTTTTTGCTTTCACAATTTATACATGGCTGTGTAACTTGGATGTACCACTACATTTCCAAGTAATATACCTTCTGAAATAATACGATCCTCTCTCATTGTACAGTCTTATATCTGAGTCTGGCAAGTATTTAATCATGTTCTCATTTATTTTGATTGCTGCTTAGTAATAACTTCTCATTTGCACCTTGACTTTATCCTCAGCAAGGAACTCCATTTTGGTAGCCTGTATACAATGCACAAGAGCAAAGGTGTTTCGTCACTTAAATGATTAGGGAACTAATTTGTGCCTAATAGATAACATTTGCATTTGTAACTTAATACAACGTGTTCCCTTAAAGCTACAAACAGAGGTAAGTGGTATATATTATGCTTCTATAATTAAAAACTATCTGTATTATTAACACTGAGTGTTTCAAACTTGTGCTTACTTATTAACATTTTAATAAAAATAAAACTGATAATCCCTGCAACAAATTTTAAAGCTGTTTCAAAAAGCCACCTGCCCTCAATAAACCTGAAACAAATACTTACTGATTACATAGGTATTGTTATTTTTGTAGATTTACTAACTTCCTTTCAGAGACCTGAATACAAATGACCTTGACAAAATATCACTGCTTTTCTCCTAATCCACTTTGTGATTTTGCATATTACCAAACTTTGTAATGGTTTTACTGTCTTTGCACAGAAAATACATTGTTGTTGAATTGAATGGGGTTGTTGGCTGAGTCATAAGCCACCAAAGTGTTGTGGTATCTGTATTCCTATCTCAAATGCTGCTGTTGCTTTCAAAAGTGCAATACTAACTTGTTTCCTCGAAAAATGAAGTAAAAGCGGTATACGGCGACTTGGTTTCTTAAATTATCCATTGCAGTTTGTTTCAGGCAGAAACTTTGTTTTACTCCTAATGCTTTTTTTTTCGTCCTAGGCAGTATTTTTTTCCCCTTTCACTTCCCCTTAAGTAGTCTTTAAAAGAATTGGGGCTTTATTTCATGAAAATGCTAACGAGGTCAAAGTTTCAGAGGTATTATTTTCTCACTGCCAGAACAGTCGCTTTGCTATTGTGAAATGCAAATGGTTTTTAGCCACATAACTGAACTAAGAGGAAGATGCGATGGGCAGGGTTTTTCTTTTTTTCTGATTTGAGTCTCTATCAGTTCATTCTCTTGTACATGGTTTTATCTGGAAGGCAGTTTGCCATCCTGACAGCAAAGCCAGAAAGCAGCAGGGTCGACCAGGTGGCTCCCAAGGGCTGGCGTTGGCATGGAGGGTGGTAGCCCTGCGGGAGAGGCTCCATCCCTTGCAGTGCCGGGGCTGAATTGGGAGTTCGTTCCTTTGTTGTAGAGATTTGAGTATGTTTGTTTATTTAATATGCTGATATTGGAGAAAGATGGAAGCTACCCTTGGGTAGTTAGTTCCTGTGTATATTCCTGTATAATACACGATTCTTTCAAATAAGTGGAGGGATATAAGATCAGCATCCAGACAGCTAACTTTTATAATGCTCTCAAAATCCTGAACCTGGCTCATGAATCTCACACCTCCTGTGCCAGCGCTGCTTCTCTGATGTGGGAGAATGGGTTACTTCTATTCCATTAAAGTTTTTAATCCTCATTTTCCTTTTTAAAAGAATAGCAGTTGCAATACAGGCTTTACACTTTTTATTTTCTTTCTTCAATGCTCAGATCCTGTGCAACCTGCTCTAGGTGACCCTGCTCTGGCAGGGGGGTTGGACTAGATGGTCTCCAGAGGTCCCTGCCAACCCTATGATTCTATGATCCTAGATGTGGTTAGGTGTTTATCATAATATTTTGAATAGGAAGTAGGTTTGGATAAGCATTCCAAAAAGCGACTAGAAAGCAAATACTTAATGGGATATTGAGCAGAGAAGGCTGTAATATGCAACTGTCAAAATGTTGTCAATATGGAAGCACGTATCCAGCACAATTTTTATTTTTCAACAGAAGGACTAACTAAGCATGTTAAATGCAGAACTCAAAGAGAATGTCTTTATGAATAACATTTTGCGATAAAATAAAAAGTCTCTTTTTTTTTGGAAATATTGTCATAAATATCAGTATGTTTCATAGTATATGTTAATGGATTATTTTTAGATACGTTATTTTTATGAAGTATCTTTGTGGTAGTGTGTTACACTGAACAAAGCATCTAATGTTAAACACTAAGTATATTTTGAGACTTACTTTAGTAAACAAGTTTAGTGGCTTGTTCTGTATTAAAGACTGTATCACAAAGAGAGTTCAAAAATTAGGTTCCTAAAAATAATATTTAAAAATAACTCTTTTGTTAAATATTTTCTGAGGTCACAGGTATGCTAGTGAAGGATGAGTGGTGATCTGTCTTTGTGAAGGCTGCATTAAAAGTGCAGACTGTGGGTCTTATTTATTAACTTTTCAAGGGACTGTAGCTGGAAGCTTCTAGTGACAAAGATATTCACAGATGTACTGAAATTCCAGACCTTCGGGGCATGGGGCGCTGTGGCGGAGGAAGGTGGATATCACAGTGTGTTTAAAAAGATGATGCTTAGCCCCCGGCAGCTCCAGAGGGCTTCGTCTCTTTTCCTTACCTGCCTGATGGTGGTGCCTCTGCCATTCCTTACACCCCTCTCCTCCACAGCCTTTCATTTTTGCACGTATGAAATGTTTTTCCAGTAAAATGAGATGGAAACTACAGATGAGTTAAGTATGTTTAGTGATACAGAAATTCTGCAAAGGTGTGGGGACAGATGTCAAACCAGTAACCAGGGTTTGCTTGCAGTGGAAAGAAGTCGTTCTCATGTGTGTAGAAGTCTTGTACCCTCCAGCTGTTTGCGCCCTTCCCCTTTCTCTCCAGCTGGGGATGGGATGCATGAAATCAGCCGGAAAACTTTTGTTTAACAAATGGAAGTGCCTGGTGACTTCCTGCTGAATTCTCACGACCTAAGTAAATGAATTGCTAATTAAAATTGTTATGAAAATAAGATTTAATGTAATAGAAGACTAAACCATAATCCTTAAAGATACAGAACTTCGCCTTATGTCACATAATACTTGATACAGTAATAAAATACTTGATAAAGTAATAGCATATTACTTTAGCTAAATAATTACATAAAATAATGGGAACTGACGAGCAAGGTTTCTAGAGGACTGTTCTGTTCCATGTCCTTCTCTAAAGCACTCTTAAGTATGTTGTCTAAATCGTTGCAAAGGAGATAGCAAAATCAGAAATTACTGTGGAAAGGAAAACAAAAACAAGTATCTTGAGATGATGTGGATACAAACTGGATGTTTGTAAGAGGAAATAATAAGTATTAGAAGTATGTGAGGGACTGGCAGTGAATTATAA
Organism: Larus michahellis; assembly: GCF_964199755.1. Taxonomy (NCBI): domain Eukaryota; kingdom Metazoa; phylum Chordata; class Aves; order Charadriiformes; family Laridae; genus Larus; species Larus michahellis. Next base: position 141,294,854 of record NC_133896.1, on the reverse strand, counting down.
ACTTATGCAAGAATTACCTAATGACGGGGTTGTTTTTTTTTGTAAACCTGAGAATTAACAATTAACTATGTAAGCATTGTCTGCTGATCTTTTATTTTAGCAAAACCATTTGTAATTCACAATTCTATAGGTTTTTATGTGAAATCTTACTTTAGATTTGGTAGCTGTAGTGGTGGATTTGGATTTGACATAGCTTTAGGACAAATGGGTAAAATAAGTCCACCTGAAGAAATATGTCTGCTTGTGCCCTTCTGACATGAAATCACTGTACTTTTGTGGCTTGACTTGATCTATTCCTTTTTCAAAAATACGAGGATAAGATGTGCTGGAAAATAAAGCATTGGTCCACTTGAATTGTTTATTCTCTATTTATTGTAGACACTTTTGTAAAATTAATTCCTTCAGTGTCCTAGAGTTAGGGTCCTGAGAGCTTCCTGGTGGCCTTGCTCATATATGAAGAAAACCTTAGCTTTTATAGTTTTGTGGCTCATGCGAGCTACTGAAGGCATGGTAACAATAGGTACTACATCACTTTTCTCAACCTTGTATGTAGTAGCATTCAGTCAGACTCCTCTGTTTCTGTGTCTCAGTCAGTTGAGGATTATAATGACCATATAGCTGATGAGCGTTGTAACTGGTACGTTGATGAGAGTGATGCAATGCTATTCGTCCTATCGGAACCTTTCCTACAACGCTGAGGTGATATCTTTTAGTTCTTTCCTGTGAAGATACTGCCAAAATGGTGGGAAGGAGGAATATTATGCTTCCCCTACCTCATATGTGTTGTGTAAAGTGGGAGGTGGATGAACTATGGCGGATTGATGCTTCTTTCTTTTTGGCATTTTCTCCATTCCTAATCTTCATGGCCGTTTTTAGATGATGGCAACCTCTGAAATCAATCATCAAAATCCAAAGCATGGATTGTGATGAATTCTGTCCTTGCAGTGCTCCAGTATGTGCTGCTTGAATTCAGTATTGTGTGAGCAGATGGTTACAATTTACCTTTCTGGTGCTGTCTTAATAATACAAACTTATTGCGAGTATTATTAAAAAAAGAGAAAAAAAATGAGTATTTTTCTGATAGTTCAGTTGTTCCAGCTGTTTTCCTTGTTTCCATTCATGAGTTGGATTAGAGGGAAGAAGTGGCAGGGAGAGGTGGATTTCTCTGCGGAGCAGGCTGCAGACCCAGGAGCAGCACGGGGCAGTGGGGTGCCCATGCGCACAATTCCTCTTGACATTAATGGTCATTACGAATATAAAGTGAGGCTAGCATGCGGTGATTACACATGAAGAGCCAAATTATTATTGTTAATGATGATGTGTATATGTTTCAGTGAAGGCTGGATTGCTTCTAATGGGTTCTGTTTTCAGTTCCTTTGTTCTGTGTGAGGTACTTCTGGCTCCTGAGTTCTTATTTTAAATAGCATTCCCCTCTTCCGCTGTCTATGATGCATTATTCCTGGTTTCTCTCCATTGATTTATGCACTTTTATTTCTGCTGTTCCTTTTTTTTGGTGTTTCGGGGTTGGGTTTTTTTGGTTTTGTTTTTTGGCTTTTTTTTTTTTGTTCTTCAACTGTCAAAACAAGTATCATATTTTCACATGTATGGCTTGCATCATATATAACCTATGTAAACCAAGGGAACTGGGATTTTAGAGGAGGGATGGAAGAGGAGGAAAAACATTCCTGCTGCTGGGGCTGAGTGTGCCTGGGCGGTTGGGAAGGTGTGACCACAGCAAGGGGGCTGCTCTGAGCGGGGTCCAGCTGGGAGGAAGGATTTTGAGCTCTCATTCAAGTAGTCATGTCCTGGATGGCACCCACAGTTGTACTGGATTCACCAGGTGCAGCAAAGGAAAATCTCCTGGGAGTGGTGAGATTTGTTTACTGTTTTATTGATATATCATGTGATTCCACCATATGTATGGTATGATTTAGATGTATACTGCTGACGAGACAAATGGCCAAGCTCTTTCTCCTCCTTCTCCTTCTCTTCCTCCCTAGCTCCTGGCTGTGTTTCCTTGGACCAGTTTGTTGACTCAGGAGAAAGCCAGCCCATCTCCCACCCTCCCTGGCCTCCCCTTCTACATCCTGTGTTGACACCCTGCCCCCCCCACCCCCCCCACCCCCCGCCGCCATCCTTCAGTCATGTATGGCATGGCTGCATGATTGCTGAATTCAACGCAAGGGAGGGCTGCCCAAAAGCCACCTTTTGGTGGCTTTCTGAGTTGTGTAAAATTTAACACAGGAGTCCGCACCCTCAGCCTCTGACTTGGGTACCACATGCTGCTGTGTCCGAGTTCATTGCAAGGAGGGCATGCAGTGATCAGATGGGATCTCGGCTGAAAAATGGAAGTTTGCCTGCTGTCTAGCAAAAAGGTTTGTGAAGCGGGTATAATCATCAGTGTGCCTCTATGCCTAGAAAAGCTCCTCACCACACTCAGGAAGACCTTAGCAAGTCTGATTCACTGATAGATGACAGGCCTTATTTATGCTCTTCCTACCCTTCTGTTCCTCTCTGAGTTTCTGTATTTGGCAATCCAGCCTGAGATACCCTCTGGGATGCTTCCCACCCTGCCTTCTAATGATGCTAATGGTGAAAATGCATGACAGGTGATGTTTGGATGTTAGCTTGCTCATGGCAAAGAAAAGAGTATGAGCAGCCAAGCTTAAAACACTTACCATTTAAAAAAGAAAAAAAAAATCTGAATGTTTCTGAATGTTTCATCTGGAGACAAAGATATAGCTGTTACATTAGAAGAGTTTGCAAAAAACCCTAAGACTAAAAAGAAAAATAACGAAAAGTTCTGCTGGTTTTGGTCGGTCTTCCCCATGGACGGAGCCCCAATATGCTAATTGCCATGGAAGTGAAATTTGTTAGAAGTGCTGTTGGTGTGAATCTGAATGGTGTGCATTGTTCAACTTGTTAAGTGGAGCTTTCAAAGAAGAAAATAACCGGAATAGTTTACCAAGAGTAAAAAATACTATGAAATTAGTCATATGTTTCAGGGAGTCTTCATAAAGGGTAACCGTCCTCTTTAACCGGGTAAGAGAAATAAGAGCTGAGCATTTTGAACAGAAGAGGCATTTTAACATTTTATTGTTAGTTGTTTGTTTAACTTCAGTCTACATCTAACAAATCAAAGGAGGAGCCTTGTTGTGAGTTAAAGTGAAAACTTAATCTCAAAATCAGACATGTCAGTAAACCCAGAGGGATTTGCTCCCCAAGACATTTCAGAGCAACTCCACTGAGTTAATTCCATTTCTTTCCGCTTTTTCAAAGTGTTTCACTTGGAAATCAAGTGGGGCTTAACTCGGGCAACTCCAGTTTTGTGTAGTCATCACTAGTTTATCAGGCATGGACAGTACTTACCGAAAGATTTTTATTGCAGCTTTAATAAATAAAATGCCAAGCTATGTTTTTGTTGACGTTACTTTCTCAAGACTGAGAGGTTTCTAGTGGCCTTCAGGCAACTGCTTAATTTACCTTATGCACATTATAGTATTAAAACAACTATCTCCATCTCTGAAAGGAGGTAGAGATTAAAGGCCAGGAATAGCTGGCATAGCAGTTAGTTTGTGCTGATACTTTATTTTGGCAACTACCAGCTTTTTGACAGCATTTAATATTTGCACCTGTTCTTAATAGGGCATTAGTTTATATGTTTTCAGTAAAGATTTCCTTTCTTTAGTCACAAAAGGAGGAAATGTTAACATTGTGTTTATTTGTTCTTTCGGTTGTTTCTTGGTTGTGCTAAAAGATGTGCGTGCAGTGCAGGAGAGAAGGACGTCGGGTACAGAACTGGGTGGGAAGGGACTGCACAACTCAGAGAAAAGTGTCCGGATTTGGTCCATAGGGCAGAGGGAGATAATTATGGCAAGAAGAGAGAGGTGTGAGACAGTGAAAGTATGTTGGATTAGGAGCTCCTTTGGGGTAAGGAGAAGCAGAAGGGTGCATGCATCTGCTCATGATGCATACGGTTTGGCTTTTACCCATGTATCTTAAAGTTTCATTTCAACAGAGATTTGGGTTCACTTTCAAAATGCTAAGAAACTTTAAAAACACCTACCTCTTTTTTCTTTTTCTTTCTTTCTTTTTTCTCTTTCTCTCTTTCTTTCTTTTTCCTTTTTCTTTTTTCTTTCCCTTTTCTTTCTTTTTTCTTTTTTCTTTCTCTTTTCTTTCTCTTTTTTCTTTTTCTTTCCTTTTCCTTTTCCTTTTCCTTTTCCTTTTCCTTTTCCTTTTCCTTTTCCTTTTCCTTTTCCTTTTCCTTTTCCTTTTCCTTTTCCTTTTCCTTTTCCTTTTCCTTTTCCTTTTCCTTTTCCTTTTCCTTTTCCTTTTCCTTTTCCTTTTCCTTTTCCTTTTCCTTTTCCTTTTCCCTTTCTTTTCTCTTTCTTTTCTCTTTCTTTTCTCTTTCTTTTCTCTTTCTTTCCTCTTTCTTTCCTCTTTCTTTCCTCTTTCTTTCCTCTTTCTTTCCTCTTTCTTTCCTCTTTCTTTCCTCTTTCTTTCCTCTCCTTTTTCTCTTTCTTTCCTTTCCTTTTTCTCTTTCTTTCCTTTCCTTTTTCTCTTTCTTTCCTTTCCTTTTTCTCTTTCTTTCCTCCTCTCCCTTTCTTTTTTCTTTCTTCCTTTTTTTTTTCTCTCATTTCTCTCTTTTTTCTGGTTTTTTGTTTGTTTGGTTTTTTTTTTTTTTTTTTTTTTTTCTTCTTCAAAGTACTTTGCAACTGTGAGTTTCTTTTAGGTATACTGTTTGTAGAATGCGAATCCTGAACCTTCACATCTGCAGTGCAGACCTCTGACAGCATGAGGAAAAGAAGCAATTTTGATCATCTTGGGGAGCCAAGTGCTAGAAAGAAGCTTGATATATTGTTTCTTTGTGTTAAAACTGCTTGGTACGTAATAGCAAAATAATGGAGACCAGGACCCGAGTTTGAGCTTTAGGTCTGGGAGGGGAGTGTTTTCTGTAGGTTAGTGATAAAACAGCCAAAAAAGAATTACCTTGCATGATCAGTCCAAGAGTCTGTTAATTTATTGGCTTGGCAACAGTTGCATAGAGGTGCTACATGGGTGGGATAAAATTGCTTTCGTTTATAGGAAAGGATGAGAAACCATTGCTGTAAATAAAAGGCAAAGAGGAACCTAGAAACACAGTTAAAGCTCTGTTAAAAAGAGGCAGAAGCACAGATTTTCTGTCTTGCTTCCGAAAGAAAGATGAGGTGCGATCTAGTTGGAGTGATGACATTTAATTAAAATTGAGCATTCATGAGAAGCAAAAGTATGATTTTGTTGTTGGGGTTTTTTTCTGTAGATTTTCAGGTGGAAGCATACGTATGGTCATTGAAGCCTTCTGGCGAAGCTTTCCAGTATTTGGATTCAAATTAGTGCTGGTTGCAGTTCTCATAATTTTCTGTTAGAAAGAATGATAACAAGGCTTATAATAAAAAGGGGAAAAGATACAGGATAATATCACACAGCAAAGATGGTACTTGTTTGGTTTTTTTGTTGTGATTGTGGATTTTGGTGGGTTTTTTTCCTAGTTGCTTTAATAATTTATTCAGTGAATGTTACGAGTCTGGGATTAAGGAACAAAATATTGGCAACTGCAGAGATCGACCCCACTTCTGATTCACTCCCAGGAATGAGTACTCGTTTTGTTCTCAAGTAACCGCCTGGTACACCAAGTTAACATCTCTTGCCTGGTGTAGTTGCAAGAGTGCCCTACGGAAATGACACTATACCTTTCCTAAACAATAACAGAGCTGGCATACAACGCACGAATGAGTTATTCTTAAATCCACCCATGCTCACAGTATTAAAATGCCAAGCCAGGTTCGGACTTAAATACTTGGTCTCATTTTTTATTTTAGTTGTATAGTTACGGTCTTAGAGAGTTAGTAACTAAGTTAATGATGAATATTTTATGGAAAAAAAAAAAAACCTATTGTATTTCAGAAATTATGCTTGACTAATCCAAATGCAGTGTTACTATGTAGGCAGAAGGCAAATGCTGGTTCACTCATCTCACATGGTCTGAGACTGTAATGAGTCAAAGTATCATAGATTCATAGAATGGATACTTCCTCCATACGCCCCAAGTCCCCTTGTCCTGAATCTCCCAGCTGTGCTTAATCTTGAAGATCAGTGGATTATTCAATTGCCTTTCTTTTGGCAAAGATTAGTTTAAAAAGCTTCAAAAAGCCATCTTCTTGACAAAGCAAAGTTTGAAGCTGGCTTCAGAGAGCATCTTCCAGATGGAAGCAGGTGGGCCGCTGTTCCCGTGTCTTGGACACATGGGACACATTTTTTGAGTTAGTGTTGTGTTGGGATAGCTGTTGGAATCAGGCTAGGAAAGGTTTCCTACCACTGCTTTATGTGTTTGCATCTTCTTGTGTGAGTTCCGGGTCCTGGCCATTTTATTTTCTGAATTTTTGCTTGAAGGATAACATCAAGATTGAAACTTTCTGTTACTACTAAGTAAAAGTATAATTAATATAGGCCTAATGCTTTGGCAAGGGAAAAAATATCCCCAAACCAGATGCTGGTGCTAATTGGACACTGAATCGCTTCAAATCATTCATTAGCCTGTAGGTACATTGTTCCCAATCACCTGCAGTTTCATTTCAGTCAGAAAGTGATAAGATAATCTTTTTTTAATTAAGGTGGCAATATAAATTAACCTGTCAATAAATGACATTAACTTTTTAAGCAGCGCAGTTACAAGTGGATGGATTCGTAGCACTGTTACTTAGCCAAAAGAGAAATATTGGATCCAGTGCTGAGTTGTTAAATACTAATGAATAATTTATTTAATGAATTTTGTCTTCCTCTGTTCGTGGTGTGACTGGCAGAGCACCAGTCTTCTCCAAATGTTCCAATGTTCAGAATTACTCCAATTTTTGAGGCCTTATTGCTTTGATTTGCTACCCAGGTTGCTAACTCCTTTGCCGTATTCTGGGCTAGATAAATACCTTATCTGTTACCTTCTCTGATCTGTCTGAGAACCATTTTTGTATTATAGGTTTTGGTGGGAATACGTATTGGTAATTAGTTTTTAAATTTAGTTTCTGTGGAAGCTTAGCATGTGTGGTGTTCTTTAAACCTAATTGTGTAAATGATCATGAAAGTGAATGCGCAGTGGCTCAGACATCAAAGAGAATTAAAAATATATTGAACTGCAGAAATATTTTATACTGTATTTGGTTGGATTCAGGTTATTATTCTCTTTTACAAGATTAATAGAACTTTTGGAAGAAAAGTGAACTGTCTCCAAAAGCATTACTGGAAGAAAATTGGCTTCCAGTGCATATCTAGTGTAAAGAAATATGTAATAAAATTATTTCCAAGATTTATAAGCGCTTGTACTAGAGGAGTAAAAGCTGTAGGTCCAGCTGTTTATTACTGAACTGTCGATTGCTGAACCAGCATTCTTCAGAAGATGCTCTGCATGTGTAGTATTTTTTGACCAGATTTAAAAACAAAACAAACACTATGAAGTATTCTGGTGTGCTGGGCTGCAGAGAAAATGAAGTTCAGAGTCCGTGGAAGGGGGAGCTCTATTGGGATGGGGCTTTTTGCTGGAAGTGTTGCTGAGATCTGAAGAGATAATCATGAGGCGTATATGGAGTTGATGAGCATCATTGCTGCTCTAGTTCATGGGCTGCTGCTGTATTTTAAGCTCATGTGCTCCTGCTGCTGGCTTGCCCCATGCCCTGCAGTAATCTGGTTTGCAGGAAGACTCTTGACATTTTATGAATCTGTTTTGTGCTTATTTTTCTCTTTGTCTGTCATCTTCTGACATTTGCACACGATTTAAAATTGTGACAGCGCTGTCCTTATATCTTGCTACATCATCTGCTTCTTGAAGGCTACCAAATCTGCTTCTGCTGGAAGAGATTTTGTTGTGTCTTTTTTCTCTCACCCTGTAGCAGACAGTTAAGTTTGGAGGTTGTTACTGAGGTCTGAGGAGATGGTTTTTCGTTTCTAAATGTGAAAGAAGGGGGCACATGCAGGAGCTCATGTATAGACTTGGGCAGAGGCAGGAGAAAAAAGGCTTTGGTATTCATTGCTGGACCTCCGCTGGGAGCGGCTGTGGGACGGAGGTCAAAATATTTCAAGTGCAAATGTGGCTTGCGTAGTCCCTGAACACAGATTGTTTGACTTACCTGGTCTGTCACAGACAATAGCTTTTATCTGGTCTTTAAAATCAATTGGTGCAATAATGTTTATGGCACACTGGCATTTACTGAAGGTCTCTGTCCTGTAGGAAACCAGGACCCAGGTCCTGAATGTACATGCTTTGAGCAGTCAATTATTTGATAGCTGGCCTTTTTCCTGCTAACTGTTTCCATGACGTTGTATGTGGTGTTACCCACAGGCATATTGGGATGTTGAAGTGGAATTTTTTTTAATTACTATTTTTGATTGATTTGAGAGGGCGTGGGGGGGCATGAGGATCTACTAGTGAAGATTAAAGAAAAACAAAACAAAACCACACCACAAAACCCCAAGCCACAATGATCTGAACAGTGTGATTCAGTTGCATTTATTCTCCCTTTGTAAAATATAATAATTACTTTTTGATTCTTTTTTCCTGTCTGAATAATTGCATTTTGTACTCGAATGTGTGTTCTTCTGAATTACTCACTTCTTAATGGACTTCCTGCTTAACTGCTTGTCTTCTTCTGTGCCCTTCATAGTAACATAAACGTTTGTATTTTTCTCCTGATCCCTACTTTTTGTATATTCTCCTACAGTTCGTACATTTCAGCAGTGCTTCGAGCTCCCACTTTGTTTTGACTGAGTTCAGGATAGGTACCAAAGGCTGTTGATTTTCTGTCAGTTGGCAGTTTCACCTCTTTTAAGGAAGACTAGGCAAACTCTACGTTACTGTATAATACTGTAGCAGTGAGGGCAGGAGAAGAACTAATATTGCTCAGGGACTTCCAAAGGATCTGTAGCCTTGAGGAAAATGTGGATTAAATAAAACAATTTTTTTTATTTATTTTCTTTTTTTTTTACATTTCTAGTGGTGCTGTGACTCACCAGGAGGTGAGAAAATAAGTTGATTTTCCTTCAGCCTCTTGCTTTGCTTAGGTTGTGGAATGGTAAGTAGAAGATTAAAGGTTGGCCGGTGTGGAGTTTCATCCTAAGTGGAGGAAGCTGCTCTCAGCTCAAAAAAGCAGAGAGCTGTCTGTCTTCTCAGGGGGAAACACTTCACTAGATTTTGTGCTCAGATGGGAGCAAACCTGGTTGCCTAGAACTGAGGTAGTCTGAACATCAAAAAATGCTTAACTTGACAGAGTGGTCTTCTCTCCCTCTCTGGCAAAAAGATACTCTTATAAATTTAAATTAGTACCATTTTAGCATCAGAAAAGAAAAGGAGTTCATAGTTGGTTTCTGCACTTGTGAACATGAGTGCAAAACTATTTTCTTAGCATCAGGCACAGGTTTGTGTGCTGTGTGGAGAGGTAGCTGTGTGCTGGTCTGCCGTCAGCCCCTTTTTCATCTGTCTGTTGCTATCGACAGGCCAATTGTAAGAGTCTCCACTTCTACTGATTTTATTTTTCAAGTGTGCAGCTTGTCTGGTCTACCTGTTAGGGATTTTAATCTTGAAAACCAAAATCTTTTCAGTAGGAGAGCTTGGGTGTACTTTGAGCTGCATATGCCTAAATGAAGGTTTGTGGCTTTGGTGGATGGGATGCGTTTTGGTCATTCATGATTGATTTAGTTGCCAGTCTGGAGTTACTAAATGAATGGAAGTTCTCTGAAAGAGAGACAATGCCAACAGTCAAGTGCCTATTCTGAGCTTGCTCATTATGCCAGACAACAAAAATGTTGTGAAGATGCATAACACTTGCATTGTGATTAGTTGCATCACTTATTTATGTTCTGCAAAATAAACACATTTAGATGGCTGACCATGATAAGCACTTCAAGAAGTAATGGTCTTTAAGTGTCAGCAAAGACACAATTAAGCTGAATGTTGAAAAGATCTTCACAGCTGTGAGTACAGTTAATCAATGAAGTGGGTTCTGGGAAAAGCCAGTGATGTTCCACATCAGTCCTATATTTTTGGGTCCAGGAAGAATGTAATTAATATCCTACTGAAGGTGGTGGAGATCAGCCTTCTGAACCTCAATGGGGACAGCAACCATCCATTAACCCACTGCCTCTGAAGCCTTTTGGGGAGCTGCTGTGCTGTAACCCTGCTGGGGACAGGGACAGGGTGGGTTAATTCACAAGGTGACATGTTTTTGTCATTCATAGGAAGAAGGATTGCTAATAGGAAGTTGGTGATAGTGTGTTCAGCAGTGACATAGTCCACAGTGGCATGGCAGTCATGGTACAAATCATAGAATGGTTCAGGTTAGAAGGGACCTTAAAGATCATCTAGTTGCAACCCCCCTGCCATGGGCAGGGACACCTCCCACTACACCGGTGGGTTGCTCAAAGCCCCATCCAGCCTGGCCTTGAACAGTTCCAGGGATGGGGCATCCACAACATTCTCTGGGCAACCTGTTCCAGTGCCTCACCACCCTCACAGTAAAGAATTTCTTCCTAATATCTAAATCCTTGGGCTCTTTGTTAATAAGAGGAAATGTTGTTTTCCACAAGAAGTTTTATGCTACTGTGTTTTAGCTATGAATGCCTTGATCTTCAGAGCATTGTGAGCCTGTATGTTACAGCCATAGTTACATACCTTAATTGCTTCATCTCCTGTTTTTACGAACACTGGTGGTAAATTGATCAAACTCTGAGGTTTCACTTTCTGCATGGTGGGTAAGATGACGGAATGAGCCCCAGACAGGCTGCTGTCATCTGAGCAGGTCTGCTAATTTGGGGTTATTGGAAAGGGACAGGAGACATCCAGTGGATATCCAATTGTGCTCGCTTTGGCAGCACATACACTAAAATTGGAATGATACAGAGAAGATTAGCATGGCCACTGCGAAAGGATGACAAGCAAATTTGTGAAGCGTGCCATGTTTTTGTGTAGTGGTCACGGCACCAAGCCCGTCAGGGTTCAATGAGCATCTAGATGACGCTCTTATGGTTTAGTGTTAGGTAGTCCTGTGAGGAGCAGGGAGTTGGACTCGATGGTCCTTATGGGTCTCTTCCAACTCAAGATATTCTCTGATTCTATGATTCTTACGAACGGCAGGGGAAGCGAAAAGAGAAAGAAGTCAAGTTGGCAGACAGCGAGGTACAAGGAAACCACAAAATAAAATAGAAAAGAAGAAATCACATAGCAAAAGGAGGGGTTGGAAAGACTAGGAGAAGTGATGGAGAATGATATTAAATGATGAAGGAAATTAAGGGTGAAGAGGAATGCAAATAAGTGAAAATCAGAGAACCAAATTGGGAGAGGAGGAGGGGAAGAAGGCAGTGATTTAGTAGTGGTACACTTTATTTAAAAAATAAAATAAATTATTGAAGTAGCATTGACAGCCGGCATCTATCTATAACAGCTGTGCAAACATGCAAAACCCTCTATTGAGAAAATTTCTAATATGCATATCAGCAGATGCTTTACTTGGAGGGCTTTATGTAAGCCATAGGCTTACTGTGTCTTATTTACTGGCCCTTTCTTTTTAAAGATAGCTTGGGGACAGTGGTCTGGCAAGGTGAGGATGATGGACTTGGAAATCCTCTCTCCCATTCTATATTACTACTAATGTAAGCTGGTACTACTACTAAGTACTGCTAAGGTAAGCTGGTAGTATAGACTGGTACTGAACCTTTACTACTAGATGCAAGATTGATGCTAAATAAGTTTCTGTGCTTAAGTCCTGTGCTTCATTCCCCTGTTCTTTCCAAGAAGTTTTATAACCACTTTTATTTTGATAGAAAGTTTGGCTGGTACTTTGTTTTTTCAGACTCCAAAACCTAACATTGTTAGGCTTTTCTCCACAAAGATTAAGACCAGAAAAAACTGAGTTACAAATAAAGAAGGGTTACATTTTGCTATGTAAACTATGTATAGAGAAGAGCCATTTTTCTGGATACTCATGGTAAAGTGGAAAATCCTGACTGGTGTGAGTTACCGTAGTTCCACTGCTGATTTATGAATCAGGAACATAAGAAAGAAGTCTGTCATACCTTTTGCTTTTCAGTTGATGTATAACTAACTACTTACATCCAGCTTCTCACCTCTATTGGACTCTTATCTTGGGTAAAGTGAAGAAATAGAGTGAATGCATTATTGTCTTGAGGAACTAGATGCTTCCAAAATGTGTGTGATTTGGATAGGTATACAGTAGTAGAGTGACTTTCACTCTAACCAGTCCTATTTATGGCTAGGAAAATGCACTTGAAAGTTAAAATCTGTGGTGTTTCAGAGAGTAACATGTCTAGGTGCTGTTGAAATTCAGTGGGATTTTGATGAGTAAGTTGTTTTTTGAAATTTATGGTCCTTAAACTCACAAACAGCTGTAAATGTCGCCTTGCAAGCCTTTGTTTTGCTTTGGTTTGTGCTGTCACCTGGTCTCCTCTTCATGTTTTTGAACAATCACCCTGTAGTAAATCAGACCTGTCTGGACATGTGCCCCTAGATAGACAACCTCTATCAGAGGTATGAGAATTAATGTAGATTAATATAGATTTAAAAAATGGTGAGCTTAGTTTTCTCTGCTAGTTTAGGTTATACTTTGTATTGCCTTTTGAAGAAGTGCTTTCCAAGATCACCTTTTTGGAGAAGTCTTTGTGCAGTCCTTTCTGTTTACATTTGGTAGAGCATTCACTCTGATTTGGTCATCTTCCAGTAACAAATTTCTACGTGTATGATTGATGTTTGGGGTTATTCCTCTGAAGCATGAGAACTGGTTGGTTACTTCCCCCACCCTCTGCTCCTATATATTTTGTTAAGGTTTTGTATGAACCATCAGTACATATATTCTTGAAGTTGAGTTTTGTTGTTAACTGGGTGGCGATTATAGGCAGTCAACATAATCTTTTGAGTTTCTGCAGACAAGCATGCAGCTGGTGCTGCGTTTGGTGGAATCCTTGGTTGATACAAATAGGAAATTGTGATCTTATTCGCTTATTTGTTGTTGCACAAGATGGTATGTGACCCGGAATGAAACTGGGCCATGGCTGGGGCCCTCTGCAGAGAACAAGCATGGCTATGTGACAGAGATTGAAAGTCATGAAGGGGTTTAGTCCCTGTTTTACTTCCATTTGAGAATTAATAACAGAAAAGAGGACTGATTTAGAGGTTTTAACTCGGTTGGTTCAAGTGGGGTAAATGGAACTTGCAATAATAGAACAACTGCTGTATTGTGCACATAGGTCATGCTTCCAGTTTGAGGAACCTCTGAATAAGGTTCGAGGTGCCTCCTTATTGCACCTCTCTGCTTGTTATGACTAGAAGTAAAGCAGTTGAAAAGAGGAGTTTCCTCAGTAGGCAAAATAGAAAAGTCTTGATCTGAATACAAAACTCCTGTTACTTTTCCTAGAATTATTCAGTGAGGGACATACTAGAAAGAAGGGTGACTTCTTAGCTCAGAATAAAAATGAACAAATCAAATATTGAACTACCAGGTAGTTGACATTCTTTCAGCTCTTAGATTTTTCCCTCCTTACACGTGTCTTATCTCATATCTATAATGTTAATTAAGTTGTATTGCGGTCAGTAGCCTTCAGCAGATTTAATTTCCATCAGATGGAATGTATGTTCTTCAGTCTGTCTTCTACTTCAGATAGGGAAGAAGGGAATATTTTTATTGTCTGGGCTTTTTGTTTTTTTTTTTTAGTTTTCATTATTTTTCTTGTGTTATTGGTGGTGGGGTTTTTTTTTGTTTGTTTGTTTTTCCCTCTTGTTCATCTGGGGGGAAAGGCGGGTGTTTGATAAGTGGACGCCTTAAGTTTTCACCCAACCTCCATATCGAAAAACCACAAACCCCCCATATTTGAAGAGGCAATAATTAACTTGCAGCAATTTGTTTCAAATAGGAACAAACAGGGAACTGGCTGATAGTGAAAAGCACTAATAGGTGATTAAATGTTGAATAAGCAAAAATATGAAAGTTGCACTGCTACGTAGAATGCCCTTGATGATCTGTTTCCCCACCAGGTAGGCATTTCCTTAAAAGAGTATGGAGGTACAGTGCACATGGAATCAGCAACTCTGCCTATACGGAAGGAAGATACTTTAATTCTTCATTGGAAGTGTGAACCGCAATCAATAAAATGGGGGGGGGGGGAAAGCTACCAAATGAAAGTGTAGGAGGACTGGTTGTTCAGCAAACACTTATGCACTTAACTACCTTAGGTGTAACTAACTAACCATATGAGCCTTTGCCAACATGAGTATATATTGCATAAAAACTCAGGATGAAGCCAGAAGGTAGAAAAATTAAATCTTGGTTCATGCAAGAATAGCTCGTAGTTTATTACTCTGCCTTTCAATTTGAAAATGCTATATTTATGTTTATGATCTATAATTAACATAATTCTCTGGAGAGCATTACTTTGTCATAGCTTAAGCTTCCAAAATTGTGTCCTTAAATTTACAATTTTTCTGGAATAGAGTTGCCTTGGTTTTGCCTTTGTCTGGAGATGCTCTTATTGCAGATTCCATTGGAGATTAAACAGAAAGAAATGAGGTTTCTTGTCTTTATTTCCAAAAAAAAGGCGGATTGCTGTCTTTACATGATGTTATCTTCTTTTCTCCACTAAAAAGATAAGTACATAATGGAATGGCATCAACAATGGTAGATAGAATAGAAGGACTCTGAGAAAAACTTCCACAATATTTTCTTTTTAGAATCTTACTCCACTGCTGAATGTTACATTTTTAAGGCTTCATTTTATTGAACTTTTATGGTTCTAACAAAGACGATAGTGATTAGTGAAAGACACGGCCATAGACAGCACTTTTCTTGAACTCAATGTTTCCAAGACATTTTCATTTAGAATGGCAGCATGTCTGTCTCATTACTTGTATCGTGCGTTTTCATTATGACTAGGAAGAATAACCTTTTCCTTCCTTGCTGTCTTGGAATGGAAGATCTTTGCAACAGAGACTTCTTTCCTTATGGTGTACAACGCAATTACTGTGTGGAGAATGCTCCTGAAATATAAATAATGTATCGATAGGAACTGTAGAACCATGTAGGTGGAGGACAAGAAAAACTGAATGTTTGCCAGGCTCTTTTATTATTTATCAAAGCTGGTGAAATCGAGTTGTCACAGCCCAAGATACTCAAGGATCTCAGTAAAAGCTATTCCTTTTGTAAAGTTTCTTTAACTAAAAATTACAGTTGCACTAGTAATTTTCTTTAAAGGATTGCAGGCTCTAGGAAGTTGGTTATAGTTTTGTCGTTTGCTTTTTGTTTCTTGTTTGTTTGGGTTTTTAGAATAGATCTTAACCTATACATTTTTGCTGACAAGTTCAGAAATTATAGATTTCTGCCACATGAAGCTCTGATACAATAGACAGCATAACTATTTTTAGTTAAAAACTTGTTTGTATTTTTAATTAAACTACCAGGTTTTCCTCTGGGGATCATAGAGCTAGTTTATAAAATAGACTTAGCTTTAGGATGTTTGAAAATCCATGCCCTTAATGCTTTTGGATTCCAAAATAGTTTTAAAATCTGATTGTTAATAACCAGAAAGTTAGCTGTATGCAATGTTAGCAGAATATTTTTTTTATGTCAGTATTGCACGTCAGGGCTTGGAGTGGCAGTGTTGATTATTTTTAAAATTGCCCCAATTGGCTTATAATGCACGTGTGATATATAGTGTTCCCATAGAGTACTGAACGTAAATACAAGTGTACAGATAGCATGTGGCCATAAAAGAAGTAGAATGGTTGCAGGTATGTTGAGACACGCCAGTAAGAAGAAAGAGAGCCCTGTAATAAAATCTCATTGAGGATGCAGAGAGTATCTTTCAGCATTAGGCATTCTCCTCATGTTTCACGTAAATGCATCCTCCTCTCACGAGAGGATGAACGGTGCATTTGCACTGGCTCATTCAAATTGAATGTTCGTAAAAGAGTCTTGAGAAAACATTGAACAATCTGGTATTTTTTAAAGACAGGAGAAAGGTTAAGCTGTCTGCTGTTTAAACTGCTGTTTATTGGATATTTATTTGCTGACCGTGTGCATTGAAGGTGGTGAAAGCATCATTGGCAAGATTTCGGATGGCTGCATAGCACAGGTCAGGATTACATCAAACTAAGGCTGTTTTTACAATAAAGTTTAGATCTTCATAAGTAACTCAGTGTGTTGTTTTTATATCTGAGGATAGTTAGATTGTATTTTGCTGGCAGATAAAAGAGGGTAGGATGTGCCTTCTCTGTGTCCTTTCCCTTTCTCTCTCTGTTTGACAGCACTGCAGCTTTAACTTTGCTGAGAGCTGTAGTAAATGCGAAAGTAGATAACAGCATTTACTAACCAGAACATTTATTAAAAATAATTAAAAATAGACTTCACTATAAATGTTTTGTTTCTATTATTTTGTTTGCGCTTTCAAAAATAGCGTAGAGCTCACTGAACCCAAACTTGCCAATTTTCTCTTTAATGCACTGAGTGGCTGCGTGGAGGAGAGTCAGAGTCACTCTTTTAGGCGAAGCACAGCATTATCTTGCAGTGCCTTAGGCATATTTTAAAAGCATCACCAGTTAATTATAGAAAGAAGAAGTAAGGCTATACGTGCACACTAGATTTAATCTTGCATTGTTCTCACAGTGAAGAGATTTATAAGAACCAAGGAATTTTTATGCTATTCCGAATTATTTGCTTAATTCTCCCACCCTGCAATATACACACACAAGACCACCATCACCTACGTATATAGATGAATATCAGAATTAATGCCTTCACTATTTCAGCAGGGCATCTGTTTAACAGTGTCTTAAACATTAAGGAAAGTCTTGTGTTATAAACGCTCCTGAGGTGTTGGCTTTTTTTCCTTCTCTATCTCTGCATGCCCGCTCTCTCTCTGTTTTTATTTTCTTTCTTTTTTGAAGGCACCCTTTTCAGGGCTTTAATGCTGATTTATTATTTTTATTATTTCTGTATTTATTTTTCCCTGTATTTCTCAAAGATAGAATAAAATGTCTTGGAAGACAACTATGAAACCTTGTGTTCCTGGATGTGAAGTCTTGCTTGTTTAGTGAAAGTAGTCTGCAATGTTTGCTCAAGGGAGTTGTCGCCCTGAGAAAATGTTCAAAATAAGAGTGAATTACTTAAAAAATCAGTGTGTGTATGTATTTTATATGTAAATATATGCTACAGACATGGTGTCAAGAGCTGGTTTTGATTGGTCTATGTGAAAGAGACATGTATAGTAGTTGTGTGAGTGGCACTGTCTTCAGCTGGCTTAGACATTCTTCCGTGGGCATTTTGGATCAGAGATTCCTATAGGAATAACATGCTCTCACATGCAACTAACCTGGGGGCTGACTGCTCCGTTTGGATGATTTACTGTAGAGCTGCTGTATGCGATGACATGTTCTTTATGTGCTTGGACAATTTGATTGCATTAGTGGTCTTGGGTGCATGGCAGAAGCCAAGTGGTCCTGCTGTCATTACTGGTAGAAAACTATGCATCAGTAAGTAAACTTATGAAGGCTATATAGCATTTCAGTACTGGAATGTGGTTTTGGTTTGGATTTTTTTGGAACAGGAAAAACAGTATTGCACTGGGTTGTGTGTGTGTGTACTGTATAGACTGCAGTGACACTGGAAATCAGAGTAAGCCTGGAATCATATGACTGTAAAATATGCTCCAGACCTTGGTAAATGCTTTCTGTGAGTTTCCCAAGTATCTGTTAAATAGGTTTCCAGAAGGCGTGGTTTGATTATATGTTTGCATGAAAGTGTTAAGTGAGCAGCACACAGTTTATTCAGTCCCACAAAGATTTGTTCCAACACTCTCCCCTGCTACCTCTGTTTCAGCAGCTTGTTGTGAAAACCCTAGATGTTACGTTCAGCTTCCAGTGAAAGAGGCTGCTATGGAAAAAGGCACGACATGAAGCCTACTGAATTATTACGGTCCAAGGGATGGCTTTGTTGCCCCCATAATTATCAGATGCTCTGGATTTGACTATGTTTGTTGCTTGGTGCAGAATGACGGGCAACTGTGTAATGTGCCAGTGTTTGTGGTGGTGAAAAGAAGTGATGCCAGTTGAGACTTGCACCACTTCCAGTACTGGTTGAAAGGCTGAAAGATACTGTTTCCTAGACTGGACAACCTCTTCCTATCCCATACGCACAGTGCCTCTTGAGTGCATTCAATCTTACGCTGTTAAATTCATGTAAGTTTGGAGGGGATGCCTGTTTTTGGTTGTTGTTGTTGTAGTTTTGGGGGTTTTTGTTTGTTTTGGTGGTGGTGTTTTTTGTTTTTTTTTTTTTAATCAACCCATTTTATATTCTTTGAAAACTGGGAGTAGAACCCCAGTATTATCTTAAATATTAATTAACTTTCAGTACCAGAAGATAGCTTCTTGTTCTTCTGAAATCTGATGATTAATGCTTTTGTTTACTTCTGAGGGATACGTTGTTTGTCATGTCACCACTGAAGTCCCGTTCCTTCACCAAAATGGGTGTTGTTGGCTTTGCACAGGCAGACGGTTCCTTTTTGCTTGTCCAGAATCCAAATAGAGAATGGAGTTTAAAATTTGAATTAACCTTTGAACAGTATTTAACAATTAAATCTTAACACTGAATTTCAGTAAATTAGAATTATTCCTTTCTTCTGACTACTTGTAAAAAAGACGAAGATGATGACATACCATTTTTCTGCAATAGCATTAATTAGCTTTTTCTTCTGATAAGCTCAGAGAGCTCTAATTCTGAAATAATAAAAAACTAACCAGTCAGTCAGCAGCTCTGCATGTCCATCTTTCACTGTTGAACACTTCAAACATTTGCATTCTAGGAGAGCTGTCAGTCAGTTCTCAATCAATATTTACAGTATTCAACTTTCTCAGAGAAGGTACAGAATATTTCCGGGTATATTATAATGTACACACCACCTGTGAGTGAGTGCAGCCTTTCACTCGTTGGTAGAGAAATGTCAGAGGGGCTGTGGGGTTGTCCCTGTATAGTTTCAGGATGGCGATAGAAGAGGTAGCCATTTATAGAGGATATGACTGAGCTGTCCCAGAGAAGACATAAACTGGTACATTAGAGAAGATGTAAAGAAAATCAGAGTTAAACTTGTTTTGGGAAGGGTTCTTCATTATCTTTTGGAAAGTGGAACTTTGCTGCTGATGCCCATGAAATTGTCCATTTATAATAGTCTGCTTTCACAGCAAGTTTATATGTTGGTGTTTGTATGCTTACATTGTAAATGCAAGTACCATGTCTGCTTCTGATGGATGCCTACTGAATACAAAGGCAGACTCCAAGGAAAAGAGTGCTCTTATGTTAAATTTAGTCAGTAGCTTACTCATTTTGCAGATGAAAAAAAAAAAAAAATCTTCACTCTTGCTGGGATGTTGAGGATAGCTGGCGACTCAGTGGTTTTCAGAAGCTCTAGTTCAGGGAAAATACAGATATTGCTAGAAAAATAATATGAAATAGTAATTTACTGAGTATTCTTAACATACACTTTTTTCCTAGTTACAATTTAGTTCAAGAAGGGAAATATTGCAAATGGAGACAATAGTAATAATTGAGGTGGTATTTGAAGTTGCTTTTTCTGTTTAAGATGGAGTAATTTGGGAAGGTTTTGGCCATTTTTCCACCCTTCCGGCAGGGAACTAGAGGTCTTTTTAAACTTGTAGATCTTGTGAAAATCTACAGCTGCATAGAGAGTAAAGGCTGAAAGTTGTGCTCGTGCTCCGAGAAAGAGTGGGCTCAGCCCTGATTCTTTCTGGTGACTGGCCAGGCAGCTTGGAGGTGTCCACAACTTGCCTTTTTGCCCAGCTATTCTCAAGGGAACCCTCTCCCTTCAAGGGAAGAGAGGTTTTTTTAGGGAAAGAAAGGTAGCTCCATGTCTGGGGACAGCTGCTTCCATGGAAGAGAGCTCCGGCGCAAGAGCCTCGGTGGTTGATGAAGATTCTTCCTTTGAGATCCTGAAGAACCATTTAGGATTGTAATTTCATTTGGTTTTAGAGTGTTACTATTACTCTGTGATGAAGAAACAAGGTCCTGGAATTGATGGACTCATATTAGACTACTGGATTGTACATTTAGTTGAGTATATGCAATGTACATCAGTCGAATTTCATTGAGGAGGATGCTATTAGAAAATGCTGGGAATGAAATTAAAGGGCAATTACAACTCAATATTTTTTTAAGTAGAGTTTTGACTAAATTGAAAGGTTATTTGTCAATGAAAGCAGGTCACTGAAGTTCATGTTCATGTGTATCAAAGGGATAAGGCTATAGGTGTCATGGAAAGTAGCAGCAATACAATGAAATTCTTGTTGCAGATCAGGTTGTCTTACATCATATTTTTCTTGGTCTTCGAAAATCCTTGGTTTTAGTCATGGTTTTTGTCTTGTTTTGTTAGACTTTTCCCCACTCAACATTTAAGATGCAGAAAATGTAAATGTCAGTTCCATATTAAGGATTAGCTTTGGGCTTGGAGAAGAAAGCATAAAGTTAATTGAAAGGTCATAAATAAATGAATGCTTTTCTTGTGCGTGTATGTGCGTACACTTCTAAAAAATCTTTTTGTAGAGAAATAAATTTTTAGTTTATAAAGAAGATCTGGACAAACTTATTACACTTGTTGAGCAGATTGTAGGGTTCTCCAGTTGTCAATTACTTGAGAAAACTGTTACACAACTTCAGGAGCTGGCAGCAGAAAGAGATGCCATATTCAGTGCTAAATGAAAATCAATTTCTAATAATTTTAACAACTGTTATCAAATACTTAATAAAAGGAAAAGGAGAACAAGAAAAAAAGGATGTTTATTGCAAAAGGGACAGCATTTCATGAAAAGTTTGTGGCTGTTTATGGTGCCGTATCTTGAAACAAGTTTGATTTCTCAGTTTCAGTGAGGCTATACAAAGTAAAATGCCTACCCTGTGAAAAGAGGAGTTTGCTCAAGCCCAGAAAAGTGTTATAAAATTGTGTTGGTTTTTTTTCTGTTGCAATTTTTGATCCCCCGTCACTACAATTTTTTAATTTCAAAGACAGAAACCAACCAAAAATCCCAAGCACATAAAAGGGAAAGGTATTGAACAATCCAAGAGTTATAGCTTGAATGGTGCATCAAAAGCTTGAAAATAGTTGACAGCATAATAAGTTTGGTGTTGGCTGCCCTTAAATGTGTGTAAATGCTGGTAGACCACGTAGCAATAGGTCTGCGCAAGGGCGAGGTTTGCAGGAGTCCCAGCTGAGCTGCCTGGGGTGCTGGAGGTACCGTGCGAGACCCCTCTGAAAAGGAAGGTCTGCAGGAACTCTCTCTTCTGTGTTCAAACAGTTGCTATCCGGACCCATTGAAGTGCAATGATTTATAGTAGCAGCCTGTAACATACTTAAGTACTCTGGTGTCATAAATACCATTGTGCTTTTGGTTGAAGATTTAAATATAGAAATTAGCCAAGTGGTGATTTTTAAGCTATAAAATATATATGCTGGTTTTATGGAAGTAGTGAGCTAACACAAAAGCATGTTTTTAACATTCAAGGGTACTTTTTTCTTCAATACTGTAGGGGAAATGATGAAAAGAGACCATAGCATTTGCTGTAAATCTGAATTTCAGAAATATTTCCATTTTTGCATAATACAGTCGTGGGAATGAATATCGTCTTAGGAGCACAATAATTAATACACGTCTGTCATTTTAGAAAGAAGGTTTCCAAAAGATGTTTTTAAAATGTATGTGCTGTTGATTAAATATCAAAACTTCTTCAAGCACATACTACAGTTAAGTTGCCTTACTCATGGCGAACAAGTGATCTTGGCAGCTGTGAGTCCCACGACAGCACTGTGCAACCTCTGGCTCCACAAGATGGGAGGAGACCTTATAGCGGCCTTCTGGTACCAAAGGAGGCCTACAGGAAAAATGGAGAGGGACTCTATCAGGGAGTGGACGAGGGGGAAAAGTTTTAAACTGAAAGAGGGTAGATTTTGGTTAGATATTAGGAAGAAATTCTTTACTGTGAGGGTGGTGAGGCACTGGAACAGGTTGCCAGGGAAGTTGTGGAGGCCCCGTCCCTGGAAGTGTTCAAGGCCAGGCTGGATAGGCTTTGAACAACCCACTGGTGTAGTGGGAGGTGTCCCTGCCCATGGCAGGGCGATTGGAACTAAATGGTCTTCCCTTCCAACTCTAAGCGTTCTATGATTCTATGACAGCAGCGGTGTGCGGCCCTTCTGCTTCAAAAATTGAGCAACTGGCAGCTGGCCAGATGCAGAGAAGCCCCCTCTGGCTGGGGCAACAGGAACATCAGTGTAGTTCATGAGAGCAGCTGGCACTTCCACTAAGGTGGGGGGCAGGGCGGGTCCAGCCATGGTATAGGGTCAGTAAAATAATCTTCTATCACCTCCTTCAATCCCCTGGGTCTATAGAGTGATCTGAACTGTGATACTTCTAGTTATTTGTAGTCACTAGAGCATCTCATTGGGATTCAGTGACTTGGTGCCATTTAGAGCTGGTATTTCAAATTTCATGAATTTCCTGCGTAGGCAACCCAGAGGTAATGTGAGGGAGCACTTAGTTCATGTGAAAGGGCTCTGCCAAAAAACCCTGCACTAAATTGTTGTGTGGTGAGGATGTTTTAGATTTTGCAGAGTATTTTGTGTACAGTGTGCTCTAGATTAGCTATATTTTGAAGTATAATAGGAGGTTAAGGAGTGCAAATTTTATGTGTCTTAGTTACTGCCTTCTCACGTTTTTTTTCAGAGATTTTTCATACACTGTTTCCAGATGCAGTCTTTTTTCACAGATACATAGTTCATTAGTGGTAGGTGGAAATTTTCCTCTAATGAATGTCATCTTCCTTCTATTTTAATAATTATTAAAAAAGGGGGAAAAAAGTTTACAGGACAGGTGGCAGTTTATAGGCTGGACTTAGTGGTGGGTTTTTTTATTCCTCTGTCTTGGTAACTATGAAATTAATACTGAATGGGTGCTGTGCTCAGAAAACAAATGTTGAACATAATTCCATTTTGAATTAAAGTCGCACCATGCTAGGGTGTATATAATTATTGATACTCTCTTGGGCCCTGTGAAACACCATATATCAGTGTTCTGGAGTGCAGCCCCCTTTTCTGGGACACTAGAAAACACTAATGGGGAATATATGAAAATGATGAAGTAGAAACTGGCTTTTCTTAGTCTTGTAGCCATGCCTGTTATAAATAGGTAGCTGTTATACCAAAGAAATCACTGTTCTGCACAGTTGAATTCTTGAAAGCTTCAAGATGTTTTCTTTTTGCCGAAAATATATTTAAACCAATTATTTGAGCAAGTCTGCAAAACTATTAGTAGTTTATACAAAGTTATAGAGGCCCAACTGATTTCTGAATTTCCCTTGTCATAAGCTTTCCTTTCATCTGTGCATCCACTGTATGTGGTGAGCTTGTGGCTTATTGCCTCTTTCAGAGGATGGATTGAAGCCGTGGTGATGTCTTTTCTGTAAAAACAACAGCCAGCTGTGATGTTCTGCTCTGCTTTTCCAAGGACTTCTTGTCAGATTAAATTGCAGATGATGAGGATAATGGATCCAAGGAAAAGGAGTGGGGGGACTTCTTAATGTATTAGAGCTGAGAGATGACAGAGATAGCAAATATAAAATAAGGAACAAGGTAATGAATGGAAAGAAAGGTTCCTTTCCAAACACTGGTGGCATAACCAGATGAAGCCAATATGCATTTGCAACTTAAACTGGTGTATTTTTCGTAGATTGTGTTTTTTCTGTCTTCTGGTGCATTTCCACTTTAGATGGAGGAAAAAAGTATTAACTTTCCTTGAGGGTTCTTGGGGGAAAAGGTCAGCTTCTTCAGAAAGGAATTAGTATCAAGGGATTACTTTTATATATTCTTTTAATATATATTTTTATATATATGTGCATATACACAAACATACACACATGCCTTGTTGGTGGGATTGGGAATTATTTTTTGACTTCTTAAGTTTTAAATACTTAATCCATGAAAAAAAAAATCACCTCTGGAGCCAAATTGTTTTGTTCTTTTTTTTTTTTTTTATATATATATTGATGAGCTATACCTCCTAACTGTCTGGCAGTGCTAAAGTGCAGTTATTTACATCTCTATGCTCGTATTTCATTTCTGCTCTGAGCCAAAGTGCTGAACCATAACAAATCTACAATGGAGAACATTTCTTTATAAAGATTGAGCACAGTAATTCTGCAAACTGGAATAGAGTTTATTTGACAAAGTGCTGGGGAAAAAAAAAAAAAGGGCAAATTCATCAACCCAGGCCCATATTCCTATCCCACTGCAGGGTGACGGTTCCAGCTCCCCACTTCAGGAGCATGAATTTTACTGAGCATAAAGGTTGGGCATTGATGTGTTAAGCTTGAACAGGCATCTGTGGTAGGCAAGAACCACCGACAGTTACAGTTCTCTGTCTTGGAACCTGATGCCTTGTGTAGACTTTTAAAAGCTCTATTGACAAACACGTAGTGGAGATAATTAGCCTCTGGAGGCTTCATTGAGGGACACACGGGGAAGCAGCTGCCTAGTATTGTAAGGATGCAGGGTCCTTTGCAGCATCAGCAGCGTAGGGCTGAAGTTCAATTCCTGTGACATAAAATAAGATCTGTAATTGCATTTTGTTGTATTTTATCAAGGACTTGCTGATGGCAACGTGAATTTTTGATAGACTCTGCAAGGCGTGAGGGAGGATGGACTTTCCTGGTAGTGGTAACGGCGGTATTTGCTGAGGCATCTCTTTGTTAGCTCTGAGCCATTAATAATGGTGAGTGATATTTGGAAACATGAGCAAAAAGATGTTTTTAGATGGGGAGGATTTGGTGGGAGGCAGGGAGGGCAATAAGAAAGCATTTCTCTGTGTGCTGCTGTGTCTTCTGACGAATGGCAGGATCCATTTGCAATGTGAAAATAAGGCTGTAGTGTGAAATACAGCCACAATGGGCTTCCAGATTTTAACTAGATTGTCTTTCAGTGTACAGAGTCTGACATGGCTTGTTCTTGTCCATCCATGCACATGAATGCCTCTTTAGAAAAGAATAACCCCCCTGTCAGCAGCTGGAGTGTTGCAGGGGTCCCATATCAGCCGTGCTTGAGAAAAAATTGCTTGAGAAAATACAGGAGCGAAGCCTGCTCATCCATAGCTTTGCTTGTGGGTACGATCACACCTTTTCCTTATTGTGTTGTGGGTTTTTTTGCATAATTTTTGATTGGAAACGTAAGACTCTAGCAATATTTATGTTGGTTATAACTTCTTTCTGTAAACTTGAAACTGAAAGGAAAACTTCCAGAAAACATAAATAGCTGAACAAGAGTTTGACTAATCAGATTGTTTGAAATGTTTTAAAAATGGATATGAAGACATTAAAGCTGATTCTAGAACTTTCCAGTTTATTCTAGTTTGTTTTTAAATTTTGATGGAATTATTATTGTTTGTTAGAATTATTATTTAACTATAAATATTCTAAAATGTCACTGGAGAAGAGAGGCAAAAAGAAAAAAGTTCCATTGCTATTTCCAGGATCATTTTAATTTGAATAATAATTTTAATAGTGAATCCTAGAACTTACCCAGGACTGAGACTGCACCATAGTGCCTGGGATGGCAAATAATTTTTAGCTCTGAACCAGTTTCAGTTTGGACTCATGCCTGTTATGTTTTCTAAGTGCAGAGCATGAGGATATGTGACAAGAATTTGGGTGCAGGAGAGCAGCATATCTATGGTTTGGAAGGAACAGTTGTCTTCCATAATGGGTAGTTTCTTAAATGAAATTGGAAATTAAAATCTGAGCATTGAATTCCATTGCTGAGCTTTTTTGTTTTCAGAAAAGTGTTTTGGTTTTCTCTTCTTATGCTTTGTGCTTGCAAACAAAAGAGGAGCTGCCTGTCTGTAAGAAGTAGATGAGAAACAATTTTTTTTTTTTTTTTTTTTTGTTGGTGTACGAAGTTCTCTCAGAAGCCAAGTAAGAATCTGAAAAACAGAGTAATTCTTTCCTCATCTTTTTTGATTTGTTTTAGGAGCTATTTGTTAGAGTGTGATACTGAGTAAACCATTTGTGTTTGCAGAAATTATTTAGGATTTTTTTTCCTGTAGTTGGGCATTTTAATGTCAAATATAGGTCTGTGCACAGTGACTATCAAAAGCCGTATTTCTGGTGCTTGCCCAGGCTCTACATTCCTTTCTTGTAAGTAGAAAACAGGAATTTTAGACCATCATAAGCACATACATATATATACACACACACATATATATGTATGTATGTATACTTGCTTTAAATATAGAAATGAAATTCTGACCTTTCTTCCAACGCTTGCCTTTTTTCAATTCTTGCCTTGCTCGCTGGCAGCCGCCTGGCTGGTCAGGATGAGATGGGGGCCGTTGGTGTCAGGGAGCGAGGTGGGCCAGGGTTGGCATTGCTTTAGGGTAGTGTAATAAGTAGTTATGATTTGTTCCTGGTAATTTTATGATTGCAGAAAAATTATAGGGTGACACGCAGTGGTTTTTATTTGTTTATTTCTTTAAACTTGGTACTTATTATTTTCTTTCAGTAAGTGCCTGCAAAAATACTACCTGGAAGACAGCAATCTTGAATATTATTTTATTTATTACAAGCAGCAATGGCAAGATCCTCCCCAAACCTCATTGCTTCTGTATTAAAACTAGTTTAGATCTCATTACGTGGCTTGGGGCAGCCCGGTAGCGTGGCGTTTGGTACCTTTGCAGGCGTGGGCGCTTGGCTCCTGGAAACATGAACACCCGGCTTGGGTGAGGACTAAAATCCCAGCATTTACCTCTCTTGTTACTCCCGTGATTGACGGGTGCTGCTCCACTTCATTTGCTGTAGAAAACCCTAAACTTACCCCTCTGTGCCCAAGTGAAATTATGTCTCGGTGTGGCAAGTGTGTTAACTAACAGCTGCAACTGGGCTCTTCAATGATGAGGCTGGAGCCTACTCATGTTATGTCTGTACAAATAAAAAGAGAAAGCAAAATCAGGTCACATAGCGTGCTTTTTCCCCTTGGCCAAGCAGGCCTTGGCAGTGTAGAGACCGTCCTGGTTAGGGTCAAGAGGTTCTCCCTCGCAAGACAGGTCCAGATGTGTGTTTTCATTATCCTGGCTTCCTGAATCTGGCTATTTTTTTCTATAGCTACGGATGTAAGGCCAAAGATCATCGGTGGCCACAGCCATATCTTCTTAGAAACATATTAAAACAGAACAAAATCACAACATTGTTTAATCCAAATCCTGAAGTCATTGGTTGCAATAAAGGTTGAATAACATGACTACCTCTTATAATGTTTGCAGTTTCTGTTTGGGAGCAATGGGATATCTGTCGCCTTACCTAGCCATGAACTATATAGCTATAAAAAGACATTAAAGGTAGTCATAATGCCCCATATACTGCAACTGGTGTGAGATCAAGACTGGATCTGAGAGAAGCGCAATATTTACTCTTAATCATATGTTTTCTTTTCAACAGTGTGACATTACCGAACAAAGTGTATTATTTTAGCTTATCCGCTAGGTTATGTGAGATAAATACATCAAGTGGTTTAACAAAGGCAGCTAAGGTGTGATCTTGCACAAAACTGCTTTTAATGTCTCCTTTGCCAGCTTCGTGGGTTTGGAGCTTCAACCTCTGATGAGTACTGTGTTGCTTGTATTTTAATGATGGAAAGGGACAGTAGGAGTAGAGAGGGACTGCATTGTGTTGGACACTGGCAGTGGAATAATAACCAGATTGCAGTATTCCCCTTGCTGCTTAAAGGTCAGCAGTTCCCTTTATATCCTTCCCAGTTTAAACTCCGAAGTTTATCAGCAGCATTTATGGTGTATTTTGCTAGCCCATCTAAAGTTTTCAAAAACTCATTCCAAGCTAGATATTGATGTTCTTTAAGTTTTCCCTCTCTTTAGGTAGAATTAAAGGCAACTTTTGTGTGAGTTGTTTCTTGGCTCTTCTAGCAAGAAGAAACTGGGTGTACCTTTTTTTTTTTTATATATATATATATTGTGCTATTGAAAAATGTGGAAAAGGAACTCGTAAAAGCTGGGTGAAGGTGTGGCTGACGCATAGCCATTATGTTTTGGAGAGCAGATCCTTTGAGAATGGTTGGGACTTTTTGAAGAAGCTTTTTGCTTGGAGGTTTGTGAATGTCATTCTTTGTATTACAGAAAGCAAAGGCACAGAACTTGCTATCACAAGTTGAAAAGTGATATTTATTGCTAAAAAATAGTGTAAACTGGTTTTACTCAGATGAATAACTCATTCTAGAGAAGAGTTCTCATGGGAAGGTTGTCACTGGGGGAGGATGAGAGAAGGAGGATCTCTGGACCTCTTAGGGTATTTCAGAAGAAAGATTAAAATAAATGATTCATTTCCTTGTTTATAGTCTGAAAGAGCAGATTTCGGTAACTTCTCAGTCTGCTGTTTTCAGGAATGAAATCTCGCCTTTACACCAAGGGTAGTAGAGGAACTTTGTTCAATAGTGTGCAAGGAAGGCAGTGTCATGCATAGGGTGGTTGATACCATTCTGGCCATTTATAGTTAGGGTTTGTCAGCCATTTCAAAAATGTATAATACGACTAAATGAAGAAACTTCAAAACATCATCCAACAGAGCTTTTTATTTAGGAAGCTGTGTACTATTGCATGTTCTTATTGCCATCAGTCCTTGTGGTGCTGTCATGTAAATCAGTGGCCGACTGGTCTTTCTCACTTTTATCACTGGCAGCGATTCATCAGCTGTGCCTTATCCAAAGGGCTTTTATTTTTTGCTCTACAGTCCTTTAACATGCTTCTTTCTGGCATTGACCCATGACTCTGGGTCCATCTCTCAGATACAGCTTGAAAATGTATTTACCTACAGGGCATGAATACAGTGGAAATTCATCCAGTTTGTCCAGGGACTTTTACCCGAGACTTGCTGGCACGTCCTGTGAACCTGGACTTTTGGAATGATTTCTTTTGTGAAACTCTGAAATATGGGAGTGGGTGCTAATGACTTTACAAACAGAATAGACTTTGATAGTAGATTTTGACATACTCTACTTCTCTTACTAGCTAGTAAGTGCATTACATAATTGAAAAAGTATACTATAATACACTGCAACATGGGCATCTCGCTAACAAGAGCTGCCAAGCTTCAGCATGGAGTCTCCATTTAAGATACTCACCGACAGACTCTGTCACAAACTCTTCTTAATTTAATTTATGTTTGCCTGTCTCCTCTATAACTCAACTGTATTATGAACTGCTGGTTCATTACCATGAGCCAGCAATGTGCCCTCCTGGCCAAGAAGGCCAGTGGCATCCTGGGGTGCATCAAGAAGAGTGTGGCCAGCAGGTCGAGGGAGGTCATCCTCCCCCTCTACTCTGCCTTGGTGAGGCTGCACCTGGAGTACTGTGTCCTGTTCTGGGCTCCCCGGTTCAAGAGGGACAGGGAACTGCTGCAGAGGGTGCAGAAAAGGGCTACCAAGATGATTAGGGGACTGGAACATCTCTTCTAGGAAGAAAGGCTGAAGGATTTGAGTCTCTTCAGTCTGGAAAAAAGACAGCTGAGGGGGGACCTTATCAACACTTAAAAATACTTAAAGGGTGGGTGTCAGGAGGATGGGGCCAGGCTCTTTTCAGTGGTGCCCAGTGACAGGACAAGAGGTAATGGGCATAAACTTGAGCATAGGAAGTTCCACCTAAACATGAGGAGGAACTTCTTTACCCTGAGGGTGGCAGAGCACTGGCACAGGCTGCCCAGAGAGGTGGTGGAGTCTCCGTCTCTGGAGACATTCCAAATGCACCTGGACGCGTTCCTGTGCAACCTGCTCTGGGTGACCCTGCTCTGGCAGGGGGGTTGGACTAGATGATCTCCAGAGGTCCCTTCCAACCCTATGATTCTATGAAAGGCATCCTTATCTTTATGTTAGTAGCAAGCTATCCAATAATAGAAGACTTGCATGTGGCACTGATGAGTAAGTATCATTTAGGTAAACTAAATATATTCAGAGGGCCTCTCACAGTTGTTAAAACGCTAGATTTAGAGAGCAGGAGGTAAGTGATGGATTTAGGTAGGGAAGTGTAGGAGAGTGTGCCTGGAAATTTAAGTAAGGAGTCATCTGCAGCGGTAGCTAAGAAGGGTCTTCAGTAATGCTAATGCACAGAAAGGCCTCCAGAGACTGTTCTCCCTGCACATTCCAGAGGCAAGGGAGAGAAAATGGCTCCTCCAAAAGGAAGTTCACTGCCCAAGCCGGATAGCAGCTGCTGCGTCCCACTGCTTGGAAGAGCCTCTTTTTCTTTGTCAGCGATAGATCAAGCTAAAGGGGACAAGCATCACTAAACCAAAGGTTGCTTTTCTGAATACCTCCCACAGGCTCTCCGAGGGCAGTGTTCAAGTGAAATATGTAAGAAGCACTTAAGATTTCTAAGAGACTTGGAGAGCTGTCTGCTCTCTCTGGGTTTGCCTGGATTTCAGAAGAGGGAAGAAACAGCGCAGTTGGAGATGTGCGGGTATGAGATCAAGTGGGGGGAAAAAAATGGAATAAAAAATGTATTACTTTCTTCTGAGACTGGCTGTCTTGTCTGTAACATCCTTCTCCATACTGCATGTGTGTCTGAAAGAAAGTGTTCAACAGCATTGAAAACCTGGGTTATGTAAAAAAAAAAAAAAAAAAAAATCTTTGCTCCAAGTTTAAAATTCCTTGTCTGTTCAAAAGCATGAGCAGAGGGAAGGAAAAGGAGAGGAGGGGTGGGTGCGGGGGTCTGTTGAAAGTGGGATTGCAGAAAGGGCATTTCTGCATGTTGGGCTTCTGAAAAGCACCGTGGCTGAGGTGAGTGGTGGTTGGTTTAGGTGGATGTTTGCTAGGAGAAATTGTATCGTGAGGGCTAGAGTTACATTTAACTCAGCTGGATAAAGGCTACAGAACGACTTCGGTTCCCTCTGTTTTCACACAAATTTTTAAGACTACTTAACATTATTTGCCTCTTCAGTAAAGGAAGTGCATCTTTGTGGCCCCCCTAGTGCAGATAAATAATTTTCCAGAGTGTTCTGTCTGAGACTGGATCATTTCACAGTCAGCTGTGTTCACATTTCCCGTGCAGTTGGAGTCACTGGCAGGAAGTGTCATTGGGTAATATTTTTGTCTAAATTGATTTGGTTTTCAGT
The DNA here is from genome assembly GCF_964199755.1 of Larus michahellis. Lineage (NCBI taxonomy): Eukaryota > Metazoa > Chordata > Aves > Charadriiformes > Laridae > Larus > Larus michahellis. Next base: position 141,263,622 of record NC_133896.1, on the reverse strand, counting down.
TCCAAAGACATTCCAAAACAACCGTAGTAAAGAAGCCCCTCAGAATCATGTTGGATTTTGTAAGGATATAACATCTTGCCAATCTGTTCTTTAGTGATAACTCAGATCTTGTGAAATGTTTTTTTTTGACATGCTTATCTTTTTATTTAAGTTAGATTTTTATTTGAAATGCACGGCTTTGTCTTCAGTTAGCATCTAGCACATTCTTGGAACTGCTGTATTCCTGGCCAGTGTGGTCCATCCATCAGAATCAGGGATGCAAATGGCTTCTGTCCGGTAACCTGCTTTTTCCCCAAAGACAAGGACAGCTGCTCGGGCACTGAACCTCCCTGCCAAAAGCCAAATTTCAACCCCTTGCTGTGGTTTGAGAGAGATTTGGCAGGTGGTGCCATTGAGGAGACTGGCAGGGTAGGTAGAGGGCAAGGGAGGGGAGAAGCGTTGCCTCCTGGTCCCCAGGGATGCGAGGAGCCAGGTGTGTGGGCAGGGACAAGGAGCCTGGTTCCTGCTGGGGCAATGGAGTACAGGGAAGATGCCACACACTGGGATGTGCTTCCTGCGCTGATATAATTGTGAGCATTGAAGGGGGGGAATAAAAAAAAAATCCCAAATCCTGTTAACAGGAAATAGTAAGTGTAGTGTCACGTTGTGGATAGCCCTGTACCTCTTGTTCTTTCAGTGTAACTAGAGATTTCATTTCCTACATCATGCGGCATGCCTGGGGCTCGTGGCCATGTGCTGTTGAAATTTAAGACAAGATGTCTGTGAGATGTCTCTTCCTCCCATGGTGGTGTTGTCACTAAGCCGTTGTTCCCTCTGACACCCAGCTTGTCCTCTTAATTCTCGCTCTGCTCACAAGCCTCTGCCAGCTGGTGGCCTGACGGGGGAGGTATTCAGGGTGCGACCTGGATGGATATATTACTGAATTGTCTCCTGGACAAAAAAAATAGCTGGAGATTGTCTTTGATGGAAGCAGCTGTGTTGCTTTGCAGGTGACGCAGTTGTTCGGTGGTGGGGGTGCTTCTGGTGGTGAGAAGAGGAGACACCAGGTAATCTTGCTTATTCAATAATTACCTGTGTGCCTTTTAAATAACTGGTTTTTCTCACCAGAAGATCAAAGTCTGAACAGCAGTAACTAGCTGCTCAGATGAACACTTAGAATAAAGTAGTACTATAGTCTGCAAGTCCAAATATACTGAGGGACCAAATGGTCCTGTCTCTGTAAAAATCAAAAAAGGAGAAAACAAAAAGAAGTAAAATAAAAATTTGATATTATTGAAAAATGTCGCATCTCTGTCACTACAAGGTGTATGTGTGGGGAAAGTAGATACTTAGCGGAGTTTATTCTCTTCATCATTCCAGTCCAAGGAGCTATTAATTTTCCACAGCCTTCATAGCAGTAGTCATATTTTAGCATTTCAGATGTCCTTTTTCTTCCATCACATGCCATCCAGTGTCAGATTTACAACCTAATATTGCCAATGCAACTGACTAGATACTGTTGCTTCTCACTTCCTCCCAAAATGTGTATCCTAAATTTGCCTTCTGAAATAAATTAGTGCTACAACTAAATACTTTGATGAACGTGAAAGGAATACTTTATACCTGGGGGGAGCCACTCAGTTCACCCTTTTATCTGGGAGTTGTGCTCTGTAGCTGAAGCCAGAAAACATTTGAAACATGCTTCACATTCAGATGTGCAAATAGTTCCTCAAGCAGGAGGAGGAAAACAGGTTTGGTATAATGCAGTTTACCTGGTGGATTTTGGTTGGTTTGTTTTTTTCTTTGTCAGAAATCACATGAACAACTTGAGCAAGATGTGTCTGGGGACAGGTGGCTTTCACACTATATCATAATGATTCTGTAGTTTGAATAAAGGTGTCATCTGAGAAAAACAGACATGGAGATTTCTCCTTGCAGTAAATCAGCATTTTGCATGCACAGCATTTCCTTCAAAGATCAGTTTTTACACTTACCATCAGATTCAAAACTTATCCTAAGGATATAATCCATCAGGTTAAGCCTTTGTTATATGGACAAACAAAAATAAAAATGTCCCTTATTTTTGTTTGTGGGATGTTCTATGGGCAGAAATGGGAGTAGAAACCAGCAGTGTCTTCAGGAGCCGTGAGCTCAGGCGTTTGATCAGTGGGAAAAGGTATTCATGGATGTTAAACCTTCAGGCATCCCTTCACTCCATGTTTAATTTCTCTGAGTTTCTCTCAATGAATTTGTAACGAGTAGACAATTTCATTTCACAAGAAGAAAAACAAAAAAGGGCTAGCATTTCATGGAATCATAGAATCTGTTGGGTTGGAAGGGACCTTTAAAGGTCATCTAGTCCAACCTCCCCTGCAGTAAGGGGGGGGGCTACATCTTCAACTAGATCAGGTTGCTCAGAGCCTCATCAAGCCTGGCCTTGAATGTCTCCAGGGATGGGGCCTCCACCACCTCTCTGGGCAACCTGTGCCAGTGTCTCACCACCCTCATTGTAAAGAACTTCTTCCTAATGTCTAATCTAAACCTACCCTGCTCTAGTTTATAACCATTGTCCCTCATCCCATCGCTACATGCCCTTGCAAACAGCCCCTCCCCCTGTTTCTAGGAAGCTATTATGTAATACTGGTGAATTCTGTGATGACAGGGTTTTTTTTATATATATATATATATATATATATATATATATATATATATATATATAGTGAGAAGCCCTCCATCAGGTTGCAGGGCTGCCAGAGATCTTTTGAGACAAGATGCGCTGAGTTCAACAGGGAAGAAAAAATTAATGAGAAAAGAATTGACTAGTTTAATTTTCGTGATGGAAATCAATGTCCTTTTCTTGAAAAGAAAAGGAATTTTCTTCTGTACTACTGTTAAAGCTGGTGTTTGAAATACTATTGCAGTGTATCTATTACTTGGCAGATTGGCTTGTTCTCACGTTACAAAAATGATGCTAATAATTGCTGTTGACTGCTGTGACCTCTGCTGGGGGGAAGAGAGTCCATTTTCTTGTAGTCCTTCTTCTGGGAGACTGGCAACATATTCTCTGTTTATTTATTTATTACTTGTTTGTGCCCTGCAGCACATTTCCCTACCTGCCAGGTGGCTGAAGTGATTTGCATGCTTTGTCATTTATCTCTTGTCATAAATCTAGTTCAAAAGCAAATACCCGATGAAATTTTAATCCTAATAAGCTTTTACTTCTATGAGTGTGTGCTCTGTATGCGTCATGTGGCGTGATTTATCTTTGCATCCGAATGTCTGTCTTAATGTTTAAGTCCACAGCCACGTTTTTGTTTGCACCTTTGCCTCACGCTGCATTGAGATTGTGTTTGTACAACACGGCATACTTTGAGTGTCTCGGAGTTGTTGATGCGTAAGTCTAGGTTGCATCACTTTTCTGGGGGCGTACACTGAAGCTGCAGCCAGGTCTACTTAGTTTGAAGTCTGCTGCAGTTCTGCCTTGGTTCATTTAGAAACCACTGGCGGTGAAGTCATTTCAGAATAACAAATCTTTGGCTTCAGACTGTAAGAATAGCTGATAACTAAATATTTTTCATTCTTAAACACCGAAAACAGTGGCTTACATTTTGACTGTGTGTTCCGATTTACTAATTAGTTTCCTCTTTACGGAGACGTATGTTCATGTATTGTTGTTTTGGGAATGTTAATGTGTTTTGTTTTACCTGAAGGACTTTTTGCTGACTCTACAGCAGGCCTGTCATGCCATCAAATCAACAACCACCTTCTCCACGATGGCTCTGCCCCAGAAGGGTTGCAGTACGGAGCAGCAGTGAGCACACCTATGCCTTGTTTTTGCAGGAACTGCAAGGAGTACATTGTGGCCCTGTTGTGCCAACCAACCCAAACATTTTGAGCTGTGACCCAAAAAGCATGACTCAAAGTTACTTTTGGTCGATAGCTCTCATCAGCCTAGGAGGAGCTTACAAGAGACGACACACGTAGGCCCACGTGGTGTTTGTTCTCTGCACATTTGTGGGCAGTGTTGTTGTGTTTTAGTTGTAAAAGCCTCCTCAGATGGGGAATCAGGTCAGCAGAGTGCTAGGTTTTGGGTGTGGGTGGGAGGCTTTTGGGGAGGAGTGCGAGATGGAGCTAGTTCCTTCTCTACGCAGCCTGTGAGCTTCTCTGCGTGCTCCTTTCTTCTGGTGTAATGGTGTCTTTCTGTGCCATCCTGGCTGCCTGCGGTGAGCCAGGCATACAGGGTAGGGGTTGGGGTCACAGCTGCAACTCTGACACAAGAAGAGAAAAATAGCTGGGAGGGACAAGCAACAGGATCCGCTTGAAAGACTGGGCTTGTGTGCGTGAGGGAGGGAGCTCAGGGTTTGCTCTTTCTGTCACGGCTCTGGGGGCTGGAGTGGAACCAAAAGTTGATGCAGAGCGAAGCATGAGGAGAAGAATCCTGAAGAGGAAAAGTCTGGGAAAAGGGAAAACATCTACACAAGGGCATAAAGGAATTTGGGAGGAATAACAAATGAAAAAATCTAGATAAGCATAATATTTTTTTCTGTTCAGTTTAGCCTGTGTTTTAGCAAACAGCTCAGAGGAATCAAAACTCTCCTTATTTCAAGAAAGTTAAAATCTAAACTACTGTAACTAGGCAAAAAGAAGATGGTTCCAGAAGTGCTGTTGAAAGTCTGTTTGTTTCTTGCTGTTTTGATCGTTTAAAGCCAGATGTCCTCATCCTGTAGTATCTTACTAGACTTTTGCTGGTCAGAGGAGCTATGTCTGTGTCTTCACCTTCTCTTACTGCTGCCTAGAAGCCCTGGCCAATGCCTGCCAGGCAGATTTCACCAGGCTTGCTCTTTCATGTCTAAAGCTTTGCAGCTTGGTGAAAGAAAGCTGCTTGAACTCTTGGGGGCTACCATGACCATGATGTTGCACTTAGGAATTTATAAACGCAGAGGCTGTGGTTCTCATCTTTATTAGTAGACAAGAATTAATTATAAAAGAACTTTTATGCCATTGAAATTAAAGTTATAAACGCAGTCTCCAAAAGTGGAAACAAATATAGCAGTGTGTGTAAATCTAATCGATTTTGAAAAATAGATAAGTCTTACAAATCCAAACCTTAGAATTATTTTTTTTTAATGTTTCTTCTATAAAACCTTTATCCTATTTCCAGGGAATGATGGTATTTGAACAGGGTGACATTTACACAGTGAAGTGGCAGTTACTTCCTTTTCCTACAAGATTAATTTAAGTAACATTTCTATTGTCTGGCAAAAAAAGTCTCCCTGCCTGCTTGACATCTCCTCTTAAAAGCTTCTGAAGACCTTGTGACAAAAGGCAGTCTTTTAAGAATCGTAATTACCATTTACAGATTATAAGATTCATTCTACCATGAACTTCAGAAGAACAGAAGGAATACAATGGTTACTGAAATTAGAGTGGTGATGCCTAAAATACATTACCTCCACCTCTTTTTTTTTTTTTTTTTTTTGTGGAGGGGTGTTCTTCCTGTAAGCCCATCTCCAGCATGCATACCGAGACAGGACTCTTCTGTGGAAGGTATTTAGATATTCTTTCATACTCACAGAAGTCCTTGCCCTTATGGAGAAATCTGAAATGCCAAGGAGTGGAGTCCTCACAGCATCCGTAAGAACAGGTTGCGGTAGCATTTCCTTTACTGGTGAAAAACTGAAATGCAGGCAGATGCAGAAGCAGAAGATTTTGGATCACCCATTCTTAGTGTGGTACTAAAATACCTAGCTGGCAGCCAGTGTGAGTTTAGTGGTGCTAGCAGTGCAACTTTCAAGCATCTTTTAAGAGCAAAGATTTTTTGGGGTATGATTTGCAGTACTTTCTGGTGCGTTGTGATGTTACTGACCCAGGTTTGCAGTCACTGAGACGGCTAGTGCTCCCAGCTTTTCTCCAAGCTACGCCTTTATGGGAATACTCCCAGAAAAATAAAAGGACGACTCTTTTCTTGATGGGGAAGGAATGAGTTTCTGCTTAATCACTGCAATATTCCTTAGTTTGAAGAAATATTTCTATAGGTGCCCCCTTACACCAAGCAGTCAGGAGTATCTTGACTTCCAAAGAGGGTTGTGTACTTGCAGAATGAAGGGATAACATTTCTCATTTAGTTGTATAGTTTGCTTAGGTTGGTTTCTGGTTGTTTGGTGGTTGTTTTTTTCAAACTGCAAAGACAGCATAACTAATGTTCTTTTTGCATGGGAGGTCTGCAAATACAATCTTTTATCGAAGAGCCTGTGTTAGGATAGAGTTGGAAAGAATACAGCCTAATTTGGTTCACCTGCCAAAAATGTTTCAATTGAAGGCTTTCTTCTCTAGAGGACAGGGGGAAGGTTAGTGATAAAGCCTGATTGTTTAGTAATTTTCTGCCTATTAATCCATAGAAGTCAATTCCCTTTTTAAAGAAGACAGCAATAGTTTATTTCATTATTTTTACAGTAGCTTCTATTTAAGCTAACATCACTTTGCAACTTCACTCCAAGAAAGTGGGCCTGAAAGAGAGATTTGCCCATCCTTTCTTTAAACACCTGCCTTCCTGCAATCTAGACAATTAAGTTTAATGCTTACATCATGCATTACTGTGGCTTTGGATAAACTGATACTGGACTTGCAGCTTCCCTTGGCATCTAGCTAGTTACTGTTGCTTAGCGAGGTAATCTGGCCTTTTCCAAAACCGAATGGTGAGCTGCAATTTGACAATTAGACTTGTCAGGAAAAACATGTTTTATGTCCAGCTTCTTAGGCAATGACAGATTGGTTTATGTTCTGCCCCTCACCCTATCGTGCATTAAATAATGTTGTACTATCACCTTCCATTCCTCAGAAGGTTATTTTCTGGCTTCAGTAACACAAAGGCTTTTTGTGGTGACTTTGCAGAGTGCCTGATTGAAGTTAGTTAGCTTTGTGGCATCTATTAAAACCAAGTCTCAGTCATTGGCTAGCAATGACCGACATGTCAGAAATTACGACCCTGAGCCTTCAGTTGTTAGCTAGGACTTCAGCAAGCATGACATATGTGATAATGAGTACTGAAGGAAAAAGTAATTAGTGTTTCTAGAACTTTATTTATAAAAAGGACTGCGCGGAGCAACCCGACTTGAACCTGCAGGCTTTAATTTCTGTTTTTCTTAATGCTGTTTGGTGTTTTCATTATCTAAATCATAGCTGTTGAGGGGAAAAAAAATCAATATGATTTGCTCGTATCAGTTGCCTAAATTCCACAAAGGTCTACGTTAGAATCGGTTTTGTTTTATGTTACAGCTAAAATGCCAATCAGTAGATTTGACTCAAGCTTTTTTATTTTTCATTTTTCTTCTTCATTTTACTATATCTTGGATTAAATCTACTTTGAGGAATGTGGAAAATGTTGATTTTCCAAATAATGGGCTATTGAACCATTTAGGCTTGGTAGTGGGTAGTATTAAATTAATTTTTGTAATATTTCTAATGTGGGGAAAATGTGCTACATTATGTACAGCTACATTTTCAACTTTATGGTAGCAAATCCGCAATAACTTTTCAATGCTGTTGGGCCATTTAGATTATCTCTTGATGGAACTGAGTAATAGAAAAAACTGTCCATCAGGAACACTTGGATTTTTAGCACCTGCTTCATCTTCTGTGTTTAGGCATAAAACAAATTCAGTTTTGGTTGTTTTTTTTATAGCAGCATGTTGGAAGGAGGAGGTTAGAGAAAATAATGTATTGTGGAGACATCCTGTATCTTTCCCCCATTGTGTAGAAACAAAAAGAGCATAGTCTGACTGTATGGTCTTAATAGTACCAAGCAGGGTTTAGAGGAGAAAGGAATGGAGAAGGAAAATGAAGACGATGTCCATGTTCAGTGAGTGAAATAAATACATGTTAATAGTTGGCCTGGGATTTGGCAAAACTAGTTTGTGGCTGTGGAGGATGTATGCGTGTGTGGGGGTGACTTCTTAGCCTGATTTCCAAAGGAGAAAAAAAAAAGCTTACGTAACTTTTCTGCCTGTTTCTGTGCCTGTCACACATTTTAACTCATTGTCGAATGCGTTTCAAGCTGGCCAGATGGGTGGTGATCTCAGTGGTCCTAAAATAGTCTACCGCAGCCTTTAGCCAAGAGGACCTGTGCTCCTTCCCCGGCACTTGTCTCTGACCCGCTCGAGTAGCGGAAGGGCAGTAGGCACTTGCCCGTGGCCCCAGGCAGATGCCATGTGGCCGGCCAGCCGGTGCCCGCGTGGGGCTGGATTAGCCCCAGCTTGCAGTGCTCTCTCTCTCCCAGCTATCAGGTCAAATTAACCTTGGTAGGTGTCCCCTACCAGTTTTTAAGCGTTGGACTGGGGGGAGCTTGGCAGATGCACACGCAGAAGGCTCCGTCTCTGTTCGTGGCTGTTTGCCTGGGCTTCATCGGCAGAGGAGTGTGGATGATTTTTGCTGGCAGGGGGACTGTAGGCTGGACACCTCGCATCACCGAGTTCAGAGCCATCCTACGAAGATGCCATGACAAGCGTTAGTGGTTTGTGACTTTGCCCTCCGTGGGACAGAGCATTCGGTCTGCCAGCCAGATCGGTCACCCGAGGAGGTCTGCTGCTTGCCTGGAGCCTGGATCCACGGTGTTGCAGAGAGGCTGCCATGGCTTATCTGGCTTTCTGACTGCTTCCCTGGCAACTCATCTAGACAGGCACCAGTGAAGCAGCCGGGAAAAGCCTTCAGCAGATTGAAGGTGACTGTAGGACTCTGGGGGCAGAGGTGAGAAGGACAGGTTGCCCGAGTGGCAGGCTTCTCAGTCCTCCCACGTAAGGCTTGGTTTTAATGAAAACTTATTGAGAGCTCAGATGATAAATAATAATCCTATTGTGCAAGAAGGCTGGGGACTTTTAAAGAAAGCCCACTTGATTAGGCAAGGAACTGCTTTGGGAACTGAAACTCGGAACAGCAGTGTGCAAAAAATGGAGCATACAAAACCAAGGACAGATAACAGAGGAGGAGTACAAAAGCGTAGCTTGGTCACATAGGAATGAAATCGATAAAAGAGAAAAGGCCATTTAGAGCAAAAACTAGCTAAAGTATCAAGAAGGGATTCTCAAAGTAGATTGATAGCAAATGGAAGTTTGGGAAAGCTGTAAATTCATCGATGAATAAAAGAGACAAGCTAGTATATGATGGTATAGAAAAATGGAAGCACTAAATGCTTTGTTTGCCTGAGGGAAAACCCTGTTCCTCTGCCTCTGTATATGCCAGCATTTTCTGAGAAAGAGAAGCACAGCCAACAGCCGGAGAGCAGCAGGTTAGGGGCCACTTGGAGAAGCTGGATATATTCAGATCAGTGGGACTGGACAGGAGCTGCTGAGAGAGCTGGAAGAGCTGACAGATGTGAGACCACTGCAGAAAAACTGTGCAGTTGAAGGAGGTGCCCAATGAATGAAAAAAGGCTGACATTTTACCTGTCTCTAAGGAAGGCAAGAAGGAGCATCTGGGCAACTATAGGCTGGTCAGCTTCACCTCATGGCCTGGAAAGATCATGGAGTATATTCTTATTTCCAAGCACGTGAAGACCAAGAAGATAGTCAGAAACAGTCAGCATGGATTTAGTAAGGGCAAATTGTGCGTGACTCACCTTATTGTTGCCTTGGATGAAATGACTTGCTACAGGGATGAGGGAGAGCAGTAGTTGCCTTGAATTCAGTAGGGCTTTTGCCACTGTCTCTCATAGAGGCTTCATTTGGAAGCTGAAGAAGTATGGGCCAGGCAAGTGGAATTTTAGATGGGTTGAAAATTAGGGGCTGAAAGGTGAGTGATGCTTTGCATCCAGTTTGGGGTCCTTAACAAGCAGGGTACTCTAGGGGATGAGACTGAGACTGACACCGCTAGGGTTTTCGTCAACAGCCTGAGTCATGAAGCAAGATGCACTTTGTGAAAATTTGCAGATACACTGAATTGCGTTGTTTGACATACTGGTTGGTAGAGCTTCAATCCAGAGAGGGCTCAAAAACTATGAGGGCTGGGGTGACAGAAACCACTTGAAATTGACTTAGGAGAAATGCAAAGTTCAGCACCTGGTGCAAATTAACCCCTGTGTTATGTTGAAGTGAGCGTGAGCCATAAATGTGCTCTCATTGCAAATAAGGCAAATCGGGCACCAGGCTACGCTAAAAGCAGCACTTCAAGGAAAGGTTTTATCCCCTCTACTTCGTGTTTGTGTGGCTCTGGAATACTCCATTCAGTTTTGGAGACCCCTCACTTCGTGAGGTAGGTAGAAGGGTTGGAGAGGGGCCGTTAGGAGGCCTAGCAAAATGGTGAGGGCCTTCAGGAATGTGGCTGCAAGGGAGAGGTTGATAGAGTTGGGCTTGCATAACTCAGGAAAAGAGGAATCTGAAGAACAGTTCAGTAGCAGCCTAAAACGTCTTGAAGGGCATTTCCAAAGATGTTAAAGCTGATCTCTGTTGCGTAGCGGCTGATAGCAAAAAGAGAGGTGTAATGGCACACCTTGTAATTTGGGATTGAACAGTAGGGAGGAACTTTTATCTGCAGGGGGAGAGCAACACTGGAAGAGGTTGCCCACAGAAGTGGTTTAATCTCCATCCTCAGAGGATTTGGAGACTCATTTGGACAGAGCCATGACTGACTTGATCTGCTGTTAGCAATAGTTCCCACTTGGGCAGCAGATTGGACAGAAGTTTGTCTCAGCCAGCACTTGTTTGATTCTGTGACATCTCAGAGACGCAGGGGATCTGGAGACGGTTTGGTTCAAGTGCAATGCAAAAAGCTGTAGGAAACCAGTCTTCATTCAGCCGAATGCTTTCACGGACTGCTTGGTGGGGTTTTTTTGTGTGGTGTCACCATCCCAAATTTCACAGATGACTAGAAAAAGAGCTTCTTCACATCGCATCTTTTAAAATGCTTTAAAAATATCTATAAAAGGATGGTTACTCTGTCAGTATCAATATGCATCCCCTATAGGAGTGTATTTTTGGCCTTAGGGAACTAGACTTTGCATGTGTCTCTCTAGTCACTCTTATCACTTAAGCTGAAATAAAGCCGCTCACTGTTTTTACAACTGAGCTATAATTTGAAAAGTTTCCATGTCTCCAAGAAAAAAGTGACTGTATACTTTTAGCACAAGTAGTTTGAAAAGCTGCAAGTGTTGCCTGTGTATTCTCAGCTCACGTCTTCTCTTCTGTCCGCGTAGATTAGATAAGGGCCTAAAGTCCTGAAAGAATGGCCCATTTGATAAGTACTGCCTGGATTCAGGGAACCTGATGAAAACACATGTAATTCCAAGCTTGACTGCCTTTTGCTGTGCTGCTGCTTAGTCTCACCATCTGCTGCAGAGAGAGCATTTTGGTTCCATTGAGTGGTGGTCAATAGCGGTATTTTTATATGCTTTATCTTTGAGAGACTAAGGAGATAGACTGAAAGTGAATGTATCGCCGTCTTTTTGTCCTCTTTCATGTTTCGGATCTGTCTTCACAGAGCGCTCTCTGTGTGTGTGCTCGCATGCTTGTAATCAAATTTTTAGTGCCCTGCTTATTTTTCTTTCCAGCTCCTGCTCATATCTTCCCAAAAAGCCGTCTTTGTGCACATGAAAAGATTGGGTGTATGCCAGTACAATCTGAAAGCAATAAAAATATATTCTTCACTACTTCTTTAAAAGATTAAACAAACTGCAGAACTTCCAATCAGTTTTTCAGATTTCTTGTTTAATCTCATCACTATGCATGGCGCCTGTTTACTGCTGTAGCTTTCATTAGTGTTTATGCAAATTTTGTGTTAAATCCCATCAGTAATAATCTAGTTTTTATTAGCTAGGCAGTTGTATTGCTTGGAATTTTCTGAAGCTATGTTTAATAGCCGAGGAGTGAATAATATCTGAAATACTCCTTTTAGGGTATGCCTAAACTGTAGTTGCACCTTTTCAAATACCGCTGAACTAGTTAGCACTAGTAATAGTGCACTTGGTTGCAAAACCACAGGCTGCAACCATTTATGTGGTTATTGCTACAGGTATGGAGTTACTGTAGGGGCTAAAGGAGCGTATAAGCGACGTAGCAAAAAGCCTCATGTGCAGGATTATGGCGGAGATGTTGCATGAGCTCCACGAGTGCAGTTTACGCACCTGGACTGGAAGGTGCGATGCATATGCACCATCCAGATGCACTATCTCCGTAATTAACTCGGTGAGTTTGGGAAGGTTTGTTTTTTTTCTCTTGGTCTTTGTTTCTAGAACGCTGAAGGGAAATGTGAAATATGGATATAGACAGCTCTCAGGTGGTTTCGCTGTACCACCCATCTTTGCACCATGAGACCAAGGCTGTGTCTGTCTGGGAAGTGTTTATATTTTGGGTATATCTGCATGAATCATAATTATCCTTTCGAATGCAGGATTGATATTCCTAAAATAGACTCAGGATGTGACCTGAAAGTTAACTGCAAGTTATATATGTATGTGTTTAGATGTATTATTGATGCATGATGACTGAAGTCCAAAACAGCTGCAAAACATGGTGGTTTAAATTGTCTCTGTTTATTTTTTGAGCTGTGTGCCTAATAGGAGAATTTCTAATGCTGACAAGGCAGCTCCGGTGGCATGTTGCTAATATTCTTGATCTCTCTGCTCCTGTGGCCAAGACGACTGACAGCTAATACCTATTTCAGTGGTGATTTCTGTAATTTTGTTGTAATTTCTGTATGAATCACTTTATTTTGCAAAGCTAAAAATTGTCGTATAACAGTGTTCTGGTTTGGGATGGTGTCTTTTTAATTGCTATGCTTGCTAGTGTATTAAGCTGAAGGAGAGCACTGTCAAGTTTGAAAATTAGGGTCATCAATCTGCTTTTGTAGAAGCCCTTTCTAAAAAGCTGAGATTTTTTTTTTAGTTGCTCATGTTTCAGAGGTAAACAAAAATTAAAACATTCTCTTATATTCTCCAGTACCAGACCAAAATTGATTATCTAAACAATTGTCTGTTTAATGCTGTTTAGTAAACTATTAGTTCACACATAGCAATGGTTGATAAAACAAATTGCAAGGAAGTTGCAAGGAGTGATACGCTTGATGACTATTTGCATTGAGGAAAGAAAAGATGTGATTTGATTTTAAGCTTATTTTTTTCATGTAGAAATGCTACTGAAGGGTATGTCGGTTTCTGGTTTTCCTCTTCAATTTAACCATCCTGTTGTCACTTTGCAGACGAATTACATAGATTTAAAAAATTAATCAGCTCTGTTAATAATGATGTAGGTCATAAATAAGACTCAGTAAATGTTATAAATGTCTAAGTCACTAAGGAGCCTAAATCTCCTTGGCTTTGGCAAGAAATTTAATATGTGATCTGCTATGTTAAGTTGTTGGTAGTCCACAGTCTGGTGGTGTATGGTGATGTTACTTGCGTAACATAAAATGGATTGTGTTATTTCTATGAACCTTTGTTCAGTACTTCAGCTTCAGACGTAGGTGGCTGCTTTCAGTATTCACAAAGAAAAGTCATGTGATTAATCTCAGTTTGAGGTTAATGATTTCAAACCTCCAAATTCATAGGGGAATAATCTGGAACAGTGTCGTCCATCTTGGTCGCATGTACTGGGTTGTATTTTGCATCTTATGCTGAAGTGACACACCAGTTCCAGCGCTTTTCTTTGGTATTTATTTGACATTATCATCTACTTATAAGCATATAGTAAAAGGACGTAATAGTAATAATTAGTTGTTCATTTGGTAAAAATCTTATACGTAACACTAGCTTTTGCAGTTCGTGTGCGTTATGATCCTCAGGTTTTGCTGTACATCTCAAAAGGTTCAGAGGATTGGCTGCACTGTACAGCCAGAGTACACAGGGTATCGTTTTGTTTTCACTTCTGCTTGTTGGCATTGTGGCTAAGTGCCTCCCAGGTAAAATTAATGATGAAGTCTGCAGTAGCGACTCCCTTTGAACCTTCTCTGACTCCTACAAGGTCTTCCTTTATTTTGATAAGTATATAAGTATATATTTATCATTTTGAAAAGGAATGCCATATCAATTGGAAATGGGAGACGTGTGTAAGAGATGGTTGCTGTGTACCATGAAATTTGGGAAGCTCAGACTTTTCTGTCCCAAATGTTGCAGTAGAACTGCTTGTGCCCTAAAAAAGGAATGATGAATTCTAGTAAATATAGAATTACCTTCTGATTTTTCTCAGTTCGTGTTCTTTTTCATATGTGTTCCCACATCTGAAACTGTGGAGTTTGAACTCTGGCTCATTTTACTGGGCAGAGGATGATCTTTATGCTGAGGTGGTCACTGTGTGCCTTGTGGATTTATTTTTCTAAATTTGCTGAATGAAGAGCAGAGCAGTAAGAAACAACATTCTTTGGAAATGACTCGGACAATGCCTGGAGGAAAAGAATGCAGAGCTGAAAACAACAATTTTTAAGTACACAAGAGGAGTTGGGCTGCTGCGTGATGACTTCTACGAGCCAGCAATGCAAAAACATGTATTTGCACCCTCCTGTCTCCTCCTTGGATTACACACATGAGCATTGTTTGAGTGATCGCTTGTCACTAATGTCACCTAATACATTTTGAAGAGAAATAACATTGAGTGCATGTATGCATAAATTCATATGCTGAAGTAGCTCTCTAGTACTAGAGTTTCTAGTAATACTAAAATACATTTCAAACAGTGTTTAGAAAATAGAAATGTTTTTCCCCTACAAGAAGGAACAGGAGACCTTCCTTCTTTTGTCTTGTCTAGTTTAGATACTTTACTTTTCCTTCCTTCATTAATCAACAGGAATACGGAAAAAACTAATTATTTTAGTGAGCTAATTCTAACTAAATCCTGTGATGCAGAACAGCATGTGAAACTGCTTGTGCCCATCCATTACCCAGGCCTGTAAGAGAAAAGGGAAAAAAAAAAAAAGCCTATATATCATGGATTATATTTTGCTTCAGGCATTCTCTGACCTACTGTATTATGATTTGGCAGCTATATAAAAAAATTAAAAGCTATTTGGGTTCTTACCAAATACGTTATATAAAAATAGAAAATACCAGTAATTCAGGCTGTGGAATAGCTTCTAGATGGATGATTATTCTGAAGATTTTAATAGTCCAATAAGAACCTAATCTAATTGCATGTTGAAATGAAGTTAAATATTTTCCAAATAGATTAGAGAAAGGGAATTGCATTTTGGCAGTGTGGTACAACACCCTTCTTTCTCATTGAGCACACACATTTAAAACCTATATAATTTTGACTAAACGAACGCCTCCCAAAGGAAATAAATATAACCAAACGATTATGATATCTACGTTGCCCACTTAGTGAGAGGATCACCGACTGTAATGCAGTGTCTCTTCAGTGTATCCGTAAGACCCAGCTCCCTATTTGTTTCCCAGTTACGGCCTCTGCAAGACATCTGGTGGGGTAAAGGCAAGTCCTGATTGAAGTTTAAAGAGGCCCTAACCCTAACAAGGGGCTCGGGGGTACATTTGGGACAGTTGCATGAACACTGGCTGACGTCTGCACAGCCAGCAGTGTGAGTCGGAGGGACAAGGATCCCTTTTGCTAGTTGATGGAGCCTCCAAAGCATTTTTGATGACTGTGGAGCAGATCCTGATGGACAGAGGGCTGCAAGGGCTGTCAGGGACTAATCCCATCCTCCCTTCAGTCCCTAAATGAAAAGGACTGGAAGCAGCGATTCAGGTCAGAGTTTTTTGGTAACAAGACAAGTCTCGGGTAGAGCGTTTGACTTTCAGATGGGTATGGCCTCCTTGATCCTGTTGCTTCTTCAGGTATTTTGTGTTGGTACATGAAGCCCACACTTCTGACCTATGGAAGGGGGGCACACCTCACCTGGGTGAGCTATGAATGTGAATATGAATTATTCATACCTTGAATAGTAACCACAGGGCTAGGACACGGCTGCGGGGGAGAGACTACAGGCAAGAACAACGGCAACCTTCCCCCTTGCAGCTCTAAAACATTTACTGCTTTCGAATAACTCTCTGCTGATCCTTTTCTTCTGATTTCATTTTATGTTATTCCACTTTGGATAAGCGTGCTGTAGTTTACACAGCGGGCATAGATAGCTGTGTTTTGTTCTGTGCCTGAAGCGGCCTAAGGGTGTGCTTTGGAAAGCTGCTGAGAAGAGCTAATCCACGTAGAGCAGGTGCAGGTACGGTCTTCTCCACCACCAGTGGTTACCATTGATCTACAAAAATTAAGAAGTCCATTACCTTCAATGTGCTAGACTGATGTGTCTACGGAAACGCTTCTATTCAGCATATACCAAAGGTATTGCAACAGGTTTATTAATACAGCAAAATAATTTTATTAATACTAATTTTAAAATCATATTTTCATATTAGCTGTCAATGAGTGTAATTAACCATAGCATCTAAATACTCGAGTGCCTGTATTGCTTATTAGTCTGTTCTTGTGTTTATGTTTACCTCCGCAGAAGAATTAGTAATTAAAGCTAATACCTTTTATTAAGTGATAAGGAGTCAGAGTATGTCAGTGTAAAATAAAGCTGCATGGAGTAGAGAAATTATCAAAAATATTGATTGGCATCTGTGGTTTTATTTTACCGTATTTATGTTCTGAAAATTTTATGGTTTCAGTTTTTTAAACAAAATACGATGCCCCGCTTAAACTACTTGCACCTAAATTTTGCATCCTCAAAACTGCTTCTGTGCTTTTCCATGCCTTCACGAAGAACGAACTTGCTTTGCCTAAATTTTAAATTGTGTGGTTAAAAGTTCAGTTCAGGCCAGGTCATCTTTTTTTTTTTCTTTTTTTTTTTAAATGGAGTATTTCGTCTCCAACATTACTTTTGTGTCAGAAATTTGCTACCCCCTCACTGCTGCAGGTAGCGTGGTTACTGAGCTTTAAAGGGAAGTTCTCTGCCTCCCGCTTAACGCGTGTGCTGGTAGGAAACCTTATACGTACGCTACTCAACGTAATAGTTTCTACTTCAACAATCAATTGCTAGCCCCTTGGTGACTCTGTTTTATTTCAGACTTCAATAGTACTCATTTCTGTCCTGTTTTAGTAGCACTGTCAATGATGATCAGGGCGTATATTCTGCCGTAGGAGAGCTGGCTGCAGAGATTTGTTTTCTTTTGTTGAAGGGAGGACTTCGCACACAGCCACAGCATGTCAAACCACAGCTGGCAAGTGGCTGAAGAGTGCCCCTACTCTCCAAAGTTAGCTCCAGCTTCTTGGAAGAGGTTTCAGGAAGGTATTTTCTCTTGAAGAGGGAGAGAGGGGGGAAAAAAAGAGGCTGCAAGATTATGGTTGATATTCTTTCTCCGTCTCTTCTGACAAATGTTCCTGCTGTCACCCGTGGCCAAGTGTTTAGCAGAATTTCTGACTGCAGGCTCAAGAAACATCTTGCGAAGCATCCGCTGAGATCTTTTAAAATTCTCCGGTGCTGGGGAATAAAGCAACGGAAGTTCACAGATACAGACAAAAGATTCAATTAATTCTAGGCTGAATCCATGATGACTGCAAAAGTGAAAAAAGCGAGTATTTTCATGTGAAACTGGAAACAGTGTGGGATGAGCAAGCTTTTATTTTCCATGCAGTTTATCCTCTGGTCTTACATTTCATAGAAAAAAGGCCTCCGGCCCCTTACTTAGGGCCAAGTAGGACTTCAGATAGTCTGGGAAATTCATCATTAACTTGTATACCAGTGCAGATACCCTGGGTGCAGATGTTCATTGTATACCCATAGTATTGCAGACATGGGCCGTAGATTCCCATGTGTTATTAAAGAACGATAAATGTATTAATCATAAATAGTGAGATTTTTACCTATAAACAAAAGTGGTGAAACAACCCATTATTAACTAAGCTACGTACAAAATAAACCCACATGTTGTTATCAACAGATTGCTCTATTAAGAGTATTTTGTGTGCAATTTGTACCTTTTCATGTCATTCTTCAAAACTGACTAATTGGAGAAGAAATGCCTGACCCTTCAAGATATGCAAAGCATTTCATGAACTCTGGCACTTACCGCTTAAAAGGACTGCCATATGCTGTAATAAGGAAATATTAATGCATTTAGATATGCTTGATTACATTTATTTTTTAATGGTGTTCAGCACGCATGTGAGTATAAAGAAGAAAAACGCTTGCATTTGTGAATATTTTAAAAGCTTTCTGCTTTTAAAAGTTCCTTGTTTAAAGTTTTTGATGTTATAAACTGATGTTGAAGAATGGGACCCAAACTTCTCCTGTCTCCTTGGAAAACCTCCTTCTTAAAAAGAAGAAGAAAAAAGAAAAGTAAAAAAGAAAAAGAAATCCCCAAATAGAAACCCAACAGAATACAAGACCCCCTATAGAGACAAAATAGAGGTTTTTTCCAATGAGTTCAGGTTTTTTATATATTTAGGTTAATCAATACAGGAAAAATACTAAATGAACTGCTGGCTCAATTGCTGTTGAGTAGTGATAATTCTAAAATTATGTGCCACTCGTCTTGTCTTCTGACATTTGAGTTGCCTTTCCTTTTGTGGGGCCTGAAAATTGAATGTTTTCCTTTAACTTCTGTGTAAGAAAGCGGAGAGGAGTGCGGTAGCGTTGAGGGCTAGCGTGCTTGAGAGCGCCATGGAGCAGCAATCAGTCTTGTGTATTGCAGTATCTAAGTGGGTAACGGTGATTAATGTTCAGCGGGATGCTGTGTGCTATAGAAACGATGCCTTTTCCCTTCAATCCATATGCAGATAGAGTCCTGCCAAAGCTGTAAAAAAATCAGGATGATGTGCTTTGGCACAGCCTTGTTAGCGCCAGGATTCCTTACGTGCAGATTGTGTGTGCTTTTTTTTTTTTATTTTTGATTGTTTGGACCCGTGGTTTGCTCTTCTCTTTGCTGGAAAGTGACTGAGACACTGAAAAGTCTTTTTTTTTTTTTTTTTTTTTTTTTTTTTTTTTTTTTTTGTGAGTATGGAGCGGAGAGAGCTGGAAAACTGCTGCTACTGTGTGGGTTAATTCCCAAGCAAAATGTAACTTCGTCACATTAAAAGATGACTCAGTTGAAAGGAGGGAAAGGTAGACTGTATGAATGGTCTGTTGGTTGGTTGTTTTGTTTTTGTTTTTTTTTTGAAATACACCTGTATGTATCTGATGCTCTCTAGCATAAAGAGAGTGATTGTTGCAAGTACATGAGCAGTCTGTCTAACATGCTTTAACATATACTTGTAGCTGGAGGGGTTAGTTGAAAGGGGATGTGGTTGCAAAATTAAGTTTTTAGGAGAAATCTTTGCCCCCAGAAAAGCAGATTTTATGATGTTCCATTGTGTTGAACACTGGAGTCTCTTCTCTGAAGAGCTACAGAAGCCGGGGCCAGCTGAGGAAGGAGCCAGGGGGAGCTCAATACCAGGCAGGAGCCTGGCCAAGGTGGGGAGAGTTCTCTGAAGTTACTACATGATGTCCTGACCCCTATGGTGATATACGGTGTTTGTCCTTGAATTTATTCTGGTGCAGACCGTCCGGTGGGACCAGAACATTGAAATGTTGCCGTATTATGCTGTTGCCCCAGATTGCAGCAATTTAGCAAAGATAATTTAGTTGTTGGTACTGCTGTGAGCTAATGCATGAGATACCTGTTAGTGAAATATGATCACTTTAATCCACCTTTTAAGAAATGATAACATTTTAAATGAAAATTATTTTTCTCTTGACGTCTCTAAGTTGTTGAAAGAAAAAAGCCCAGCAGCTGCACGGCAAGGCCATCCTGTTGGTCTGCAATAGCTTAGGTAGTAATAACAGTGTGGTGGGACCTGCTGCTTGCAATAAATTTTCAAAGCTGAATGAGAACAAATCAGCCTGAGGAAGAGATGATCAGACATTTGACTGTTCCAGAAAATTGTTCTATATTGTCAGTAAAATAAGTAGCATAGAATCATAGAATGGGTTGGGTTGGAAGGGACCTTAAAGATCATCTAGTTCCAACCCCCCTGCCATGGGCAGGGACACCTCCCACTAGACCAGGCTGCTCAAAGCCCCATCCAGCCTGGCCTTGAACACTTCCAGGGATGGGGCATCCACAGCTTCCCCGGGCAACCTGTTCCAGTGCCTCACCACCATCACAGTAAATGCTGTTGCACTGTTATTGCACCCTCACAACATGCTATTGCACCGCATGGACTACAGATTAGTTGTTTTAAAATCACTTAAGTAATACAATAGTCGAACAGTCAAAACTTTTCTTCAAAGTTGTCTGAGGGGCTTTTGAGACTGTTTAGGCTGTTCCGATAAGATCATATTTGTAATATTGGGAATAAGATAAAGCTTAAAAACGAACCACTTATCTTTCTGCACCTTCAAAAAAAATTCATATTGATAAGTACTAAAGTGACCCCATTTATTATAGTCTTTTTATAAACCCCTTAGAACTACCAGTGTTTGAGAGCGTCACTTTAACAGTTACGTGGCACACAATGAACGGAAAACTGGCTAACTAGCAGTTTGCGAAATATAGCTATTAACAGAAAGCTGCCAATGGGGGGCTGTCCCAAGAAATACAATGTCAGTAGCATTGGCTAAGGGCAGCTTGTTAGCACTGGTGTCGCAGAACATGAAAAGTGCCCGATGTGACTTGATTTTGCTGTCATTGTGCTACCTAGGGCAGGCTGTTGTACCTAGGTGGCCCTGGTGTCTCAGCACTCTGATTGCAATCAGACGTGTGCTTCTGCGCAGCAACCACGATTACTCCCGTTTTGCCTGTTGAGCGCTCTTACTTCATCTGCTATATGAAGCCCGAAGGGACCTCTAACCTTGTATTTTGATCTGCTTGCTGCAGGCTGTTAAAAGAGGCAGTTCCCTGAACACGTCCCCTAGCATGTATGACTGAGACCCCTCTGTTTGAGAAGCATGTTTGTCCTCCACATCCTTGGGAGATGCCACAGTTCTTCCCCTGCTTTGACTCTTGTTTTATAGATTAAAATCACTAAGCAGTCTGGATTTCTTGGTGTGACTGCCTTGTCCTTCTCATTTTCGCTACTCCATCCATTGCTTTCTCATCCAAAAATTTTTGTCAAACCTTTATGCCCTTAGAACTACAAGATACCTGTGCTTGAAACAGTTTATGGTATAAAATAGGAGTTGAAGCTGCTGTTTTATTATTTTTGTTCCCACAGAACCCAGTCAGGGCTAAAGGAGATGGTCATTCAGTGATTAATTCAGCTTTGTTTTTCATAGTGAATTCCTAAATGAAACCAACCTGGAGATCACTACCCCTTGGTAAAGAACTGGTTATTTTTCTGCTAGATAATTCTTTTCTTGTATATACATACCCGCGCATGCACAATTAAAGTTTTGTACAGATTTCTATGGTAATTTTTAGCCAGAATTTTCAAAGTTTTGAAATTCCAATTTTTTTTGTAAACAGAAACCTCACACAATCAAATAAATGAGTATTTTCCAAAGTAATCCAATGTTTTCTCTGGAAGGCTTATGAAAATGGAAACTATTTCCAGGCTCATGTAATGGGAACAATATAATAAAAAATAAATGAGCCTATTCTTTTTTTATTAGTTCAACATGGTATATTTTTAGTTTTCCGTATTTTTTTTAAATACTTCCGTGTTTCTCTCTGTAGAAAATGTCAACAACACACTACTTAATTGTCCCGCTGAATAAAGTAGGCTTTTTATGTATGAGCAGCACCAAACTGCTACTATATATTTACAGAAAATCAATGAGAAAAAATTACCTAGAACATTATCACTTCCCGAAGGTAGTCAAATTTAATTTTCACCAATCAAAATGCCAACCTGATGAAAGTATGTAAGACTATGTATATCAAACCACAGAGTTAATTATACTAATATAAATCACAGGTAATAATTATGTTAATTATATAATATGCCTAATAAAATCAGTTTGACAGACCTTTTCTCTTTGTTTTGTTTTGATTGGGGTTTTTTTTGTTGTTTTCTTTTTTTTTTTTTTTTTAATAGTAATCTGTATAATTTGGCTTTGTTTGAAAAGGTGGCATAACTTGAGGCTGTTTCCTCTTGTGCTATTGTTTGTTACTTGGGAGAAGTGACCGACCCCCACCTCTCTACAGCCTCCTTTCAGGTAGTTGTAGAGATCGAGAAGGATAACACGAACCATTAGTTGCTGTAGAGTAAGTAGAATAATTAAATTCTTTCTGGAAGGACAGATCAGTGTGATCCTTTTGAGGTCCTGCATTGCGTGCTTAAGCTACTCAGGCTGTAATGGAGTTTAACAGCCTTTATCTCCACAGTGTATTCTTTTAAGTGGATACCAGACAGGCTTTATTGAATTGGTACTTGCCTTTCATTTTTCTTGGTTGTCGGCTATTGGACTCCTATGTTTTGTGCTGAGGAGATGGAGGAAGCTGTGAAAGGTCCTAAGATTACGTGAATTTACACGTGAACTTGAGAGAAACGCTGTAATTTCTGGGTTTTGACAGTACAGACTGTAGTGAGAGTTGTGTGCCACTGACAGTGCTTTTGAAGAGGTGAGGAAAGGATGGATTTGGTCTGTTTCTCTCTTTAATGCCTATTATGGTCACAGCGTTGGTATTAAAAAATGGACATGCTCTCATTTCATGATTTCAGTTCTTCATTTCTTGAGGAAATGACTGAAATATAAAAATACTCGGGTTCTATTAGAGGAAGTAATGGCAATAATTTGCTCGACTGTAGAAGTCAGAAAATTTTTATTATGAAAACAAAGAGAAAGAAACCCCTAATTTTTGTACAGTGGTAAATGTTAAATAAGCGTTGGATTTATGCAAGGTTAAATGGTTCTGTAAGCGCATTAGCTATGAGGATAGATGCAGGGAACTGGACTTACTCAGTTCAGGAGGAGTGGAGACTCCAGGATGACCTATCAGGAAACTGCCAGTACTTAAGTGAGTTATGAAGAAGGCAGAACTGAGCCTTTTACTGACGTATGTAGCTGGAGAGTGAGAGATTATAGTCATAAATTGAAGAAGGGGAGATTCAGACTGGATATAAGGAAAGAAAGCTTTATTGTGAGGATAATTAAGCCGTGGAGCAGTTTGCCTAGAGGCTGTGCAGTGTCTGTCCTTTGATGTGTTCAAGACTAAATTGGATAAAGTCCTGAAGAGAAACCTGGTCTGACCTTACCTTGACCAGCAGGTTGAACTGGAGACCTCCGTACATCCCTTACAACCTAAATTACTTTCTGATTGGGATAAGAGTGTTCTTTATGCAAGAATCATAGGGGCCTGACTATAAACTGCATGGGCATTTGGCCTGGATGAGGTCTGCAGTCTATGCCCTTTGAAAAGGCCACTTTCCTTCATAGCCTTTTGTCATCTTGTCATAATTTTTAATGGATGCCATTTTCCACCAGACTTGGTGTAATTTGGTTCTGAATTTTAATGCATTAAAATCCAAAACCAAACCTTGCGGTCGGGATTTGATTCTGCCTCTCCAAAGAGTCAGGGTAGTTCAGCTCAAACCCATGTGGTGCCAGAGATTAAAATTGGGGTTGCTGGTTTTATCCTGGTTTCCCAAAGAAGTTAGGCCTATGTGATTAGTGGGCAGTAGCGAGAAACAGTGTCTGGGTGGCCCAGAGGATGACAGCAGTAACACATTGGGCCTCTACTGAAAACAGCAAGAAAAGCTCAGAGTTTGGGGGTTTTGGTGTGGCTGAGAAGCTCAGGGAGGAGGGCACTTGGCACTTTCTGAGCAGAAAAGAGAGAGGTGAGGGATGATATGGGGGTTGGAAGCTGTCTTGTGAGGATGCTGTATATATGCAGGAAACACTGCTCCTCCCTCCGCCTTTTCCCCCCTCTTTAAAAAAAAAAATAAATCAAATTAGTTGTTGGTTTTACTTCAGGAAATATAGTATCTCTAGATAGCAGGGTGCAAACCTCAAAGATATGAAGTCCTGCAACATTCAGTAGCTTAATGCCATCAAGTTCAGATAAGCTTTACAGCTAAATACATTAGGAATTAATTGAACTGAGTGAATTTGTGGAAGTGAATTACGCTGAGACCTGTGGCTGCTCAATATTGACACTGATTTACTTTCATAGACTCTAAATTGTTATGTAATGGTTAGCCTCAGTGTATAATATATAGCAAAACCATTAGTCATTATTATAAGGGATAATTTCACGTTGAATGCTGTAGCAGTTCATTTGATTCTCAGCTGGTGTCAATTGCTGTAAATTCAGAATTCACTTTGTGTGCTTTTTTCCATCGTTTTTACACCGAGTGCAGCTCTTTCTTCATATTAACCATGTCACGCGCTTCTTTTTTCACTTCTTTCTCAGGCTTCCTTCATTGTTAATTTTAAATACAGCTTTGTGCTCACTCGCCACTGCCAGTCTTTCTGCTTAATTTTTCCCTTTTTATTATTCTTCACAGTGTCTAGAGATATGATGGTAGCGAGGAATTTGGGTAAGTTTATCATCATCCAGAACAAAGAATTTGTTGACAAGAGAAAACAAAACCCAGATGCCCTCATTGTTTGTGAAACTTCTAATTCTCAGGACTTTTATTGTAAAGTTATCATGGATCTGTTGTTGTTACTACTATTATTAATAATACATCCTTCTACTCTGTTTCTGCCATAAGACAGGCTTCCTCAACCCTTTTTGTATCAACTTTTCATGCTGCTTTCTATGTTGCAAGAGCCACTTTCTCCTTCTTTATAGCTAGTGGTATCTGTTCTGGTTCATATTCTTAAAGGAAATACTCTTTTGCATCAGGGGTACCTGTTAATTTGATTACAAAATTACATACCCCTTAAAAATAAAGCATAACTTGCCCGCTTAGTGTGCATGCTTAGTTAATTATGGTACTTCTGTCTTGATTTGAGGGAGTAATCCTGTAATCTGTCATTTGAAAAATTTGGTTTCTTGAAACACTTGTGTCTTATGTTGCAGAGCTGAAGGTTTTTAGATTGAAGGAATTAGGGGTGGTGGGAAAAGTATGGGTTTTGGGGAATTGCATGATTGGAACGCAGAGTTAACCCTGCTTTGGTGAGGACAGTTTGCTGAAAGCCTTGGCCTGAATTATGGTTTCCTTGTTTATGCTGCAACCAGTCTGTGTCCTTACTCTGACATTTTTTGCAGGCGATGTCTTTGCCCGGCTGACTTTTGAATCTCCCTCTGAACTGAGCGGTGTCAGGGTCTCACCTATGAGGAGGCTGGAATTTTCTAAGGCAAGGAGGGCAGGGCAGCCTCCTGGGCTTGTGTGGTGGCAGGTGATGGCGCAGCACTTTGTTTTGGCTGGGGCCCAAAGGTACAGGCAGTTCACAGTGAAATACACAGGTTTGCATGTGCGTGTGCTCTCGCAAAACCAGACTGCTTCAAACTGAGATTAGGCCTGAGAAATTTTTGTTTTCCCATAACATGAAGCATTTCAAAACAGGGCGTCAGGTTTCTGCAGTCTGGTTAAGAAGATCATGGTGCTGTCTTCATGCCATAGTTTTGATTCTACTCGTATGTACAATTTTGTTTGGCTTATAGGCGGACATGTTTCCTTTGAACTATGTAAAGCTTACGCCATGTTTTCTAGTTAAAAGATTGCCAGCAGCCTGTTCCGATTTTTTAATTTTATTTTTTTTTGTGGTAGTTATGTGAATTGCTCTGAGGCAAATATAAACGAGTTTTGAATAAATTAAAACTATCATTGTAGCTTAAGGAAATATAGAAACATAGCCCATAATTGTAAAGCGTTTGCAGGTCATAGAGGAGCTCGTTCCTGATCATCAAGTATTCTTGCACAACATAGATGCAAATGGCTCATTACTCCCTAAGTAACGTGGAAATTCATTTTTAAAACATTGAAGACAGAATTACTGTTTCATCTGATTATTGATGTATTCCAGCTCTACATCTTACATCTAAATTTTTTCTTGAAGTAATTCCTTCTCTAGAAACTCCTGCTTTGTGGCAGAGGGTTTTATGTTATAACAATTGTCTTGCTGGTAGCTTGATGATGACGTGTCCTCCACCAGCCTCTTCTTGCCTGTCTGCCCTCCCCTTTCCAAAGGCAACCAGTCAGCCTGCTTTTATTATTCGTTTTGAGCTTTTCCATTATTCTTCATGGGATGTGGCGTAGCATCAATAAAAAAAAGTTTTTAAATTACCGCTGATGAGAAGAAAAATTACTGATTCTAAGAAGAAACTACTTTGAGAAATTCCTGTAGGTGCTTCAAAATGTCATTCAGATAAATCTGGCATTGGCACAGACTTTCTGGTCAAACTACAATAGATGCCATGATTGCAGCTGTCCTGGAAATAGCATGGTTGTATTGCTCCATTTAGTCTGAGTAAATGCAATTATATATACTTCTGATTGTGAAGGCAGATCACAATTCAGAGAACTGGAACAAAATAATTACATAATTTGACTCTTGCTTTTTTTATTCTTTTTTCATTATCTGTGCTTGTGGTGTTGGGATTTGTCACATTAACTGGTTCTTGCAGCAGTAAGCATGGCTTTAATTGACATTGGCAAAGTGTATCCAAACATTTTGAAAATTGCCAAGCATTCTCTCATTTAGAGTGACTGGTTTTTATTTTCAAACTAGCTAAAACTTAAAGGAAGTTTACCAAGTATTTTATGGCATTTGCTTTTTGAATTTTTATCTTTAAAAGTCTAAGATTGGATTTTCAGACTTCTGCAACAAGTTCATAATTAAGAAGAAAGTTTATTTTTCCCCTCTTGCAGAAAGGAAATGCCTAATTTGGTTCTTGGATGTTTATTCACAGGCCTAATGTGCTGAATTTATAGTAACAGGTCTCATTTGATGAAGCTTTTTAAGTACTGTTTTATATATGTATAATAGTAATGACATGATGCTCCTAGGTTTGAGTCCCAGCTCGTTAAGTGGATGCCTTGGAATTCTAGCTGGGCTATTAATTTTTCATGTATTTATACAGTAATAAATGATTAATGTGTGTTCCTGCACTAGAATCTAAGATTTTGAAGTGGGGAATAACAGATGACACAGCATGCTTTCAACTGTGAAAATGTTTCCCAGGGGAGCACTGAAACGTGAAAAAGAGTGAGCAGACCAAAAACGAAGAGTTAAATTAAAGAAAATGCTTTATGTTCTTGTCATTTGAAAACAGCTAACAAATATTTTAACTTCCCATGAACATTATATTGTTACCTACAGATGTAGGAAAACCCAGATATTTCATGTCATGTTAGATAAGATACTTCAAAAACCGTAAGTAAAGTATAGGTGGGGTTATTTATTTATTTATTTATTTAGTCTTTGCGTTCAAATGCGCTTCAATGGGTATTTATTCAGTTGGTAGCAGGGGAGTTACTTTACCAGTGGCTCCCTGCTGGGAGTTATTTTAGCAGTAGTTCTTTGCTCCTGTCGCCTTTGTGGAGATGCTGTTAGGTCTCTGCCAGTTGAGATGGTGCAGGGGAGCAGCAGTAAGACCTGTCTCTGATACAGGTTTGCACCACAAAATACACATGTGTACAGGGCCAGAAGCCAAAGGCTGCAAATAAAAGAGATATCAAGGAGTGAGATGCTCTAGGGGATGGTTTGTGCCCTTGTGCCATTCATTTTCCACTGCTGATGGCGCTTTGAAGTTCAGAGGTGTGTGAAGTGTATGACTAATGCAAAGGGCACAAAAAGTTTAAGTTTGTTTGTTTCAAAATGCCATTGCAATAAAGTGCCTTTCTTGTGCTTAATCCTTCACTGTTAAGTTTAAGATGTTTATATTCTTACAAAAACACAGCATGAATTTTTACAGGTTGTGAGGTCTCCCCTGACTGTACCTCCTGTCAAAGACTTGCTAGATGATACCATTGACACTAGGTAATACCAGCCCTCAAGCTGATTCTTGCACTTTATTCTGAAGTACATCAGCTCCTGATTTAAGAAAGGCTTTCTATTAATGCTAATTTATTTGGCTGTGTTACTTCTGCGGGAGGTATGTGCTCTGCCCTTACCATGTTTTCTTGTAGAACATTTTTACTCTTTCAGCATTCTAAGTTCTACTTTAACATAACAAAATACAGAATCTTGTTTAAAAAATCAGAAACTCTCACGCGCACTTAGATAATACTGTCACTGATAAGACATCACTTGAGGTTCTCAGAGATACCTCTCAATGTTGGTTAAACTAAGGAGCTTCCTCAGCAACGTACTTCTTCTGGAGTGCTGCCTTGTAGACTGGAGCCTCTTTGAAGCTTTATTTGGCTCTTGGAGCCAAGTGGGCAACTCGGCAGCATGTTACCTTTTAAAACTGAATTATATAGGTAGAAGTTGTCAACCTTGCTTTCCCTCATCAAGATGTCCTTTCTCCTGGGGGACTCTTTGGAGATGCAGCTTCCCTCTTCTGTTGGGGAGTAATTCCTCTTCTGCTTCTGTCTTCAGTGTACTTCTGGGGAGTCCTTGAATTGTGGCTGTAGCCTGGAGTAGTTTTATGCACACGCAGAAATTTGTCTTATACTACCTTTGTACTAAATATGTCTGCTCTAAATATGTACCAAATATGTGTCTGTTACTTTCTTACGTTATATAGGATTGAACTTCAGAGTCACAGGATGGCTGAGGTTGGAAGGGACCTCTGGAGGTCATCTTGTCCAAACCTCTGTTCAGGCAGGGCCACCTAGAGCTAGTTGCCCAGGACTGTGTCCAGTCAGGTTTTGAGTATCACCAAGGATGCAGACTCCATCATTTCTTCACGTGAATCAAATTTAATTTGTCCTTTTAGGGTACTTTAATACTAGTGGAGTATTTAACGTACATCTAGATCAGTAAACATTTTCTTTGATATTCGCAATATGTCCTAAATTTGATGCATTGTAAGTCTGCTATGGTATTTTATACATAAATGACGTGGGGATTTACTGAATATAAGCTGTTGACCTCTGTTTCGTGGCTGCGGCAGAGGGTTTGCTGGATGGGCAGGGTGACACCATGATGTGGTGTGGGAAGGGCTCAGCACCTGTGGGGAGGCTGCGAGGGAGGTGAGGAAGCTGTATAAAGGGCACACAGGTCTCTCCCTGCTCTCTCCCCATCTCTGGGACTGCATTATTCTCTTACTGTCCCAAATCCTCTCTCTCAAGACCCACAGGTGTCTTGCCTTCCAGTGTGTCCCCCTGGCCTACGCAGATGTGGTGCCCAGTGGATGCTGTGCCAGGAGCAACCTCTGCAGCTGGCTGTGGGCTTGGGGCAGCCTTTGAGCGGCTCTGCTCTACCCACTGGGTACCAAACCCCTGGTAACCCCCTCATCGCGTGGTGTGCCAAGAGTACAGCCCGCAGACTTGCAAAGCTTCCAAGTAAATTTTCTCCTTCTCTTCCTTTCTCTCCTGATCTTTGCCAGATTTGTTGGCTTAGGCCATAGAAAGAAGTTGGAGAATTAACTTGGGCTTTACTTATCTACTTAACTTAAGCCCTCAGAAGAAAATGCAGCTGGAGATCCTTTGGTGTGGTTCACAGGGTTGTTTTGTCTTCTGGAAATGGAGAGGTGGGGAGCTGTCGTGAGATTCTGCTTCCAGTGGCAGGGAAAGCTTTTGGGGCATCTTGCCACTTAATTTCTCCATGCTGCAATTTTCCCACATATAAAGCAGGTGCGTACAAACTTGCATTAGCAAGGATTCTATGAGGTTAATTTTTTTAATGTTGCTAAGATGTTTTGGGATCCTCAAAGTGAAATTATGGTAGAAAGGGCAAATGAATAATTATGATTCTAGCACTTTGTTTTCCAAGGCAACTTAGTTTTAGGCTAAATAAACTTCAAAGCTGATGTGTCACTAGGAAATAAAAGATGGCTGAAAGCTAAGGAGGTTATTGAGCCAAGCTGTGATGAATTAACTGAATTAGTGTGAAGTAATGGCAAAATGTCGTCACATTTGTAATTACTTCTTTACAAACATGAGTGATTGTGAAATTAGTGTCAGAAGGAGAATTTTTGCCAAAGAATCCCTTTGTGGTGCTTACATTTCTTTATGGGGAAAATAGCTAGTGCCCCAAAATGTTATTAAAATGCATTATTTTCAATGTGGAAAATACCACAAAATGAAATTGAGTAAAAATTTTAATGTGCACGTTTTATTCTCTTTCCTTTTACGAACAGAATAAAAATACAGATTTACCAGTCATGCATATTAAAATCATTTCTGCTGTGAGAAGTTTGGCTTTTTCGAGGATTCTTTGAGGTTTAGGCTCCAAGTTATTAATCAGATGTTGCCTCGGTGATACGCAGGTGTATATTGACTGAGTGTTTAGCTGGGACTGCCTACGGTAGAAAATGAAAATGCGGGAAGTAAATACCCTGGTGCAAGGAATAAAATTATTACAAAAAATCTAGTGGAAGTCAAGGAGCCGCCTCTTCCTAGAAAATAATGTGGGGTTTCTGGCAATGGAAAATTTCCCACCCAGCCTTTCATTGGAACCTATCGGTATATAAGACTGGCCTGTTTGAGACAGGTGATTAAGTCTCCGATTTCATTTCAGATGGAGGAAGAAAAAAGGCCGTGCAGCAGAGCTCGAGGAACCATCTTCTGGTGCACTGTGCGTGGTCATTGTTTTTCAATCAGCTGTTTAGCTGCAGCGTGCGCCCCTGCTTCTTCATCGATGTGCTGGAGGAAAGCCGGGTGCGCTGTGTGCGAGGAAAGTTAACAGCTTTCCCTTAGGCTTTTATTAACAGGGTGGGCTTTTTTTTTTTTCTTTAGTGGCAATATGAGTAAATACAAGCTTCTGGTACAAGTTTCTGGTAAGGATAGCAATCAGTTGAAGGCTACCGTATATATTCTTTTCTGTCTGAAAACTGGTGCAAGAATGAGAAGCAAGGTATTGATATCAGCATGTCACCTTAATATTTAGTGGGGGAAAAAGTGCATAGAGCCTGCGAGAACTGGCTGCTGGGCACAGAATTTCTGGCGATATTACTGTAGATGTCATTTTATGGTACCGCTTAACAGGATTTTCCATAGAGATGGCTATATCTGCAAAAGGGAATGAAAATCCTAAGAGTCAGTGAGGTTTTATTGATTGCTTATTGTGTGGAGGTAGTATTGAATGCTATATGATTGGCCAATTTAAAAACTAAATGGAGAGTTCCAAGAAGAAATTAGGCGGTGTGCACATCACGAAAATAAACGTTAATCTCTCGCTGTAGATGAGCTTTAAACAGCCTCTGCTCTTCTGAATATTTGCACATTATATCTTAGTGCTAGACAAATGTATTTTCTATTTCTCCCTTCATTACTATTATTATGTGATTATACAAAAAGCTGTCTGGATTTTATAGCCTCTGACTTTGCTGCCAGCTCTCCTTTAATTAATTCTGTCATCTCTATCGTACGTTGCTGGAGTAGAGGATGCTCAAGAAGGCAGTATCGTAGCCTTTCAGGACTATTGCTCATTGCCCTCTCCTGGTATCCCCTACAAACAATAGCGATGCTGTACCCGTAAGAGTTTTCAGCATTATTTTTCCTCTGACAGAGCTTTTGCTGTAATAATGCTGTATTTATACTTTATGGTGATAGGCACAGTCAGAACTTTAGTGTTAGTTTTGCCTCTTAACCTCTACGGATAGGACCTATATCTGTGTTACAGATTAATTCCCAGAGCTAATTAAACCTCATGAAACATGTTTTTCAAGTCTGGCAGAACTACTGCAAGTGAAGATGGAATTGTATCGGCTCAGTGCCGTAGCTGAAACTTGTGAAGCATCTGTGAGCACGCTGTCCCCCGTGGTTTGGGAGCAGATTTATTCCTATTTTTTTAAAAAGTGGGCTGTAAAAAAGCAATATGCATTTGGTGAATAATACTTATTCCTCGAGGTGGTGGCGTGGCAGTGGTTGATGACAAAGAATATTCCGGTGTGGATTGGGATCAATGCCTGAAATTTTCCAGAGGTTTGAAAAACGGTTCTATCAAAAGATTCTTGTCCCATTCGAGCCCTATGGCTTCCCTTTCAGAACAAGCCATTTCAGAGTATAAATGTTAAGACTTTCATTTTCATGACGACACCCTTATGAAGCATAAGCAAGAGTTGTATAGCCTCAGCTAGATATATAACATTAGTTTTAAAGAGTACACAGGTAACTATCAGCAGACAGGTAGTTGATAATGCTTGCAGGCTAATTGCTTAAAAATGGCTTCACATCATCCCTGAAAAACACTAATAATTCATTTAGCTGAAAGCTCAATGCACATGATCCTTCAAAACTGTCTAATGACTCAAGGCCGTCTTTGAATTTCAGCTGTTTTTTCTTAACCAGATAAGGATCTTAGATAATATGTTAGTCTTGCATAATTGCTCTATTGCAAGAAAAATATTTCTGGAGGATGTTTTCTTTTGTTACTTCAGCTTTCAGTGTAATCCTATTTCTCCTGCTATATAGAAGCTAATGTAGGGGATTTTTTCTTACGACAGTCACAAGACAAAAGTCTTCTTGGACTAAAGAAAAGCCTTATTTGCTGATACTTAAAAGGTATTACTAATTTCCTATGTTGATGCGTTCTTCCTTCCTACATTCTTCTATTCAGTAAAAACTCAATATATTTTCAGATGAGACCTGCAGGATCTGCTGTTCTTGATTTCAGACCACAAACAACAGTGCTGAGCAGCCTCAGTTCATCTTGCTAATGAGCATCTCTTTATGAATGCACTTGTTTTAGACTACTCCCCAAGAAAGAAGGTTTAAGAGCACTTCATCTGCCTTTGAAGAACCTCACTTAGCACTGGTTTTGATTCCTGTTTGCTTTGCTACAAGGTACCATTAACTTCCAGATTTGAACGATGAGGTGCTTGAGTTGCTAATGTGAAAAAAACAAAGAGCCATGTTCCCATGATGAATTTTAACCCTGGGAGTCTGGTCTTTGTAGGGTCCTTCTATAATGAGTGGAGAGAAAGTGGTAGCTCCTCTAGGAAATAACGTGTTCCACCTTCTTCTGCTGGCTTGCTCCTGGAAGAAACTTCAGTCTCTGTCCATTGAGAGTAGAGGAAACCTCATGAAATTACCCTCCTAAGGCTAGTTTTTTTGGATGTTTCTGAAAGTGTTACTTAATAGTCAAAATTTTGAATAGCACAATGCCAAATCATTATGCTGAATCCATACCTGCATGCTGATTGTTGTATTGTAAATGCAATATACTTACTCCAAAAGAAATTGCTGTGCGTTAAACGATATTACTACAATTTAGAAAAATACAATACATGAACAGCCAATCTATCTTTTCTTATACAGGCCTCAACTAAGATTTTAAGAAATAATCACTGTAGAATAGGTTTCATCAAAAGCAAAATAGGGAACAATGTTTTTCAGTTCTCTAAAAAATCTTCACAATAGAATAACTAATTGTAATCTGAGGAATTTATATCCAAATCTTGCATATTAACAGAAGAACGTGGGAATCTATACTGCAAAAATTTATGATGCTTTCTTCCTCTTTACTTTAAAAAAAAAAAAAAAAAAAAAAAAAAAACCAAGGAAAATCAGTATGGTAGTTTAATATGTGCTGAATTATCCATATGGTCATATTAAACAGTGAAGACTGTTGGCTTTTCGTCATACAATTTCAATAATTACTGATTTATTTTTTTTAAAAAAAGCAACATTTTGCAGCCGAGAGTTATGCTTCATATTTTTTTTTTTCCTTTAGTTGCTGTCATATATGAAACTGTATAATATTGCCAATGTATTCCAGGTTCTGTACCAAAAGCAAAAACTGTAGTTTCAAATTATGTTTTGAAGAAAGAACTTGAGATTTCTATGTATTACTGGGGGGGGGTGGTGTTATATAGCATTTCATTAATAAGGAGAGAGAATGTATAATGACACACTGCATTAATTTGGCATAATTGCATTACTCAGTG
Organism: Larus michahellis; assembly: GCF_964199755.1. Lineage (NCBI taxonomy): Eukaryota > Metazoa > Chordata > Aves > Charadriiformes > Laridae > Larus > Larus michahellis. Next base: position 141,229,847 of record NC_133896.1, on the reverse strand, counting down.
GTGATGCACCTGGAGATCATCTAAAACATATGTTAATGAAAGTTTCCCAACTCTAGAAATTAGGAAGTTGTTGCCTTTGCTAGAACTGATATCAGAACCAGAAAAAAAAAAAATTAAACTGTCCCAAAAAGAAATTAGATCTTGTCGATACAAGACAATAGCATCAAACAAACATGTGAAGTGAAGGTTACCCAGGGAAAAATATTTCCATTCATATTCTTTTCATCGTAGGTGTTTCAAAGCCCTGAACTTCTTGAAGTAGTCTTGCCACGATGAGTTAGTTGACAAGAGTATAGGCGATGTAATCAAAATCCTTATTAAACAGTTTATAGCATGTTTTTTACATTTTATTATGAAAAAGGTAATGCGTATGTCATGGAGAAGTTTATTAATTTACATGAATAAGCTTATCTGGCTTGTGAATGCATCATGCCATGGATGAAGAGACATGAATTTGCTCTGTACAGGTCAGTTGGTTTCAGGCAGATATTTTTCCTTGTCCCAGTGTAATCCCATTATCTCAATTTTTTTTCCCCATATATAATGGAGAGTTATGTGGGTATAATATTGTAAATAAGCATTCATAAAACCTTGATTTTAGTGCAGTTTTTGAAAGATGGTGGGTGGAAGCCAAGAAAGTATTATATTTATTCTCTTTTCACAAAATCTGATGTGTTACAATTTAGTCTTCCAATTAGAGTAACAGCCTAAGTTGTGTATGTGAAGTACATACCTAATCTCTTCTCTCTGCTGCTCTGAACTGGATAATGAACAAATTATTCTTCATCCTGCTAATGGCCAAATATGCTGGGGATTAACCTCTAGCAATAAGCACCCGTGTTTCGTTCAGTGCTGATGTGCCAGCTTTCAAACTCTGACATGCCGGATGCCTTAGTGTTTGGGGTTTTTATTGTTGTTGTTGTAGCTCTGATGTTAGAGTTGAAGATGGAAAGGAAGCGAGGTGGGTTTGTCCGCGCTGCTCTCGATCAGCAGGAAGGTTCATTCGCGTGACCATAGTGGGGAGTTCCAGCTCCCCGGCAGCCTCAGCCCCTCTTGGTCTGCCTGGGCTCGGGCTCCTTTCCCTGGAGCAGCAGCATATGATAGACGGTCTCTAGGCAAGAGGCTGCTCTTTCATTTGAGCTTTGTATTCCGTATTCGTATTTTTTTAGTTAAAAATATTTAGCATGAAATGATAGTATTTTGCTTGGAAGGGTTTTTGACTGGTTTCTTTGAGCAGATTCAATATGGTGAAAATGCAACACGGTACGCTTGAGTAACAGAGGTAAGGTAGGGCACATCAGAATAAAGAATATTTTTGATAAAAAAAGAAATCTAAAAATGCTTAACATTCAGTTAAAGGATGCTGCACTGTCTCGATTAGCACAGTTCTCGAATTTCATGCAACGTTACATCAATCTGTTCAAATTTAGTGAAAAGTAGGGTGCAGACTGAAGCATAAGGTCTATTATCTGAATTTTAACAGTAATTTTACAGCATGAAGGGATAGCTAGTGCAGGAACATTATGAAAGCTTTCCCATGAGTTGACAAACATTGTTTCTGCAAAATAATAAGAGTAAAGTTATGCTCTTTATCCGAATGCACTAGTGCTGTCAGTGCCATCTTTCTTGAAAATATTACTCTGCTTAGAATATAAGGTGACATTAGAAGAAATGACAGGGAATTCAGAAGCTCATATGTTTTTTCTGTGTAACGGGTAGTGGCCGTGTATCAAGGGCTCAATTATGCTATATAATCAATTTCAAAGTAACTCAGCTTCCAACTGGTTTGCTGGAGACAAAGAAGAGTTTAATCCAGTGGGTTTGTCTGATTTCCAGGCAGAAAGTAATTTGGAAATGTTTGGGTTTGCATGGCAGATCTGAAGTGTTTGGGAAAAAACTCTGATGTGAGTGTTTGGATGATTATTTTCAGGTGGCATCAGAAGGACACGGGCAAGGGCTGTTCTGTCCTGCAGACAGAGCAGACTGTTGGTAGCCTTGTATAAGCTTCAGCAATTGTGGGGACAAACAATATTGGGATTCTTCACTGCAGCCTCTAAAATTGGGTTGCACATTGTATGGAGAGAAAAAATTATAGTTTTTGAGTAAGGTGTTTATATTTGCAACCATTCTGTAACTCGGTACCTAGAAGGAGGAGGAATCTGAACTGAAATGTTTGTAGTGTTGCTTATCAGGATTTACGATATATAAATATTTTTGAGATATGAAAACTCACTGGACTAGGATTTTCTTCCTGTTCCACCATCGTATCTTCTCTATACGTTCCTTCTCTAAGTGTTTATTTAGCAAAGACTAGTTAAGCCTATTTCTTTTCGGTGGCATAGTGTAACTTGAATTTTTCTTCCATTTCTCTGCTTTATTCCCTTTTGACTCATCCATATTCTAATTGGGAAATAACCATCCTTCCTTCTCTTCCCTGTTTTTCTCCGTGCTTCCCCTGGAGCCGCGCTATTTTTCAGACGTGCAGGTGTTAAATTTTAACTCAGATTAGATCTGAAGCAAAGACTGGCCTCTTTCCCACAGATCCATGCTGACCTACCTTAACCTACCTTAAGAATGTCTTAAATCCCCTTATCTTTTTTTTTTTTTTTTGTTTAAACTGTCATGGATCACCTGGTAAAGTTTGTGAACTAATTTGATCTCATGATTTGACTTCTTGCACAGTTAAAAAATTTACACTTACTGATTTCTTCATTAAGCCTATATTTTCTGGTTTTCTATGTTTTTTTAATGACCTCCAGGTTTGATTGTATATCTTGATGTGATTCCCCTGGCTAATTACCTGTTCTATAATGATAAAAATATGCCCCCCATTTTTCATTTTAATTCATCTAGCTATCATTTCTAGCCGCTGACTCTCATTACGCTGTTTTCTGAGTAGATAGAGATCTGCCATCAGAAGTTTCTTCAGGAATACATTTGAACTTTAAATTAAAAAAGGAAGAGGGGAGGGAAAGCTATGGGTTCTACTACTGCATTATCTCTGCTTAAATCTATCTCCTTTTGCTTTTCATTTTAAACATAAGCAGATAGCTGGTAGGATGCGAAATAATGAGGTGCCTTAGAACTTCTGCAGTTCTTATAAGTGATTACTTAATTATCATCATCATCATAGAAAACACAGAATCAGAGAATAGTTTGGGTTGGGAAGGACCTTAAAGACCATCTAGTTCCAACTACCCTGCCATGGGCAGGGACACCTCCCACTAGACCAGGCTGCTCAAAGCCCCATCCAGCCTGGCCTTGAACACTTCCAGGGATGGGGCATCCACAACCTCCCTGGGCCTCACCTCTCACAGTAAAGAATTTCTTCCTAATATCTAATCTAAACCTACCCTCCTTCAGTTTAAAACCGTTGCCCCTCATCCAATATATTGCTCCACTCCCTGCTAAAGAGTCCCTCCCCATCTTTCCTGTAGGCCCCCTTTAAGTACTGGCAGGCTGCTATAAATTCTCCCTGGAGCCTTCTCGTCTCCAGGCTGAACAACCCCCAACTCTCTCAGCCTGTCCTCAGAGGAGAGGTGCTCCAGCCCTCTGATCATCTTCGTGGTCCTCCTCTGGACCTGCTCCAACTGGTCCATGTTGTTCTTACGTTGGGGGCCCCAGAGCTGGACGCAGTACTCCAGGTGGGGTCTCACGAGAGCAGAGTAGAGGGGCAGAATCACCTCCCTCGACCTGCTGGCCATGCTTCTTTTGATGCACCCCAGGATACAATTTGTCTTTCTGGACTGCAAGCGCACATTGATGGCTCATGGTGAGCTTTTCATCCACCAACACCCCCAAGTCCTTCTTCTCAGGGCTGCTCTCAATCCATTCTCCACCCAGCCTGTTTTTGTGCTTGGTATTGCTCCAACCCAGGCGCAGGACCTTGCACTTGGCCTGGCTGAACTTCACGAGGTTTGCACAGGCCCACCTCTCCAGCCTGTCCAGGTCCCTCTGGATGGCATCCCTTCCCTCTAGCGTGTCGGCCACACTACACAGCTTGGTGTCTTTGGCAAACTTGCTGAGGGTGCACTCAATCCCACTGTCCATATTGCTGACAAAATGTTAAACAGCACTGGGCCCAATACCACCCCCTGAGGAAAGCCACGTGTCACTCGTCTCCACTTGGACATCGAGCTGTTGACCAAAACTCTTTGAGTGCAACCATGCAACCAAGTTTTATCCCCTGAGTGGTCCATTCATTCAAATCCATGTCTTTCCAATTTAGAGATAAGGATGTTGTGTGGAACAGTGTCAAATGGTTTGCACGAGTCCAGGTAGATGATGTCAGTCGCTCTTGTCTTATCCACCAATGCTGTAACCCCATTTTAGAAGGCCACCAAATCTGTCAGACACTATTTGTCCTGAGTGAAGCCATGTTGGCTGACTGGCCTGTAGTTCCCCGGGTCTTCTTATTTCTGCTTTTTAAAAGCGGGGGTTATGTTTCTCCTTTTTCAGTCAATGGGGAACTTTACCAGACTGCCACGACTTCTCAAATATGATGGAAAGTGGCTTGGCAACTTTGTCTGCCAGTTCCCTCAGGAGCTGCAGATGAATCTCGTCAGGTGCCATGGATTTGTGCAAGTTCAAGTTCCTTAGATGGTGTCAAACCTGATCTTCTCCTACAGTGGGCAGTTCTTAATTTTCCCAGTCCCTGCCTTTGCCTTCTGTGACTTTGTTTAAGGTCACAGCACCTGCCCCCCTAAATCCCTCTGCCAGGTGTTAGGGGTGTGTTCTGTCAAAGGGGCAAAGCGGTTTTGGCAGAAAATAAACCCCCTTGTATTTTTGGCCGTTTTAGTAATTATTCCACAGGGTGCATTATAAGTCAAATTATTTTATTATGCAGAGGGGTTCCACAATTTCACTTCCACTGTCTACCTCTCATTTCTGTCATTCCTGCCACTGTAACAAGTTTAGTCCCAGCTAAATCAAATAAATCCTGCTGCCTGATAAAAAGAGAAATGAGGAATGCAGTGCCTGAAGGAATATTTTAGCTTGTCATTCCTTTCCAAGGAAAAATGTCTCTTTGCTTTACTACTACTCCAAGAAAGGAGAAGAATACAGAACGCCCAAGATTAATATCTCTTCTGGTGCATCATTCAACCGTTTCCCTTAACTTAGAAATAAAAATGTTGCTGATGAATTTCATGCTTGCACTGCTGGTTTTCTGTGCAGCATCTCTGCATGACTTCATGCAACTCAGGACAGCAGCTAAATGTGGGGCTGCAGGCTGGCAGGGGGGTGGCGTTTGATGCGTCTTAGGTATGCTTTTAGGTATCATTTTCAGAGGAAAGATGAGTTTTGGAAGAGAAGGTTTTAAAAATCTCAATTAGGAAAGTCTGTATCTTTTTCAAGAAAAATAAAGACTCACCAAAGTGCTTTTATAATAAAGCGCTTCTCTTCTAAGTAATCAATAGATAATTGATTCAAGGGCTTCAAGCATGTACCTTTTTGGAAAGTAATAGAGTTGATATTGCCGTATTTGGTATGGCTTGGTATCGTTATAACCAGACTTCTGATCTTCTATCCAGCAAACTGAAGGATAAAAGCATCAAAATACGTATCTGGAAATATAAACGTTTTATCCATATGAGACAAATTATCTTAAGGCAGACTGTTGGAGAGAAAATTACAAATGCAGCACTGCACTTCAGTAGTGCCCTTGTGTTTGAGAAAGCATCTTTGTGGGCAGTCAGGGAAGAATAGGTCTGTGCCCCATGGAAGGTGTTTGGGGTGGTTTTTTTATTTGTGTGTGTTTGTTTTAATGAAGAATTAAAACCTTTGCACCTAGTTATTTACTTTCCACCCCTAGAGAGTACGTGTCCAGGCCATGCCACATCCCCTGTTGTGTTCCTCACACCTCTCATGGCTTGCCAGAGGCTACGGGTATGTGGCCACCATGAAGGGAGGTCACTGTTGGTGCCACTCTGCTGTCACCAGGGCCTGTGCTAGCTCTTCTTGCTAGATGTAAATAAAGTGTGTTCTTCAGCTTCAGGGAGCTTTCAAAACTGCATGACATCAAAAATATGACTTACTAGCTTCTATAAAGTCTTTGTCCTTCTAGGATCCAAGTATCATTTGTTGCTCCTTATTGCCAAGCAAGATTAAAAAATGGATAATTCATCTGTTCTATTATAGCACACAGTTTCAGGGTACAAGAAAATGAACCCTGAAAAAATGACACTTAGCAATAGCTGAAACAAATTCTAAAATAATCTTTCCTGATGCTTCTAAAATCAGCAGCTTCAGGCTTTTTCTTGAGGTTTCTCTGATACTAAGCAGTGATTCTTGATCCCGCATCATGGGGCTTACTGGTGTCCAGTAAGCTCTAGGGACAGCCAGTGGCACTTTGCCTTGGGGGACTGCTTCACGGGACAGTATCTCACCTGCCAGCTCATGGCTTGGCCAGTCCGCCCCTTGTCCCAGGATTTTGCTGGACTACTGGGTTTGGGAGTGAAATCATAACCCTCATGATAATGCCTTGAAAAATGGACCTGAGTGTCTCACAGTCATTAGGGCACTAACTATTAACATGCCTTTTCGTAGCAGGGATCGTGGCTGAGCTTGGGACTTCCCAGATTTTGGATTAATTTTCTTGGATTTTGCTTTAGATCCCTTCCTATAAGAATGGAGCAGTGAAAGGATACACCTGTGTATCCCCATCCCCCTTGTTCTTTCTTCTTGATTAACTTTGGTCCAATGACTTTAAACTAATTAGGTCATCTGAGTTGGTGCTGAGGACACAGGGAGATGTTTCTTATGCGTTGAAGTTAGTGAAGGTAGAAATTGGATATTTCTCTGGGAGAAGCTGTTTTCCTACTTTTTCATATGCTAATAGAGGGGTTGGTATCTCTCCTCTGCCCAGTGCTTCCAGGTAAATGAGTTAAAAACATTTTAACTGGGCTGGCCTTGGTAGGCGCAATATGCACTCAGATATTTTAATGGCTGATAATACTCAGGTTTTTTTCTTAAGAATATATGGGATGAAACGTGGCCCAGTGATACAACAGTTAATGGCGTACTGTTATGGTTGGAGGAACCCACAACAATTTATTGTCATTCAGACAGTTATTTGGTCACCTGGTGACCCTTCCCCACCTGGGAGGGGGAATCAGGGAAAAAACAAGGAAACATGAGAGTCAAAATATAAACAGATTTAATAGAATAAGACTAAGTAATTAACATTAATAACACTAAAGAATCAATATTGATCCCAATACCAATATAAAACATACAGGATTATGCTCAGACAATTCTATCAGCAGGAAGCTGTGCGCTCCCAGCCATGGACAGCAAATGTTGGACACTGCGAGCGCTATGGCTTTGGGAGGAAGGGAAGGGCTCAGGGGGTCTGGCACTGGGGCAGAAAGTTCTCAGGATCGCAGGCATCATGGGAGAGGGAGAACTCCTTAGCAAACTTTCTAATTTATATTGGATGTGACGTTCATGGTATCAAACAATCCTGTTGGCCAGCCTGGGTCAAGCGCCCGGGTCTCTCTCCTCCTCATCCCTGCACCTGGCAAGGCTTGAAAGCACTGAGACCTTGAAACCTGCATACCATGGCTTGCTATAAAATAAATACTTTCACAGATTCGGACACTGGAGTCTTCTAAAAGTGCAGTTTTCCCAGGTACTTCGAAGACGTACTTCGAATGAGTGTTGGGATTTCACCCCACTGACCTTTCTGGGACACAGGCTGGTTGTTATGTTCCCAAAGCAGCGCATTTTCATTCCTGATATTTGCTTTGCTTATGTGTCTCATGTGTTTACTTACAGGGTTTAAAAAAAATAGCTACCCGTCTCAATGTGTTACAATAAAAAGTGAGCACCGTTAGTCTTGTTAACTGGCTCCCTTACAATAATTTTTTGCCCTGTTTTGCTTGTTTCTCAACTATAGATTAAACCGGTGTCCTATTTTTGCTTCCTAGATGAATACTTAGACTAAATAAGCAGCAGCATTTTCCAGCTGGATGTAACTAAAAGGAGGCATGCAACAACTTACGGTAACTCGTGGACGTTCTCACTCCCATCAAGTTCAATAAATTTGCTCTGTTTAGAGAAGTGAAAATTAGGTGTCTGGTTGCTCTGTCGCAGGAAGATGCGGCCACATTTCTTTTGGGGTGCTGGCAGGTCTTCCCAAAGCACGTAGTGATTAGAGAGTTTTCTCTGGTGGTTGCCTGCGTGTGGTTCTGCAGCAGACATACGTATTAAAGTAATAGATGTCTTTGGAAAGTTTATATTGGTAAAAGCTCAGGATCAATAAGGCACGTAAATTCTTTCAAACCTTGATCTCTATTTAATTTGCAATACTTTGAAATTATTTGAATATTTCCTGTGGTTTAATCTTTCAGATACCACTTGGTAACTATGATGTGTGATTTTATGGTGAAATTCAGCTTAACAGACTCTCAACTGAACTTGTTCATACGGAATATGTTACTGTCATATTTAAGATGTATTTTGTCTATTTAAGTGGTGTTGGAATGAAGTGTCATCATCCTGGGAAGGGAGAAAGGGAGCCAGGAACAGCTGATGTTATTTGGGAACTAAGTAGTTACTCATGAAGCCGTTTTCAACCATGGATTTTCTTCTTTTTCAAATTCTGGAGTTTAACTGGCTTTCAAATTCTGGTTTTCCCTTCAGTTTCTTGGGAAGACAAGCCCTGAATTATAGTATTTCTCAGCCGTCTGCCCTATCCCACGCAGCACTTGGTCCTGCAGTCCTCTTATGGAAACAAAAAAAGGCAGATTTCTTAGGAAAAGGGCTCTGATAATGTGTATAATGTGATAATGTGCACACTTTCATGTGTTTGAGGGAGGCAGGAGGAGGAGATGATAAAGTGAACTGGATTTGCTATTTCTCCCAGTCAAGGACTGAAGGACACCGCCAGTTTCTCTCTAAAAGCCTGTTTGGAATTTCTGAAATGACATTTTATCCCTTCTAGACGATGAGGCAGACCCTGATGAACAACTCATCCTGAGATGACTCAGGACCTGGAATAATTTGATAGTCTGATTTGAGAAGGAAGCTCCTGCAGTTCCATTCCCTATTAAGAGAGGAAACAGTGTTCATAGCCGTCTTCATCTTACCTGGAACAGCTCTGGCGCCTCTGTGAAGGGGAGCACTTCTCAGAGAAGGCTCTAGCTTGGAGGACAGATACCGAATTGGTTTGTGAGTAATGAGCTTTATTCAAGAGAGGGAATCACAGATCACGGAAGCAGGTGAGGAAGCTGGTGAGGCATTCGGGCTGGTGAGAGCGGTGCAGTGTGTGAGTGAATTGGGAACGGAGCAGCAGAGAAGGATGATGGACAGTGTCCATGGGAAGCTGCCCAAGCAAGCAGCGTGGTGAAATAAATCAATGTGTGAGGATTCAGTAGAAGAGGAGATCAAGACTCAAATACGATTAGTGTGGCAAGAGGGAAGAGATCGTTTTAAATAAAACTAACTAAGAAAATTATCAAAGAAGCCAAGACTGCACTTGGTGAGAAAAAAAAGCTTCATAAAGCACATAAACAGAGCAAGACTGTGCCTGCAGGCCTGTGCCTGTATTTAGTGGAAGTGTTTAGCTTCAGTGCCGTGGGCCGTGTTAGGGGAAGAATTGTGCCTTCCAACTAATGTGCCTTTTCCCTGCTTGTCCCCCTTTGCCATCGGCTCTCGAGGGAAGGGACTGCGCTTCCGCACAGAGGGATGAAGCGAGGGAGGGAGGGCAGTCAGGGAGGCTGCCATCGCTCCCCAGCTCCTCGCTGACACTGTGCCAAGCGGGGAAGGAGCTCTGAGCTCCCCAGCCCTTCAGGGTTCATGGTGGTGAAGGGGAGGGAGAAGGAAAGTGGGTGAGGGAGCCAAGAAATGTATTCAAGGATCATCATGTTACGCATCTCTGCGATCGCAAATTGTTTTGTGCACTGAGCGAGTAACGAAAAACATCGAGTGGGTGGCAGGGGAAATTTGGTGTCAGATGAAGTCTGCATCGTTTGAATGGAGAAGGACACTGTTCTATGGCTCCGTGTGCAGCAAAGCACGCGAGGTAAATATGCCAGTAAATTGAGAAGCGCTTTCCTCCTCAACAGGCAGTAAATATTAATGAAGATACAGGTGGCGTGCGCAGAGACACACACACACACACAGACACACACACGAAAATATAAAAGGAAGTAGAGCAGTTATAAAAAGCGAACCCTGGAAGAGTGTGATGGCTGCCTTCCCGGAGGTTTTTGGTGGGGGAAAGGTGGAGGAAAATGCAACAGCAGCAACAACAAAAGAAAATCACAACAGGGTTTTATAAATTGCTGAGGAGCTGGGAGACGAGACTGAAGGGAAGTGAGCAGCATCCTCTTTTTAACAGATAAAAGGAAATGTGCGGTAACAAGCAATATGGAGGTTTGATCTCTTTGCTGGTGACATTTTCGTGATTGATTTAGGGCAGTCCCTATGCGGAGGCTGTAACAGGCCCTGCTAGGTCTAACTACGGCATCTTACGGCTGCTCTAGGGAAGCAGGCCCCAGGCCTGGCAGCAAGGGAACAGCTTTTTCCATGGTAAAGGCAGCTCAAAACTTACTGATGAGGCTCAGGGTTGGATGTCAAGGACAACAAACAGTTCACCAGCTGCCCCATGCTTAAGGACAAATGCCGAACCCAGAAGTCCTTAACAGAGAATGGTGACCCAGAGACCTGAACTGGGTGGGAGGCATTTTATCATAGAATCTTCATGGTTGGAAAGGACCTTTGAGATCATTAAGTCCAACCATACACACACACAAAAAAACCAAAACCAAAAAAAACAAAAAATACCCCACCAAACCAAAATAATCCACCACCACAAACCAACAACCTACAATCTCTGCCCTTCAGAGCATGCCCTGAAGTGCCACATCTAGACGTTTCTTAAACACCTCTAGGGATGGTGACTCAACCACCTCCCTGGGCAGGCTGTTCCAGTGCCTTCCCACTCTTTCAGTAAAGTAATTCTTCCTAATATCTAATCTAAACCTCCCTTGCCACAACTTCAGTTTGCTTTTAGTTAAAACCCAACACTGCCAAACGCAAACTCACGTTTGGCTTTTGTGTGGAGGAAAATTCAGGTCACTTAAGTTGAAGCTCTTGCGCTTTCAGAGCAAAGCTGAAGCTTCCCACTCGAGCCCCGCTCCGCTTCCTTCCCGCTCCCAGCTGGAGCTCAGCCCATGCCCACCATGGCTCTTGTTGCCCCACAGGGCTTGTGGCAGGGAAGGAGGCTTTTGCTTGGCCTGTTGACGGATGAGGGGAGAGGTTCTGAGGACCGTTGTGGTTTTCTTTCCCTGGCGGCAGGCGTTGGGAGTCAGAGTTTCTCATGGCTGCATCAGAAGGATGGAGATGAAGGAAGGCTGTTGCCAGCTGCACCGTGTTTCATGGAGGTGGGGGTCAGGATGTGGAGAAATTACAGCAGCAAAACCGTGCAGCTCTGCAGCCATTCAAAACCACCAGCAAAGAGCGTGTTTTGAGGATTGAGTTACTTTTTAAAGTCCTGATTGCAAAGGTTACCTGTTTCAGAATGGTGGTGGCTTTTCGTCACCAGGACTCTTTGAGTCACCGTTGCCTCTTGATGCAGCAGTGGAATGTAGAAGTAACATAAGTTGTTGCTAAACAAGGCCTGGCTACAAAGCAATGATGTTCCTACATCCTTAATGAAGAACACTCATGTCACTTACATTTTAACAATTTAATTGTACTCTCATTATAAACAATATCTTTTAAAAATCCTTTGGCATTTCCAGTGAGATTGGTTGGCAAAAGATATAAAAAAAAAAAAAAAATTATGTCTGGATCCAAAAGAGAGACATTAATCTAGACGACAAATTTTAAGATCTAGATTTTAAAATGTATCTGGGGGAGGATCACATCAAGTTTCCACTGTCCCATAGCGCAAGAGCTGATCTGCTTTACTCTGTTGTGTGTAGTTCATGCAGAAAGAAGAAACTTAAAAGTCTCCTTGGCATCTGAAAAGAAATCAAGGTGTTGCTTGGAATAGGAACCGAAGGGAGCAGCTGCAAAGAAGAGAGTCCATGGAGATTTACAAATGAAGTAGTCACAAATAGTTTCTTTAAAAAGTTACACTTTAAAGGGTAAGATACAGAAAAAGTCACAACTTGAGAGGGGCAGGAATATGGTTAGTATGGAGAGCTTGCTTGTCTTTCAAGGTAGCTTGTATTTTGCCATCACGTAGTAGAGAAGACTGATGTATAACACCAGCAAGGACTCTTTGGCAGCGAGCTACTCAGTTACACACTGGCTTAATGTGTGTGTTGGAAGAAGTGGAGCCGTGAGCAACCCATGCTAAAAGGAAGAGGCTGTGGACACTTACTAATATGTCTTATTTCCCTTTCAATTTGATTCTGTCTATATATTTTCCCATTGCAGGGTAAGTGATGCAGTATTTGGACTTTTTGATGCCTTTCTACTATGTACTTGAAATTGTATGCCTTTTGCTAAAATTGTTGCTAGACCCCTTGCAGCTTTTAGGAAAAGGAGCAGCAAGTTTTGTTTTCAGTACCTTGGTAAACAAAACTTAGAGTTTGGTTTTTTTGTTTGTTTTTTTTTTTAAGTTTGTGATTTGGGGCAGTAGAAGTAGATTTTTTTTAAAAAAAAATGTGGTTAAGAATAAATATAGAAGGGCAATTAAAAGTTTGTCAGATCTCTCATTAATAGGACTTGTTATGCAAGTCCTCTTCTGCCACAGCACTTCGTAGTTAAAAAATTTCCTTCTCTGCTTTGAGTCTTGGAAACTTCATTTTATATCAGAATAGAAGTTATAACAAAAAAGCAAGATTCCAGGAAGTTTAATTAAAAGACAAAATCATGAAAATTGTAATAAAATCAGAGATCTCATGGCTCTAAAGAGATGAAATTGGGAACAAGAATGACAATAGTGGAAAGCTACAAACAAATAGGTGGGTTGAAGTGTGGTGGGAAAGCAAAGGACTTTGCAAGATGTCTATTGGAAATACTTCATTCACGCATTGCATGTGTGCATATATATATTTGCATGTCTCCCTTTTCTCCTTTTTACATGCAGCTAGATACGTTTATGCATCAGTTGGTCATAAGATGCTTTAAGAATTTAAAATTAGTATTTGACAGAAACTTAGTATTTGACACAAAAAGAGGTAAATAAATCATGTTTACATATTTTGGCATGAGTATAATCTCATATAGTGTCCTGTAATCTTGTAGACATCAAAATGTTCCTATTAATGCCACAGTAGATCACAAAGACCACTTTGAAAAACATGGCTCGCTGCCTACATGGATTTCAAATATGCCGAAGTGTCTGCCTGCCCTGACAGAGCTGATGAAAAGGAAAAATTGCCCGGTGGTGACTTTTAAAACAAATTTATTCTCTGAACTCTCTCTTAAATATTTACTTTTTTTGGGGGGTGGGGGGAGGAGAAGGTATAGCCTGTTAGATATATCTGTTTACCTGTTCAGGAATGAACATTCTTTTTATACGTAAAGTAAACCTACTTCATGGCTTCAGGACTCTGAATCAACTGTACTTAACCCAGCAGTGGAGTTAATGCTGTTGCAATTCAACTTGACAGTCTGTAAATATTTACCATCCAAACCGCCCTGTATTGTTGCTTTCTGCTGTCAGTTCTGTGGAGCTAATTTTACGCTGGGTGAGATGCTAATGTAGACAGCAACATTTCTGGGCATGTGCTGCTCTCCAGTGCCTGCCGTCTCCGCACATACCTGTCGCGAGCTTCAGAAACCTTCCTGCTGGCGAGAATGAGAAGACCAGTTGTGCCGGTGGAGTTCAGCAGCTCCACTGAGGTTTTACACAGGTTATAGGGTTTGTCATCGATCATACGCCAGGGATAAAAACCTGACCCCATGGAAGTCGGTAGTAAAATTTCCAGCTTAGATAGAATTAGATTTTTCCTATACATCTAATAATAGTGTTGTGAAGTTGTAATTCTTACATGCAAGTACTGTCCTCCGAAGTGATTTTTTTTTTTTTTTTAAAAAAAACAGTATATTGTCACATTGAATGACAATTTTAATTTTAAAAAGCTAGGCATACCTAAATTCATTCTTTTGGTGGGGTTGGTGATAAATTGAAGATTTAAATGCGTTAAGGTATGACCTTTAAAATAAAATTAACTAAGTGATTCAGCAATAGTGTATTTGCTGACATACTAGTTTATTTTAAAAAAAATGCCTGGGTGAGTCTCAAGTTACTTAAGACTTAACAACAGGTTTACAAAACCTGGACCTAGGTAGTTTTAAACTTAGATATATCTTTCTAATTCATTGCAAGCAAATTTTTAAGGATATTGAAGCATCTAAAGGTTCGGGTGGGCTTCAATAGGAATGTAAAAAATGCCACAGCGAATAACTCTTGTTACTAGGCACTTTTTTGCCTGTTTTATAAATAACTAGCTCCTTACGAACACGTGTAACATTTCTGAATGTCTTTACTGTAAGCAAGCTGTCAAGTTCTGGCTCTGTGCTTCAGAAAATGGGTGGGAGAATTAATACATTGAAGAAATAAAAATAGCTCTGTGAAGTATAATAGAGTTGCGGGTGATAAAATCAGCCTGCTGACCTGATGCTTGGGCTAACCCTTGCCAGCAAGGGCTGCTCTTTGTGAAACGGCAGTGCTTGGTACCCATCCCAGGCAGGCTCCGGCATCCCCCTGGACTTGTCCTATGGGGTGTGGGAGCCCTGCGACTGGCTGGGTGGCCAAAAACCTCGGGGCTGGCTACTGCGGGGGTCCAGTAGTGCACCCCTGCGGCCAAAGCAGCATGGAGCTCAGTGTTACTGCCAACCAAGACTTCAGGCTAGCAGAAGAGGCTTGCTTTATTCTGCCAAGAAAAGAATTAGAAATAGATTTGCAGGAGTGCAAAAAGATAAAAGGTAATGCCTGTGTGACTCTCAAATAGAATGTGGTAGGGGTTCTCTCGGTTGCTTCTGTCTGCAGTTGCTGTCTCAAGTGAGGTCTATTTGTGCAAGAAAAAAAATGAAAGGATGACAAGGATGATCTGTAATCTAATGGCACCTGTGAAAGAAGAGATTAAGTAATTTAATAACCACAGCTAGGGGAAAAGCTGATTTGCAATGATAGTTACTTCTTCCCTAAGTTCTGCTGCTGCCTGCTGTAAGGGACGTCACGAGGAGGCTGAGCTCCAGCCAACCTGGGTCTGACCATCAGTGTCTGTTCTTGAGGTCTTTTTTCCTTCTTCCCTGGCTGAAAGAGACTCCTGCATCCTGAGCTTCCTCTAGCCCGGCATGGGCCATCCCTTCTTCTGGCTCCTCTTCTGTCAGGGCTTCACCCTTCGCTCTGTGACACAGGGCAGCAGGAGAAGGGCAATTTCATTTACTCCTTCTTCCCAGAAGCTTCCTGGGTTTTGTATTCATTGTATTTCTTAATTTGTACATTTGCCACTTTATCTTTTTGGTCATTCCCCCCCCCCCCCTTTTCTTTCTTTCACCTCAGGAAGATGGCGCATAGTTTTATTTTGCAAATCACATATTCTCACTGAATAATCTTTAAACCTATAGCTCGCTAGTTCCAGAATATCTTTTGTGCTGAGAACACCTTGTGAAAGCCAGACGCGATACAGGTGATGGTGAGGCTGGGACCAGTTCCATGGAACAGTGTCCCTGGCATACGCTATTGGTGTGAGGGGACCCAGGGTACAGACTGTGTTGTGAAGTTATTGGGGGTTGATACAGTAGTAGCTGGGACCATGCATGTATCACTTGTTAGATGGATTAGGCCTATGTGTGCGGCGCTCTTTTAAGAGCAAAAAGGAAATACAGTGAAGGGTGAAGCTGGCTGGGTCACTCCAAGCTTTGCAATAGCAGTTTCTGCCCTGAAAACACTGAAGTTTATCTCAGAATTGCACTGGCTATTAAACTTCAGTGTTTCTATATGCTCTTGCTCACGTTTTCTTCTATTGATACTACACCTAATTTCATTCCTGTTAGCAGTGCAATTATTAGCAAGTTCTAAGAACTGCAAATGTAGAGAATACATAATTTCAAAGAGCTGAATTGCATCTAAATATGGGTGTAGGTGCACTCCTCGGTTGGAACACACTGCAACCGGGTTCATCTTTATTGCTACAGGAAAACATCCAGAAGCGCTACAACCTAGTGTCAGAGAACAGCATTAAACCCGTGTAAGTCCCAGAGTCCTAATTTTCTGACTGCAGGGAAACTTTAATTTTCTGCTGCAAGATCTTTAGGAAGCTGCTTGTCGGTGCCTGTAAGTAGGTTAGCTGAACCTGTTGTACTTCTGCCTGTATCCTTTTCCGTAGCTATCACTTGCAGGTAGCTGAGAGAGCTTGATACTTGTTAGTAGCTGTCACAGTGGCGATGGAGTTGCAGGTTGCCAGGATGTACGCAAGCACATATACCCATACTCCTGCCATGGTATATAACTAAGGATTGCTGTAAATAGGAAGAGGAAAGATTTAGGTTATGGGGGTTTTTGTGTTGTTTCATTTTTAAGAACCTGTTTATTACAAGAAATTTATGAGTCCATTGACTGAGAATACATAACTAGACAGCTTTATATCATAAGGTATTAGGGTTTTAGATGGCTGGAGGCTTAGTATTCCAAGAGGTTTTTATGCAACAGGATCTTACACTTACATTTTCTCTTCTGGATGCAAAAGTTTTATCTACCTTTAGAGTGTTTTTCAGGTGATAAATCAAATTAAAGAAAAAAATACGTTTTACATCACAAGTTTCTGTTTCACAGATTTTATCATTAAAAATCACTGGGTTAGGAAATACTGATATGACAAAAACAAAGACATAGGCCAAAGAACAACAAAGAACAGAATAAGCAATTTTCTCTCTTTCTGTCTTTTGTTTAATGATTAATAAAATTAGAGTAATAGTGTTTATGTATATAAGATTAAGTGCAGGCAACTTAGCTTGCAGTGTAATACCTGTTTTTCACATTGTTTCACGTGAAGCATGCTGAAATGCTTTGAGCGGGAGGTTGGAGTAGATGACCTCCTGAGGTCCCTTCCAAACGGAGTTGTCCTGTGATGCTGTGACACATGCAAGTTGGTGGCCTGCTGATGGAGCACGAACACTGCTGCCTTTAGCCTTCAGGAAGAGCTTTTGCTGTTGATAGTGTGAGATGAAAATGGGCAGTGGGCCCACTCGTTCTGGGCGACTGGTATTAGAAATGACATTCAAGTTAAACTCTGAGCCTTGCTGCTAATCTTAAAGGCAAACAAAAGGAAATGGCGCAGCCATGTGAATTCACTTAAAAATACACCTTTTTGTTTCTCTTTAGTGAAGCCTTCACCAGTGCTTTAACAGCTATGTTTCTGCGGTTCTGCACGTAGCTGCTTTGGATGCTCTGCTGCCATACGTGACTGGGTGATGGCAAAATCAAAACGACGTGGTGGGATGGATAGATATGGGAGAGAAATAGTAACCTGGAGGCTGCAGTGAGGAATGCAGTGTGTAAAAAGAGCGCGAGGGATACAAACGATGGTTAGAGATTAAATCTGCTTCTTCTTCAGTGGTATAACAATGAAATGCTATTCATTTTCTTACTTTGTTTTCACTGCCAGTGAGCTGTGTCTTTTGTATCCAAGGGCTGGCAGGACAAAGGAGGGAAGAAGGAAGTAAAGCATATACTGCCGTGTACTGGAATTACTTACATCTTTGATTGTTGGCTCATCAGGGCATGGATAAAACGCTGCTTGGCTGCTCCTGGTAGCCTGGGAACAAAAGCTTTGGCAGAAGTCTAGATTTTCTGAGCCTCTGGGATCTAGAGGGTACAAAAGTGTATTTTAACCCATTTGGGAAGGCAAATAATGAATTGTCAATTCTAATACCTTCAACTTTCACGTTATTTATTGAAGAAAATGTGACATTCTATGTAAATTGCAGGCTATTACCATAAAGAGGCAGAAAAGTTCAGCTTCTTAAATGTGACTTTGCAATCATAAAATGCTATACTCCAGAAAAGTAGCTGTATTCATAGATAATTATTAAAATATCTCTAGCATTTCTGTTGCAGCTACACACTATTTTATGGTACATTATGGTGTAACGCTTTAAAAAATTTAATGGGAAGTGATAAAATATTTGAATTCTATCTTTTCTAAGTTGCGCGGTCCCGCTCTTGTGAACCCACAATAACTTTAAAAGCTGCCTTTTCTGATTCTTATCCAGAACAACATTCTCCCCGAGAGCTGAAAAGGATGAGTTCCTGGGAAGCCAAGAAATATCTGAATATTTGGCTTGCTAAAGAACCTAAAAGCAGTTTTTAATTCAAAGTTAACAATCTGAGGAAATGGTGACCTGATGTGATGCTTGACATCTTGGTTCTGTAGCAACATTGCTGTCAAGTTGCATGCTGTGCAATGGGAACAAGAAGCAGTTTGACATTGCACCGTGTAGTTTGCCTGCCGAGAAAAAGTGAGGTCAGGTAATGATAGAAGGGGCACCAGCAGGAGCTTGGGAGAAGACTGTTAATTCCGTGCTCTGCTGAGGTTTTTCAGGTGCAAATTTGGAAAATAAAAAAAAAATAAAAATCAGTGATTGTTGTTTCTGGCTGCAGTGTATTGTAAACCATAAATACCGAGAAAAAGTGATTCTGAGAAGGTGGTTAGTGAGGTTAAGAGAAGGTTAGTGTTGCTGCTAGTCGTTGTGGTGGCATTCTTAGGCAGATGATTTTCTTGTAACACGTTAAAGCTTTCCCTGTTTTTTGTTTTTCTTCCTGTGCCTTCTGTCTTTCCTTTGCAACTTTTCCCTTTTTCAGCTCCTTGTGTGGAAATCTGTGATTTCCTTGGAGTTTCAGGGTACTGCAGCTTCTGTTGTTAACCAGTAGAGCAGGCAGGAGAAAAAAGATTTTTGTAAATCTTTCCTGGGCTTGTGTCTAGATCAAATGGCATGGAAACCAGCTCTGTCTTACCCACCTGGCTCTAAGCTCCTCTGTATATGGCCTGGCATGCGTTGGAGGGACTAGTGCTCTGAGATCACAGATCTCCAGTTTTGAACTGTATCTGCGTAACTTCCACGCAAATGTTCAATAAGTTACATGACTTAGTTTTTAAGGCACCTTATATTCTATTGGTAAACATAGTTAAATATCGCACTTGGCCCTTAAATATCTAAGTCGTTAAATTACATTCGAAACGTGACATTTTGGCTCAGTTTTGTTAGCTTGCACTTGGTGGATTCGTTAAGGTGAAGGAAGAAAGTTTAAAAAAAATAAAAATTGCTTTCTTGTTTGTTAAGGTTTTACACGTGCCTTGGTTTTCTGAGACAGAACGTGCAAAGTGTTGGTGGTTTCCTAAGAATGCAACTGCTTCAAATTTGTTTGGCTTCATGAGTGGGTTTATATTCAGAGTGCTTTAAATAACCTCATATCTGGATGAAGGCTTCTTACCACTGGTGAAAACTTCTATTATGCCAAATGCCCTTTACTTACATTATTTCTCAGTAGGTTACCATATAAACCATGATTTCCTTAATGGAGAAATACAAAGGAGCTCAAAAGAAAAGAAAAGAAAAAAACCCCAACCTTCTAGCATGATAGCAGTAGAAACACAGGCATCTCTGCAGATATTTTAAGAATGTAAACAGATTGCCAGGCACGGATTTTATGTGGTCCTTTTCTGAAGTTTTTTGTAACTTTACTCTGGGATTGAAGTCTAGAAAAGTACATGGTATTAGTTAGTCTTTTAATAGGGGGATGAATATTCGTTCATATATTCCGAGTTTTGAGAATTTTGGTTTAAAACCAAGTGGAATATCGAGACTTCTTTCATCTTGAAATCAGAACAAAATACCTTAAACTACAATTATGTGCTTATATATAATGTTTGCAATAGACTTAAATCTATCAGAATGTTTTTAGTTTGGTAATGAGATTTCTGACGAGTGAACTTGTTAAAGACTACCTCCTGTATTATTTTATTTATACCTTATTATTCTCTTGTGAAAATATTTACATAGTTTTTCTAAATAATCATTTCAAGGGTTTATGGAAAACAAGGTAGGATAGTAATCAGTGGCTATGTCTCATTTCAAGGTAAACAAATATCTCTTTTAAGGAAAAGACTCCTGGGCTTTTGAAGCTGCTCCTGGAGTCACCGGGCAGTGATTAAATAATAAATATTATTATCTACTGATTTCTGAGTAGGGAAAATAATTTAAATAGTTGTGTTTGGTTTTTTTTCCCGAAAAAACCTAAGAGGATAGTATTAATTTCATTTAATTTACAAAATAGGTTTAAGATGGCCTGCCATTATTTAATTTTTCCACCATTTCTTTTCATTTCCCAAGAAATTGAAACGGAGAAGGGGAGAATTCTTCATAGTTCAAGTCTGAAGAACTAGTAAATGTATGAGGATGTTTTCCCTTTTCTCTGCAGTACTCGCTTCTTAATTAAGATCCAGTCATATTTTTTGTTCTACTGTTTTGGTGCTGGAGCTCATCTGGAGACATACTAAGAGTTGCTACCGAAATCAAGCAGTAGGAATTTTGGCTTTAATTCAATGTTAGAAAAGCAATTTTGTTTCCTTTGTGGCAATTTGGTCCTTGTTCACTGCATCATTCTTGTGCAACTTCACTCTCCTACAGGCTAAAACGTCACCGTATAGCAAGAGCACACCGTGAAGAATTTTCAAGTGACTGCAGGCCTGAAATGTGGCTGATACCTTTATAGAAAAAGGAAGCTCCTGTAGAAATTGTCTCCCAAGAAGTGCTTGAAAATTTTCTGAGCTGCTTTTTCTAGTGTATGATTATAGAAAATCAGTCAGCTCACAGCAGGCAGATTGTATTCATATCAGGCTACTGAAAAAATACAAAATTTGCTAGGTATAAAAATTAGATTCCCTTTTGCTTTTCTGAATGTTGTGTGCACAGTCAAATTTTAATGAATACATACACCTCACATTTTTATGGCATAAAATGAACAGCTCTGTAATAGGTGGTAAGAGAGTATACGAGGTATTGTTACTTTTATCTAAAATATGAATGAACTTCACAGCATTGCATTTCCACCGTTCTGCTCTATACTATCATAAACCCTCATTATTAGTAACAATGCAGTCGGTGAGCTAGACAGCATCTCTATCACAGGTATTATGGGACTTTTTTTCCATAAGGCAGGAATGGAAAAAATCCTGTACTATTAACTGAAACTTAATAGTGAATCACGCCCGCATTTTATCGGAAAACCGTTAAGAGGAAAAACATTCAATGAGCACAGAGGTAACAACACTTTAAAGCAAAAAACCCCATAAAAGTCTTATGTAGGGTAAAATTCAGCATCTGAAAACAGTTGCCATTTTGTCAGACATGAATGCTGAAGATTGCGTTGTATGACAAATGAGTTTTTTGCCTGCTATAGGGGGATGCTCGCTATGACATGGCAAGGTTTTCCAACGTGTACTAGTTTGAGAGAAAAAACCAACATGTTTTTCTAAAAAATTCAGAAAGAAATACCGATAATCCATTCACTAAATGAGAAAGAGACAAATATACTTCATATACTTATTTATTTATTTTTTTTCCCTGAAATACTGAGTAAAGCTGAGAAAGCCTAAGGTCAAAAGCCCCATTAAAACAGAAAAAAACCACCTTGCGCACATCGGTTTTTAGGGACCTTTGCTTTCTAGCTCACATCAGCATGAAGCTAAAGCGTCACAGACAACAGAAAGTCAAAAAGCCTTTTACAGGCTTTTTACATCCAAGTCCCAACCACTATTTGCCGCTTTGGGTACTTTCTGGCTTTTGCAATACAAGATTCTGAAGGAGAAAGTAACTCCTTCAGGACTTCGAATCTCTAATGAAGTCACTGTGCTTTAAATGAAAAGTCCCGGCAGTCTAAAAGGAAATATAGTGGAGACTATTGTTTTCTATGTCATGGGGGCACATCTTTAATAATAATGGAAGTATAATATAGAGGGAGATGAGGACAGGGGAATGGAAAATGTGACCTAAATGAGATAATAATTAAAAAAACCACAAACAAAACAAAAACCAGAACAAAACAAGGAACAGACATGAAAGTGTGTTTACTGGACAGCAGTGACTGTAGAGAATCTGAATGCAACAACATTTTTTTGCTAAAAAGAAAAACTCAGCTGCTGCTGAACAGAACAGTGCAAACAACTATACCAATGTTCAAGAGTTTAAAACTTATTGTGGAATGAGAGACAAGAAAGGAAGCGTCCCAGGACAGGCAGGGTGCCTCAGGGAGTGACAAGACCTGCACCTTGTCCCCTTTCCAAGGCACCAAGGAGGTTGTTAGTGCCTGGAACAAACCAGCATTGCCTCACATGGTTTCTTTCATCGCTCATCCCAATGTGCTGCCTTTACTTCTGTTACCTCGTTTCATAAGATTTTTAGTTCTGTGACCATAGTGGACGACATTGGCTCTTTGGGGAGCCACCACTCAATGCTGAGGAGCTCTCTACCTAGCTGATGGCAAAAACTTGTGCTGTAGGTACTGCTTCACTGCACTGTTTGGGTACCCGCATCTACGTAAAGTAGAGCACAGGGAGGAAAGCAAAGGAGCAATTGTGGATGATATGTGATGAAAAATGGTCTGCTTGTAGACCATTAGCACAAAGGTCGTGAGGAAGTAACATTACGTTGTTGTAGTTTCAGATTAAGAAGAGCCTTTCCTCATATAGCCAGTGGCGTAATGGGCACAGCGTACATTTTGAACAGCCTGCGGTTTTGTTCTGCATCGCTCTGCCCTGCCTGTGATACAGACAGGGGTCTGAAATTGATGCTGAAGTGATGGGAGGCCGTGAGGAGACTTTTCTGGTCATGTGGAATTGCCACTTTTCCCTCTGCCAAGTGATGGGCAGCTGGCGCTGTATTTCCCCGCTTATCTGGCAGGGGAGCAGTAGCAGGGTGTTGCTCGTGGTGGATGGGAAATCCCTAATGAAAAGGATCTCTTACCTTTCTGATCAACTACATGGCCATGGGCCCTCGTTATCTCATGATTGGCAGCAGTGGTAATGATTGGTGGAGGAGGAATTCATTTGAGTGTCTCCTATACTCATCCCAGACATAGGCATCCCTGTCATTTAGAAATCTCAGGTTTAGGCATTGAGGAGATGGAAGATGATGTGATCTGTGACAAAAATAGGCTGACGGGATTTTCTAGAAACATATCTCCTCCACTGTATTGTAAAAACTGGCTTAGAGGAGTTCAGTATGAAGTTTTGAGTTGTACTTCGTTGGGTTATTTTCTGCTTCTCCGAAGGATTTAAGGCTTGAGTGGAGCCTTTAGTATCATTGTCGGTTTGGAGTAAGAATGAGTGTTACTTTGTGAAATTGTGAATAATTGAGAGTGTCTGCGGTGGAAGGGGCGGGGGGGAAAGTGTGGAGTTATCTGCTCCATCTGGAGTTTGGGGAGTAGTTTCTGCCTAGGTCCTCCTGCTAAGAATGTGACACAGCTAGAAACAGTTTCTGAACAACTGGCCAAAGGCAGCCTGACTTTAGTCATAGTCCTTACTAGAAACAGAGAAAAAAACCTAAGAGAAAGTACTAATTAAGACCAGATTGAAAGGGGAAGGAAAGGATGGGAAGAGGGATGGATGTATTTATTTTCCAAGTAGTATTTGTGTTTATCTGATGATGCATGATCCAGGGAGAAAATTCAGGACAAGCCTGAAGGGTATTGCAACAGTGCTTGATCTTTGCCCAGAGCATGACTCTGTGTTGCAAGATTATTGAGATGGACAGGTGTCACAGGGCAAAAGTATTTTTCTAGCGTTTTGTTCTTATGGTTAAATAAGAAAAACAGTCTTGGACAATGATTCTACCTTTCATGCTTGTCTTTATTACAAACTTGAAACACCAAGCTCACTTGTGGGGTGATAGTCCTCAGGTTTCTTTTAACAGATACAGAACTTCCAGGAGTTCAAAAATAGTACACGTTTATATGAGGACAAAAACCATTTTGCTTTCTTATCCAGAAAAAGACTTGAAAGCATGCAGGCTATAGAACCTGAAGGGTGTCTGATTCTGTGTGTATCTGAAGTCATTAGGGTTCCCTCCTGTACTCATGTGATTTAGTAATAGGAGCCCTGGTATGAATTTTTTTAGTACAGTGGAGTGTGTCTGGGGCTGTTAATTTTCTTCTTTTGTGCTTCTGATAGGACTACTTCTGGGCGGTTTATAGTACTTGTCTGGGCAGAGACAACAAGCCTTTCAGTGTCCTTGATCTTGGATCCAGAAATTATTGTCCATTACGTCTGTCCTATTGTACAGTGCCCCTCAGAAGAGTTTCAACAGCAGGGTATGATGATTGATCTTGATAGTATAGCTACAAAGTCTTTAAAACTTTCATTTTCTCTTTTTTTTTTCAAGTTAAAATGATAGGATGGAGGTAAGCTTAGTGCTGTAGTCTTCTGGGACAGGAGTGGGTGAGAACTGGATTGAGAAAACAGGTTTCTATTCCGGAGGCAGTGGCAGATTAAATACCATAGAGAGACCGTTATTGAACTCCACTTGTGTCGCAAGCATGTCTCTTACTCCCAGGTGGACATGCCCTGCAGATACTTCAGGTATGGTGCTCTTACTTTTAAAAATGAATAATAAGAAGTATTGTGACTCTGGTGTTCCTCTAGGTAACTCCTAGGGATTGCTGTGGCTGGATTTACCTCCCCAGGGGTGCTGTGGGGCCCCGTTCCCGTCATAATCATGGCTTTCGTTCAGGATGTCTTCCTTTTTTGGTGGGTTGGAGAGGGACTGACTTCAGTATTGGTGTGCGGAAGGCAGAAAACTGGCTTTTGTACAAGCAGAGAGGTGAAATGAAGCCAGGGTACATGCCAGGACTCAAAATGCAGAAGTTTTTCTCAGTATGGTAACATCAAGGAAGCCCGTGTTATCAATGCTGTTAGTCCATCAGCAATGCTGAGTTGTGTTAGAAGGTCAGCCTTGAGTGAGTAACCGACCCTCCTGGAGACTGTGCTTTCAGGAATGAAGAAGTGCTGTAAATAAGGGAAATTACCAAGGTGTTAAATGAGGTGATTCCAAAATATCAAATATAGAAGTGATAAACATGGCATTATACTGTGAATTTTCGTAGTACAAGTTCTGTAACTTCAGTCATGCACTGCACATACAGCTGTGTTCTTCAAGGGATTGCTTTAAAAGAAGATTAGAATATAATCCTTCCACTATTTTAATCCAGCAGCGGAAATCCAAGGTAGATGCTTAAAAGGTTACTAATAACTAAAGAGGAAACATGCATAGAATATTAATATTTCAAATTATTTATATTTAGGGAAATGATAGGTGGCTCCACATACAGAGATTTTACACAATTATGAATATTTCTATCAGAAACTCTGCAGATAATTTCAGCCTTTGCTAGAGTCTGTAAACTAACGGATACTCAATAAAAACAACACTTGGAGAAAATAAGGCCACGGGATAAAGAAGGATAAGTATTTTTTTGCAGTCATGGGGCAGGGGGGAGGTCCAAGGGGAACTTCTTTACTGGGGACTCTTTTGAAGGTATGCCCCAACTTGAAAAGTTAGTAGGTGATCTTAGAGATCAAATCACTGAAGCAAACGGTAACAAATACAGAGGTGGTATCTACCCCAAAATTCCGAAGCTCTTGAGATTAAAAAAGCTTATTTGATAAATGTAGTGTAAAATTTTTCACTTAAAACTAATGGTACCAGGAGCTTGGAAGGTGTTTGCACTTAGTTTGGTGCTGCTCTTAGATGTTTTAGAAGGGGGTATAGAGTGGGGAATAAATAATAATGTCATAAAAATTCCAATTTTATTATATTATACAGGAATTTAAACATAAGGGCTCACCATTTGTTGCAAAGTGTTCTTCTGAGGGTGATATAGAATTCACCTCCAGATTCATATGCTTGAAATTAAAATTTTGGCATTTACACAGAGTGAGATGTCGAAACTCAAAATTAGAGTCAGTGGAGAGCTAGTGAATACAGGTCGAAAGCTTACAAATTCAGATGTCTACTTTAGAATAGAGCTGAATCTCTAACTCTTCATTGAGACCCTAAATCCTCAAGATGGTTTTCAACTCCTTATTGAGATACCTTCTGGATTTCTACCAAAGAAGGAACCTATCTCTATAAGGACTCATCAATCCAGGCCTATGAAGATGATCGTTCTGCAAGGAGAGCCATCTCCCTGAGGCTGCAGGGAGTGGGAATGAAAGTCACTATGACCAAAGCTAACCAGGTTTCTGCCTTTTTCAAATCATTATTTTAAAAAAGAAAAAAAAAAAAAGAAAAAAAAAAGGAGGATTTCAAGGCTACTACTGCTTTTTATTTTATTGCTGTTTTAAATCTGTAAGCAGAGTGCAAGTTGGGATTCTTGGGTCTTGGGCAAGGGAGTGAAGACTACTCCAGTGATAAAGCAGACCTCCTAACTGTTTGTTCGACTTCATTCCTAAGGAAACAAGGATTTTTGTATCCCCTGTCCATGGAGAATGGTAGATGTAAACACAATGTCTGTCTTTGAGGTGGGTTGGCACCCTAATCCTATATACTGAGTATTATGTCCCAGTAAGCACTGAATATTCTAAATAAAGTTGGGGTGTTCCATTTTAGTCAAGTGATTTCTGTCTTGTCTTTGCCTGAGGACTATCTGAAGCAGGCAGTTTTTGTCCTGCCCTTCTTTTTTCCTGCCATGTGGCCATCTGTGAGGCTACAGAGTACGCAGAGATGAGTCTGGATGGACTAGCTGCTAGGTTTAAGGTGATCCAGTTTGCTTGCATTGGCACAAGAACAGCTGTGAAGTAGGACTGTCTGATGCCGGGAGGATGGGAATGCTGCTTTTGTGTCAGTGCCAGTTTCTGCTGTTTTAAAATTGCAGCCGGAGAGCTTCATTTCCGCCGGTTCAGGGACGCACTAAATTTATAACAAAATTTACAGGCTTGGACTATGGAGGTGATACAATTAAAGAGTCTATCAAGATTTCTATAGCAAAGACCTATTCCGAGGAATCTTCAGTTGCCGGCTAAAAAAATAAGTTTTGGGCAATATCACATACTTATTGTCTGAATCTGTAGGTGCTTTTTTTTTTTTGTTCTATTGAATTTTCCAGAAAATATATACATTTTATTTTTCAGTGTTTTAAAAAATGCATAGTGTTGCTTTATGCTTTCAGCATTAGCACTATCTGAACTGCTCTGGATGTTTCGATCTTTGAAAAAGAGGTGGATACTATTACAGACTTTCACTTCTTGTTTGTACCATGGTTTATGCTGAGTATATTCTGCATATCGTGTGAGTGGCATATGGCTGATGTCAAGTACAGGAGACTTTACATACGAGCTCATGTTTCAGTCATGCCTCAGGCACAGGCCAGAAAAAAGGCTGACCTGAACATGTTCACTGTGGCTCAGCTATTATATTCTTAGTCAAAAGGTTCTTCCATAGGGCACATTGGTGCTTTGCATGTTGCCTCCGTGATTTAATGAACTGATTGTTCAACGTGAAGGATTGTTCAATGTGAGGGATCAGATTTTCTACTTCTGCATCAACAATGTCAAAAGCAGGTTGATGGGATATCATAGCTAACGTTGCCTTGCTTTCAGAGCCCTGCTGGCATGATGCTGGCTTAGGCTTTCATGATGAAGTTTGCCACCGAAGACCTGTGCAGTGACATGCACTCCAGCAACAGGTATGATTCCTGTTGAGCAAGCAAGAGCGGTGATGGAGAGCAAGCAGTGAGTTAGGGTGGTGCCAGCGCTTCCTCCGTGGGCAGGCTTGCTGGGGTAGAAGGTGCTTTTTTTTTTATCTTTCTGGTCTTTGGAAGTGTGCAAGTCTTCCAGAAATGTAAGCATTTTTACTGTGCTCCTTCTCCTTTGCCTGTGAGGGAAGGATGTGGCAAATGGTGATCAGAGCGCTGAGGGATTTATCCGAGATCACCTGTAGGGAGGTAGGATTTGGACCAGCTTCTCCTAGCCTGATGATCTTCCTCACCACTGAGGTATTCTCTTGACTTAAAGCCTGCTAAGGTGGCTTTGTCCTTCCCCCAGGTAAAATGCCTGACCTGCTTATGGTTTCCTCCAGAGACTTTGATATTCCTGCTGTCGTTTATCTCATCTTTGCCATGTTTTGTCCCTTGCAGTGGCTATTGAGCAGAATCCTTGCAGGCAAGCAGAATAATATTCAGCAAGTGGATGGAGGTGTATAAAAGGAAATAATTCCATTTATTCTTTCATTTTATCAGACTGTACAGGCATCTGGGAATCACCAGCACTAACCACCTTTGAGTGTAAAAACCTTGTTTTGTTGTTATGACATCAGTGTTTGTTATTGAATTGCACAATGACTATAGGAAACATTCTGTGCGTATTTGATTTGGTTTTTCCCATGTCTGGAGCCACCTCCTCGAATTTGCACACATCTAATGTAGGTGTATACAGTGTCTCAAGTGCTAATTTCTCTCCCACTGATTATAAGAAAGTCTGGAGGACTAGATCAGATATAGACATATCCATAGTTGAGTAGGACAGTTATTACCCATCATATATGATAAGTTCTGACACCATTCATGTTTTAAGGGCTCAAAGAAATCTTTCAGGAGAATTAAATTTACCTTAAAATCCACTAATGTTATAATCCATACAAAGATGAGCCCTTAGTTTGAATGCAGAGAGGAATAGCATTGATCATTATCACTGTCCTGTGCTCCTACAGATTATCTGATAATAGAAGCTCGATGTGCTTTATGTGGGAATTTAAATGTCTCTGTACCTATTTTACAGATGGAGGAACTATAGCACAGAGGTTGTGAAACACATTTAATTAAAGTGAAAAGTGTTAAATGCACGGCTATCCCTTTATAGTCCAGATAAAATAGGTTACTTTCTACTTCATTTAGTTAACTGCAGTGTTCAGGATCCCAAATACTCCTAAAGTGTAATTTGAAGTCTATAGATGTAGTTAAGCTGTCATTCTTAGATCGTAGGATGGCTCTTATCTAAAAGATGAAGACCACCCTTTCTCCCTCTGTCAAGCATATGGAGAAACAGGAATATTTAAGCTCAACTTTACATGAAAGTGCATGAGAGACTGTTAAAAGTATTTGTTTTCTTTCCTCAGATGCCTGGTTTTTAATTCATTCCTTTGATCAGGAATGGGTTAGTTGCATTTATTTGGGGTAATGTAGCATATCTGACATTTAGGTGTTTTGTTAGCCATGAGTAACTGTGATTTTGTTAAGATTTCTAGCATGTTCAAATATTAGACTTAAGCCCCGACTTACGGCAAATACCAGTGTTTGATCGTGCTAACAGAAATGTTTTTCTACTCCTTGAAGATAGAGTACTTAATGTAATTGGTAAATCAGATGATATCTAGCACTCCATTGTAATGCTCTACTTTACATGTAAATTATATTTTGAAGCACCATATCTTTTCTCAGTAGTGATTAATCCTTGAAATAAAGGGGGAGGGGGAAGTAGCTAGTTTGTTTTTAATGATGCGTTCCCCCTTTGGGAAAGATTAACGGTGTACAACTTTGTTGAGTTTAGCAATTTGCAATGAATTGTTGAGTTGTCCATGGAGACCCATTCTGTTCTTTCAGAAGAGTGTTCATCGGGTTACACTGCTCTTTCTTTAAAGGAAATAAGTTCTTACATCTCTAAGGCAAGAGATATTAAGTTCCTTGCTAGCATTTGAACTTAAATAAATCTAGCAAGTAAAACTAAACTGTAATATGTTTGATTGGTAGAGAAAAGGCAGAGAGGGAGAAGGCAACTCATTAAAAACATGTTCTTATTTTATGTGGGTTTGGTCTAAATTTCAGATTGTATTCAGTGTTGTGTGCTGGTTCATTTTTGCCTCTCTGGGATGCGCTCTCAGCCGGTGTTCGGCATCTTTGGTTGCCCTGCCTCCTTTTCCTGCTCTTTCTCTTTTTCAGATTGTACATAGGTATTAATGACCTGGTTAATTTTGCTGAAAGACCTATTTGTTGCCTTCTGTACCTCTAAGTCCCACAGCAGAAAGTGGGAATGTGCAGTAACATCTAGCTTAATTCCTGCAAGTGAGGGGTAAAGCAGCAGTGCAAAAGCTGGGGTTTCCTATGGTAAACCGGGGGGATTTTTGCTAGCAGTATCTTTTTTGTGTGTGTGAAGCACCTCACAAAATGTTTCAGATCTAGTGGGGAAATACTGTTACTTGGGAGTGCTGCTCAATTTCCCTTAATTAGGTGAGCTGTGTAAGCTACTTCTTTATTTAAGACAGTATGACTTGGCCCTTGCTCAGGGGTGGGAATACTACCAGAGAGTGCTTGAGCAGTGGTATGTGTGTGCTCAGAGATACTCCAGCCTTTCAAAAGTTATTTGGAGGAAGAGCTTAATGGATAACGATCAAGTGCAACATCATCTGTATGTTGAATCAATTTAGCATCCATATAAAGAAGCGTTACAATCCTCCTTTGTTCCGACATGTGAAGCAAAAAATGGTTTGGTTTGCTGGCAATGAGAGTCCGTATTGATGTTTCTTGTCGTGCCAGGCACTGCACCACGTGTGTGATGTGCAGCCATGTGGTGGGTTCTTTGGTTTGGCTTGGTTTGGTTCATGGGTATTTTTTTGGATAAAACTCTATTGAGAGCTGGCATTTGACCAGGGGATGGCAGTGAATGAAAGTGCTCTCCATCTCTTGTACTGAAAACTATTGAAAATGAGTATTGTGGGTGTGGGACTGATTCACCTGCCAACGCTTCGGCTCAAAGACCATTAGAAGTGACAGTGTATCTTTCCACTTACTGGGAAAATATTACAAATGTAAACCTGCAAACCTGTTTTCCCTTGCCTGGGTTTTGGCTGTATATTTCACAACTGTGAAAGTATTTGGATGCCAAGTGAACGATGTGAAATAAGTAAATTGGAAGAATAAATACAACAGACAAATAACTCTTGGTTTTTTCTCTCTTCTCTCTTTCCCCCCACCCCTCCCAAAATTGCAGCCACAGGAACAAGTCTTCAGGCTGGCCTCACCCTTCAGGGACCTGGAGCTTGACCCAGGGGACACCTTATGGATGGGAGATGACGGCAAACAGAGATGGAAGAGACTACTTCATCAAGTAAGTGGGCAGTGTGAGCTGTGCAGCCTGTAGCGCAGCGCTGCAGCCCTGCTCTTACTGTATCTCCTTGGAATCCCAATTCCGGCTTCTGCCCTACGCAATTAATGTTCAGCTGTTTTTGATTTCTTGCACGAAGGGAGCTTTGACTGTACTTTACTGCCCCTTGTTTTGGTACTTGGTTATTTCGTTTACCCAAGAAAATGCTGATATAAGGGCACATAATTCGTGAAGGAATTATAACAAATGTCCTTAACAAAAAAAACAAAAATAAAAATGCCATGTTTAAAGAATGAAGCAAAAGGTCAGTTCTGACTGAGACTAACAATTCTCCTCTGTCTCTGCCATGTGAGCTCTTTTAGTTTGTCTAATATATTCATTATGCTGGTAATGAGAAGGTGCTTATTTTGATCACCTATAAATATTCTAATTCTCAGATTTCCCATAGTCCTTTAGGTCTGAATTGAAAGGCTTGCAAAATAAATGTCAATGTGGATGATGTGATCGTAAACAAAATTGGCTTTTCTTTTCGTGGTGAAAACTGTGCATAATTGTTCTTTAAAATCTCTTAAGTGGCTTGGATAAAATACAGAGTGCTGTTCTAGCAAATGTACTCTTACGTGGCTTTAGAACTTCTTCACTAAAAAGGGGTGATGGTGGTGAGTTAGCAGAACCATTGCCTGATTTTGCAGCATTAGTTGCTTTAGCTAACATCCCATTTTTAAGGTTAGCATTTTGATTCTGTTATGTGAAGGGTTGGGTTTTTTTAATTACTATTTCATTTTTATGTTTATCATTCTGTTTAGAAACCTGCAGGTGCTTAAAAAAGTCCTGGATGAGAATTACAATTCTTTCTTTTAATACAGAGTAGAAGGATCAGACTTAAAATAAGTTCAGACTTTAAATTGACCATTAAAAGCCCTTAATTCACTCAAGATCCTTCATTTGCAAAACCAGAATTGTACAGTGTAAGGACGCGGATCCCCATTGCTTTGCTTTCTCTTCCTCCCCTCTTTGCCTGGGGTGCGTGCCTCGGCTTCCTGGGAGGCATTTCCTTTTGGAGCCAAAACAAAATTTGTAGCAGCGTGGTGTCCTCCGGGCTTTTAACATTTAGAGCGATTTCAGACCTGTCTGAATCAGACTAAGTTGTCTCGGTTAGTGAGGGCTCAAAAGCTGACTTCGAAATGCCGTTTTTTCTTCCTTGACCAAACATTTGTCATGCTTTGCATGTCTGTAAGACACCGGGTGCAGGGCTGGACAATGTGAAGCTGAATGCCAGGCACAATGTAACTGTATTAGCACAGGTTTTCTGCCTGAACTGATTCGGCCTGTCCAGATGTATAGGTGAGCCTCCAAAGTACTGTGCAGATGTGACTCGGCTGCTTCTGTTACTCGGGTTAGCGAAGGGACCTGCACGCCTTGGGTGTCCATTTTTTCTGCAGGCTGTTGGTATGTTCTCCTCTGCGTGACTTGAAATTCATTTTGAACATTTAATACCCTGCTTCTGTGGACAGGCACCACATTTGATTCCTCCTCTTTTCTCGCTGGTCACATAATGGGATGCTGCACTTGTTGTGTAGCTATAAACAGCTGCGGCTTGTAAAATGCAGTGCATTAGTGCTCATTAATTTTGCAATTTGGGAATGTTTTCTAACTCTCAGTAGCTAATGATTATTTTGTTTATTTTTTGGATTGTCTTTTAATACCTTAAAGTGCCATATCCCTCTCTTAAATGCAGAAAACTGCATCTAGGAACAAAAATCCATAACAGGCAGTGCCAATTATGCCTTAAGTAATGTTAGGGTTGTTGTTGTTGTTTTGTTGTTGTGGTACTTGGTTTGGTTTTTTTTTCCGTGTTCTTATAAAGTGCTTGCTCTCCGTTCTCTTTGGGGCCCTGGTCTTTCTACCATTTTTCTCTGCGTGTAGATAGCATGCTGTGTGGAAAAAAAAAAATAAACTGCTTTAAGGGATGGAGGGAATGAGACCTCTGAGGAAGCTGGTCCACAGAAGCCTTTGACATTTCGTGCCAGACTTACTTACCCATTGATATCTCTGAGCAGTCTTAGGTACAAGTTGAACAAATCTATGTATGTACACGTTGCAGTTATAAGACATATTCTTGGTCTTGGATCAGATGTTTTAAAGCAACAGCATCGGCTCTAACACATGCACCAGCCGGAGTAGTAATGCATCTCGGGTGAAGTGACAGTCCCCCAGGATGCATTAAAAGCCAGTGCCTTCAGAAACTGAATGAAACCGGGAAACCGTTTGGAACCACGTACTGCTGTACCGAATCACCATCTATCCGCCGTTACTCGTGAATGTCAGCCCCGCTAGTTACTATGATGTAACTGAGTAGTCACAACATATATCTTCATTTTAGCAGAATGACCAAAGACTGAGTACACCTAGTGACTTTGCCAGCGATTCCTCTGTGGAGGTACACAGTAGCTGTCCTTACAGAGCCTGTTATTTGGCCAAGCAGAAACCCTCTCTGGCTTTCAGAACAACTGCTTTTGCAAATACTACATGAAACGTAAATGAAAACACTACTTAATATTCTTCCCTTCACTTTTCATCCCTGGATTTTAGGAATGAAATAGTGAGATGGTTGTTGACAGTGATGTCAATAAATACAGGAGAGAGATCAGCGAGACAGCATCTCATATTGTCTCCAATGCTTTTTATAGCCATACAGATTAACAAATTGCATCACGCTGAAGGAGAAAAAGCAATTCGAATCCTCTGCTTGGTTTTGATTAAAGATGTATAAACCAGGTATTATCACAATGAAATGCACACATGAGTTCTGCACAAGCAAATAACATAATTCATAGCAACATTAACTGCTTTTTAGTTAAATAATTTACTTAGTGCCATATGTACATATCCATTCAACTGCAAGCAGACATATTGTCATTTTGAAATTGTGGGAGGAAGAGAGAATCCAGGAGAATCTTTTGGTGAAATGAAAAGTAATTATATAGTGTCAGTGCAAATGCTTTAAGGCGTGAATGGGAAGCAATGTTTATTCTTTCTACTGAAGCAAATTTGGTTTCTTTCAAATTTCTGAAAGCGCCTATGGCCTGAGCTAATCAGGGGCAGCTTCCATCGCCAGGCAGCACTTTTGTAAAAGTCCAAGAGGAGCCTTTTATCAAAATGTTATGAGATGTCGCTATCAATTCATTATCTCTTCTGTACAGATGGCGCAACCAGGGTCATTTTGCAAACCTCTAAAATACTTTTCCTTAAGTTTAGGCCATGGTAAATTAAAGTTTCAGAACTTCACCCATTCCCTTTTAACTTGCTACTTTTACTTGGAATAGCCTCATGAGATAAGTAATACATTTCAGTATGGGAGGATGGCAATCATCTGGTATTCTTCCAGTGTGCTTCTGTATTAAGCTGGGTCTTTAATACGAAATAGCTTGTGGTGTATATTTAACCATTTTAAAGGCCTGTTTTCTTTGCATTTATTATATACGCTGTGTAGTATATGATTATGAGAAATTTCTGTAACACTAATTTGAATCCAAACACGAAACGTATTAGAAATGTATTTGGTGTGAGTGCAGGGTTTCAGGAAGATAGCATGCAAAGCAGGACGGTTTTGGCTGATTTTGTCCACAAAGGGTTTAGACTCATGGCAGTTTTGGCTCACCTAAGTCGCCACTACTACAATCTTACTGAATTTCAGACCTGTACGTTTTCACCCTTTCCCTTTTGTTAGTCTTGCTGCTCGTCAGACCTGGAGGGGAGTTGATAGAGGGAAATAAACTGGCAAAAGCTAATAAAAAATCAATCCTACAGAAAAAGCTATTAATTTTATGTCAGTTTAGTCCTGAGCCCAGTCCTCCACATGGTCTGATAGAGTTGCAGAATAGTTTAGGATGGAAGAAACCTGTGAAGGTCAGCTGGTCCAACCTCCTGCTCAGGGCAGGCTGATGCCAGGTGACGAGCAGCATTGCTGACACACCGAAATACCTGACCGGCACGGGAACAAGGCTGCAGCAGGCTTGTGTTGGCTTAAGCTGCCCTGCAAGTGCACTCGAAGGTGCAAGTTGAAGTAACGTTTGCTGCCATGGAAAGTCATACCCTTTTGATTTCTATTCCTATTTAACTCATAAGGCAATAGGTATTTTGGTATTTTTGTGGATCTGGCTTCTATCGTTCAAATAAAACACGAGAGTCTGAAATCAGATTTACTAAAAGGAAGTGTAGCCCTTCCTATGTGGACTCAAAGCACCGTTGTCTGCAGTTAGTTATTACACTCTTATAATAAATTTTTAGAGGGGTCTTTTAGGTCACCATGTTGCCATATCCTTATTTGCGAGAGATGCTATTCATTATGCTTCCTTTAACTCTTGTCATTGCCTCAGAGAGGAGGACGGGGCCCGTCTGCGTTACCAGTTTGGTTTGTTCCCTATTTTACTCCAAGGACCCTGACCATCTGTACTTCATGCATATTAGCTTGCTTCTGTGCTCCCGTCTGGAACAAACTGAGCAAACAGCTGGGACCCCAGGCGTGAAATAAAAGGCAGCACACCCAGAGATCATAGCCTGCAGCATTACTGCATGGCTTGAAACCAGAGGTCAGTCCCAGCAGAGCTGGGAGAGACCTGCTCATCGTAAGTCTTTCCAAATCTTGTTATGTTAGTATGACGTGGTTGCTATGCCGGTTGAAACATGTCACAACGTATTTTGTTATCTTGAGCACCTGCTGTTATTTTTCGCTGATTGTTTTTTTTTTTTTTTTAGTAACATTAAATTCTTCCAGACTTCTAGGTGTATCTGGCAAACAATTCTCTTTTCTTCTAAGGTATGCTATCCTGCATATATCAGCTTTGTGATTTTTGACTTGTGAAATCATTATGTTCTGAGTGTCCCTGCTTGGCTTAATAACTATGCTATTCCTGAAATATGAAAGTCCGGAATGTCAGCTTTTGACCCATACATAAAACAAAGGCACCTTGTTTGTGTTCTTTGGTAGCTAGTGCAGCTCACAACATCTGAAATTCTCAAAGCATACACAGTACAATATTTCTTTACAATACAGCAATGCTATTATATTCTTCTATACTCAAATACTTCCCTACATTTTCTTTATTAGTCTTCATCTTATCCTTTCAGTGCTTGTTGTGCTTAGAAGAGGAAACTCATTCATGTTTTGTGGAAGGTGGAGTTCCTCTATGCGTGTCTGGCCTGCGTGGTCCTCCTTGTACACCCACTTCTCAGAGCTGGCCAGCTGTGCGGAGCGACAGAACACAACCATTGATGATATTAATGACATATCAATCAAGCATCCTGCTTATTAATGGTCACTAATTTATACCAGATGCAAAACTGAGGCTCACGGCCTGCTAATCAGTTTACTTCAAAATAAATAAGCACAGAACAGGATCAGACCATTCAGCTTTTTTTTTTCCCCCCAACTTGTCTTGATACATCTAACCCTACCTCAACCTTCTTGTCTATGTGTTCTGCAGGTTGTACACGCCTGTTGGTAGTTTAGTCCTTTCTCAGAATCTTTCTCTGGAGTTTGCTCTGTTGGAAGGTTCTGAAAACAATCAAAGGATATAAAATATAGTGAAAGCCTTGATAATTGTTACTGTGGTGTTCATCTTCTTGGGTTTTGAAAAGGCTGCTGTTGTTTGTACCTTAGGACGACTTTAGGACATAAGGCCGTAATGAAAGTTTAAAGCCACAAGAGCCACCTTCTGCCCTGTGGGTATGATGTTATATAGCACTTTACTGAATGCATTACATTCCTGCATCTCTAAGTACAGAAACTACGTTGACTAGATTGACTGGAGGATTTGTGTGGCGTTCGCAAAAATATGAGCAGCGCTGCTGCTGCTCCGTCCTCCGTGGGAGTGCTTGCGCTTATGCAGGGTGTCGAAGAGAGGGTTCGTTTCCTTCTCCTTCCAGTTCAGGTTGGGGGTGTGAACGAAGGCAGGCTGCACGCCAGGATAATGCCTCAAGCCAAAGGCTGACTGCGGTACGCCTCTTCGGGCATCTCCGCTCCCAGGTGAGACACCAAGGGAACAGGCAGTGGAATCACACTCTCTGGCCCACTTATTCCCACGTCCCTGAAAGGGACATCCAATGAGATTGAATGGCAGGCAGTTTAACAGTGATAAAAATAGTACAACCTATATAATTAGCAAATATAACTCTCAGCTACAGGTTACAGTAAAGCCTAAAATGCTTCATAGGATTAAAATGTACATTTGCAATGAGACTTCCACTATTAAATTATATAGGATTCAAAAAAAAAAAAAAATTAGAGCAGGTACAAAATCTTATGTTTCAGACAAGCAGGTGAGTCAGCTGCTGACTGCCTAGGGCTAGGACGAAACTTCCTGTATTAATCAGGTTATTCTATAATTACAAGGTTTCTTGCACCTTCCTCTGAAGCGGGTACTGAGTGCTGTCAGAGAAAGGATACTGGACCAGGCGGACAACAGGTCTGATTGGTATGGCAATTCTTGTTTTTTCTCTCTTTTTTTTTTTTAAATTCCCTTGTCACTAATACCGACTGTTGATATGAATAGTGTGCTATTAGAGAAAGAGTGCTACTGTGCTTCTTTCAGACTGCATATAAATTTACTTTCTGTTGCTAAGGGTTTGACCTGCTCAAGGACAGGATTGTATGGTGGAAGGGGGAGTGGGGCTAGAAGAGGCGAGCAGCAGCAGGGAAGCACAAACACGAGTGACTGTTTAAAGCAAACCTGAATAATTAGAAAGAAGAAGAAGGAAAATTATAGAGCAAACTGTTTGTGTCGGTGGTCTGCCTAGAGACAACTCGGGCATATGGTGAAAAAGAAACTATTGCTAAATCAGCTCAACCTCCTGAAAAGAGAAGATGATTTAACAGTCATCCTTCCTTCACAGAGAACTGTTGCTCTAGCCATAAAGATGGCAGGCAGAAATATGACAGGCAAAATGATGTTAATATCGACTGGGATAAATCATTGTTATAATGGAGGGAATAATAGCAAGGAGATGCGGGCTTGTGGGGTTATTTTATTTTAACTAGAGCATGGAAAAATGGAGAGTCCATTGCATTGTAAGACAGCTGTGCCTAAGCTAGTTGGTACACAGTAACTCAGGAGCTAGCCACAGCAGCGTGGCTCCTTCCCTGTCTCCTGGCTTGCCCTTTCCGAGTCCTCTCTGAACACATGTGCAGCCATCACTTCCTGAACCAAGAGGATTCCTCACACTGGAAAGGTGAGGGGAGTCACACAAGAAGGTATGAATGTGGGTGAGACTACTCGGAAGAGAAGAAGCTTTTGCTTAGTTGTTAGCCTTGGGTTGCTTGGATGTAATTGTACCTAAGCCAAGTACAGGGAAATCACGTACTTTGGGCCTCTGCTACACCAAAGTCAGTGTTTCTGATCCAGTCCCCAGTGTTTTCTCCAAACACAAACTGGATGGGAATGCCATGAAATTCAGAGAACTATTGCATCCTGAAAACTGGTATTCTTGTGTGTTTGAAGGTGGATTAGGAAGCAGAAGAAAACTTCTGGAGCAGAACCAGTATAGAAAAAAAAAATAAAAATCAAGGTATCCTTGATGTGACCCAGGATCACAATGTACAGAGGTGAGAAGATAAAATACTCATTACTCTTGGAGTTCATGTGCTTCTGGGTAGATGTTTCATATGGCATAACAGCATCTCACCTGTGCATTACAACATGTAAACGCATCTGTAGAAAGAAGCATTGCTTTGGTACACCAAGTTACCCTTCTCAGGAGCATCAAACAAATTAATTCTTTTAAACAGTTTATGTAAGAATGATAGCCCCGGTTGGAGTGCGCTTTTCAAACATCCCTCTTGTAAAACAGTGCAGTCCCTACAGAATCAGGATTAAAAGCGTCAAGTTCTGGTTCTGCAAAGCCATGCAGGTGGTTGTGAGAGTGGTAGTGGTTTGTAAGAAGCAGTAAGTTTTATCTCAGGTCATGTGCTGGTATCCCCAGTGATGCAAACACAGAGGCTCTGTATACGAAATAGACGCAGGCTAGTTGATAGTTCTTAAAAATAAAGGGGGGAAAACAGCCCCTGAAACACCAAAAAGGTAAAGTGATCCTGCAGGCTGTACACTGGCGCCTTAGTGACCACAAGCTTGAAAAAATAAATGAGGCAAACCTGTCTGATACTTGGTGATGGAACTGGGACCTTTCACAGCAAAGACGAGGTGAAAATTTCCCCCAGAGCTTCAGTTATGGCATTAAGAAAAAAAAAAAAGTGCTAGAGCTGGGTTATTGAGCAGGAAAAAGGGGTGAGAATTAGCACAGTATATTGGTGCTGTTTGAATAGCACAGGTGAAGTACACCAATTCCTCATAGCGTATGTACAGAATTTAAAACAAGTTATCTAAGATGTTATGCCGTGCCAGGAAATACCATATTGATGATGCATTTCCAGCAGTCATTCATATACAGAGGAACTGCATGCTGAGGTACATGAAAGCCAGCAATGAAGAAACTGTATTTATCCTTTTGGCTCCATTTCTGTCATATTAATATATTTACAGTTTTCTATAAAGAAAATCAAGTATAAGCCTACTGTAAAAGGTTCTTATCTGGATTGTTATTGTAGAACAGCAAGGTAATTTGTTTTAGAAAGACAAGATGATACTGCCAACAAAAGCTTACTTGAATTATAACTCTCATTTAAGTTTTAATTGTTCTTCTTACAATAAAACACTGCTTAATTATACTCAAAATGCTCAGTTCCCAAATATAATGCTAAAAATCCTTGTATTATGTATGTTGTCATGTATGCATAAGATTAAGGTGAAGAAATAGTTTAACTGAACTCAAATTAATCTAGTCACTGACAACAATATGACTCACTGCAATATTTTGAAGGCCATTTATCTAATGTTCGCCAGGATCCTGTGCTGTTCCACAGAAAAACTTCAATTTAAAATAAACCAATCAAACTGTGTGGCTGCGCAATTAAATATCACCATGGTAACAGGGATTAAGCACACAAGGTAAAGACCTGCTGACAGTGCAGAGATTATTTCAAGTTTCTTACTCTTTCAGCAGTAGCCAAATGAATTTACATTTTCTGTATCAAACACTGGGAGACATAAAATGAAAGAGATTGAGGTACTTGTGTGGCATCTTGGGACTTCAGAGAATATTTTCCTGACAGGGGAAGTAATTAGCTGGAATTACAAATAGGAACTCACCAGACAGATACGAATAAGCATTTGCTCATGGGATTTATTTGGCATTTCATAATTAAAACCTGGAGAGGCATATTATTTAGGATACAAATAGCATGGAGAAACTTTGACATAGTTTGAGAAATTGAGCCGATTAATAATGCCATTTTGCTTTTAATTTTTAAGTGAATTTAGGTTCACCTAGGAAAGATGGTTATTTTCAGC
Source organism: Larus michahellis (assembly GCF_964199755.1). Classification (NCBI taxonomy): domain Eukaryota; kingdom Metazoa; phylum Chordata; class Aves; order Charadriiformes; family Laridae; genus Larus; species Larus michahellis. The sequence continues at coordinate 141,189,388 of NC_133896.1, read as the reverse complement.
TCTGCTATAAAGTAACATTTCTAATGTGTGATATACATGTAAAGTTATAGTGCAGATAGACATGCTGATATTCAGTGAAGCCATAGGATGATGCTTTAATCAATCCTAATGTATTTCTGCTTGTCTCTGGCTCTATTTCTAGCTTTTTTGTGTGTACTTATAAAAAATACTGGAGACGCAAATCTGGTGGCATGTGGATTTTTGAGCTTTTAGTGGTGTGGTGTGGAGTTCATTTGGTTTTCTTTTTTCAGATTGGCTTTTGATTCGGTTGTAGGAGAGCTATTCTGATCACAGTGTTATGGTCTCTTACTGTTGCATAAAGCTGAAATACCTGGTCTAAATTGGGAGAATGAATCCCTACCTTTGGTTCATCAGCAAGTGTTCAGTGTGATCGGGGGATGTTGTGGTCGCGGGCTCTTCTGTCCAAGAAATGCCTGCCGATGGTTTTGGACTGTCCTGATTTTTCCATGAGATCGGGTTTACGAGGACATCTTTTGTCACTCTTTTCTGTCAGCCTGTTAGAAGTGGAAGTGAGCTGCCTGCAATGTGCGAACATTGAAGATCTACATCTGTTCATCCTGTATTAGGCAGGTGTAGGCTCCCTAGCACCTCTGCTTCCTGAGTATTTGATCAATGTTTCGAACTCACAAGTGTTGAGATCGAGGTGAATGCTTGCCACCAGTGCTTACTGGTCTGAGGTTGGTCTTGGGATCATGCTGTTCTCATTCTTTGTGGTAGGATGGACTTTCCATCCTTGCAGAGCTGATCTGCTGCTTGGAAAATGTTTTAAGAGACGTGGTGGTAGATGGGCCCACAACTGCACCTTTTCTGTGAGAACCAGAACTTTCCAAACCCGTCAGAGTGCATTTTGGTGTCTGGTTTTGATTATGGGAGTCTATACAGTCTTTGACATCTTTGGTTCCCTACTCATTTCAAGCATAAGCTTAGGTCTCTGTGTGTAAACAGACAGGATTTTTAGCTCTGCTCTTATGAAAAGGCTTGCTTCAATTTTACTAGGTGTCTGACATCCAGTTTTGTCAGCTTTAAGTTAAAATGTCTTTCCTTGCACGTTGAGATGCAGTTTGTTTTTTTGTATCTTGGGATGAAAAGCCTTTGTTAAAGATTCATGATAAATACTGCAGTTATATCCCAAAATCATTGCATCTGGCGAGTTCCTAAAGGAGGAGATGAATACTGAGTGCATTTTGTAGGAATGACCGTAGAAAGTATCTGCTTGTGGTGGCACTCTTTCGCTGTGCAAAAATGCCAAAGCCCTGTTAAAGTTAACTCCTGGCATAAGCATCCAGCAAATGTAGATGGAAATAGTAGTGAAATATTGATGAAACATAAGGTAAAATCAGAAAGTCAGGGATATACGGGAGAAGTTTCTTAAGAAACGGCTTATGTGATACAGGAGACAGTTTATTAGGAGTGCTGTCCCTGGGCTTGATCAGGTGGGAACAGCAGAGGTTTACATGGAGTCTAAAGAGGTACTTCATGCGTCTCTTCCTGCTTATAATCCCTTTGGTACCGCGTTTTCTTTTTGCTGCAGTTTTCATTGTTTTTGTTTAATCCAGTTAGTGCCTTGAGCTGGACAACAGAGACTTGGCAAAAAGTCATGCTGATAAAAGGCGTTTTGTTTTGGGCCACGAGGGGCTGATTCTGGCAGCTCATAGTAATGACATTTAGAGATTTTGTCGCATGATTCCTGTTGCCAGCATCCTATTAAAATGCAGTTCCATCATTTTAACCGTGTAGTAGGGAATGATGAGCTAATGGTCTACCTTTGAAAAGGAAACCATAAGATTAGCTCGGCATCAGTCTTGCTCACTGAAAAGTTGCAAGTTTCTGGTTAAAACATATGAATAAAAAATAGGGGTTTCCATGCCTTCAGACATGGGCCAGGGTTGTGGGTAGGTCTTGGAAAGGACTTGGTTCCCCAGAGTGTCACGCTGTGACTAGCCAGAAGTTTCCAAAAGGCATTGAATGATGCCCGGTCAGAGGCATCCAAACATCAGTATCCTCAAACTCTTTTAAAAACAATCCTGCTAGTTTCCCCAACTAGAATTAATTAAAGCAAGTGCAAGCTAATGGGCAGATCATAGGACCAGCTGCTTTCGTGGCGTGAGCCTTCAGGAATACGGTTCCTGAAGGAGGAACCCTATCACCTGAACATAATGTGTAATAGCTGCACAGCTGCTTTTTCAGCCTTGCCTCTGTGACTTGCATAGGCAATGGAGCCTGTCGCCGAAAGCCTGGGCATCATTAGAGGAAGAGTGGCAGGGCAAGACTTTCTGTAGAGCTGCTCAGAGCGGGAAGCTTGGTTGGGTTGGCTTGTTCCTTTTCTATAAGTTGCGCAAGCTTATACTCAGCTGGCATTTCCCTGACATCCTGAGAGAGAAGGGATGTCGCGACTCCACATGCTCAGGATCTGGCAGCCTAAAACAAGTTAGCCACGTAGCGCTTAGCTTACTGTTACTCTTTTTTGATTTTGTGCTCGAATTTAAAGAATTGACCAGCTGAACCTCCCGACAAGTTTGCTCAAAAAAATCATGGGTTTGGTGGTTGGGGTTTTTTGTGTGGTTTCTTTGTTTTAATGCTGCAGGAGCACATGAAGTCTGCCACGTAAAACTGGGATCCTCACGTGGGTGATGGTTATATTTTAATTAGCAGATGCTAGAAAGACAGTGGCTTTATTCTCATTTTTGATTGCAGTGCTGGAATATGGTAAGATTAAGTGAATTTTCCAAGGAGGGATTTACTGCTACCCTCTCCTCCCCAAATCTGTGTGAAAACATAAGAATTGCCTGTGATGTTTATTTGTAACTGCCATTCAGTGACAAATTAAAAAGCTAAGCAATCCACGCGTTGCCAGGCTGTGTTGTGCCATATTTGAAAGTCATAATGATGTTTTCATGTAAATATTAATGATAGAAAAATTATTTTCTGTAGTCTTTGCCTAGATTTACATGGAATACAGCACAAATGCTTCTGCTACACGGAAGAGAAAACTAATATATGTTTGCACTGACCAACCTGTGTAATATTCCCTACTGAGTTTTTAAGTTACTTGGACTGCCTGCCATTCTCAGGCTATCATAAAGCTCAGCATGGACTGTCTGGAAATTTATTGGGCTTCTCGAGCAGGTTTTACAACTTGGGCTGATCGCTGCTGCAACAGCTAAGGTGCTGCTGGCATCTGGCTTGGTATATCTGTGCAAGACAGCAGGGGCAGGTGATCTAATGGCTGCATTATAGACAGGCTGCCACTTTCAATAAATCTGAAAATTGTTGTTTTTTACTGGAGAACTAAGTGTGGATGTATATGAGACTAGGGGGGATTCTCAACGAAGAAACTCAGAGGGAGAGAAGAGACAGGCAGAGAAAGTCAAGAGTGTTTCATTCCTTATGAAAGTACAAGTTCCGAGACTCAGCATGGTGGTATAGAATTGTGTGAATGTGACAGAGAGATACACAGATATATATATATATACACATACACACACGCACATATATATCTCCTCCATTTGTACAGTGATTCTTGCTGATAACAAGAAAAGAATTTTTGGAAGTATGTTACATTTTTAAAGAAGCCAAGGTTTATGTTCTAGTTTGTAAAGTCTCAAATCTTACAGTGATGTGCATGCACCTGAAAACTGAGGTAAGAGAGGCATAATTAGCAGAATAACCACGTCAGTAAAGACATTGCAAAAAAGCAACAAATGTGCAAGGGTTAAAAGGACTGACTAACATAGAAAGCATCTTGAAAAGCAGAAACTAGAGGGGTGAAGTGAGAATTGCACAAATTCAGCCTGAGATAGTTCTTACAAGAAAATGTTAAAACACCTTGAACACCTTGCAAGTGGCTCTTTATCCACATAAAAGAGGAATGGGGACCTCTGTGTAAAGAACATGTATGAATGCAGTAAAATTCCAAGATGTGATTGAGGATTAATAACAAAATCTTCCCAGTGATCTAGAAGTATGTGTTCAATATGACTGAGGAGAGGAGTCTTGATTTATCAGCTGAATTGCTGAGAGACATCCAAGGGTTGTCATTTGGGTACGTCACTGGCAAATGCCATTGTGGAGATACGGAAGTATGTTAGTTGTGGCTAGATGTGTTTCAGAGGGGGGATTCAAACTGTAACAAATGCAGAAAATGCTGTTAGGGTGATTCGGGGAGGGAAAAAATCATTATATGAAGGGGAGACTAAAAGACATAGATTTGTCTAATCCAGCAAAACTAAGATCAAGAGGGAATAGACACCAGGAATAAATGAGAAATGTTTAAAATTAAAAATAATTTGTGGCAAAGAACTAAAGGGAAGCTACGATTAGATAGCAAGGGAGAAGACCCTTAAAGATTAGAGGAAGAGGGTTCATTCCCAAGCTTTCAATCATAGCACTGGATTGAATAATCCAAAATGGGTTTACACTGACCATTGGTAAATATTTAAAGGAGGTTATATGATATTGTTTATACAATACGGTGTAAAATAGCAAGGGGATGGAGATGGTGGCAAACCAGATCCTTTCCATTCCTATTTTCCTGTAAGTCAAATGGCGTTTTACTTGTTCCTTTAGCATGTAGATGATGAAATCTGAGCAACACGTTTGCAAACCAGACTTTAATCCACTGCATGCCCCTGGAACCTTTTGTAGATATTAATGAAATACATTTAATTATGTCTGTTAGACAGATTACTCAAGGCAATTTAGATTACTACATAAAAAGTGGAATAAAGATCAGTGTTTTCAGTAAGCGTATGGGTAATAAAAGTACTTAAATGGAATGATACTCAGGGAGATGATACGATTTGACCAGGCTTTTAGATAACTGTATAAATGCTCTTTCTGAAATGCTGTCACAGAATCATGAATTATAGCTCTATTTTAAAAAAATGCTTTCATTGAAAGATAGGAGAGGAAATATTTTTCCTTAAGTGTTTATACATAATATCAACAAAATGTTTTTATTTTTTTGGAAAACGAATGTTATCATCAATCTTATTAAAGTGAAAAACACTGAAGTGGGCTGCAAATACAAGGACAAGTTCAATGAATCAGCAATATTTCTTGCTGGCAGTTTTGAGTTTTATACTGTTGCCTGGTAATAACTGGGATGAGTTATTAATTTCATCAGGATATGTTGGCTGTCCTCTTCTGCCCACCTATATGAAAAAGTAATTGCTAGTATCTGATATCATTTGTTTGAAGTGCCATTTAGGGAATCCAGTTGCTTGTGAGAACTTCTGCATAACTATGGTAAATATATTAAAAGATATAAGGGCTGATGTGACATTTTTGTGTGAGTAGACTTTTACTGCCAGTAATATAAATGGTAGTGCTTTGGAAATGTGCTACTTTGACAGCTCTTCAGAGACTCAAAACCCAAAAATTTCAATTTATTTGGCATGCATATGGCACAAGTTGCCAAAACCTCCATAGTTCAGGTGTCCTGTGTAATAATAAAGTTCTTTCATCTAATGCTACACATTACCTTCACGCGGGTTGTTGATTTTGGATTTTGGTGGGTTTGCTTGTTTGTTTTAAAGACTGACTTTTATTTTCAGTGTTCAGTATCAATAACATACTTTTCTTGGCAGTTACAGACAACAGTTTCCTTAAAACAGGCCCATCAACAACTGGGGATTTTGCAGCGCAGGCCCTATGGTACCTACCACAACTACCCAAGGAAGAGCTGCGCTTAGAGCACATTTCAAGGAAGCGTAGCTGTTAAGTAGTGTCAAACAAGTGTTGGTATTGGAGCAAGCCAACAGGCTACCTGTGGTCAGCATGTTCTGGTGTATATTTTACATGCTGCACCAGAGCTCCTTTCCAACTGAGCCCATGTCTTCTTCCCCTCCTTGTCCTAATGTATAGAATACTAATGCCTCTTCATGAGTTCTCAGACCTTTTCATTCTTATCCTGTATGCTTTATATGTTATTGTTTCACTTAAAGCAGCACAACTGAAATAATGCTAGTCACACGGAGAAGATGCTTTAAGAGAGAGCACAAGTTGGTGGCCATCTAGTAGACCAAGGGGGATTCCTCCCATCCTGATGTGATAGCGCCAGGCTGCTGCAGTTCCCCGTCCCCAAGTCCAGCTCACGGGGAGGCTGAGCATGCAGTCCCCATGTACATGTGCACACCCTCTGTACAGACACCTCCAACCACCAGTGACACTTACAGGCAACCAGTGCCTTTACTGCCACATCAACGCAAACTGTGCGCACGTGAACAAGACCAGCACAAATGGGCTTGATCCTGTTCTTATGCATCCGCAAATCAGGGTACTTGCTGTTGGGTCCTGCATACGCGTGGACACACAACCTCCCCATGTATGTGCAGAAATGGGTCTCTCCAGTAGCTGCTCCACACTTGTGGTCTTTCCCACAGCAGGCTCTTGGCCCTGCTCTCTCCCATGTTGCACTCCTGGTTACTTTTCCCCGTTGGTTCCACTTCTGTGACATCTGCACCTAAATTTGGCATTTGTGAGACTGTCACCTAGACACCATTAGCCATACATCATAAGACCAATACAGTTCCCTCAGCACTCTTGACCTCGTGAGTTCAGTTCCACAAGGGTTGGCAGGCCTCGCCTCGACGTGGTCATCTTTCACGTGGCTCCCTCTTGCCTGCCCGTGAAACCCAGTCAACCCTCTCTCTAACTTTTGGCACTTCTCACTCTGCTATGTGTTATAGCCAGCTGTTTCTCTTGACGTGCCCAGTAGTTTTTCATGGTCAATTAGCTGAACCTCAATCTCTCTGCCCATTAAGAAAAGAAAATAAAAATGATCCACTATGAAAACTAAAGTTCCTGTGTTTACTGTGTAGTCCCAGGAGGCGTCAATTCTAAATTGTGTCAATAACCATCAAACTCTGGAGAAAAAAAAGGTAGCACAATCAATCTGTCATAAGTTAGAAGAAAGCTTTTGGTCTCCTTTTTTCAGTGAAGTTTTGGTTCAAATTTTAGAGTCTAAGTATTGTATTTGAATCCTTTCTAAAAGTACTTCAGGAAGTCTAATATTTTTATTTATATGTGCTTTCTCTCCAGCAAATGAGGATTGCTATCAAAGACAGATAATGTAGGTTTTTGAAAAGATACACTGCTTTATTCATGTTACAAAATCTAAGAAAAACTGGAATGAAATTACCAGGCTCTGCTTGGTCTCATTCCCTGTACAAGGTCTGCTGAATACCCTTTTTAGCTATTTGTAACTTTACCACGTTTTCTATGACTGAGCTGAATTTTTTTTGTTCCCCTTGCTTTTCCGAGACCTAATTGGTATTTTGAAAAACATCATCCCTTTCCTGGAAAAACAGAAGCTGTTTTGCCAAAGGTCGTTACAAAGCTTGCTTCCCAGTCTTCGAGACAGATGTTCGAAAGATGACCCAAACATTGCCTTTCAGACAGGGATGTCATTTCTGATGTTGCTGGGAAGTTCTCCCATGTTGAGAGACTTCTGAAAATTTTAGAAATTGCCATGCTGAGTAGAATGCAGAAACTGAATTCATTCAACATGTCCAAAAATTGCATGGCCAACAAGAAGTATGCCTGTAATTACTGCTAGGCATCGGAACGGAGAGCTGACGAGGAAGCTTAGGGAAGCGTAGGGCCAATACAATCTGAGGAGGAACTAGTGTGAATGGCAACACTTGGATTACCTGAGTACAAGAGAGTCATTAGGAAACCGGAGAGGAGGAGGATTAGATGGAGAAGGACTGATCTGACAAAGAGTCGGGATGTGTAAAGATGGAGGACAGAGGAAGTAACAAATGACATCTGTAATTTTTTTGTAACACAGTGGCATTGACTCATGATCTGGTTATGACCTGTGATAGTCTCTGCTAGAGTTCTGCAGAATTTCTTTCCTAAATGTTGGTCTGGATGCTGTCTGGTTTTATTATAAATTCTTTGCTTATAAATTCTCTGTATTTATGTCTGTCAAATGGATAGGAGCATTGGGTCAGCAACATTAATGTTTTACCTTGCAACGTTAATATTTTACCTTGTCAAATGCCCAAAACACATAATGATGTGTTACAAGCAGATATATAGTCTACATTATTAAAACATTATGGGAGATCAGGATTGGCATGAGGTGAGTTAAATATTGCAGTTCTTGGTAACTGCATCAAAATTTGTTGTATAAAATTATATTATTTAGTTGTCGTGAAATGTGACTGCTAGTAGTTAGTTCTAATGTATTCATTTCGTGCTGTGTTGCTACCTTTCACAGAGGTGTTATTAATATTTTAATTATGTATACCAGTGCCACTGGCAATATGAGGCCACAAGATGAATACAACAATACAACTCTCCTGCACAGACTACATTTGTGTTGTATGTTATTATAGACCTTTAATTATAATTGTAAAGTATCTGTTCTGGAATTTAGACATCAGTCATCATCATAACAAATAAGGAGCCAGATTCTCTGCCATAAATCAGCTTGGCTTCATTAATGTCAGCAGAGTCCCACTGATTTACACCAACAGAGATGGCACGAAAGCACTTGTTATATTTTACTGCCTCTCCCATGAGTTGCGCTATTGCAGTGTTTCATGACTTCTAGAATAACAGTTGATTATTTATTTTTTTTCACCATCTTTTCCTGTCTCTGCTTTCATTGTTTTGTCAGCCACTTCAGCTTGAAAATATCCTTTCCTAGCGTAAGTGTAGAAAAGGGTTTGGTATTGTGATGTTTTTTTCCGTAGCTGTCGCTAAGGCATTTTAATTTTTACTTTTTAATCAGAGATATTAGTCAAAGTGTGTTTTGGGTTTTTGTGAATGGTAAGCTGGCTGCCTGTAGCCTTTTCGACTTAGTTCTGTGATCAACCACGCTTAAATGTTTATGGAGGTTAACGGATGTCCTGTCGGCCCCATAATAGAACCCAAATTGCAAATAATTGAGCACCTACTTTGCTTAATTAGGCCTGCTGAGTTCATTATGGGGACCTTGATGCACTTCTCTTAACTAAGTGTGTTATGGGGTCATTTTGCTGGATCGGGGTCTCAGTTGTGACTCAGGAAGAAAAAAGACCTGGTTAAAAAACGGGGATCTGCCTGCACTGCAGTCACAGCAATAGTTGCTGTGAATCCTGTGGTCAGCGAATCCCAGTCAGCCTTAAATGAGCTGGCTCGGGTACCAGCACAGATCTTGCTATGGCAGCACCAAGCTCCGGCTGATGTGAAGCCAGGCAGATTAAACCTGTGCTGTGCTCTGCTCTGCAATGCAGCAGCCGGGCTTCCCACGGCAGGCGAGCACGCTGGCTGAAAATGGTATAGGTTTCAGGCTTCTTACAGCTCACTACTCAGGGCTTCACTTTTAGAGGTGGTTGTCCTTAATGATGGACTCCAATTTTTAGCCTGACCTATCTTCTGATGGAAATACTCTCTAGGGATGTAGTAGTCTTTTTCTGCATGGGAGAGTCGCATAGATTTTGTTACAGTTAACAGGCTCCATGAGAAGTTGCAGCTATATTCTGCGAATAATTGTTTTTTCAGCTTGGTTGCTATTTTGGATGAAATAAAAGATAATGTGTGTGTTACTGTTTCACGGAATTTCATGGAATTTTTCAGAGTTGGAAGGGACCTCTAGAGATCATCTAGTCCAACTCCCCTGCTAAAGCAGGATTGCCTAGAGCACATTACTCAGGACTGCTTTCAGGCGGGTCTTGAAAGTCTCCAGAGAAGGGGACTCCACAACCTCCCTGGGCAGCCTGTTCCAGTGCTCTGTCACCCTCACTGTTTCTTCTCTTCCTGCTTGTTCCCTGACGGGAACAAAAAGTACTCCAAAATTCATGTTCTTCTACACAAAATAGCCCGTTCAGAGCTAAATCCACAAAACTGTCTGAAGTTGGGAAACTGTGTTTGCTTTTCAAAGTGATTGGTGCCTTTGTGTTGGCCAGTTTTGTCCTTTGCCTGCTGAGGTAAGCCCGTGATTCCTGTTCCCAGTGAAAGATCACGCAGCACTCGGCTTTGCTGGTAGTGGTGGCACTGTTTCACATTGTATAAACATGAATGAAATGCTCACCAAAGCAGAGGTGGGACCAAGTGTGACACTTGTCAGATGAGTCATTTGGTCTTGCTTCAGCTTGCCTGTGGTTGATGAGACAACTGATGGACTTTACAGTGCAGCCTTATGCTAAGCAGGTAACAGTCAGTCTTCCTCCAGTACCGTGGGATCTTGTTTGGTGCCCAGATGCTGGGAAGCTAAGGAAAAAGCCATTTTTTTCCAGTCCCTGAGACGACTTCACCTGGGCAGGGGTGAGTCCAGTCTGAGACCCAGGTACCTTTCTCCTCTGGTGATCTTGAGTTTTTAGCTCCTCACCTGTTGATCCTCAGGACAACACTTTACCAAGATCAAAATCTGTACCAAAACCCACAGTAGATGAAGTGGGACTGGCTCATTGCTTTCCAGGACTTTGGGTTTATGGGGGAACTGAGGGACTGCATCTCAGCCGTCCTCTCTTTTGTACTCTCCTATGGGGAGTATTAGGAGGCAGAGAGCAGCTGCGTCACTTTTTATAGATGCTGATAAATCAAGAAAAATCAGTGTTGTTCACATGTGACAAATGCAAAAATGCAGTAAGATCGGTTCTGTCCTCTAGAGAAACCTTATTTGCTACAGAATAAGCATTTGCTCTTCAATATATTTCTTTGAAAATTCTTTCTGGAAACTAGATAGTTATTTTTCCATTCAGTGAAGTAGAACAAAACCCCACCTTTTAGATTGAAGGCAAGAGAGGAGTGTGAAATGACTAAAACAAAGTTATAGAAATAAACTACCTTGCAGCAGACCATAGTTTATTAAAATAAACCTTCTACTGAATTGCATTAAAATATCTTGTTTTTAATTTCTCATGCAAAATTGCTTATAATTCAATGATTTGTTCCACTTATACCTCTAAAACATTTTTTCAGAATTAATGTTGTATAAGTCTTTTTTACCCCAAACACTTTATTATTTCTTCATTTTCCACATTTTATAAGATTTTTTTAAAGTAACCGCTAATTTTGCATGTGTGCTATAAAGCCTTAAAGACGGCAGTTCAGAACTTGTAAAACTGTGGAATGTTTAGCGTTTATCTGAAGAAAAGAAGCACTCATCCCTAGACATCTGAAGAATCTTGACCTGGGGTCAAGCATATTTTAATCAAGATAAACATGAATAATAGTAATAGTAGTTATTATTTTTTCTTGTTCTGTGTCCAAGGGTATATAGCTAGTGGCTAAACAGCTTACACACACTATTACTTTTTGTTGCCAGCATCGTGGCTTTCCTGAGAGGATACAGTGTTTGGGAAATGCAGTAATATATCCTATATCTGATTTATGTTTTTGTGTGTATATATATATATTTATACATATATTTGTATATATACAGAAAGCGTGGCATTTGTTTGAGGAAGTTGACTCTAAAACTAACTTATTACAAAACCTTGTTTGGCCTATAAATGAACAGCAGCACTTTGCTCATCCACTGTCTCGTATTTAATCTGTATTACGTGGCTTGTTCCATTCTGTTCCATTTATTTTATAAAAGTACTTTGGGCTGTGTTATTTGGTATATACAGAGTAATGCAAGCTGTTTTAAAAATGTGTATCTAAGGGTAGAGATTAAAACTTTATTAGATACTATAATCCTTTGCATTTGCAGTAAGGCTGTATTGAGAAATAAGGAGTAGATTTTTTTTGTTTAACCTCAGTACTTTTATTACCCAACACCTGCGAGCAGACACATGAAAACTCTGTTTTCATTATAGATTGCTCAAAGGCACTTTACAGAACAGCAGAGAGTATTCTTTATCTGCTTGTTCCCCCGTTTAGCATATACGTGGTAAAGCCTTGTAGGAAAAAGTAATCAATCAGATTTATAAATTAGTCACTTTTTAATTTGGTATGCAACAGATTTTTGCAATATAAGCTTCGGGTTTTGCCAAGGAAAATAATTATTTCTTTACAATGCTCATGTGTGCATCTAGGTAAGACCATAAGTACAACTTCGCTGCTCAGACCAGAAGTCCGTCCAGCCCATCTGCTCGCACCTGACACTGGCCAGTGGCCAGCAGTAGATGCTTAGGGAAAGAGTCAAAGAAAACTTGGCTGGCCAACCTGGTAATAAAAGCTTTAACGTAGAAAAGATGGGGGAGATTCCTCGACAATCGAAGTGGTGGACATGGCAGGCATACCAGGGGCCTGGGGTGATGGGAGCAGAAAGGCCCTGGCAATCTACAGCACTGAATCAACAACAGGGCTTAAGTGGAGTCAGCTGAAGTGTAGGCAAGTAAAAAAGAAAGTGCCTGTGGGACAGCCCTTTCATGGAAAGCTCTCATGCCCTGAATTGGGCTCAAGTGACTCTCTAAAAATGCCCCCCCACTAATTCCCTCAGCATGGGAAACAAACAGGAGGAATGTGTGTGTATGTGTGTGCAGTTAGAGGGCTATAACCTGACTGGTGTCACGGAGATATGTTGGGATAGCTCACATAACTGCAGCGCTGCAGGCGAGGAAGGGGACTTGTCCTTCATGTGAAACAGCAGCTGGGAAGAAAGGAGCTCAGCTGTGGGGGTGGGGGTGTGCGCCAGCTTAGAGCTTGTGAGTCAGGATTGCTAGGTAAACCAACATTGGTGATGCTGTAGTGAGTGTCTGCTGTAGGCCGCCTCATCAGGAAGAAGTAGATGACCTTCAGACAACCAGAGGTAGCCTCACATTCACATGCGCTGGTCCTCATGGGGGATGTGAAACACCTTGATACCTGCTGGTGTGCAACATGAAGTAACAGTTTTGTGGCACAGGTGATCAGGGAGCGAAAAAGAGGACATGCTTTGCTGGTTGTCATACTTACAAAGAAAGAAAGGCCAGTTAGGGATGTGAAGGTCAGGAAGAGCCTTGACTGCAGGGACCGTGAGATGGTGGAGCTCGGGAGCCTGAAGGGAGGGAGCTGGGCAAGAAATGGCATCACAGCCTTAGACTTCAGGTAAGCAGGCTTTGGCCTGTTTAGGGATTTGCTTGGAAGAATCAGATGCTATGCCATGGCCCTGGAGAGAACAGCAATCCAAGAAAGCTGGTTGATCTTCAAGGATCACCTTCTCCAAGCTCTGATTTGATTCATCCCAACAAGTAGGCAGCCTGCATGGAGGTGACTAAGGAGCTCTGGACTAAACTCAGACATAAAAAAGGAATATACAAGAGCTGGAAGCAGGGACAGGTGATCCAGAAAGGGTAAGAGACACTATCCAATTGTGCAGGGTTGGGCCAGGAAAGCCAAAGTCCACCTGGAGTTGAATCTGGCTAGGGATTGGAAGGGCAACAAGAAGTGTTTTTTGAAAGTGCACCAGCAGTAAAAGAAAGACTAAGGAAAATGTGGGCCCACTACTAAATGCTACAGGGCCACTGCTGACAGAGGACACGGGAAGGACCGAGGTACTCAGTGCCTTCTTCGGCTCAGTCTTTTCCAGTAAGGCTGGCCTTTAGGAATCCCAGGCCCCTGAGACCAGTGGGAAAGTCTGGAGCAAAGATGACTTGTGCTAAGTGGGGGATGATCAGGTTAGGCAACGCTTAAACTTGGATGTAAACACGTCCATGGGGCCTGATAGTTTGCACCCATGAGTGCTGAGGGAACTGGCTTATGTCATTGTGAGGCCATTTGGTTGTCTTTGGAAGATCATGGGAACTGGGGAAGGTTCCTGACAGTAAGAGGAAAACAAATGTCACTCCTGTCTTCCAGAAGGGCAAGGAGGAGAATCTGGGGAACTACAGGCTGGTCAGCCTCACCTTGATCCTAGGGAAAGGTGATGGAGCAACTAATCCTGGAAATCATTCCCACAGACAAAGGACAAGAAGGTGATCCAGAATAGTCAGCATGGATTTATGGAGGGGAAATCATGCTTAACCAACCTGACAGCCATCTACAATGATGTGACTGGCTTGATGAGTGGAGAGCAGCGGATGTTGTTTACTTTGACTTTAGCGAGGCTTTTGACAATCTCTTGTAACATCCTTATAGACAAGCAGATGAAGTAAGGGTTAGATAAGTGAGGAGGATGGAAAAATGGCCGATACCGAGTCCAGTATTGTATAACATCCGCATTAATGACCTGGAGGGTGAGGCAGGGTGCACTCTCAGCAAGTTTGCAGAAGATAAAAAAACCTGGGAGGAGTAGTTGATACACTAGTTGGGTGTCATAGAGGGACCTTGACAGACTGGAGAAATGGGCAGACGGGAACCTCCTGAAGTTCAAGAGGCAGAAAATGCAAGGTCCTGGATGTGGACAACCCTATGCACCAGTACAGGCTGGGGGCCGACCAACTGGAAAGCTGCTTGGCAGAAGAGGACCCAGGGATCCTGCTGAACACCAAGATGACAATAAGGCAGGAAGGTGCTCTCATGTCAAAGGCCAACAGCATCTGGGGCTGCATTATGACCAATATTGCCAGCAGGTCAAGGGAGGTGATTCTTCCTCTCTGCTCAGCACTGGTGAGGCCACATCGAGAACAATGGGTCTGGTTCAGGGCTCCCCAGTACAAGAGAGACATGGACGTACTGGAGTGAGTCCAGTGCAGGACCACAAAGATGATTAAGAGACTGACGTATGAGGAGAGGCTGAGAGAGCTGTGACTCTTCAGCCTGGAGAAGAGAAGGCTAATGGGGATCTTATCAATAGGTATAAATACCTGATGGGAGGCAATGAAGAAGAGGAACCCAGGCAGGGAAAGAGGAAATGGGCACAAATTAAAGCACATAGAATTCCATCCAAACACAAGAAAAAACTTATTTTCTGTGAAGGTGATCAAACACTGGAACAGGTTGCCTAGAGAGGTTGGGAAATCTTCACCCTCAGAGGTATTCAGAACCCAGCTGGACACTGTCCTGGACAACCTGCTATAGGTTACCCGGCTTGAGAAGGAGGTTGGACTGGATGATCTTAAAAAGTCCTTTGCAGCTTCAATTACTCTGCGATTCTGTAACTTCTCTGATACATTTTCCCATCTTCCAGCAGCCTGATAGTGTGAGGCTTCCTGTGCAGAAGTTGTATCTAAAGGATGTGTTTGCATTTTGACCAGAAATTGGTTGGCTGTTGTTAAGTGTATTTAAAGGGTCTTGTTTATAGATCTTTCTACACATGATACTTCTACTGATGTTGCATGTAGAATGAGACACAGGATGATGGTAGACTTAACGCCCCAAAACTTCTGTTATTGAAGCTTTCATTGCTCTTATCAATTAATTTGCACTACAGCTACCACAGACTTTGTCAAGAAGATCCTATTGTTGTAGACAATGTTGAGTTGGAAGCCCATGTAAATTAAGCAGTACTGCATGATGTTTCCAGGGACAAGAACTTGACGGCGCCTTACAGACGAATTGTTAGAATGGTCCTTGGTGTGCTTTTGCATGTGCCACTTAACACTTTCCCAAATAAATCCTGGCCATAGGCTGGGATTTGGCATGGGCTGTGGTCTCTCCCCACAAGGTTTTTTGGACACAGCACGTTCTGTTGTGGACGTTAAGAGAATAACTACAGTGAGAACTACAGCGCAGTAATAATGTTGGCACAGGCTGTTCTGTGCTGCTTGCTCTCCGTGCCAGCGAACAGCCTCTGGCATAATTAATTTATTAGTATTGCCATAGTGACAGAAATGTTCTCAGGCCAATATTGCTTGCATATTATTTGGAAATACATAACAGGGAGGTGGGGGATACTGGGATTCTTTTAGTCCATTTCCAGAAAAAGACTGGTTATCTGTTGAGAAATACCTGGGCAATGAAAAATGTGTAAGTACTTGGAGAACACTTCTGTCTTAGTTAAGCTCCATTTTCAGTTTTCACTATATGTGAATATCCATTTTTGTCAGTAATCCAGCTGGCTGAAGCTATTTTTTGCCAAAGGAGAGTTTCTGTTTCCTAGAGAATCCATGTTAAAGAAATTATTTCCTTTCAAGGCCTGATAACGGATACTTTAAACACATGCTGTGTAAACTTGAAAAGTTGCACTATATTGTCGTTGGATCTTACAAAGTGTGTCGTGTGTAATGTTATTACTGAACTGCTTTTGAGGCTTTGCACTGGTTAAAAATTGCATGGCAGCCCACAGCCACTGTGGCCATCCACAAAGGTGGTGCCTGTCAATACCTACTTTGGTGTCATACCTCCTGACAGGGGTAGGTATACTTAAAGGAGAGATTTATCATCTGAATGGCAGAGAGAGACAGTGAGTGGTTTGTTCTCAAGCTTGATTTATGTGCCATTGTATCTTGCTTGGCACCTTATTGTTGTAATGAATTATTCCTTTAAAGCTGCTTAGAAGACCTTAGAAATTCCTTTAAGATACACAGGCACGTGTGGGCTCTGTATTTAGTCTCACAATTAGTTAGTTATACCATATGTCTGTTAAACATGAGCAAATCTGCAGGACTCTTCTGTGGAAATTAACCCTTGTCATCGAGGCAGAAAATGCCTTCTGGTTACTTATCAATTGTATTAAAGAGGGGATCCAAAATATGGCTGTCTGCTTCTGATTGTTGTGAGCGAGGTTGTGGCATTTTACACTTTTGGTATGTGAAAGTAACCAAATCATTTGTAGCACCACAGGTTGCAAAGCAAAGGGGTGTAGAAGCTTCATCCATCCAGAAGCTTCAAAGGGAAGCTTCATTTGCTTTCCGTATATGATTTATCATGATCTGTAGCTGACTTACTGAACAGAGCAGCCAAGCAATACTTTCCAGCTGATACGTTCCGATATTTATGGTTGAATTTAATCTGATCTAAGATAAGGCAGGATAAGCCTATATCCAGTATATTATCTGGTATCCAGTACATTAAAAACAGTGAGTCAGAAAAAGCCCTCCCTGAGAAACAGTGAATAAATTTGTGCTGGTAGTGTTTTTCTAACTGTGATGGGTTTAGAAATAGAAGTCAGGCAGAGGTAGTGTCTTTTACTGGGGCGACAGAGGTAGTTTGGAAAAAACAAAACAAAACCAAAACCATGCTTTTGGACAACAGGATTTTCTGGTTAAAAGCTTGCCTGTTTTTCCAGCTTCATAAACTGCTCTAATAACTTGTTATTAGGCAAACTGGTACTCAAAGGATTTTTTTTTGTGCCTAGAAGCTTATCTTTTTTCATTTGCTGCTGTTCTTACAAAAGATACCATTCCTGCCTAAATAAATAGGTACAATATAGCCTTGCTGTGAAGCAGCGTGCGTTCCAGTGTACCTGCAGCTTGGTTAGAGGGTGATGAATTTGTTACAGGCAATGTCATTCTTTATAGAGCATCCATAAAGAGATTTGTTCGTAAGGATCTGAGCACTCCCCAGAAGCGCATTAGGCGATGGCTGTTGGACTTTGGGTCTGTCTTCCTATGTACTGGCTCAGGGGACAGGAGCGCACTGGGGAGTGTGCTGCTGGGGTTGCCACTGATGCAGATGAGCTTTGTTCCTTGAGCTGGCTGGACTGGGAACCCATTTCATCATTCAGATGAAGACAAAAATCATTTTAGAGGTTTCCACCAGTTGAAGACAGAGGTGAGTCGGAAGCTGCTTGTCTTGCATCTTCTCCTCGGTGGATGTGCTTCACCACGACTTGAGGACCTAGTTCCCAGTCACTGAGATCTCAGCGCTAATTTGAAAAGACTCTGAGAGCTTGCTGCTAGATCCAAGGACATCAAATACTTGCCATACCAGCCTTACTGCTCAGGCTTGGAGGACACCATTCACTGTGGGATCAAACTCTACATGCAGCACCCAGGCCTTCAAACCGATGATGGCAGCCCTCAGGGGAGCAGTCTACCTCGTCGTCTCCTGGCCAGCTGGATTTAAACACTGGCATGGTGCTCTGAACTCATCAGCATGAGTTCATTCTGTCCTGCAGGACCACTGCAATACAGTCTGTCTGATGACGGTGTAATTGAGAAATGTCACAGCAGGTGACAATGAGAGCAGCACGTTGGATCGTCATTTGCTGTTTATGGCCTGTGTGGACACCACGAAATAAGTCTTCTCTATATTCTTCTAAGACTGTACATAATTTGGGATGGAGGTAATTTTCTTTCCTGAGATCAGATCATTTGTTTGTGATATCACTTTTTTGGCACAGAAACATGTACCTCAACACTTAGCTCTTACTTGTATCAAAGTTGAGCTTTCAGAGTCTGGTCCAAAATTAGGAAGGACAAAACGCTGTATGAAACCTTGTTGTTTTCCAGTCCAAGCATGGAGTGTACTTACACAAGATAATTAGTATGCAAAAAAATCTTTTTTTTGCATATAATAAAACCTTTTGTTTTTTCTTTTTTTTAAATATAGAGTTCTATGGAATGGAGGACAGCACTTTACCGTATTTAGTAAATATTGCTCGTGTTGTTTTGTGCACAATCCACCAGCATCATCCATATGACAATAATTATACAAAATAAGCTTTATTAACTATTTCACATTTATATGATGGGTCTCCTTGCTTTAGTAGACTCATTTGCTTTGAAGTTGCTTCTGATCAATCATTAGCTATTCCCATATCTATGCCTACTAAAGAATTCTGGTTTTATGTTTTAAAGGACATGTCTTTCTGGCCCAAACCCCAGCCATTTTATTTCTTTAGTTTCACAGTTTTTATAGTACAGTCTGTCATCTAATTTAATATTTATCAGTAGTAATAACTGACTGCCAGGGTATTTTCAACATTAATTCCGGGTGTCTGTGCACTGGATAGTCCTGCATTCAGAATTACTAAGCAGACCAGGCAGGCAGACACTTTGGCTGTAACTTGTTTGCTCATTTATATACAGAAGAATGGAGATGAATAGCTAATTTTGCTGCAGAGAGTTGTCTGCTCTGAATCCCAAATGCTCCATGTTTTGTAACTCCAAGAGCCTGATCAAACCACTGTGGCAGCTGTCCACGAGTAGAAGGGATTCATTGTTCCAAACTTCCTTTTCTTTCTCCCCACCACCCCAACTTTCAGTAAAAGAGAATCTTGAACCATGATTTGGAAAGCAAATTAAATACTTCCAGCATGGCTGACTTAAATTTCTTCAAAGGATTACACTGGAAGCGTAGCCTTGCCTGAAGAACCAGAAAGGAAAGCTCATGCAACAGCAAAGGAAGGCAAGCACCAGCAGAGAACCTGGAGGGGCAGATTTTCCTGACCGGATTATGACGCGGTGTTTCGCTCTAAGGGATTGATTTGACCCTAACAGCATGTAAAACGCAGGTTTATGCCCAGCTGTTCAATACAGAAGCTGCATTGCTGCCTCAATTTAACAAAAGCTGTGCAAAATGGGAATGAGAACCCAGTCTTCTGATTGCCCTTAGTTGCAGCTATGAGGAGATCTAAGAGGGAGAGACAGGTTTTGTTCTTGCAGAAAGCGTTCGGTTTGTGCTCATGTTTTATTTCATCTGGCAACAAGTACGCAGCTTTAGGATTGGATTAGTGACAGCTTTTCCTCCAAGGATCTGGGCTCTACTGTAGAAGATTTCCCAAGCAGCCATGAGAAAAGAGGATGCCGGTGGCTGTACACTGGAATCTGTACACAGGGGCTGTACCTGGGCTTGAATGTGCTGGAGTTATTAGATCCCTTTAAAGTTAGAAGTTATTTTGGTCTTGTTACAGTGAGTTTACAGTGTCTCACCTTTATTTTAGTGGGAAATGTCCTTTCAGTGTGACCAGAAGTACAGGGAATGCAGGTTGATCGAGCACGCTGAAGACAGCAGCGTTTGATGGATAGTGAGATAATAACCATTTCCAAGGCCTCCCGATGTTTCTCTGCTTCCCACAAACACCGCCTTTGTCTTGCCTGGGCTGAGTTTCACTCAGGTGTTACTATAAGTCAGGCTGCAGTGGACTCAGAAAGGAATTAAACGTTGATTGATGTTTCCACTAAGCTGTAAGAAAGCATCCTGGTAGGAGAAGAAAAAGTTATTTTTTTGTCACTCTCTGGGAGGAGGCTGGAAGAAGGTTATGGAAGTTATGGAGATTTCTAGACAGTTTTCCTTGTAATCTTTCCTGTTCTGAGAGTCTGTAATGTCACGGGTATAATGTGGAGTGTTCCTAGGAGTCCAGAAGTTTGTGCATTTCCTCTTGGCAGTAGAGGCACTTTTCCCATGCTACACACAATTAAAAGGAGTCGAGGAGTTTGCTGATGAGTGGCTTCTCCTCTGATTTCACCTCTACCAACTCTCCTTTCCTTCCCATTCCTCCTTCTGTTGCATGGTTTGATTGTTAAAAAAGTCACCCCAGACTTGGTGTGCTCATATTCCTTGGGGTTTTTTTCCTCTCCCATCATTCTTCAAAGATTGTATATATGGCCTGTGGTTTGCTTGGTGCTTGGGTTTTGGAAAACTATAACGGTCAGACATAATGTCCTCTGAATTGCTGATGCTTTAATGGATCTTATTTTTTCCAAACCAGAGAATAACTTGTAAACCATGTTCTACAAGGCTATCGGTCTGATTGAAAATATTAAAACTTTTCCAGCATCAGTTCCGTATATTTATAGAGATTTTGATAAAACAGTGAGTAGGTTACTTATCCATCACTGGAGAAGACTTGTTGTTTTCTCTTGACAGATGTTTTAATTAGTTTTAGGAAACGGTAGAGTGAGCTTTGCCTTTTTTAGTTCCAGTTGTTTTAAACCAATTGTAAGAATGTATGACTCCTGTTTCAAAACGGGACTTGGAGAGTAATTTTATTTCCGGATGTGATAGATGTTTTCTCTCCTGCCCCCAAATGTGAATTGTATAGGTTTTGAAGTTAAACTGCTTGTCAGAACTGAGTAAAACTTCCCTAATTAATCTGAGTTCTTGATTTCTGGAATAATAACAATTTGATTTGCATATTTTGTTAAATAAAAATGCTATATGATTAAATGATGAAAATTGGTTCCATTTATAGACTAGAGTATATGTGATCTAAAAATACAAAGGTTGGTTATCTGAGTAAGTAAAGACGTGAAGGAGTGTTTTTTCTTTTGAGGAATACGTGCTTCCTACGTATGCTGACCTCTTAGTCTATTAAAAAAAGGGTCTACTAAATGTCCAACAAATTATTTCCTACTTTCACTTTGTAGGCTGTGACATGACGAAGAAGTGCCTGGTTTCTGGAGATGTCAGCAAAGATATTATATGTGTGTGTCTGTGTATGTACATTTGTGGTGTTTCATGTACCAAAGGTGACAGAGGCGATGACCACTGTGAAGTCGGTGTGGTTTGGTGGGAAGGTGTTGGCTAGCAGGAGCTGCAGGGGGATGGCAGAGCACAGGGACACATCCCCAGAGTTAGGGCTCAGGGTGGCATGGAGGCATTAAGACCTCCATCTGGTGGCTGAACTCTGAAAATAGGGGATGTCCTTCTGGGCTGGGGTCAGCGTTGCCCTGGAGCTCCTGGTCGTACAGATGCTCTAGCGGAAGGGTCCATCAGAGGTGGCAGGCTTAGAGCAGATCTTCTGGCCATGCATGATTTAAAGTGCTGCTTGGAAATACTGGGGGCTGGATTCCCGTTTCAGCCAAAGTGCGTTAGACTGCTCTGACATCGCTTTATATGCCACGTAAATTAAAATACAGGCCTCCAGTCCCTCTGGAGCAGCAGACCTAAGACATCAGGTTTGGCTCAGCTTTTCATTCCTTGGTGCAAATGCTCTTTACTTTTATAGCAGACATTTAAACCCAAAGTTCAGTATGCTTTGTGTGGACACTAACACGAGGCCACAGTATATACGGTAAAATGTCGAGGGTTTAACTGATATAATTGTGCAGAGGTTTCCCTCTTTTGCTCTGCCATGCAGTTTAAATTCTGCCCTATGTTTTAAAGGCCACTATGGTTCAGTGATGTTATGTGAAAATTAAAGTGCTTTGGGCCAGGAAGTGTGATCTAACTATAAAACGTTATTATAGAATATCCTGCTTAATTGAGACATAGTAAATTGGGGACTTCTTCACTGGAACGTTTCCTACAAAATTGATTTATCCTGATGGTAGAGACTGCAGCTTAATGGGGGATACTATTGGCCTAAATTTAGCTACTGCTATGTAGTCAGAGCATGTCACGAATGATGTTTTAACAAGTGTGTATTTCAGCACTCTGTTATTTTCTGTTCTATTTTGGTTTTGAGGGGGTTTTTTTTGTTTTTTTTTTAAAAACAAAACAAAAAAAAGCCTTGCTGAATATAGTATGGCCACCCAGTAGTGCTCCTTTCTTTAACCCTGAACCCCGGAGCAGCCTGAGCCTGAAGGTGATCGGCACTTACAAGGTAAACCTATTTACATTCACTGCCAATGGTTCAAATCTATCCTCGTTCTTAAGTTTAAGAAGATAAGAAATGAACATATTTCAGAACATTAGGGCTCATTTTCTTCAATTTTGAGCTGTTCTGTGAATCCGAACAGTGTGTGTACAGCAAGAGCAACTACTACAGTAGGCTGAAAATATGTGAAGGAGCAGTGACCAAGATTTGGTTTTAATTGTACTTGCCTGTCTGAAAGTCTGAGCCTCTAAAGTCTTTGTTTCAGTACTGTATTTAAAGTTAGAAATGCACCAGTGTTGTTTTTCATAAAACAAAAATCAATATTAAAAGATACTTTTTGTACGTTTTCAGTTCTGAAACTTTGAAGGCCTTTAATTATGTTTTTTATGAGATTGGGCTTTGCAGAGTTTATCGTCTTTAAGATTTCAGAAGAGAGTGCTATGTTTGTGGCTTAACCAAAAAGACAAACCATCTGTAGCATTGTTCTAAACTGTGACGTAACAATCGTCATAGTTCAGAATTAACTGAAAACTATAAGTCTGATAGAAGTTAATGATAAATATAGACGTTTACAATAAATTCTCCCTGATACGCGGGAGGGGCAGCTCTTCTAGACCGCTGGAGCTGTTGCAGGTGTCAGTAACCGTGGCCGCGGTTGTGCTCTGTATGTATGCTCCTGTCAGATCTGATGGGGCTGGTTGTGACAATAACTCTCTCTCTTTCGATGCCCTCCATGGAGATTAAAGGGAAAAGTGAGCTCTCAAGACCTCGCAGAATTGCTATTGCAGAATTGTTATTTTCATAAATGTCTCAAAGATGTTAATTGGAGTTCAAAGGTGAAGCTTGTAGAACTTAATCATCTATCACTAGAATTAATTTTTAGAAAGTTCGGACATTAAGCATGTTTATGCCACTTAACCGTCTCACATTCTCTGTTAAGAGTTTATTACATGTATAAAGACAGCATTTTTTTGTACGATTGTGACAATTATAATGCGATGATAATTAAACTTGAGTTTTACGTGCTCTTTTTAAAATGCAAAAAGGCTGTATTAAAATCTTCATATTTCTGCCTCATCAAAATTAAATGCCTATTTAGGAACCTTGTAAAGCTCTACTGTATTATTTACAATAGGAAAAAGAGAAATACAGTATGTGCTGCATATGTTGCAGAAGAAATTTCATTCCTTAATTCAGTCATTTTGTTACATATTTCTCAAAATGGTAAATTTGTCTTAAAAAATATTTGTGGTAGGTGAAGAATAGTAGAAGAGCAACATGCAGTATTAAGAGAAAAAATATCTCCAAATAGCTTTCTTCTCTGGTTTTATCATTTTGTTCTGCTGATGAGACACTGGTCTGTGACTGTTGCTATGTAGACAAGAGTTACCCAGCTCGCTCTGCCTATTCATTTCTTGTTTTATTTCGGAAGTCGCAAAGGTTTGTTTTTCTCAGTGTCTTAAACTTCACAGGAGCTTCACCTAAAATTATGATTCCTGTTAGAAACTCCTGAAGTGAACAAAAAGTTTGGCTGTGTTGGCAGATTACATAATAAACTTTTACATTAAGCCGCATCAATAATCTTGTATATATTTGGTAGATTAGTAATGTTTCTAAAGTTGGGTTAGACATTGGCTAATTATTAACGGGCTCAATAAATTCCTGTGTTTTGCATGTAGGACTCTGTGATCAGTATTTGTTATTGTGTTGTACTGGCGCAGCCACTGCTGTGGGACAAAGCATCCCAGCTTCACCTGGGCATACACCCTTCTCCTTTTCGAGTGCCTAACATAACATTTTCTTTCGCTTTCTTGCACTTTGAAATCAGAGTGTTTCACTAAAACCCATGACCTTCATTCCGTGGTGTCTGAACTCCCTTTCTGGCACATTTTGTTTGCCTGCCTTGTTAAGAGCCTCCCCTGTCTGTTTACAGTGAATTGGGACTTCTTGAGATGAACAGGGAGATTTCATGTGCTGATCAGCCTGGCTGCAACTTCCATTATCATTTTCTTTTTATTTTCTTTTATTTTTTTTTTTCAAGGTTACTGTAAATAACACTTGTGTTTGACTTTTTTCTTTACCTGTAAGTAGAGGGTCTCTGTCTGAATACGCTTCCCTAGAGCAGCTGTCAACCCAGTTTAACCCCAAGGACTCTGTTTTGAAATGTCGAATATTGCCTTTTAGCTCCTTTACCTTTTGAGGAAGCTTGCTGGCAGTTAGAAATGCAAGGAGGTAATGTTCTTGTACATCATTACGATGCATACTGTCTTTAATAATATTTATATAAATACCGTCAAACATAATGGATTCGTAGTAGAGCATTTTTTTCGTATATAGGTAAGTGGAAATTACCCACAGGCTTTAGCGAAAGCCTTTTGGATGTAATGAAGCTGAAATATGATCACCAGCACCTCTAATTTTGCGGTATATAAAATACCCTGTGGTTACTGGAAGTGCTCTCACTTAGAAAGGTTAGCAACTTACTTTGAAATGAAATAGTAGGCCCAGAAAAATCATTCAGCCGTGTTGTGCTAAAGTAGAGTGAATAATCATCGGGAAAAAAAAAAAAAAGATCAAACATACCTGATTTTTTTTTCTTCTTTCTATATCCCAAGTTTAATTTTCGCATGACAGCTCTATCTGTCAGCCTCACCTCCCATCAGTGCAATCTGTCATTCTGGATTATTTCAATTAAGTTCTTTCTCATTTTGCATTTGCTGAGGAGTCGTAATGGCATGGTCCCAAATCAGCAGTCAAGAAGAGTAATCCTCTCTGTTTGCGTGTTGTTAAAAGAAAGGGGAAAGAAAGAGATGGTTTCTCTTTTCCCCTCTCTCCTGCAAGCCTTCTCCAGAGTCATTACAGAATTATAAGGTTTGCTTTGAAGACTGACGGTGAAGGCTCACTTACAGAACATGAAGGGTTGATTTTAGGGCTTTTATGAGTTATTATGAAAACCTTTTAAAGTCATTCTGTACACCTTGGTTGCTTGTAGATGGGTTTCACTTTATGTAAACGCACTTCTGTTGGCTGGCCGGAGAAGGAAAAGCTTTTCCTCGCACTCATTGCTTCAGTGCAGCAGTTGTACCTCTTTGTAAAAGCACAGCACCTTTCTAGGCTTCCCTGTGCTTAAGTCTCCAGGGAAGAGAATTGATGCCCGACATGGGAAACTGGAGACAGCTTATTGTACTGACGTACAGCTTGCTTCTCCATGTGCCCCTGAACCCAGAGAAACTCACATTTCTAATTGAGTTTTTAACTGGGTTCCTGCCCTTTGCTGAAGTCAGTTCTCCAACCTGCTTCCGAGTGCTGACAGCTGTACCCACCAGAATGATATAGTAGTTTATATCCCTGAAACTTTAAATATGTGATTGTGGATAAACTAGGCAACTGCAGTTACTGAGTACCCACTTTGTATATGCTAACCTGTATGCTGCTGCTTCCACCTGATTGCTGCTTTCAGCTGATGTTTAGTTTTCACCTGAGAAAAGCTCTGTTTTGCTGAAGGGATGATAGGTGAAACGCGGGGTTGATGAAGGGCTGGCTTTGGTTCAGGAGCCCTCCAATGCAAACTGTGGAAAGGAAGGAAATCAGTAAATAATTCAGAGCCCTTTGGGGACCTGCTCATCCATTCGATTGCTGAAGGAATGAGGAAGATTAAGTTCAAAAGAAACAAATGTGGCTTAGTTCTCTTGTAAGTGCTTATCGCCATATGCTCATAACTGTACTGAGCTACCAGGAGTTAGGCAGATACAGAGATGCTGAAGCAGGGGCCTTGGTACTTCAGCTGTTTGTTCATGCTAAACCCAGCTGCACCAAGGGGGTTACAATGGGCATGTTAAATCTGGATTCTGCCGTCTTACCATGTTATCAGGGTACCCACACTCAGCGTTTACAGAGAATGACACATGCCTCCAGCATTGCACCAGACCAGATTTTTTTTAGTCAGGAGCTTTCCTTATCTAATCAGCACCTCAGAAGTTATTGCTATGGTGTTTCTCCTGCCCCTTTCTTTTTTTTTTTTTAACATTTCATTTGGACAAATCGTTGATGTTGAGTTGGAGATGGCACCTCCTTTTCCTCACTGGATGAGAAACACTGGTGGCCCTCAGCCTAGATCCCTGCTGTTTGCTGCAGAGCTCGGCCAGGCAGGAGCCGACAGGTCGCTGTTGGTGGGGTTAGCGTGAAACCTCTCTAAAGCAGGATAAATAGGAATTGTTCGTTCTGTTTCCCAGAGGACCTTTTGGGCCCAAATGAATTTATTGCATACTTGCAGTTTAGTAATCTTCTTTTTTTCCCTTGCCATGTCTTTAGTTGCAACAGGGTTTATTGATGTGTGTATAGAAGGTAACGAAAAGCTACATTTCAATTAATCTTTAAAGCCCCCAATGTAGTTCACCATTCTAAATGGAGCTGCTCAGATCACATAAAGAAAAATGCCTTTTGTGGGGAAAAAGACAAGGTGTACTTCAGATCCTACCCCAGTAAATGTGAGAAATTCCTGCTTTGGAAGAGAGCTAGTAATTCTGATTTCTAACAAAAACAACTCACGTGATTTCCTTCTTGAAGGACCTGGGCCAGGCAGGTGGCCGAACACCCTGCCTCCCTGAGCTGTACCACCAGCCTGTGCTGCACACGTGAGAGCCAACTTGCTGAAAGGCTCCTTCCAGGAAGGAAATGGCAGTGACTTGGTGGGATCCTAAATCTCTATTCCAGGAAAAGGCAAGGCCCAGTTGGTGGTGTGTTTGGGACCCTTGGAGTAACCTGCTGATGTTCGTCCCAGCGTTTTCTGCTGCCTTGCTCCCTCCGATGGTGAGGTTGCCCTGTGCCCATGCAGCCCCAGCACAGGGTTTGCCCTGGAATCGCATGTGGGAGGCAGTTGGCTCTTCATTCACAGTCTAGTACATATGAATAATTTGTGAGCTTCCTTTAGTTATGAAAACCTGCTCAAGCCAGTGAGTTGGCCACTGAATCTTCTTCCACATACAGGCTTCCAAACCGGGAGCATCTCCGCTGAAGCCAGCGTCATCCTGGTGGGAAGAGGTTGCCAGGAAAAAATACTGGATGCAGAAATGCCATTCAGAACAGTGTGTAGCAGCATAATTGCACATTAAGGGGCGGCGGGGGGGGGGGAGCTGTCAGCACGCATTGTGTGCCATATGTGTACGGGTGCAGTTAAGACATAGTCATCGTCAGTGCACCAGTGTTGGCTGTGCGCTTCAGGCAGTAAGGAAGGCAGAGGCTGGCATCACGCTCTGCTTACGCAGGAGGCAATTCCAGTATTCAGGTGGCCGGTGTTGCTGGGAGCTCGTATTTTCTTCCTTTGGGAGAGATTCTCCTTTGAGATTTTATTTCGAACGTAGTCAAGCCTTGAAAACCAAATTATTTTTTTTCCCTTTTATTGTCCTGTAACTTATCTTGTGATATTCATAGCTCCTCTCTGCGGGGTCCCTTCATGTCTTTCCTTCCCTTCCTCTGTGGCCCTTTCTTTGCCATGGCCAATTTTCAACGACGTACTTCTATGCAATTGCTGCTATTTGGCTGGTGCCTGAAAAGCCCCATCTCAATACAGCAGGCAGGAAACTCAATGTTCATCATACACAGAGCTCCAAAAATGCTTGTGGCCATCCTGAGAGAAGGAAAATAAAAGGAAACCTCTCTGGCAATATATAGATACAAAATTCAAACCAAACCACTGCGAGTCTGCAGCTGGTACTTGAGCCTTATTTCCACGGGATCTTTGTAGGATTCAAGTCTAGAAAGAAGAAATTGGTTCTGTTTTACCTCAAACCAGGACAGTTTTCTTCACAATATATAGCATTTGTACACAATATATGCAGATTGCAGAAGCGTTCACATATTACGCATGTAATGTTCTCAATATGAGGGTACTAATTGTCATTGTATAGTACACTTCCGGCGTATTTCTCCCCGTGCCTGCCTGAAGCTGAGCATAAATCTTTTTATTCCTCTAAATTTGTATTCATGTCAGTTTTATTCACTGCGATTTTGCTTCATTTTTTCTTGCTTTAGATTGCACATCATGCCCGGCAGTGGAGGAAGAGTGGATTTTCAAATTTTTTACGTGTCAGATTTCCCTGCATCCAATTTTATCAAAAAGCTGTCACCAACTTCTTCTGAAACCAGCAAACCTTTTTCTTTCTAATTACATTTTTACCATATGTTCATCCAGATGGCATATGCCAAACATTTTCTAGGGTGCTATAAAATGACCTGACTTTAGCGGATTTAACTGCTGAAGAAGCTTATGAAAAAAATAGAATTGACACCGGGGCAGAAAAATAGTCCTAGAAAGAAAGAAAAAAAAAAAATCTGATAAATCTTCCCAGCTATATTTTGTGCCTGTGATACTGAATTCTCAACATACACACCTGCATGAAAATAGTGAAAATGTAGAGAATATTTTATGGAAGTGTTAAAAGTTGCCTCCTTTTTGAACAGCTGAAAATAAAACTTTTCTGTGTTGAATATGTCTAAAAAGAACTCTGGAGCTGTGAGCAATTCTCTGGTTTGCTGCAAAATGGAGCAAAAAAGAGTTTGTCAAGCAACCAGATTCTCTGTAAAAGCAGCAATTTTACTTCGCAATGTAATGACTATTTGGGCACTTTTTTTTGTGAAATGTCATTTCCAAGTAGAAAACAGAGATGGTTGATGCATGATTTTGACACTTGTGTCCTAGTTCTTAATAATTCTTGTGGGATTTCTTGGAGAAAATAAATTAACTTGAGGTATACTGAGAGGTGCCAGGAACTTGAGGAGAGAAGGAAGGAAGGAAGATTATTTTTCATATTTAGCTACTAGTTAAGATAAATAAATGAAGGTCAGTTTTTCGTCTTTTGGAGAGTTTGCATGTTTGTTCTCACCTATGACAGTTTCCTTTTAACTGTCATCGTTTTTTTGGTAGTCTTTCCAGATTATCAAGAGGAAAAGTATAAAATACCCTCATGTTGTTACCGATTTCCATATGGCTTCTTGAGTCTCAAGCCATTTTACTTAGAGCTAATTCCTGAAGATAGGTGATAAAGTAAGAATCAAATCTACTTTCTTTTGCTGCTGCAGTAGCTTCTACCACTTCCAGTTGCAAAGGAAATTTTGAGCGCACAACCCGAGACTCAATAGAGTATCAACCAAGGTGTAGTTTCAGGGCAGGATGGGCAGAATCTCCTGGTTTCAGAGGTTCAGATGGACAATTGTAAATGAAGGTTTGTTTGGTGTCCTCAACTTGCATGGGTCTTTTTGAAAACCACAGCTGCAATCAACAAAGCAGATCCTCCACCTTCTCAGAGTTAATGAGACAGGATTTTAACAGTGCTCAACAATTTGAAGTGGTTTTGTTATTTCTGAATTAAACCTTTCATAAAAAGTCCTTATCTCCATCCTCCTCGCCCACTTTCACTCATCAGCCCATGAGTGGTTTGACATTTCCACAGGCTCTTCTCTGTCATTGACCAGGATTACACCTGCTGTGTCTCAAGTCAAAACAGTCTATTTTGTAGTTAAATCAATCTGTATACCAGAGACATTGTGACTATTTAAAAGCTAAGGATTAAAACCCTCAAAACTGAGAATTGGTGTTAACCTTTGAAGTAAATGAAACAAGCTGTAATAGGGAAACACAAAATGAAACACCAAAAATGCGGCCTGTCTCCACACTGTCATGATATGATGCAACAGCCATTTGATTATGGTTACGTTTTTTATAGTGTTTGTGGGCGTGCAGCTGCATTAAACTCACCTTGAGGTGTCACCTTTTCTGCTCTTTTTTTGGCTGTCATAACAGAATGGAGCTAAATTTGTTCGGGTGCCTTTGTTACATATTTCCAAAATAATGCTTATCATAACCAGGGTCGCTGGATTCATGCCGTAGTTTTCAGTTTCTTAGGAGAGTTGGACTCGTAAGCGTTTTCCTGTGGAAATGCAAACTCCTGCATACCGAATTTGAGCCTGCTGAGGACAGGCTTTTCTTAGCTGCCATAGACAAACCTCTCAGAATTAGCCCACTAATCCCTAACTGTCAGGGAATGACACGTCAAAATCCAAAGGCTGAAAAAGCATTGTGCTCGGATACTTTGCTTTTAATTACTAATATGCATTATTAAATCAAGCTCTCCTTTTAATTACAGTCTTTGTTTAGATATTCCTTGGGTTATTCAGCATGTAGTTTGAATGAGGAAAATACTAAGAAGGTTTCCATAGGAAGTATTATTACCAAGTTAATCATTATGAAGCTAATGATCTGAAGATTCAAAGTGCCAGCTTCAAGCCATACCTCCGAGTTTCCCGAGCATGAATTCAGGCATGCACTTGTTACATCTGGCTCCCCATAACGTCCTGGGCAGCTGAATTGTGTTTGCAGGTGCTGGCTGCCTTGTCGCAGCTGGTTACTGTTCCCCGAGTCACTCTTCTTTCCTAGTTTTCTTCCTCCTTCACTCGCTGCAGGCCCCTTTGGGGATGAGTGCGCACAGCAATCTTATGCCACCCTGCCATGCCTCCGTTCTGCTCCGTGTGTCGGTGCATGCACACTCAGATGCCTTCTCTTTCGTTTGCCCTGTTGCCCTCTTACCACAGAGAGCTTTTGAGCACGAGTACTTGGAATTACACTTCCATGATTCTCCATAGCTGGTGGTTTACCTCTTGGAAGAGGCTGGTATATAAAAATCTCCACTGAAGAAATTCTCTAACAATTACTCTCCTTAATAATGGCATCTTTCTCACGCTGTTCACGATAAGAGTACATCAGAGAAGACAGCCTTTTGTAAAGCAGAGACTCATCTCAGTCATTGAAAATAGTAGGAAATAAGTATCTCTTTTTGAAAAGGTGATCCAAGGGCAGCTTGTGTTTGTGAGTCTGGAAAGAACAGCTCATACTTAAAATCCTAGCCTTTTTCCTTTTCTTCCATTTTTCCTTCTGAAAAATAAATATTTAGGTATAATCTAGGCACAGTACCATCTAAACACATTTTTTACTATGTTTGAAGCAAATTGGAAGTTGGCAGTGTTGGAGTTATTCTTATGTTTCACTGTTTTAAGTGATGCTCTGTGTAAGATTCCCCAAGGTGGCTGTTTTGAGTCCAAGTTTATTAGATTCTGGTTTAGAACTCTTAGCATAGTTATTCTTCAGGAGTCAATATTTTCCATGAGATGGAGATCAAAGATCTCCAATTAATGCAAAAATTCAAATTAGTCTTGAACTATGGTACTACAACTGGCATCTCAATAATGGACTAGCCACAGGAGGAAGCCGCTTTGTCAACGTACATCACACGAAGCTTTGAGTATTCATCTAATCTCTTCTGGGATCATATTCATATATCTTGCTGCTCTCTTGAAATACGCTTCCAACGTACTGAATGATACAAGAATATCTGATGCAGCAAGCTGTGGAAGCGTGAGATGCTGAGTCTTTTTAGTTGATGTAGTTGAAGGTGGATAGCCTTAAAAATCAATAAAACCTGCTGCGCCACTCAGAATCATGATGGACTGTTCCTCGCTGATCCTCTGGCTTAGACTTTGAATAAGTGATGCTGTGCTGCCGCAGATTCCCAGCACAAGCCCCTGCAATGGCTGGAGCGAGGCATCCACGAGCAGAGCTGCTCATTTGAGCAAATCTCTATGTCTGCTCTTGGAATCTGTTATCATCTGAAGTGTAGCTGTTAGTGGGGTTTTTCGGGGGTTGTTTTGTGGTGGTTTTTTTCTTCATGATTTAGTTTTCAAGGCAGACTACACAAGTACTTGAAGAGAGAGGATGTACAATGGCAGGAAAGTAGTTCTCAAAGGCTCGAGCGGTATTTTCAAGTTGCTTGTAAATACGGCATTTCCTCCTTGGAGATCGCGTCAGCTCGTAGTGCCCCAATTACAAAAATGGAAACAGCTATTAGGAAGAAATGATTAAATAGAACGTTTTAACTTTGTGGGAAGTTTGGTAAGGCTGTCACCTAAGCGAAGTGACAAATGCAGAGTTTTGTATTCTCTACCAAAGCAAAGTTCACCAGTTGAAATAGATAGTTTATGGAATACTGGTGACAACTCAGAAAGTATCCTATTTAAAAGACAAAATGTTTGGATACCTAGAAGCTCAAATTATAATAGGCGTTGATGGGGAGAAGCGGGGCTGGGAGGTCTTGAAAATAGATTTCATAAAGAGCCTGCATAAAACTCCCTGGATTTTCTAACAGTTCTTTTGACTAAACATACTAGAAAAATATCTAAAATTAATTTAAAAAAACTGGAGGAACAGGAGTAGTATGAAGTGTTAGATGTGGTGCCATACCTAGTAAAAGAAAATATATTTTCTTTGCTGACTTCACCTGATGTTGATACTAGGAGAGCACAGAGATATTCTCTTTCTCTCTCCTATTTGTACAAGGAAGTAGCTTCTGCTACCTGTGATGCATTAAAAGGCTGCACATTGCTCTTAGGCAGACTGAATCTAGTGATAGGAATAGAGAGTTTCTTTGAAGAAAAGCCCTAGAAAAACCCAGTCACAGGAATAAACTCCCGCTGAGAGTTTACTGAGATTTTGCTGCTTTTCTGTGTATCAGTAATAGAAGCCGACCATGGAGAGAATAGAAATTGATGTCATGCCCAAGGTGTATGTGTTGGGGAAGGATCAGAGAAGTTTTTGCATGTCATTGATGCTGAAAAGAGATCTCCAAATGATGCCTTTCTCCTTACGCACCACCTGTCTGGAGTTCTTCCAGGAACTGTATTTGAAGGTGGAAAAGGGACCGGCGGTGAAAGCAACAATTCTGGTCGCGTGGGATGTCCCCTAACTCTCGTGTTATAACATGGGATATGTAAGATTATCAAGGATATGGGAAAATGACTTGGTTTTTGTATTGTTAATTATTTATGAGGAGACCGCCTTTCAAACTGATGATACTACCAACTGCTGTAGGGATATCTGCCTCTCTGATGTCCTTTGCGGCGTTCTTAGTTTGGGCACCGGGCCGTTACTTTTCTCTGCGCAGGAGCCTGTGCCCTCCCTGCAGACGGGGCTGGGACTTGGCTCCATTTGTCTACTGCATTTATCCACCGACAGCTGGAATTAGTTCGGCACCTGCAGGTTTACAGTCTCTTGAAGATAAAAAAAAGAGTTAACTCTTGGCCAGGCAGCTTTAAACAAATACTATCTGAGCTCTGTCAAGACTGCAGTAACCTGATGCTATGAGCTGTAGTCTGTCTTTATGCTACGCTGACCTGGTGTTGCTTGTCTGCAATGGTGACTAGGTTTCCTGAAGCACATGAGTTCAGTTAATGGCATTTGGAAGGGTATGACACTGGAGTGGTCTGTTTGTCTAATCGGCACTGGGAATTAGTAGCTGTGACTCAGCGGAGAGCTCCAGGCATTAGGTGGGAAACACAAAGGATGTTCCAGTTCAGTTTGCGTACAGCATCAGTCACATTTCAGTGCTTATTAATGTTAATTTAGAAGTCTCTATGCTTTTAAACCATGACCTCTTTCATGGATATGTGGTGTTGGATAGCTTTCATCCTTTTGATTTTCTGCTTGAAAAATCAAGATCTTTCCCTCCAGCTGTGAGAATTTTTTCTTCTAGGTACAATAAGTAAGCTTCATCATAACACTGTAGCTGAACGTAAAGTATTTTAGTAATTGCTGATAAATATATTTTCTTAATTTCTTTTTTTTTTCTTTTTTTTTTGCCCTGCAACAGTTTGGAGGGACTTGGGAGAATTTACCCGAGTAGTAAATATAGAGCTGTTACCTGTGCCTTAGGTGGTCTGAGGGGACACAGCTCGGAAACTTGCTTAATATTTTGGAAAACCAAATTTAAATGTGTGTCCTCTCTTCTTGCAAAAGGTTGGCAGACTCTTAATTGTTATGTTTTACATTATGAGTAGGTCACTCTATTATTTTTCCCTTCCAAAAAATGAAGGATGAAAAATTCAAGCACGGATGACAAAGACGAGCAAGGATGGCAATGTTGGGTTATTTTTCTGTCATATATGGGGTATGATTAAATGTATGCTGTCAAAGAGAGACCTCTTTGTAGGTTGATACTATTGATTAGTATTTGAAACCTGCGAGCAGCATTATTACTTTATGTATAAGAAAATCTAATAGAAAATTATTAAGTTGATGTTTTAGTTCCTATAGTGAGAACGCTTCAGGTATTCATCTCATATCGTTGCAGAAATTGTTTGGCTCAAGTAGGTACCACAAAATCATGTTTTAATGATTTTTTTCCTTTTTCCATCTTTTATTTTTTTTCACAGTCACATGACACAATCAGCCACATTTGAAGACCCTCGAATAGACAGCTGCCAAATAACCCCTCCAGCCCCTCGGAAAGTGGAAATGAGGAGGGATCCTGTGCTAGGATTTGGGTTTGTGGCTGGTAGTGAAAAGCCAGTTGTTGTACGCTCAGTAACACCAGGTATGTTTTCCCCACCTGACCCCAGAAGCAAACTTGGACTTAATCTCTGAGATGAACTAGAGTTACAAATTTGAGTACTGTTAAAATATTCAGGCAGACAAAGTAATTGCAAGGAGTAGGTAGGATTTTAAGCCAGTAGTTTCCCTCCTTGCACTCACTTTTGAACGTTATGTAAATGCGTTAGCAAAAAGCCAGTTTTAGGTTATTGCTCTGAGCCATTACTATTGTTTGCCTGAAAAAAGTTGACCCACTTCATTCAAGGAAAGAAGGTCTCCTCCCTGTTATGTTTATATTGGTTTGATGTCACCTTCATTGCCATTGAATCAGTGTTTTCAAAAGTTGCGAAATTAAAACTTGCATATTTTTCATTCTTTTTATCATCAGCTTCCCAAGGAGAACTAGGTTTCTAACTATAATACTTGGTTCTAGCTATAATATTTGGTTTTGAAAAAGAGGATGTTATTTCTGGCCTTTTTTTTTTTTTTTTTTAATGGATACTTCTGTTTAACTATGTGCAAAAAGCCAGGTCAAAATAGATGCCTAAACGTCTTACCAGAAGTGAAAATTAATGAGTTTTGTGGTATTTTTGAACTTGTGGGGGACCAGACCTGAGACTAATCAGTCTCCTGAATAGCGGGCTCCTATTCCCTATGCTTAAAAGTTCACTTGTTACGTAAAATTGCCTTGGAGCCAAGGGCAGAGATTTGACTTTGCTCTTGTTCAATATGTTCTCCAGAACCCCCGCAGAGAGCAGAGGAGAGGCAAAATCGACTTTATGAAGTTCTGATCTCATTTACCCACGTGTGTGCATTGATTATATTTGTATTTCTTTCAGATGAAGCGAGCAGCGTAACTAGTATTTGAACTAGATCCAGACAGTTCTCTTCTCCCAAGTTAGCGTTATTAATGTAGTTTTATGTTGAAAATGTTTGGAAAAGATGTTTACTATATTCTGCTCCAAGTGAATAGGAGGAAAGATGAGCTCAGGACAACGTTCTCATACATGGATTTATATCCATTTATGCTGGAAGTGAAGTTTTCAACCAAAACAGACGAAAGGAACGGCATTAGCTCAATTATTAAATGAATTGGTTTTGATAATGTAACATTTTCTTTTAAGACTTTATCTTCAAACTGGTAATATTATTGCGGTTTTTATGTATCGTCATTGCAGAGTTTGAATACAGAAGACCAGAGAGGATATATCTTTTCACTAGCAGTTGCAATGTCACACCCTCTTCTGGGCATGTAATCACGCTGAGAAGCAAAGTATTATGTGCATTTTATAAAGCATAAACTCAATATGAATGTCAGCAGTGTCAGAATCCAAAGCACTGAGTAGACACTGATAGTCTACTCAGACCAATGCTAGATATCTGTGTTGAACTGAAAGTGGCAGTGCTTTTGGATGTATGTAAAACTTGTGTTCACCAAGTGGTAGGAATCCAGAAGAAAAGAGACTCAGAGGCTGGAAGTATAGAAAAGTACTGTTTCAGATTGAAGGAAATGGTTCATTTTGCCCAGAGCAGAAAAGTCAGAGGAGAGATCTGTGAAATGACTTTCAAATGTGTAAGTGATGTTTCATAGGAAAGAGGAATAAGATGTTCTCCTGTGTTACTTTCCCTGGGACAGGAAACAATGCATTGCAAAAAGCAACATCTGGTGTAGATACCAGGGAAAAAGACTTCCTGATCTTAACAGTAGTTAAATAGGATCATTTATTTACAGGAAAAGGAGTCATCCTCAGGGTGGTCTTACAAGAATATCAGAAAAACATTGATCAGGGATGAGTAAGGTATGGTTGATCACACCTTAAAGGCTGAATTAGGCCACCTCTTATGGGTCCTTTTGGCCGTCCAGAAAATTAAGGCCTTATTTTCAGGTGGCTGAATGTGGGCTTGGAAATTAACTTGAAGAACTTCAGTAGATGCTGCTAAGCCACTGGCTTTCGAAATTTTCCTGGTGAGGAAGTACTGGTAATGTCAGAAATAGCGTTAAACATGCCGTTAGTTGAAGAAAAAGACACTTATAGTATGTGAACAACAGAGTGTGTCTGTGCATTTACGGTGGTCTGCTAACCTGTGCTTTTTTTTCCCATCTGTCTCCAGGCGGCCCCTCTGAAGGAAAGCTTATACCAGGGGATCAGATCATAATGATTAATGATGAGCCAGTCAGCACTGCTCCAAGGGAGAGAGTCATCGACCTTGTCAGGTAGTTGATGTCCTGTCATTTAAACTATGAACCCAGTGGCTTATTGCCTGCACAGTCATTTGATAATACAGCAAGTCTTGCCTTCTTGTGACTAAGAAAAGAGAAAATAATGTTACTTTAGTCATAATGAAGAACAGTGAAGTATTTTTGTATTGAAATGAAGTGTCTTCTTAAATGTCCTATGAGTAGCTGAAAAAATATAAGATATTGAAACAGCTCCAAAATACTCAGGTATCAAAAGAGGAATAGTGTTCTCCTGTTACTTATTTTTGGTATGGGTTGTTGAAAGGATAATTCCTGGAGCAAGGCAGCTCCCGATAACTGTTGCTCTATTGCATTTTTTTTACATGAAGAAAATTGAGTCAGGTCCGTCTTATGTGAAGAGGAAAGAAAAAGCGGTGGGGTGATTTTTGAGACCAAGTGGGAATACTTTGGGAAGCTCAAAGAACGTTTGGGTGGATTGCAGGCAGGTAGTTTGTGTGAAAAGAGCAGTCAGAGCTGTGTAGATAGGAGTCAGAAAACAAGACAAAAAAGTGACCGTGGAGAGTGCAGGAAAGGGGAAATGTCAGTATTTGTAATGAGCTGTAGAAAGAAAGAAAGGACAGGGACTGACAAATGCTCAGGATGTAGAAAAAAATGTGGTGTTGTTCACATAATAACTTTTGCATTTTGTGTAACAAGAAATGTTAGTGCATTGCATAGAAAAATGACTTGTAATTAAAAAATTAAATATAAACCTGATTGTTTTAAATTCCAGTAACCTGGTCACTGGGCACCAGGGTTTTTTTCTGTATTTTCCTTCTCATTGGTGTAAATTCTGAATTGGTGGGTCTAGTCAGTTCCTGGGAGATACTCAGGTTTTAACTGTGCAAGTACCTCTTCTCAGAACTGGTAGCTGCCAGTGTTGTCAGTGTTACCCATGTTATTTTGAAATGTCACATTTGCTTCCAGAAATTTGGGCAGCAGGTGCCATGGTAGTTGTACTCCTCTTGCAGATCACAATTTGAGCAAACAATTGCTCATTTGCTGGGGATTCAGCTGTGAAGCAAACTTCTAAAGGAGATACGGAAATGGCATAAAGGTGCTAGCAACACTGATGCCTTTATCTGTGTTAGGTGTGTTTAGACAAAATACAATACATTTTCAGATTTAAAAAAGTGTTAACCTGCAAGTTAACTAACAGAACCACAGCACATTAGGAAGAGACTTTGACACTCTCGGGTTTTGTGACAGAGACACCGTGAACTGCAGGAATTGTCCTGTTCCTAATAAATTTCTGTCCTATACTCTGGATTGACCATCAGCATAAGCCGCACAAATGGGTTTTAAACTCATTTTTGATGTCTTTGTCTCTTCATAAGGCGACAAAGCAGTCCTCGTTCTTTCCCTGATTCTTTGATATGCAAGTAATCAGAATTAGGATCTCTATCTCATTTCTCTGCTGCCAGCAGTATGAAGTAATAACAACAAGGAAAATAGATTGATTAGGCCTGAGACAAACTTAGTTTATTGTGTGGCTGATTCTCTGTCTGCCTTCAAATGAGAAACTGAATAAGAATGTCACCCTTCCCAATTATGTTGACTCCATAGGTAGTGTCTTAAATTAAGTGTTGTTGCATTCCAGGGGAAGCTTTTGGTGACGCTTTTCCTACACGGTAATTCTACCTCTACTCTGAAAATCTATCTGCAATTGAGATTTTGACAGAGACTCATTCTTTGATGAGCCTCAGAGTGAAATGTATTGGGGTTGTATATTACAGCTTTTGAAATGAAGAGCTTTCTTTTCATGCCAGTGGGGACACCTGGAAGGATTAGATGCTGCCACTGAACAGTCCTGACACCACAGCAGAAGCAGTTCTTTACAACAAGGAAATAATGAATCCCTTCTGTATAATAGAAGGTTTTCATATGGGTTAGAGAAGTCTGCAACTTTGAAAATGCTTGCTTTCAGTTTTATATGTGCATGGAAACAATTTGAAATTTTGTTTTCCAGCTGGTAGCAGTGTATCTGTGGTCAGCAATTAGTATGTTTTAGATGTGTAGGTTAGGTAATGGGCATAATCACAAAAATCACAGAAGAACTGAGATAGCGTTTCTGGAGGTCATCCAGCCTACCCTCTTGCTCAAAGTGAGCTAGTGTCAAAGTTAGATGTGGCTGCTCAGCACTTGTCAAGTCAAGTTTTTAATGTCTCCAAAGATGGAGATTTCACAACCACACTGCACAGATGTTCTATGTTTCAGTTATTAACCATTGGCTTTTCAAAGATAGAGAGCAGCTTTTACAAGATATGAGCCAACTCCCTCAGAAGCCTTAGATGCATCCCATCTAGGCCCATGGACTTGTGAGTGTCCCTCTTGCCTAAACAATCCCTAATTCAGTCTTTGTCTACCTCCGTTCCCTAAGTTCTGCCACTAAGCTCAGGCACCAGGGTGACAGACCTTGCCACTGAAGACGAAAGCCAAGAAAGCATTGAGTACCTCAGCCTTTTCAGTGTCTTTTGTCTGGTTGCCCACCCCGTTTAGCAGCAAGCTCATGTTTCCCTTAGCTTTCGCTGCTGATGTAGCTGTAGAGGCCCTTCTTGTTACGCTTCACATGCTGTACCAGTTTTGGTGCCAGCTGAGCTTTGCAAACTCAGTTCCTGCCTGGCCAGGTAGAGCCTCTCTGTTTCTCCTGGGTATCCTCTCTCCATTTCTATCTCTGAATGACTTCCATTTTGCACCGGATCTTGGTCAGGTGTTCCCTGTGGAGACACACCGGTATCCTGCTGTCCCTGCCCGCTTCCTTGCAGATTGGAGTAGACCATTCTGCAACTTGGAGGAGGCTCTCCATGAAGATCACCCAGCTCTAATAGGCGCTGGCCTTTCAGAGCTGCATCCCACAGGACCCTGCCCACCAGTGTCCTGGACAAGTTGAAGTCTCCACTTGAGATTGGACTCCTCTTCCTCCTTTCCCTCAGGATCTTACACTGTACCATCTTGTGGTCACTGCAGCACATCAATGAAAAACTGATATTCCAACACCGTATTTTTTTTCTGTGATTGCATGGTCTCTTGCTGATTAGGTATAACAAGGTGTATTTTATATTCATGATGTGAAATTCTGTGGCTATTTTTATGCAGCTTTCCCTCAAAGTTTTTTGAAAAGTCAAGAAATAATTTGTCTTTATAATTGCAGAGTGTAGAAAAAATTAATCTCCTTGAAAAATAGAGACATAAAGATCATAGTATGCCAAACAGAAAAATCCTAAACTGCATGAGAAAAAAATAGGCATATTTCATAACCAGATGAGCATCATGCTTTAACAAGCTTAGCAAGACTCAAAACTTCCAAGGAAAAGTATACACAAATGCTAGATGTTAAGTGAACCTTGAATGGTAAACAGAGTTTTTAGTGTAATGCAATATTTAATTGTATTCCAAGAAAACATTGTCAGGACATTTACTTACAAAAAGGGTTATACTTTTGAAGGAAAATAAAACGGAAAAGATAATTTCTGCTATGGTCTATCTTAAATCAAAAAAATAAAAAAGGTTTCAGAATGTCCACCAAGAAAAGTATCTGAAAAATGTCAATTACATCTTTTTTAATTAGGAAAAAGCATGTGTCAATTTTCCACAAAATAAGCTAGAGCATTTTTTTTCCAGATCATTTGTTTTTCTTCAGCCCTTTTCCTATCAGCTCCAAATTCATTGTGTACTTTTTACTCCTACAGGATTAGAAATTGTTAGACTGATCTTTTAAGAAAGTCCCTCTTGTGTAATGGTTTTACTATAGGAAAATGCAAGAAGATAAAGGGAGCACATAATACAAAAATTTTCACATTGTCTCTATTGCATTTTAACATTTTAATTATGTGTGTGCTTTCTAAACATTCATTATGAAAATAAGCTTCCTTAAGTAGAAAACTGTATTAAAGCCACCTCTGCTGACTCCAGGGGGTACTGAGCAGGAACCTGGTGAACGATTTTGGTTTATTTTTTAAGAATTGAAGGATGCTGTTGTATCCTAGGAGGTCTCAGGTCTGGAGATTATTGAGGATATTCATTATAAATACCCCCTGTAGGTTATTCTCATCCATCTAATTCTTTTGGATCTGCTTTACTGGCAATATTTAATTAGTGTTCAAGTTGTCCTTTGAAAGCCAAGGTTGCAGAAATACGTCTGTTTGCAGACAAAACACATAAGGACTCATTATTTCTGGGTAACGTTCAATGGCTTTTCCACCATATTATGTTCTTCTGAGCTATTTTCAAGCACAAACCCAGAAGTCATGTTTATGGTTCCCCTTACAAAGAGAGGTCACCTTTGTGAGCGTCACTTACGGCTGCAGTCTAGATGTGTTCCATTCAAGACAGAACGTTATTGAAGTAGGAAAAAGAGGAAGAAACAAGCCCTAAATGTATGGTTACAGTCCAGGCAAGGAGCAAGTGAATAGAATACTAAAGAAAGACGATGTATTTGAAGCGCAGTTGCTTCGAAATTGTAGCAGGAGCTGCTTATCTTGGTTTTCTTTTACTGCTGATACAGATTCCGTGACTTAAAGCTTTCCACACATACTTAACAATAAGTACTTTGAGATAACATTAAAGTCATTGCACAATGTAGGTTTTTTTTCCATATTTGAAGGTGAGCAACAATGCAAAACTAACATATTAGAAGGTGTATTAATGCACTATATCAATTAATTGGTTGTTCAGAGGTGCGTGTATTTCATTATCATTGGTTAATGTTAAATTTGTATCATTTTAAGAATCATTTTAACAAACCAAACCTTCTTTTAAAACACTTAAAGAAATACATCTAACAAATAATTTGACTTATCATATGTTTATAGGTAATTTCTATAACATGAATGAATGGCTTGATTATCTTAAATTGTACTGAGTATGCATTAGTCTACAAGGATCCCAACATATGTAAAGTGTCTTTTTATTTAGCAAGATATTTTACTGAACTTTTAAGCAACATACAGATGTACTGCTTACCCATAAAGCAAACTTTGAGTCAGGCACAGTAGTAGTATTTTGTTCATACTTCAATTAAAATAGTTGTCTAGGTAGCCTGAGAGGAGGGACGCACCTGAAGAGGGTGATGCATCCGAGATACTTGTTTTGGAATTAAGTACCCTGTTGCAGAAGGCTTAATTTATTCATTGACCAAAGAAGGAGCATGGAAAACTACCTTAGAATAGAAACCTGCCTTCTAGGTTGCTAAATTAGGCTCAATTAGTCCATTCCTTGAAACTGTAACAGCAGTAAATTAGTATTTGACATCCTGTGGAATTCCACTAAAAGACTTTAATTGCAAAGCAAGAACTGAAAAAGGTGAAATTCATTAAGGGCTTTTCTTTCTTGTTGGCTCTGTTTTCTATTTAAGAGAAATGACTCAAAAACCTTTCTGAAATTACTCTTGCTTTGGCAAGTTAATGTCATGGCAAGTTTTCATCAAGAGGATCTGGAGGATTCTTTCAATCCTGCAGTGGAATTTCTGTTTTAATTTTGTATTACCATAAGAGTGGAGAGATGGAACCCTCTAGGATTTCAGGCTGCGTGTTGCATTTTAAGTGCTAACATGAATTTAATCAATACTGACCCTTCTAACCATCATCATGGAGTGGATGAGGATTCTGTCACTGCCATTTCAGTCTGTGTGTGTCAGGGGACCAGTTTGCCTTCTCTGCATCATCATAGCCGAATGCAAGTGCAAAAAGGGAGCTCAGTGGCAGTGCCTGTCATCATTGTCTTCTCACAGCAGCTGAAAATACCACTTTTCAAATGTAATTTCTGTCTCTAGGCTTAAATTGTTTCATGTATTGGATCAAGCAATTTTGGTAAACTTAATATTAAAGACATTCTTTCTTCATCAACATCATAGAGGAAAAAATCAAGCATATTGAGCTATTAGCTATGATACTGCTTAGCAACAAAGAATCTTGAAACCTGCTTTTCCTGAAAAACAAGTCATGCAGACCTTTTAATCTGAAGGTACTCCATTATACTCCCAGTTTGGTATATAAATCCAGAGGCTATACGTACTTTGTGTCAGGCCTTGATCTATGAATTGCTAGTGTTTTGGGTTTTAGATACATAATGCTGAGCAAAGGGACAAAATGTTGGACCAAATTATCTGTAGGAGTTTTACAAGTGACACCAATGGAGTTAAGCTTTCTGCCAGGGCATTTAATTAGCTACCTCTAATCAGCTGGACCAAGCTGAGGGTATGAGAGGTCAGTTCCTGTCTGACTTGAGAGGTGTTGCTACATATATAGGTAGATCTTCTACCTTTTGAGGTGCTTCTGCAACATAATACAGAGATAACTTAAGTAGTTTAAATCATCT
The DNA here is from genome assembly GCF_964199755.1 of Larus michahellis. NCBI lineage: Eukaryota > Metazoa > Chordata > Aves > Charadriiformes > Laridae > Larus > Larus michahellis. The sequence continues at coordinate 141,146,176 of NC_133896.1, read as the reverse complement.
GCTGCAATCTAACTGTGAAAGCACAGATTTAATATTGTCTACCTTCCTTCTTGGCTGCCGTGGTGATGTCCTTCTGGTACTTAACCTAATATATTAAGATCTAATTCAGATCTCTCTAGATATTAATTATTAGTCTGTAATATGGTTTCAGAAATGCTTGCCTGCCATCTCGAAGGCCTCTTAGAGTTAAGCTGAGCTGAAAGCTGTATAGAGATATTACTTGTTAAAATCAATACCAACTGTGGAAATTGTTATCTTTTAAATCCATTGTATCTATGAAAGCATGCAGTCTCATATCCTTGCTCTATTCTTAGCAGAAAGTTGGCTGACATGGTTTAGACAGGTTTGGGTTCAATAATTCAAATGTTTTGGAATGCTGAGAACTTAATTTGTAAGTTTCTTTTCATGTTCACCATGGTGGATGTCCCCTGGAGTTTGCATGTCTAGGGTCTTTTTGAAATTCGCAGGTTTGATGTGTCATCCGGTTGAAGTGTTGTGACATCATCTTATTCTGTTATCTTCTAGAAAGAGGAGTCAGCCATGATAAATTTCAGGTCAGTTGTTCAGTAACAAATTGCTTTATGGTAACTGAATGCAAGGTATGGACAGAGATGTGGAACAGCTGTGCCCAAAACACTGTACAAAGCGACTGTACAAAATGCCTCCTTCAGAGGTGAACCAGCAAATGTTGCTTTCGTTAGCTTGTTCTGACAAGCAGGCTTACCGCTTCCCATACAACTCAACAAAAGCGTTGGCTTGTCTGCATGGAGGATTTACTTTGAAGCCGGATGCACTGATGTGAATGTTTCGTAGTAATTGTTTCCATGTAAAGTCATACAAATGGCTACCCAGCTTTGAGTTTATTATGAATTAACCCTTCCACGTGATGGATTTTCTCTGTATTGCGTGCCCTGCAATAGATGTTTATCCTTCTTTGTGCTGTCGCTGCACGCCCTGTGCATCAAAGGATTACTTCCTGTTGGAATAGGTAGCAGGAGGTACCTACAAATCTCATGTCCTGTGTTTGGGGCAGGGAGGATTAGAGAGGAGGTGTCAGACTACAGAAATCTCGTGATTTCTCTTTCCTGACCCCGTTATCTCTCTCTTTTGGGATGACATTTCCAAATCGTAAAAGATTACGTTGGGCAAGCCAGCCCTTCACGTCGTGCAGTTGGTACTTGAATATTCTGTGGCTTGTGCAGATGCCTTGAGGACATCACTGCAGGACAGCTACACTTACACAAGACAAGCACTTTGATATGGAGCAGTTTAACCAGCAGAAAGCAGAAGACAAGGAGGAAGACAAGACAGAGTCAGCTTCAGGAGCTTTCTTGAGAACCACCAGTCTGTGCAGAGCAGTTTCTCGTCTCAGAGAAGCAGTATGGGCTGGCAGGAGAGGATTGTGCTGTGCATCTGGGGCTGCCGGCAAGGAATGACTGTGAAGTATGAAGATGACAGAGATGCCTTCACCACCGCATGCACAGAACTCACAGATCAACTCTGCCCTTCCAGAAGTGTGTGGCTGCCCTCACTGGGAAGTTTACAACTCCCTCATCCTGCCAGTCAGTTGCCGACTGATTCAGCGCATACCCATCAGCTAATGAAGCTGTTGTAATGGAAAACATAGCCATTTTTGAGAATATACGACATGATACGTGATGCTTTGTGAAGGCTTGTGTTACACACTACGTGGACATTGGTCACATCAGTATTCCCTTTTGTCCCGAGACAGTGCTGGACATTTGGATCATAGAAATTAAATGGTTTTTGTCTTAGCTTCAGGATGACAGAGAAATAACTTCTTTAAAATACCGAAAGGTAGATGGCAGTATCGAGCAAAAGGCTTGTAGTTACTATGAATTATACCCAAATGCTGTATTTTGATAGAAAGACAGCAAAGGTGATGTCAAGAGCTGGGAGGCAAACATGATATTTTTATGGTTTTGTAAGTTGACCCTTGGAGGGTTGTGTTTGCTACAGGCGCCTTGTATCAGTGAAAGGTAGAAAGATTTTAATCTCCTGTTTTTAAGGAACCCTGTTTTGGGGGGTGGCAGTTTTACATAAGCACCAGTGCTCATAGGAAATGTAAAAGATAATTTAAACTGTTGAGAGAGAACGGTGAAAAGACTGTGACCAATTTGCAATATCTTGTATAGTTTCATGAATTTGAACTGCCGTTAGTCTTTAGCTGTTAGTTCTGTAGAAGCTCCTGGCAGTGTCTGTATTTGAAGGGGTTTTGTGCATTTTACAAAAATTCATCTGTTTGTCAAATTGGAGAAAATAAAGTTAGCATAACTGTTAGTGTGGTGGCTCTGTATGTCTTTTTTTATAGCACAGTGAGAATGGGGGGGGGGGCAAAATGAATAGCTTTTAAAAAATCTTGAACCATGTAATTGGAAAATATGAATAAATGGAGGTCTTAAGCCCTTCTCCTTGGGGCTGCTTAGATACTATGGGCAGCTGGCATGTTGAGTGGTGGTGTAATCCTGTGTTTGCAGTTAAGGAAGCACGTTTTTCCCCTGTCAAGGTGGAATCAGCACTCCCTGGCGTGGGAAGGAGATAAGGAGAGTGACTGGGAAATGGGTAAAACCCTATTCAGAGCAAAGCGTCATGGAGAGGTCTTGTTAGCTCATGGCCCATTGGTATAATGGTGTGATTTTAATGAATTGTGTAATGGAAAGCTGACTCAGGAGTTCCTGAAGATGGCAAGACCTTTCTGTGGCTCTTTGGTGTGCTGATGCTGTGTCTTTCTGGCTTCCTGACTCTGAGTTAGTTCTTATTATCGTAATCCTATTTACTTCCCTAATTACATTACATACGTTACAGTAAAATAAAATGAAGAGTGATGCCTCCTGAAGCTGCATGTGCCCATAAAGGTGGCTGTCCCTCGTAACATTAGGGTCCGGTTACCATGGCTGTTTCTACACTTCCATTGCATATCCCTGCTCCGACAGCAATGTTGCCTTGCAGTCAGACAAAGGCACGGGGGGAGTGTCAGTGCTTGACACCAGTAAATTGTAGTTGGCCTGTGGAGCTGGAAAATCGTAAAAACAGTAGAGATGAGAAGTACCTGGCTGAATACTAGTCTGATAAAACCTTCTCAATCCAAACTTATTTTTGATTCAGATATGTCTAGACTTAACTGTGTTGTAAAAAAATGGGATCTGTCTCTCAGTGCAGTTGACTTTAAATTTTTGTGACTCTTTGTGTTGGCAGCGCCTGATTTATTTTTTTTTAAGCTTTTTCAAAAATATTGAAAAATAAGATCAAAAGGCCTAAGTTTGTCATTAGCAAGTCCTTTCTCTTTTCTGCTTCCCTCCAATAAGAATAATTTTGTGACTCAGAGTGTCTCTTAGCAGTTGATAGTATAATGTAATTGGAATAGAAATGTTGTAGGGACTTCTGTGTTGATTGATGGACAAGCAAACTTAGAACACAGGATTAGACCATATTTTTAATTTAGCAATAGTACAGCCAACAAGGACTCCCAAAATTGCCAAGAGATTGAGTATTTCCAGCTAATTTTATCTGATATGCCCAAGCAGAAGGTTAGTTAAAAGGGAAGGAGAATGGTTTTACATATTCTTACTCATTAGTCCCCAAAGTGAGATTCTGCAGTTAAATATTACCGTTGATTGGGATGACTCTGGGTCACAGTGGAAGGTCAAAGAACAAAACCAGTTTCTTATTAAACGAAGGATCTGAGGCAAAAACTAGTAGAAAATAAAAATGTCTAAAAATAAATTCACATTTAAAAATTACTGAATGTTTCAAAAGGCAGCTTAGCGCAGTAGATTTTTGTGGGATTTATTAGCTCTTTCTGGTCAACACATAAAAAATAGTGTAAGAGAAGCATTTTAGCTTCTGCTTTAGCTTTTTTTAGGCTTTTTCCCGAAGATACAATTCTCTATTTGACTTTTTGCTTGACTTGAAACATCCAAGTCTTTGCAGACCTCCTGGAAGCAGCAACAGTAATAGGGGAAAGATGAATCACGTGTATGTCACAGCAGGTAACTTCCAAAGGATGTTGGTCTTAGTCTCACTGTGTCTTCATCTGAGAAACCAAGAGAAATTGGTTCTGAGAAAGCAAGAAGTAAGAAATATCAAAATAGAGACAGCGAATACCAAAACAGAGACTGCAGAGGTAAACCCAGATTGCCATCAACCTCCACTACCCCAAAGGCACATTTCTTACCTAGTATGTGCTGAAATGTTAATTGTTCTGTTAGCTCTTACTCGTCTTCATGCAGACTAAAGCTTAATGTATTTTACTTAACTGCACAAGGGAAAATCCCTGCAGTCCACTGTCTATATTGTTAAATAAAGTAAGTCAGCGTGGTTGGAGGTTTAGTTAAAACCAAATTTGTTCAGCTTATGAATCAAACAAGACTCCAGGAGAGGCAAAGGTCTTGTCATCTTATATCATAGAACTTACCTATTTTATGATGATCACTTCAGCTTTTCAGCAGGTCTGTTACTCAGAAAGCAATACGCAAAAGGCAGTTCTTCTGGAGAAGAAAATTGGTTGCTATAGCAGTTTAAAATCCTTGGGGTCATCTGTATTTCATAAAAACTGTAGGAGTCATGATGTTTAATCGTTGCACTGAAATCTTTGTTCCATACATTGTCTTTCTGCTCAATGTTCTTTTCTATGCGTCATTAGTGTGCCTGAGACTTAAAAGGAAAATACCATCTGCCTAAGAGTTCATCAAGAATAATAGCAACAACTCTCAATTTTGGAAGACAGCAAAAATTAAAACTGTTCATTAATTGAGTTAGCAGTCCAGTTTCTTTTAATTCTTTATCTTGTGTCATTCTCCTTATGGCTCAGTTTTACATGGAAATTATACTTTTGTGACTAGAAATACCCTTTTGTTCTGCATTTTATCTGAAATTCTGTTTGTGTTCAAAGCCTTTAATTAAATATTAGGACAAATGTGTTAGTAAAGATACCGCTTTTTGCTCCTTAAAAAGTATTGAAACAATTTCTTAGTGTTCTACACCAATTATAGTCATGTTACAGTGTCCAGCAGGCTGGTTGAGTTCATTAATAATTCATACAAACTGCCATGGGTTTAAGGAAGGAACTATACCACATATTGACATATGGGAGTGCAAGAAAATTCAACACAGTCTTTTGCAACCATTTTTATGCTCTGAGGTACGTAACTGAGGATGCACTTTGCTAATGTAAGTCTTAGAGCTGTTTATTGGACATGCATGCAGTATGTCTTCTGCATAGTATGGCTTCTGCATATGTATGTATGAGAGAGAGAGAGGAATGTGATTCATAAAGGTTTATTATCATGGATTTGGGATGTGTGCGTTACTTAGAAACAAGAACCTGAGGTTCTGCAGCTGATTTAATCTAAAACCTTATCATGACGTTATATGTGGTTTGTACAGCCAATCTGTTACAAGGACAGTTGTATTAGAGAATTTTAAAATATTTATTTGAATATTTCCTGTATCTCTACCTAAAAGTGATAAATAAAAGAGGCCAATTCTGACCTGTCATTGTGATCCTCTCCAGTATTAGAAACTCATGTGTCATTTCTGTTTTACTACGAAAATGCATGTTAAAATAGAGAATTATGTGAACATATGGGATTTTTTTATAACCCTTATCATTTTATGAGTATTACTAGGTTTTTTTTTTTGGGGGGGGGCTAGAATATTAGTGTTCATAGCATATACAGGCTAGCTATGGATATATGTATATAAGCTGTATACGTTTTTCTAAAGATACCTAATACAGTTAATTTAATCCCTTTGGGGATTGCCTCACCTACAGCAGAGGCTGTGGGTGTCATGAGGCTTTTGTAAGTCAGGCAGCAACAGCTGGAGCTACAGCTCCTGTGAGATGCTGAGGAGTTCAAGAGGGGAGAGCTGGAGGTCAGTGTGATCCAAGGCAAAGCTGATGCTTCAAGCTGCCAAACTAAGCATGTCGGTATTTTATAACAGAATCATAGAATAGTTTGGTTTGGAAGGGACCTTTAAGGGTCATCTAGTCCATCCCCCTGACAGTAAGCAGGGACATCTTCAACTAGATCAGGTTGCTCAGAGCCCAGTCCAACCTGACCTGGAATGTTTCCAGGGATGGGGCATCTGCCACCTCTCTGGGCAACCTCTGACAGTGTTTCACCACCCTCAGCGTAAAAAATTTCTTCCTTCTATCTAGTCGAAATCTGCCCTCTCTTAGTTTAAAACCATTACCCCTTGTCCTATTGGAACAGGCCCTGCTAAAAAGTTTGTCCCCATCTTTCTTGTAAGCCCCCTTTAAATATTGAAAGACTGCAATAAGGTGTCCCTGGAGCCTTCTCTTCTCCAGGCTGAACAATCCCCACTCTCTCATCCTGTCCTCATAGGAGAGGTGCTCCAGCCCTCTGATCTTTTTTGTGGCCCTCCTCTGGACCCGCTCCAACAGGTCCATGAATTTCCTGTACTGAGGGCTCCAGAGCTGGAGGCAGTACTCCAGGTGGGGTCTCCACAGAGCAGAGTAGAGGGGCAGAATCACCTCTGTCACATCCTGGCCATGCTTCTTTGGATGCAGCCCAGGATACAGTTGGCTTTCTGGGCTGTGAGCGCACATTATTGGCTCATGTCCATCTTTTCATCCACCAGTACCCCCAAGTCCTTCTTGGCAGGGCTGCTCTCAATCCCTTCATCTCCCATCCTGTATTGATACTGGGGGTTGCCCCAACCTAGGTGCAGGACCCTGCACTTGGCCTTGTTGAACCTCATGAGGTTCACGTGGGCCCACTTTTCAAGCTTGTACAGGTCCCTCTGGATAGTCCTCAAGCATGTCAACCACACCCCACTCAGCTTGGTGTTGTCCACAAACTTGCTGAGGGTGCACTCAGTCCCACTGAGTCACTGTGTCACTGGTGAAGATATTAAACAGTACTGGTCCCAGTACAGACCCTTGAGGAACACCACTTGTCACCGATATCCATCTGGACATTGAACCGTTGACCACTACCCTCTGGATGAGACCATCCACACTGAACAGTCCACCTGTCAAATCCATATCCTCAATTTAGAGAGAAGGATGTTGTGGGGGACTGTGTCAAAGGCCTTACAGAAGTCCAGATAGATGACATCCATAGCTCTTCCCTTGTCCACTGATGTAGTTGCTCCATCATAGAAGGCCCACTAGGTCGGTCAGGCAGGACTTGCCCTTGGTGAAGCCATACTGGCTGTCTCGAATCATCTCTGTGTCCTCCATGTGCCTAACATTGTTCTAGATGGAGCAAAAATCTGCTGAGGATACTGAGCTGCCCTCACATCCTGAAGCAAAACCTCTCAACTTTTTCTGTCTTTATGGTGCTGTCCACTGGGGTGCGGCAGATTCCTGTACTTCCAGGAGCGTACTAGGGAAGAATTTGCGGGGCTGTATCATCAGAAAATTTCTGCTGGTGGGTTATGAAGCCCAGGTGTCCACCCACTGGGGCTGTGGACCAAATACCATGTCTGCACTCTGATAAGAGCCATGTACTCATCCTCATCTAGCTCCAGCCCATGGCACTGTGCACTGAAAGAGCAGCGTTCAGCTCCCAAGCAGGCAGAAACATGCCTTGGCCAAGAGAGTGGTGGAGCCCAGGACCTGCAAGATATCACGCTTTCTAACCCCTGTGCTGAGAGGCTGCATGGGCAGGGTGCAGAGGGACCTTTGGGGAATGTGACTGCCAGATCAAGGAAGAAAGACCAACTGTGGGAAAAGGGAGGTGACTGAAGAGATCGTGGGAGAAGGTTACATATAGGGCATGAAGGTTAACATACATGGTGCCTTCCTCTCAGAGGCAGTACCGCTATCTGTTGTGCATTTTGGCTGGATATGGCAGTCCTTCACGGTCCAGTCTTTGTTGTCAGACTTCCTTGCAAGCTGTTGATGATGCATAGCATTTGGTAGAGCAGCCTCAAAGAAATCCTGTGGTGCCTGCCATCTTGTTAACTGTGCAGCATGGCGTTGCAGTAACCTCTCGCTGATGGCATCACTATCACATGGCAATAGCTGACCAAATTCCAGAAGTTCAGAAATGTAGGGAAAGGAGCTTTGAAAGTCGTGTGCTGGCATTGCAAGGCAGGTGCTATTTCCCAGTGCAGTGTGTTGAATATGGCCTCTGGTAGTAAAAGCTTTGCTCCAGAAGAAGTCTGGCCAAGGTGAAGCGCAGGGTGGATGTGCCTGTTGCTCGGAGCAAATAAATTAAAGCCGTTATTGTGAGCATGCCTGTCTTGATCCCCTTGGCTCGCAGAACTGAATCTCAGCCTAGGGTGAAACTACCAGAGGCTGTTAAGAGGCAGCATTTCGTACCTTAGCTTGCTATTGCATTAAATAATTCATTGAATCTGACCTTTCAGAGCAGTACATTGTAGCTAACAGAATTAATATAAAAAGGGTATAAAAAGGAAACGAATATCAAATGGGAGTAGGGAGGCAATATAAACTTTATACATAACCACAGAAGGTCAGCAGTGCTGTCTGTTCTTCAAAGTGTGCCGGTAATTGGATGTGGTTTGGGAAGAGCAGCAAAAATGAGCCAGAAGTTGTCCCTTTTATGAGAGACATAAGAAGCTCAGCCTACTTAGGTTATTGCAGGAGAGATCAAGACGGCTTTATCTGCTTGCGGACATCTGAACAAGGAAGAACTTGGATAGCAGGCACCTCTTCAGCTTGGTAGAAAAGTACAGTCCAGCCCTAAGAAACTGCAGCTAGTAACACCCAGAGGGATGCGAGGGAGAGCGCTGTGCCTCATTCTCTGTCATTTCAATTCTTTAAATGAGAATCTTGTATCTGTTCAGAAAGATGGAAAGAAGTTAAGGCCTTCACAAGACATCTACCAACTATGGTTAGCAGGGGAGTTTGTGTTTTGCAGGAAGTCAGATACAAGTTTTACGTTGTTCTTAGGATCTTCAAATGCATGGGAGTACTGAGACGGGCCTATCTCATACCTGAATTCTGACTATGAGCAGCTCAAAAAGCTGTGCTCAGTCCCTGTGGGATTATCAGCCTTTACCAGGAAGGTGCGACTTTTCTGCGAAGGCAGCAAATCTTACAGCAGTAACTTTCTGCTCTTGGGCTCTTGCTCAGTATCACCCATGTCCACGCTGTGTCTACCTGCACTTATCATCACACAGAATGTCTTTCAAAGGCTTGCCCACGGCTGGATGCGTTCTTCTGCCTTGCAGACTCACCAGATACTCATGTTATGCAGGACATGACTTCTTTTTCTTCTTTTTTCTTTTTTTTTTTTTTTTTTTTTTTGAAGTGTGTGTTATTTCACTGGAGCTAGAGAGCTGGTTTTTGAGTGGAAGTCAGGAAGTCAAATGCAGCATGATAAGCAGTTACTTTGCTGGTACACGGTTCTGAACATACACAGTTTACAGTGTGTTTCCTTCGGCTTTTAGTACTGATTTTTTTTTCTGCGCTGAATGCTTGGAAAAGTTCTGTTTTGGCAATTATAGCTCTGAATGTCAGAAACAGTAGGGAAAAACAATAATTTGGTTGGGTTGTACTGTGGTGAAGATTATGGCATAAATGCCCTAATCTGATCGGATTTGCTGATCTAAGACTTAGTTTTTATTTGAGCAGTGGTTTATTTACAGTAGGGATTAATTACTCCTAATGCCTTGATTAGAAAGACGACATTTTACCAAAGGGCAGCGTGCGGTAGCTACCTTGAGTAGCTACTTTACTGCACATTTTTAAAATGTATTCATATGTTACACTTCATATATTTCACAGAAGTCATAGTCTATTGAGTAAATAGTAAACTTTAAAAAACTATTCCAACATGTGCCTGTGCAAGTGTTTGATAAATGCTTCTGAACAGTTAAATTGTCTCAAGCAAAAAATATTGGGATTTGGAATTGCCTGCTGTCTTCGTAGTACTCTCTTGGTGACAGATTACCGATATCTCCGTGAGAGTTTTTCCTTCAGCTGCTGCTTTAGAATAATTACAGTGCTTTTGCATGTATGTCATTAACAATGAGGGGGAAAAAAAGCTCTTGTCAAGGCTGTTCATTTAGATATCTGATGCATGAGGCACGATAATATGCATTTTCCAGTAGGATACAGGTTGTATCCTACAAACAGGGCACTGTTTTGTTATTTCAAAGAAGGTGATATCATTATAAACATGGATTTTTATGTCTGGCTTAATTTATAAAGACAAATGTCAGTGGCTTTTCGGGCAAAAATACATTTGTTCTGATAGCTGTTTAACAATACTGTTATTATTGTAAATAGAGCAACAAAACATAGCATTTCACAATTACTAAACGTGATACAGTGGTAGTTATAGTGCTTTCCCCCCCTATCCTGCCAGAGCCAGATAAATTAAAACTCCTGCCCATTAAACAGTCAAGTGCAAATAACAGCTTTGTAAATTAATTATTTTTTATTTACCTGAGATAGATGACGGATTTGTTTTTGCAGGCACAGAGAATAATGCCCGTTTTATTTTTTGTTTAGGGACAGCAATGAACATGATTAATATTCTGTATGTTGAATCTATAAATGATGTGTCCATAACTATAAATGCTGAAATGTATACTGCCTGCTTCTAGAAATACTAATCTTCTGCTTTCTGGGAAGAAGTTCCTGCTTGTTTCATGCTTTCATAAGGGAAAAATTTGACAAAGATCTTTTAAAAGTGACAGGAAAGGTGTTGCCTTGCTACCTGTGCTTTGTTCTCTTGGGAAGTATGGAGCAATGTTCATTCTCCAGCAAAATATGTCTGATGCAAAGCCTGCTGAAGGCCGGGGAAGTCTTTTGATGGATTTCGGGACGATTTGGATGAGGCTGTTTATGGATTACCCCATGGATTACTTGTAGTGGCTCTACTTGTAGCCTGCTATTTTATTTAAGATATAGCTGTTAAATGGTGGAATAACACACTTTAAGAAAGCATTTACCTATTTGATCTAGGGTAATTCAAGGAGTGGTTTTGTGACATGCCATTCCCGGTGGCTACCCGTGCCGGCTACTGCAGATCCTTTTCACATAACTCTCCCTAATTCTCTCCCTCCCCTTTCCCATCTCTCTCCCTTCTCTGAAACTGGGTGCCTACCAAGGGCTTCAAAAAACACGAGGTCAAAATGAGGTATTTCAAGTTGGCTAAAGCCATTTGTAAGGTAATGCTATATGTTACAAAACCAAACCATAGAGGAGCAAGACACTGGAGGAGTTTTTAGTGTGTTAGGTTTTATGAGTACAGATGACAATAAATGACAGTTGTAAATAAATGAAACATGTAGAAGTTTAAAAGTCTTATGGTTGGTTTGTGCCTCAGTAGGATGGTCTATGCACTGGCTTTACTACCATTTTTTCCCTGCATCACCCTCTATTTGTACCCGTTTCACACCAGCGTCTCTGGGGCAGGGTGCAGATGTGTGTGGGGCCCAGTGGAGGGCTATCATAGCTTGCAATAGCAGCCTTCAACTTCAGTTTCTGGCTAGAAGAGAAAAAAACAGTGGGTATTTTTTATGTAGTTACCAAACAATAGCAGGCAGTTGGAAGTTCTTTCCCTGTATTTCTCTCACGAGTCTGAATTAAACCATTAGGTAATTTTGTTATGAGTTGTGGCATTTATGTGAATGGGTGAAAGTCCCAGTCTTGTATAAGTGGAAGAGCCCAGTCCTGTAGACTGCAGAAAGAGCATAAAATCGTAAGCTCTGAAAGACCAGAAACGCAAAAACAGAAGATAGAAGGTTATCATAGCTGGCATCGTGGCTTTTAAGTCATGGTAAGCTTTGATACACCATTATTTAATGCGTGAGTTTGACAGTACTGAGATAAAGTTTCTGATATAAATCGGTTCATCTCCTTTTTCCTGAGGCTGTTTTACTATGAAAAGAGGTTAGAGGGGGAGGAAAGGGAGACCGTGCCCAGGAGAGCTGCCTTTGCCACATCTCCTCTGCTACTTCTGTCTTCATCCTCTTCCTCACAAGTGTTGCATGTAGTTTAACCATTTGATGGCTTGTAGCAGGACGTTTATATGCATCATCACTACCATCTTTACAGTAATTATAATAACGGGAAGGTTTTTGAAATCAAATTTCAGTGCTTTTCATGTTTCTCTTTTTACTTTCCTTAAGCTAATTGGTTTAGTTTTCCAGTCCTTGGTACAGTGTTAGAGATGGAAACCCAAAGGAGGCTGAATCAGAAATGCCTCCCTATTTCAAATTCTGACCTACTAAAATCGAGTTTAAATGGATAAAACAAAATACGTGGTTAATTGATAGCACCCTTCTTTACAACATATATAGTAATGCGCTTTTCAGTGAAATCATCTGCCTTCCTGAGCTAAGCATTTTGTGCGGAGAAAATTCATTAGATTTAGAATTTACCGTTGCATTCCATATAACAGATACTTCAGTGCTGATTGCTGAAGTTCAGGAGAACTTTGACGAAAAGCAAATGTCAACCAAAAATGTCAGTACTGTGTGTACTGGGTAACCTCTGAATGTGAGCATTATCACAAGCTTTTATGAAACAAATTAATCACTTGGAAGGGGAATGCAACAATTTAGGAACCGCCAGACCAAATCAGATCCAAAGTCTTTATTCCAGTATTTTGTATCTGATAGGACTGGTTCCAGTTGTTTCAGAGAAAGGTCAGAGAGACTACACAATGACTTGTTTACAGAATATTCTCTCTTGGGGAAGATTTCTTTCTACAACCCTTTTAATTAGAAAAAGCATAAACATTTTTTTCCTCCCTTCATTTTTCTGCACATCCCCTAACAGTCCTGAATACTCGTGGTAATTTCTGTTTTGGTTTTTTTTTCCCCTTAAAAAGCAGCACAACAGGAGCCTATAGGCTCCTGTTTTCCTGTCTTCTTTCAACACACTGTAACCTACAACATTATCTTCCCTTCATTGGCTGCACATGTAATCAAAGACCTCCTTAATGAATATATATAATACGGACTCTTCAAGTGGAAGCCATAAACTTACCATTGTCTTACCCTTTCCCTTCCACCTCCCTCACTGTAGTGCATGGGAATGGCTCTGTGCAGATCTTACCCTTATTCTGCAAAGGGAAAGGACTCATATGTTTCCAGAGCAATATAATTTTCTAAATTACTTGTTAGTAATTTGTAGACCGACAGGCGGTAGGTGGCATCTGAAGGAGCTGTAATATTTCCCAGCCTAGAACACGGGAAGAAAAGACTGGAGGCTGGAGAGGAGCCATCCCTTCTGCCCTTGCGCCTCACGGTGAGCTCAGGGGGGAGGTAGTCTACCACTCCTTCCATCTCCTTCCCCAAGAGCCAGCCCAGATAAAAGGAGTGGCAGGCCTAAAGTCAGCATAACATAGCTGTAGGCATCCTTGGCTCTGCAGAGGGATCTGGACAGGCTGGACCGATGGGCTGAGACCAATGGTATGAGGTTCAACAAGGCCAAATGCCGGGTCCTGCACTTGGGACACAACAACCCCATGCAGCGCTACAGGATTGGGGCAGAGTGGCTTGAAAGCAGCTCAACAGAAAAGGACTTGGGAGTGTTGGTTGACAGCCGGCTGAATATGAGCCAGCAGTGTGCCCAGGTGGCCAAGAAGGCCAACAGCATCCTAGCCTGTATCAGGAATAGTGTGGTGAGCCGGACTAGGGAAGTGATCATCCCCCTGTACTCAGCACTGGTGAGGCCCCACCTCGAGTACTGCGTTCAGTTTTGGGCCCCTCGCTACAAGAGGGACATTGAGGTGTTGGAGCGTGTCCAGAGAAGGGCTACAAAGCTGGTGAGGGGTCTGGAGGACAAACCTTATGAAGAACGACTGAGGGAGCTGGGGTTGTTTAGCCTGGAGAAGAGGAGGCTGAGGGGAGACCTTATCACCCTCTACAACTACCTGAAAGGAGGTTGTAGAGAGATGGGGGCTGACCTCTTCTCCCTGGTGACAAGTGATAGGACGAGGGGAAACGGGTTCAAGTTACGTCAGGGGAGGTTTAGATTAGATATTAGGAGACATTTTTTCACTGAAAGGGTTATTAAACATTGGAATAGGCTGCCCAGGGAGGTGGTGGATTCACCATCCCTGGAGGTGTTTAAAAAAAAGGTAGATGGGGCACTTAGGGACATGGTTTAGAAGTGGCTCTTGTCAGGGTAGGCTAAAGGTTGGACTCGATGATCTTAAAGGTCCCTTCCAACCTCAACAATTCTATGATTCTATGATTCTATCCATAAACATCTCCAGTGGCTGGTTTTGTGTGGATTTGTTGTGCAGGCCACCAAAACATGCATGGCCTTTGGGACTCCTGGAATTTTTTGCCCATGGGCAGAAAAGGAGGTGGTCTTCAGACCTCTGCTCACACAGGGACACTTCCCCGATGTTCCACTGCCCCAACTACACAGCACTGCACGTGAAGCACAAAGTCACCGCTGCATTTTGCAAAACGTTGAGGTGCATCAGGCTGAATAAATAGGTTAATGATATTGGCAACAGCAGCATGCAGAACAGCAAAGCAAAAGTTAGACATTTGGTCTCACAGGATGAAGCAAAGAACTAGAAGAGTGTATTGTTTCTAATTGCCTTTAAAAATGCTAATCGTACATTGTTCAAATGCTGAACTTCTGGATTTTGAGGGGCAAAGATCCTCTTCATAGGTGACCTTCCTGAAACCTCCCCCCTGGAGATCGAATCTTCAGAAAAGCCACAGGGAAGGTATGAACTTTGATCGTTTCTCGGGAAGCTGCATCTGGGGCGAGGGTAGAGGGAGGAAAGCAAACAAAATAAATCCTCTCAAAGCTCTCTGATCTCCCTCCTCCACTTTTCTTTTTAATGATTAGCTTTGAGAATCTGATATTCTATAAGGATACTTCTCTCCCCTGCCTCTTTTCTTTGTATGATTTTGTGGCTGTTGATCCTTTGTAGACTAAGAGCTCATGCCCTGGGATTATCTTTAGCATCACTGAAATGCAAAAAGTCAGGATAGGACAGAATTAGGGAATGAAAAATTCCTTGAAAATAAAAGGATTTGCGAGGTTTAAAAGACTTTTAATAGCTGGATCCTTTTCTGTAGAATCACAGATTAATAATTTTGAACTTTTTTATATTTTATCCTTCTCTTGCCATATATGACATGAGGAGTTCATGAAATGCACCTGGCCAGTTTTGAATCTAGTTTGGTTTGCAGGTGATAAAAATACATTATTGGTGTTCTCTGGCCTGTGTGTTTACATCTTGTTCTTGCTCTCACCCACTTTTCACTGACAGATTCAACCAAAAGGCTGAAATTATGCATGAGAATGGACTCTGTTCTCCTCGCTTACATGTATGCAAAAATCAACTGACCTGTAGATGTGAAGAAACTGTGAGCCAATACTTGTAATCTTGCACTTTGCATCAGCAGTAAATGTAATTTTAAAATAATGTTTTAATTTGCTTTTTTAGAATCACATTTGCAGTCTAATTAGACTCCAGAGAACTCGCCAGGTTGCCCAGAAAAATTACTATGTGACTACATAATGAAGAGTATTATGTCCATTGGAACATAGGAGATGTTACGGTAGTTTCTGTCAGACTCAATTTTGACAAGTCTGTTTTTAATCTTGCAGTTTGACATATAGCCTTTAAAGAACACGTATCCTTTGCATGCTAAATCCTCTGTTATGTCCCCTTTGAGAACTGAATTTTAATGCACGTCCTTGGAACAAGGAATTTATTCTTGAGCAGATAGATCATTGTCTCTGTGTACAAATGAAGAAGATAAGACTTTTGAAGCTTTTTTTTGATGCTTATCTCATGATTGCAGCTGAAGTGAGGGATATCCGTGGTGCCTAACGACTTCATCGACTAGCTTTAAATGAGAGTCCTCAACATACTAATGATGAAACAGAAGTATCAGCTGTTCAAGAGAAGAATGGGGTGTTTAACCGAGAGAAGAATACTGCAAACCCCTAAGGTTCTTCTTTATAGGAGTTATTTTGTAGAAGGAAAACCTTGATATTGCGTAGTTTTTTGACTCATTGAAGTTGTTTCATTTGCTTATATGGGAGACATTTTTACGTGGCATACTTGAGTTGGCTTAGACTACAAGAGCCAGGCCTGCAGTGGCCAAAGCCAGGTAGGTGGAGCTCAGGTGCCTACAGCCCAGTGTGCAGCCCACAGAGCAGCCTGTTGCTCGGTTTGTGCCTGTGATTTTTGAACAACAAAGCTGCTCCCGTACCTGATCAAAAATTCACCTCTATGAGCTCCGGCTGTTTAAAGTTGTGCCTTTAGCCCACAGTGGTCTCCTGTAGCCATGCTGAAGGTGGGAGAAACTATTTGCAGCTGTCCGTCTGATTACAAAAAGCGGCTAGAGAAGTTCTCTAAGTGGTACCTCATGCCATTAGACAGCTCGAGGTGAATCTCGCCGGCGAAGTCCAGTTAGGAGGGGTGCCGGCTGTGCTGGATGGTCGGAGCCTCTCAGCTACTGTCTCCCACCTTTTCACCATTTGCCGTTCACAGATGGGTGTCTCCCTGCTCCGTCCCAGAAACCTGCCAGCAGCCCGTGCGGCCCATGCTGGCAGCCCTGGCTCCTGCCCAGAGGAGGTGCTTCTTGACCGGCTGATTCAGAGCTGCAGCAGCGGCGTGCCCTGGCCCCTGTGGTGTAATATATAAGACAACTCTGCTCGCTTAAGCGTTTTGGGTCAAATCATGTCTCCATACAGCAGAGCAGTGATGCTGGTGCCATGGGGCCATGGTCCTGCAGCAGAGGGGCTCAGCTGCCACCGGGGAAACAGAAGCTCCCTGTCAAGCCACAGGGGATGTAGATCTAGCTGGGGGAAATAAAAAAAAATACAAGTATACCTGATAAATTATTTAGAAAATGCCTATAAAATTAATTTAGCAAGTCGCATGAAGTCAGTCCCTCCTTCTTTTTTCCCTATATCAATATCCATCTTCCCTCCTACCACCTTCTGGCTGCAGCTATATGGTGAGTTACGTATTCTCCTCCTCCACGAACAGCTTTCCTCCTCCCCCTCACCATTTTCTTAAAGAGCAGAGAGATGTTTTACCGCCCTCCTCTTCAGTCCTGACCATTACCCACAGCTTGGAAGGAGCAGGAGAGGACAGTGATGAAACTGGTTAATTTTCGGGGGTGTTTTTTTCTGCGGTGCTGCGGAGGCGGTGGGCTGGGGCTGGCCTGGATGCAGCACGTGTGCGAATCCTATCCCCGAGTGAACTTTAATTTGGCTGGTATGGATAACGAAGCACCGGCTTGGCTCTGCAAGCGTGGGTGTTTTCTGGGGGGTATAACTGATACTGAAGAGGGCGGCATTGTATTTTTACTGCAGCTGTTGCCCATCCTACCTAGATCAAATCTCACACTGGTGCGTCCAACCGCACTGCAATTACGTCTTCATTTTCTGTGTGGATAGAGGAACACAACTGTTCAGCATTTTATGCCTGATTTGTGTCTTCAGGGTAATTTTCTTCTCCCTTTTTCAAACATGCCTTCCACCACCTATATTTTGCAATATTTCTGCATTTATCAAGGAAGAATTTCAGCTTAAGTGTAATTTAAGTTTTATCTTAAGGACCACATTTACGTGCAGCGTACATTTGCTTAGTAACTTTTCAGTGAGACTTGTATTAGTGATTCTTTGTCACAAGGAAAACGTAAAACAAATTTTGTAGTTCTAGTGATACAAAAGGGGGAAAAAAGAAAGGGTATAACAGCATAAATACATTATGAAGTTAACCAGCATAAATATTTAGATGTATTAAATGAAAATTAACAATATGAATTTGAAAGGTTGGACAGAGCTTAAAATAGAATAGATTTTTAAAGTCATATCTTACCGATTTTAGCACAATAAATAAATGCATCCTTTAAAAAAAAAAAAAGAGCGGTGAACCTTTGAATTGAAAACATTCTGGATATATGGTATATATTCACGGCAGGACTTTTTAATAACTAATGCAATTTAACAGAAGCAAGTGGTTAATTGGCTGGCAACAATTCTGACTCAATTTCTCCTCACATCAGTCTGCATCTTAAATATACCAAGTAACGTGTGGGGGCACAAATATAGGCAAACAGGTTGCACGTTGGGACTGCTGCTGCCTGAATTACTGTGCCACGTGCATGGTGGCTTAAGAAGCATAGCCTCTTTGGCCGCCCATTCAAATCATTATAAAATCACATTTGCCGTCACTTACACTGCTTCAAGTGGCACATAGATACGTCCTTGGCATCCGACCAACCAATTTTCTATTCCAGACTCAGTAAGCAAAAATCATTCTGCGTTAGTCTCTGCAGCTCAGTATCCATAATTGTCTAACCTTGCAGATATTAGAAGAAGAATAATAATGCCCACAAAACTGAAGCCACTGGCCGCTGAAACTTTTCTTAATGAGGAATTGAATGAATCTTGCTTTGTTGGAACATTTATTTCGTAAAACTATTTCTTTCAGTCTTTAATTATTTAAAACACGATAATAGCAATGTGATCTATAACAAAGAATAAAGATGCTCTTAGACTGGATCAGATAGTCTGCTTCAAAAAAGCAGATAAGACTTAAAAGCAAAAATAATAGTGTTCAGGCATCTGAAAGAAAAAAAACCATTTACTCTTTGAATGTGTTTTTCTTAAGGAACAATAATAAAGCCAATAATATTGAACTGAGAGCAGTATATAATATAGTGCTCGCAAATACAATATTCTTCAGAATTCAAGAGCTTTATCTCATTTCTGAATGAATCTTCCTCTTCTTAATTTCTTTTTCTTTATTGGTTGGATTACTTAGAGCCAAGATAATGTCTATGAAGGACTTCTGACATGAAATAGCCCTATGTGAATGTTATGCATTATTAATTATAACTTGGATAACTCTCTAAAACAAGATGCTCCCAAAGCATTTAACATTTAATCAGCAAAATTTATCTGATGTTCTGCTTTTTGAAAAGCATTAAGGAAAAGAAAAAAAATTGAATAGCTGCAGGAATGAAGGATGTATGTGAACGCCTGACCTTTCATTACTACATACACAATACCCTAACCTGAAAGTGAAAAGCCAGTGCTGTACAGATTATGAATAGCAGCTGTAATGATTTCTGTTGCTTCAGTACAAATGAAAATGAAGCTCTGATCGTAAAAGATTACAGTTAAATTTGTCACATAGTAAAAATATCTTTAAGATTTTCTCATTTTTTGTAATCTTTCCTCCTCTTTAATACGTAATTCCCATAGATCTCTTTTGCAATCTTATTGATACAGGTGTCATTCCTCTGCAGTTTCTAACATCTTCAGCTGTCTTTTATTTCACTTCCTTATTTCCAATTTGAAATGTGATTTTAGAGCATGTGGTCTCCTCCTTTCTCAGCAAGGAGCAACAATTTTCTATCAGAGTTTATTTTAATTCATTGACATGATTATTTATTCAAAGTGTTTGGCATTAGATAATGCATTTTATTGAATTACTCTTCTTATTGATCTCTTAGCTGCCATACTATCTAGATTGACCCAACCTCACAGTGCAAAATGCTGCACCAGCGTATACAGTAAGTCTACTGTACACACTACTTGTGTTCAAAGTACGTCCACCAATGACAAAAATCAAAGTAGGGGGAGGCTGTTGGGAGAGTAGAAACACTAATGAAGCGATATTTGCGTTATGTTAATATCAGTATATCAGCTGCCTAACTTTTGTCAAGACTTGGTAGCAAAGGAGAGCTCTGCTGGAGGCAGGGTTTCCTTGTCAAAGGCAGCAGCATCCGTTTGCCTACTGACAGAAGATGCCGTGACCACCGCAGCAAGTGCGCTTCCCTTCACAG
This sequence comes from Larus michahellis, assembly GCF_964199755.1. Lineage (NCBI taxonomy): Eukaryota > Metazoa > Chordata > Aves > Charadriiformes > Laridae > Larus > Larus michahellis. Next base: position 141,126,415 of record NC_133896.1, on the reverse strand, counting down.
CCTTTCAGGCCATTGTGGCCGTAAGCAGTCATGTGTCACGCCAGCTTGGGTTTCGTGCTGCACCTTGCTCGTTCAGTCGCCAGTGCAGTTTTGGCCTGGGCACGGAGTTACATTTCTGTGAAATTAGGCAGTAGACGTGCCCTGAAGTTCTTGTTGGCTTCTTTGCGAGCATTATGGCATCTGCTGAAGGAAAGACAATAGCTAATGCTGTATAAAATCTGATTTAATGATGTTTCTGAGCATGCTGGTACCGTGGTAGGCACTGATCACAGACTGCTCCAGAGCCGTGCAGCACACAGCTGCAGATTTTTCAATCCAGTACGGGAAGCCTGATTTAGTGTATTGTCAAACCATGACCGTAGCTGTTGGTCTTTTACTACTGCTTTTTTCCTTTATACTGTGTGACTATTCAAAGAATTATTATTTCTCTTTTATTCTTTTTTCCCCATTGTCAAGACGTCGTCATCTTAAGCATGCTGCTCTGCCACTTGTAATGAGAAGAAGCAGCCCAGTATTGATGAAATCAAAACTTTCGCTTCCCACCAGGCATGAGAGATCTGCTGCAGCCAGACTAGAGCAAACCATTATTATGTGAAGGAATGATTGTTACTTTGTAACACAGTGTCAGCAAAAACAGACACTAAAAATAAACCATTAGAAGAGAGAATTTCTTTCCTAAGTGAAAATTTATGTTGTGTCTCTTTGAAAGAAAAAAAAATAAGAAACCAACAAGGGTTCATTATGTGAATATTAGAGTTATATTTGCTCTCTGAAACATCCTTTTCAATTGCTAGATCGTATTGTGGTATGTATTGTGATACTGAAATAAGTGAACAGAATAATACCAATTTTGGGGATTTGGAAAGTTACCTCATCATTTCCTTGAGTCCTTTAAGCTTCATTATTTTGTCTGTTTCCACTGTGGAGGTAAAAATTCAAATAATTTTGTGACTGCATCAAGCAGTCTAAGCGACTGCTGAAAATTCAGTAGAGCACAAAAAAGCCTCTCTTAATCTAATTCAGATAATGTGCTAATCTGGGGCCTGTGCAGAAAAGCACTCAAGGTGTTTTAGTCCTTTTCTTTCCCGCTCCCAGGTAAACGAACTCTGAATCCAGTTGGAACATCCAGGTGTATTTGCAAACAGTTAGAGAATTAGAAGAATATGGTAATTACCTTTCGCATTTTTCAAATTAGATTTTGCTGTGGCCACCTATGCAACTGTAACAGAGTCATGGCGGCTCCATTTTCGAAAGTTGAAGTTAAGAAATGACAGAGTAATCGGAACAGATTTCATAATCATTGCTAGGTCGCTGGTGGCTGCACCAGACAACTGGTCCATGCCACTGCTTTAAAGCAAAAGCATAATCTTTCCTGTCAGCATTGGGTTGGATTTTGTGGAACGGTTAGAATTTACCATGTTGTGCGTTTTGTTCTGCAACCCTGGTGTTTCGGGACAGTCCAAGTTCCTGGAAGTCCTCAGTAAGTGTGTTAGTGGAAAAGCTAAGTGATCCCAAGTTAATTGCAAGCGTTTAACGTAGCCGAGTAGTGTGTGCGGTGGGCAGCTGTTGGGTGCCTGCGGCTTCTGCACATGGGCAACTGCAGAATGGGGAAACAGAATTGCATTTAGCTCACTTCGAAACCCTGTCTGAAAGGGCTCGCCCAAAATGCCCACGGAAATGCCATTTAAAAGTCATGGCAGCCTGATGGAAACAACATAGTCTGACAAATAAAGATGGGAGATTTTCAGGGGAGTGGAACTGCCCTTTCCATGGTGAGACCACCCTGTTCTGTAAAGATTTTGGTTTGGTAGTATTGTATAGTAGCTCCGTAGCGCCATTCCTAAAGATATCTCAACAATAGACATCTTGGGGCTGGCTTATATTGCACTTTGTTCATTACACTTTGAGAATTAACTTCTCCTCAGAGCTTCTGAGGCTTTGGCAGTTAATGATAGGGAAACGTTGGCTTGGATGAGTGACCTGAGAGACCAATATTATCCCGCTTTATCTGTCTTTGATCCCTTAAAACTAATGTGCAGAAAGTCTAATTAGAAGAGGACAGCTGAACAATTAATTAATAGGGGAGTAAGCGCTACATTTTTCTCCTTGGCAGTATGGCATCTTCATGCAGCGTGAAGTAATTTATGCTGTGATCATGTGGCAGTAGCACACTAACAGTCAGACTTGGTGAAAGTCTCAGTCCATCAGATATACATGCATGACCATCTGGCTCTCGGTTTTTACAGTGGCCAAAATGAGCAAATACTGATTCTCTTGGAGTAGACAACTCCAGTGTTAGTAACTCCTCATATGTCCTCTGCTCTGTCTTGAGTTTTATCTCCCAAGTTCTCTCGAGGGCTGAGGGAGTCCGTCATGGATTTGCGTAAGGAGAAAAATGGTTTCCTAAGGAGGGTGTCCCAGTCAATGTAGAGTTTTCCGCATATTGCTGATTTAGAGTTGGGCTCCAGAATTGATTGTAGAAATAGAGTAAGAAGGAGCTGGTAGAGGATTGCAGGTAACATTGCTCAGCAGTTAGATAGGAGTATGACGCTGTTGTTGCTATTCAGACAGCCTTATCAAGGCACTCTTGTACAGTGTACATGGGTATTTACTGTTTGACTAATATTTTGGTAATTCAGCTACAAAGACTGTAGCCTTATAGTTGAGAATAAAAGCAGATGGACAACTTTGTGTGTTTGTGGAGAGGAGGATTAGTTTGGCTAGAGGTAAATATAGGTCTTTATAAAGCATCGAAATTCAAGAACAGCTTCTTTATAGGGTTCACCTTGTTAGTAAAGGAGAAAAATGGAGTGAATTTGGTGCATGTGAAAGCTTGACAGATGGACAGCCTTAGAGAACGGGAGGCTTTTTTATTCTCAAAGCCCTTACTGCAGAGGCATCTGAAATGGCATCTCCTGTATGAAAACCCGCCAGTGTGCCACAGCCCTGATCTGAAGGGACCACTTCTATGGGAGGAAGCGAGCGTAATTCAGCCTGCAGACACACTCGCTTCTTGGCCCCTTACGGAGACTGCCAACAAGGGTTCCAATTAGTGCCAGCTGCAGATTGTGACAATTTTAAAGATTGACTTTCACACCATGCCAGACCTTTAAAAGAAAGAAGAACATTTATATAAAACACAATTTGCTTTGACAGTAATTTTCTGTATGCTATTATTGAAGTTATTTATGTTCGAATCAGAGTATCTTTTCTCTCAGCTGTGTTTCTGCTGCTGTTTGATCCTGCAGTGCAGTAATAATCCGGTGCTTATATCTTTTGTACTTTATGTGGCAGTGGCCATTTCAAGCATCCATTACTCGCGCAGTTTTTAGGGCTCATACATTTGAACAGGAATCCTGTAAAATACCCAGATTCTTGCGCAGATTGCTTCTGACCGCTGCAAGTCCTCACGTATTTAATGGCAGACTTAAAGACCTTGTGAAGCACCAGGGCTATTCAACTGAAACTGTGGGGTTCAGGAGCTCACAAGTTGAAGTTGCTTGGGTGTCAAGAGTGTTTCACTGTATTGACAGTGAGGCTAAGGGCAGTGGTAGAAGAAGCAGCCACCAGCTTTCCAAACATGAGTGTGATCCCTCTGCCTTCTTATAGCAAGGATTCCAACACACCCTCTCTATCTCCACAAGTAAGAGCTGAACACCATGGTCTTTGTGTTCTGTGCTCTGTCATCCCAGGAAAAAACAGCAATTAACCTGATGCTCCCATTCATCTCTTAGGTTGTTCCTCATGTGTCCACCCCTAAAGCAAGACCTTGGCCTCATGTCCCATCTGCTCTATCCACAGACCATGCAACCTTACTCCTCCTCCCCAAACTGGGACCCCATACCTCACCTTTGTGGTAGTGTACCTTATTTCATGAGCCTACGTTTCTTGCCTGCTGCGCTTCTGCAACTGTCTTCTGAGATGGAGTTGGGGAAGTAATGCCATACGTGGCATACCCTGCCTTGCCTGCATAGCATGATGGCAGTATAGCCCATAACTAGCTGTGTACAGGGTCTCCAGAGAGACTTCCCGGAGGTCAGTGTGGCCAGCTGGACAGGCAGAGAAACTGAAATCCCACTGTCATCCTTCAAGCAGTTCTTGTGCCGTGTACTGGCAACCTCTTGAGAAAGTATATTTTTGTGTATTCCCCTAAAAACTGTCTGTAAAATATCCTCCTTCTGGGCTTGGAGAGGTCAGATTCTTCACCTGCTGCTAAAACAATATTCCTCTATGGGTAGAAGAATCAAGAGGCCAGAAGCGATCTGCCCAGAGTAGCATGGCTTCCAGCCTAGTTTAATCTATTGTGATTCTCAGTTACAAGCTACTGAGTCATGGAAATGCTGCCTGTAGTTTGTGTGCTGCAGTGTTGCCTTTGGAAACGGAGTGGGAAGAGCCCCACACGCCATGGCTCTTGCTGGAGGAGTTCTCCAGTACAGGGGAGCTGGTCTGCGTGGGCTTTTAGATTGTGTGTTTGTGTTTGCACAGCGCTGCTTCTCTTGTGACAAAAATAGCCCTGGGCAAAGGCATAATCTTCTTAAAGCCTCCCTCTCCCCCTGTCCCTCTGCACTGTTTCATGGGTGTCAGTGAATACTGAGTTTGTTCACTGGTTTATCAAGGTTCCCCTAGTCCACTCAGGCAGGTTGGCATCATTGCAGGACCTGGAGGCACACTGCGGGGGGGCTGTGTGATAACAGCAAAGGATGAGTCAACACTGGGTTAAGATGGGCCTACTCTGTCCCATCAAGTTCCCTCCAGAAGATGTCTCCGGCTCTGGAAATAAATTTAGGTGGACCTCTGGGCAAACTGTTCTTTTCCACAGGAACTGCTGCTTATGATAAAAGTGTGGAGAAGTGAAATTTGAAGCTTCTCTGGGTGAAGATAAGTACTGTAGAACAGGTTTTATGTAAAAATGTATATACAGCTCAAATCAAAATGATCCTTTTGAAATAATTCAAAATGTACTACAACAGAGTGACTTTGCAAACTCTTTGTTCATTATAACTGCCTTCATCTTCATAATAATGAAAGACATTCAAATGCTGAATGATTTTTCTCTAGCCTAGATGCTAGAATTTGAAGATGAGTTCCACTTTCCTTAGATTTGAATAGGGCATTTGAGGTAACTTGTTACACTTTGTAGTTAGTTTTTGACCCATTGATTTTTGTTTCCTTACTTCAAAAATGTGGTGTGAAGCATACTGCAAATCACGGCATCGCACCTTGTAATTGTGAAATTTAGACTTTCTCATCAATAGTGAGACCCAAAGTGAAACAGAGGATCCTGAAGTAGCATTTCAAAACACAAAGTTTCAGAATTTGATGTTTGGTGTGAGTGTACCGTAGATAAGTTATGATTAAGAGAAAGGTTTTTCTTCATTACATTCCCTGTACATAAAATTATTTATTATATGTCAATTCCTAATTCGTTCATCTTCACTGGGAGAGAAACCCAGTACTCCTCTAGTGTGTAAAATTGCTAAAAGCTTTTAAATGAGCATAAACAATGATTTTCCACTCTCGGTTCTTAAGAGTATAGGTAACATATCTCTTTTGTCTTTATTCATGTGTTACATTTGCTGTAGGACGCATACGAAGAACAGAGCCACTTATCCCATATGTCTCAGACACTGGGGGTGTCCCCACTTCCCTCGTCTGCCCCGCATCCCTTCCTCTCTTCCAGCTAGAAGGAAGCAGAAGAGAGACAGTAATTTCCAGCCACAAGTTCACAGACAAAGTCAATGGCTGGCATTGTAGCTGAATGTTAACGCCTCATGTAGCCTGAGATGCGCGATACTTAGTAATACAACTTTAACCTTTATAATGCGCTATAATTTGATTCTCGAACCATCTATATTCTCTCCTTGTTACAGCCTAAGTAGCTGTAAGGAGGAGGGAGAACGGACAAATGTAATCACCACCTGGGGCACAGGGAAGGACAAAGAGATGAGTCATTGAAATTCCCATTGTAGTTTTCAGGTTTTAGCCTTGTTCTCACCGCTTGATTCTAATGTCAGGAAATGAGAGAAACATGATGATATTTTGCGGTGATGTTGGTGTTAGCCGGTCAGGTGGCAGAGCACCCAAAAAGTCCAAGTTTGGAGTTACAGATATTTGGTCTTGACTGACTCTAAAAGAGTATGTAGATCTAAAAGAGAAATAACTTCGTTGTGGTTAAGTATGAAAGGTAATAAAATATCTATAATATATAATCTTTTTTTTTTCTTTACTTTAGTAACATTCTTAAAGGAGGAAAGACATTTCAGGAGAAAGTAAGACTATTGTTCTTTGCCACTATCAGAAGTTCTTTGAAAGAAGTAGCTCACGTTCAAGTGTGGTGGCTTTACCTAGTTTGTGTAATCTAAACTGTTTATATATTCTACTATCACACATGGACATACATATGTACACATACGTTTAAGCTATAAAATTTATAGATTACAGTACACAGTCAGTGATTCCATTGTTTTTCCATTACTGTGATATATACAATACTTGGTGTGATTGACAGTCTCCAGTGCTGTGCAAAGGTTATCATTTAGATATATAGGATTTGATAACAGTATTGGAAGTAGAAAGCGATGTGTTGTGGCTTGGAGTTTTGTCATCATGAGTTGAGAAGGTTTTAAAACAAGCAGTGGAGTCGTGACTGAGTGCTGCAGATCAAAAAGCTGATGATAACATTTTTATTTCTCTTGTAACTGTGCTGTGTTCTGTATGTAGCATGTATTTTATAGAAAATGTTTTCTGTAATGATGAGGGGACTGTACGTGGTGCTTGACACCTTCTTTATGTATGTGTAACATGCTTAGGTCCAGACACTCCAAATGGCCTTATTATAGCCTCAAATGTTGAATGAATGGTCCAAGGTCTAGCATGCTTCCAACGCAAGTGATTATCCTGTAAGAAAGTCTTGTCCCCAAAATAAATCTTAGCAGTGATGACCTTTTGGTTTAAAAAAGCTCTTGTTAGTCTGGGTTGAATCTCACCTACGCTGGCACTTGGACAAGTTTAATACAAGAATAACAAAGCACTGAAGAACATTTTCAGGAAAAGCTGATTTTCTTTTTTAAAGGCCACTCTCTGACATAGCTGGACTGCAGGAGGCAGGGGTGGTTGTAATCTTATGTTTCATGAGAAACATAAATTAGTGGGTTGAAAGTAATGGAAGGGGTCAGTTGGGCTTGGAGTAGTTATCCCAGGGCTACGGTTTATCCCATAGCTAAAAACTCTGTGGGCTTTTCTGCCTACAGAAAAGAATGCCTGCGGAATGCCTAGATTAATAAAGCAGTGGCAAATTGGGTAGATGTGGATAGCATAGATGGGACTTTGAGATTCTTGAAATAAATTGCATTTCTTATCATGCATTTTCAGATTCCCAAAAATGTGGTATATAGAACAGGAAGAAAAAAGTAGAAGGAATCCTGTTGTTAGCCAAAAAAGAATGGAAGTTGGTTTTTTTAAACTATATGCTATAAAGTCTTCAAGAATAACAGTGGAGAATAAAAAAGAATAATTGTGGAGATTTCCAAAACTATAGCTTACAGACCTTTAAAATGAGCTATAAATTTTCAGAAATACGAACACTGTAAATAAAGGCTGTTTATTGAATAAATTGAATAAATGATTCCTGGAGTTTAACTTTGGAACATGTCTATTGAAATGAAAAATAATTGTGGGAAATTCCTTAAAGTAGTCATAATTATATCTAAAGGGGATAAAATTATGCTGGTTTGTGGCAGAATATTTAATTTTCATTACATGTAGCTCCTTGTTAATTTATTTTTAACTTTCTAACTTATTTGATTTCTGTTATTCCAAGCACAGACATGTGGCCAAAGCCTTCGATCCCTTCTTTTGAAAAGTCTACCTATACTCTTTTAGTGCAATGATACAAATATCTAATAAGAAGACTAAAAATTGAAGCTTAATATTTTTTTATTAAGTTAGGGGATATTTGGTCAGACCTTGCCTCTTGCATGACTGATGGCTTTGACAGAAGTAGAAATCGTTATCTCAGTTGGCCTTCAGAGATGTGATGGCTTCATCAAGTATAGCCTGACTTTCCAGACCAGTTTTCTGACCGGGCCTTAAGTCTCTCCGCTATTTTCTTTGCTTTTTGGCTTTTTAAGTTGCGTATCTGTGATGTAAATATTCATATAAGGTGACACTGTATAAGACCAATACAGTGTGATTTATTTTAATTAGTTCTGCTGATTTTAATTAGTTCTGCTGTACAGGTCAGGCATCCCAAATCAGTTGCATTCCTGTTAGCCAGGCAATAAATCATATAAATAATGAATTGTGTTTGAAAGTAGTAAAACCAACAGAAAATCAACTTCATCTCAACAAAATGGCAACTGACCTTTTCTTAGCTTATCTTGCCCTCAGCAGCCATCTGACCAACGATGTAATACAAGGGATATTGAGCCTGGTTGGCTTTTCTTCCTTCTTTTTCCACTTTACCCTTACTTTTCCCCAGTTGTCCACCACCCCTGACTGCCCACCAATAGTCAAAATATACATTTGCCATTTGTCTAGACCACTTTGATCATATCAATTTTCCTAATACTTTATTACCTTTATCATGTAAATCAGTTGGGGTTTCAGATGTGTTTTCCATTTACTAGTTTCATCCTAAAGAGGAGCTGTTTAATTTTAAAGAAAAACCTGTCTTCGTCAATTTTGTAAAAATGTTCACCAAATATTAATCTTTTTCCACACATTTAAAAAGGCAAACTAGAAAAGAAATGGGGGCTAAATTTTGTACTCATTTTTGTTTTCAAAACACTGCTGTCTTCAGATAAATTTGGCATTAAGTGTGCAAGAGCTAGATGGAATAAAAAGTAACTTGCATTTATAAAGTAGGTGAAAGAAATTCGTAGTCTATAGATGCTGAACTGGTAGGATTAATCAAATATTATTCCATTCTTCCTGGAGAAAAGCATTATTGCAGCATTCAGGGGTCTCTGATGAAGCAAACATTTCATAGTATAAACTGTAAAGTTAAGTCAATTCAATTTGTTAGATTGGAAAAAACTTCTTTTTTTAATATCCATTGTTATTTTGGCACGTTATTCATCTCTGTAATTCTCTGCTATGTGATTGTAATAAACATTTTGCCATATTACTGCAGTTTTCTCCATTAAGAAGCCAATCTGGTTATCTGTAGTGAATAAAAGTATGAATCTTTACTTCATCTTACTTTTTTTTTCTTTTTATAGAAGCTGCAAAGAATCAATCCTCCTTACTGTTGTCCAACCTTACCCTGTAAGTATTGTCAGTGTTTTCTGAATTAGTTTCCTAGCAACATAGCAGGGTGGGTTTTTTCTGCCGATATTCTGTCTGTGTCTCTACCTTATCTGTGCAGTAAAAGAAGTAAGTGAGATAAGGGCTGCGTCTCCTAAAGGTGATGTTTAAGACTGCGTTACTGCGTCCTGCACTCAAAGACTGCATTAGCAAGTTAAATAATAATAGTATCTTTAAACTCATACCAGGAAAACAGAGCAGGAGGCTGAGATCTGCTTCAGTTTCTGATCTGTTGCAGCTCCTGGGTTTTTCTTAATTCTGCCTTGGTCCCACAGAGTTTTGCTGCTGTATCAAACCAGCTGGACCTTATGCAAGGGAGGGCTCTGCCTGTGTCTGCAGCGCGGGGCGCGTGGAGGTGAGGGCAGAGAAGAGACAGACTGATGATTGCGTGAGGCTGGCTCGAAGGGACAGGGAGAAACTGCAGCCCACCTCAGAGCCTAGTGGTTTGTGGGAGCAGGTCCATGACCTGTCTGCTCGAACACATCCTTGAAGAGGGACAGGTGAAAATGGAGATAAGCCAAGCCAGGGAGGAAGCACATCTCTCTCTTCCCATACATCCATGCGCAGCCATGCATCAGCAGTGATTTCAGATGCAACGGGTCCATTCACCTCCCTGTTGGCCAGCCTGATACACAGCAGTTTTGATTAACAAGGGTCAATTGCATCCTTTTCACCCAAGAATAAGAGATGAGATGGATTTGACACAAAGATGTGAAAACGAGTTTATCTGATGAAGCTGCCAAAATATACATCTTGCAAATGCAATTTGGTCAGGGCTGTATCTCTTCGCACTACTTGCTAGCCTTTCTGGCTAGTTTAGAGGTGGCCATGTAGTTACGCTGGTCCTGTACCCTTTCTAGAAGCCGCTCTGCACAGCAGCTAAATCATGGGGGAAAAGCACGCGTTTCCCAGCAAAACCAGGCAGGGGCTGCTGCGCTGCAGGAAGACCACTGGCAGGAAGGCGAGCAGGGACCTGGTCAACATCAGCCTTCTTAAATGAAAACCCAGGCATGGTCTGACCAAATAAAGAAACCTAACTGCCTTTAAAGCTTGCTGGATTGCAGCCAATGGTTCTGATCACAGGGAATATGTATAATATTGGGGAAGAGAAATCCTCACCCACTTGCCTTTTTTGTGCAGGTTGCCTTATTTCATCCATGGACAGGCTTTTCTTTAAATGTCAGGTGAAGAAGGGGCATGTGCTTTAGCGCAGGTATGCGTGGCCCTTAAAAGTGGACAGTAAAGTGTGGTACTACATGTGTGTGAGGTGATGGGGCCTGTTATCACTGTGCTGCTGGTATGAGAGCAAGCCTGTATGTACTGAACATAAGGGAAGCTGAAACCCAAATGAGCTGTGCACTCCATGTTCAACTGGAGACCTTACAGCACACATTGGGTCCTCCTCCAGCCTTTAAGCTGGAGAAGAAGGGAAGTCATGACCTGGCATCTTGCCAGCTCTCTGGGTCCAAGCCCTGTTTGAGGCCACAAGGCAGAATCTGCTCCTCTCATTACATTGCACCAAAGGCTAATTGATAACTGAACTACCTTTAGATGTCGCTGAGCTAGGAATGGCACTGAAACACTTTGCTGTCCTGTCAGCCATTTGGGCTGATGTACCCATCTTATACATATTTTTGTGTTGCCCCACTCTGGCATGTCTGTCAGGGTCCCCCAGCTCTATCTCAGTGGACAAAGCATACGTGTTTTCGGGGTGATGGATGTTTTATCTCACATAGGCATGAAGATTGTCTCCCCAAGAATGTCCACAGAGCAGTCAGAAGATGCAATTGATGTATGCATAGCAGTGCTAGCTTTACTTGACCAATTTTTATCCCAGAGTCAAGATGCTTCAGTGGCATGAGCTTAGTTGGGAGAACCTCACCTGCAGGACTGTTGCACCCTGCAGATCTCCTCCAGTTTGCGTACTCTTATTGTACCTCCCTACCTGTCCAGACCAGGGTTGTGTTGATTCGTAGCATCCTTCCCTGATCACTTTCAAGCCCAAGTTTTCCTGGAGTGGAAATGAAGGTGTGCGTAGGGATGGGGAGCAGTTGGGGTGCTGCCAGTGTGTGCAGCCCACTTTGAGCCCCGAAGCAGTGCAGGGTCCCTCAGTTTATGCAAACCCTGGGCTGTGAAATCTCTTGCGGACTCCTGAGTCGCCTTGAACACCTGGCCCGTGCTGGCCCTCATACTACCGCAGCACTGCTGTCAGTAGTGCCTGAGCCTGTTTCTTAGGTGACATCCCTCTCAGCTCTGCCATCCTGCGTGTTGCTGCACTCCAGCTGTGTACCTGTTCTGGTCACCTGTGCAGGGGGGTCCTGTGGCAAATACGTTTTGTCTTACAGTTCGGAAACAATGTATTCAGAAATTATGATGCACCTGTGTTTTCCCCTTTTCTTTAATTTTGCCTCCTCCATTTTTCCTTTTACTATTTTGCCAATAAAACTGGAAAGATGAAGTAGAAACCAGACAAAGGAAAAGTAAGAGCTTTTAAATAAAGACTGAATTTCTTCCCCATTCTTGGCAGAAATACATCTTTACAAACATTTCATCGATCTCTCTTCTTGATGGTGAACCTTTTTCTTTCTATCATTGCATGAAAAATATCTGCCAAGATAGATTACAAGAGTGCTGTTTCTTAATTGTTTTTATTTGCGCTATTTAGAGTGTGTTTTGGTTTTATGCTTTCAAGTAACCATCCTTTATGACTGCAGGTGACAGTAGATGTAATCTAGATTTATAGTACTCTGTAGTTCACTTAGTACTTTTTGAAAGCTTTTGCAGATCATTTTTGCTTAAGTGCATTCAGTTTTGTTTAATGCTTAAACTCATTAAAATTTCATTTTAATTATGACCAAACCAAAACATTAGGCTATCTTTTTCTTTCCTTCAATCTACAAATCTCTGCTACGTTCATATCACCACTGCTCATGAGGAGGTCACTGAATAGCTAAAGCAGTGGAAGCAGTTCAAAGTTTTGATTTCTGGAAGTATGGCATTTGATTATCGTTTCTGACCATTTTATTCTGTAAATGGACTATCATTCTGATTGTTGCCTTATTAAGTTTTAAGCATTACTCAAATGAAATAACTTGCCTGTTTTGATATCTGTTCAGATTTTATGCGTAGAGATCATTTGATAGGTTGCTTTCATGATTAGTCTCTTAAGCTCCTTGGATGTAGTCCAGGCCCAACTGAGATCCATGGTGATTTTGCTGTGCATAAGTTTTGCAACGGGAAAAGGATAAGATCTTTTTCTGTTTTGAAGGAGGTGCTTCATGTTATAACACAGTTATATGTCTGAGACACAACATTTGCAGAAAAAGCTGTGATAAATAACACTTATTTATGAATTGTAATGATTGTGGCCACAGTCTTACTGAGGATCTCACAGTATTTTTCATGCTGTGTTGCTTTCTGGAGTCGTGTCAGAGCAGCAACTACCATAGCTAGACTTGTGGTTGTAAAGGATATAAAAAAGAAACAGGTTTGTCACAAAGACTTCAAAATCTAAAGTGAAAAAGACTGCCCAGGTATAGCTTTAGAAATCATTTGGAAGTCAGACAAGTGAGCATTATCAAAAAGATGATTTTTGACTGATAGAAGTTGTGAAGTTGATATAGAAATGATAGCTTTTGTTCTTTGAATGGGCACGGTTTTTTGCAGTCATCATGAGGACCTTTCCCACTGCATAACTTCCACATCAGGTTTTTCATGTGGTCAGTTCCATACACAGCTTTGATCCTACACCAGAGAGGATCACAGTGTGGTTAATGGCAAACCTGATATCACTGTGTTGCCTCCTGGAAGTGTGGGCTGGTCCATGGCCACTGCCCAACCACTGTTTGAAGCAGCCTCCTCTCTTGTCAGAACTGTGCTGTGCAGCCTTTCTTCTTCCGTCTGTGTGTGGTGCAAATCTCAGTAAGCACTGCTGCTCCTGACCTGTCTTTCTGGAGGCCTCCTCTTAGGGTATATGGATTTTTCTGGAATGTAGTTGTGCAAAAACCATGATTTTTTCATCAGTGAAGACTGGGAAAATGCAGCTTGAACTTCCATGTCAATTGTTTCAGCAAAGTGGAAAAGAGCCCCTTCACCCTATCCATCATTTTCTCCTTGTAGTTCTCCCTCCCTGTCCCCCGCCAGTTTCCATTAGGTCTCTTTTCCCTCTTCACTAGCCCTTTTCCCATCGCAAGCGCATTATCATTCATCTAGTCCTTCATTTGTTCATTTTAGCCGGGGTTTGTATGGGGTGAAGGTTTCTTTCATTCCCAAAGGTCCTCATCCTTGCAGAGTTGTAGGGCTGAAAGTAGTGCGGAATGGCTGTCTTGTTTTGCACTTTCCTGCACTTGATTAAGAGCAGTCACCTGGGTATGAGAGGTAATCCTGGATGTGAAGGAGTAATCCATAAATGTAAACGGAGGAACTTTGGAGAGGCAGAATCCCAAAAGGCCAGGGGAGGGGATTTTATGGAGGACCTCCACATTTAATAAACACTGAGATAGATGACCCAGGCCCATCTAGTCACAAGATGAGCTGCAGTGGCTGCACGTTCCACAAAGTCTGAAGCCGACCTGTGGTTTCACTCATGGTTCTTGGGACAATCACAGTAAACTAGGCTGTCATTTACTATAGATGGAATGGATTGTATTTTCTCAATGCGTGCATTCAAATAAGGTTTGGCTATTCCCTGCCTTACAGGTACGTGTTATATGTGCATGGGACCAATGATCAAACTGCGATTACCATCTAAAAATAGGAAAATATAAATAATGCAAATAGTAAAATATAATTGTCTATGATGATAAATCACCAGCTTTTAAGAGAGAACCCAAATCTGACCACTATTTCAGCAATTAAATTTGTGCTAAGAGTTTAACAAAGAAATACTCCTGATGATGATCTGTCAGTGCCCTGTGGTTATAACAAATTACTGCATGGTAAAACTTCTCCACATTATTGCTTCCGTGTCCCTACCTGCTCTTCTACAATGCTCTTGTGAGACAGTGTAGTTGTTTCAGCCTTGCTCACAGCTATGAATGGCAGTATTTAGTTTGCCTTTGGGCATTATGTACTGTTCCACTTAATAAATTTAATTCTTCCTCCTATTCACGTTTTATTTGCTTGCTAAATTTTGTCTTATGTAATTGCCTTCAGGGATGGACCAAGAAGTCAACACATTTTTGCGGTCATGCAATTTTTCCTTATTTCCTAACAAACGTAATATTTCATATTAAACTAATGACTAATTTTAAGTAACAAACTTAAAATTGATTGTATATATACAGTTTGTGGCTATTTAAAACTTTGGTATATCTGTCAGATTTTCAGTCATTGTCACAAAGCAGGTTTTCTTTTCACCTTGCGACTGTTCTGTACTGCTGCCTCGTTTCATTGCTTTATGGTAGCTCAGTACTACACTATCCTCTTCTAAATGCTAAATCCTTCTTTTTCTTGAGCATGAGTAAAGGTTTTGTTGTTACCGCACCTCTACTGGCAAGAGCACTCAAAGGGGCTTTTGCAGCAAATAAACACCATTTCACTTGGAATCTCCCCCAGATTACAGTTTACCTGCAAAAGCGGACAAAGTACTAGACATTCTTATTTTCATCGAAAACCAGTTTCCCTCAAAATGAAGGGTATTGTTTCTAAGAGCTATCCGAAAATGACCTGCTATAATGCCACTGACAAAAATCGAATTTTGAAAAGTCCAGAAAATGTGAAAAATAACATTTTCCAGAAAGCCTCCTCTTGTTATAGCAATCTCTCATGTTTTGACCCTGCTGATGGGATGCCCATTGATTGCAGTCCCTAGTAAGTAGCGTTCAAAGAAGGGTCTCACTCTTTACTATCATTTACTCCAAGCAAATCTCTGTGCAATGCTTCGTTTCTCTTGTTGGCAGTTTCTCTGGGTTGCATTGAAATAATCAGCTGAATTTTTACTGAATTCTGCGTAAACAAGTAAATATTAATTAAAGTCCTGATAAATTTGAACTTTTAGCATGAAACAATGCTTAGGTCACACAGTGTGAAGTTTGTGGGGTTTTGAAGTATTTTGACTCCTTGTTAAAATGTGTTCCCTCATTTTGCAAAAGTCACTCTAATTAAGCTGTTTTTATCTGTGACAATGCAAATACTTTACTTGCAGTGATAAATGTTCTGCATTAGTGTAAACACCCCCTGCTTAAGGTCATTAACTGGGGATAATGGCTTCCATTTGGCTAAAAGGCCAACTATCAGAAACAAATGAACCTGGTGCTCTGAGAATCATTAATTGGTAGCATTCTTGGCCTACAAACCTGAGGACATTAAAATAGAATAGAGCAGCACATCATCTTGCTGATGCTTTGTTAGTCAAGCAAGTTTCGACAATCAAACCCAACTGTTTTCCTGGGTATTTGCTGCACTTTTTTGAAACGGTTCCTTTCTCAAAGAGAAAACGTCAAGTGTCAAGTTGATGCAGAGGTAGAAACAATGAGATTGTGCGATTAAATGCAAGAGCTGTGTTATTACTCAAACCTTTAATCAGCAGAGAACGCTCCCCCAAATGCCTGGTGCAGCTGTTGTGGTTTTTCTTATACCCCTGTTTTATAGATTGAAGGTTTTTGGAAAGCAATCTGCTTCCAGGCTCACCCAGAGTGTCTGGCAAGGGGCCGGAGTCCTGACCATGTTGCCACAGCAGAAGTGGGAAGGGAAGGAAGCCCCACGTTTTAAGGCAGACCATGGTGTGCTTCCCTGGCTGTGCAATAGGTACATTAAACCCCACGTCCCGGAGGGGTTCTTGGGAACTCACATACATTCAGGTCTTTCAGTTGTGTTGGACTCCTCTATCACATTTTTACAATGACATAATTCAAGTGTTTATGCCCCCCGCAAATGTCTTTTGAGGTTGTAGAGAGGAAAAGAGAGGTTGTAGAGTGCGACAGAGCCACATAGCGGTTTGCCAGATTTGCTGTATGGGAATAACCTTGCTAGAATCCAGAAGAAAATTTGGCAGTCTGCCTGTAGAGAGAGGCCAGACTGGTGACTCAGCTGCACTAAGAGCAAACAACTGTAAAAAGCCTCTTCCAGCAAGAAGAGTAAGTGAAAGCCACTCTTTTCCCCTTGCCCTTACAAGAGAGAGCCAGTAGCCTACTCCTATAGCTGTGCTGCCCCGTGGCAGTGGGAATCAACAGGTTCCAGTCTGTTAATTGGTTGCCTTATAGACTGTCCCCCTTGCACACTGCACAAAGGGACTACGTGGCAAGGAGGGAAATTGGAAAAGGCATGTGCAGATTTGTTATGTTAATCATGGTATTCTTGTATACTGTGTCTTTCTAGGAATTCATCTCTAGAGTACAATATGTAAGCATGCTTCTTCAGCGTTTCCATGTTGTCCCTTCTTGATGAAGAAGTATTTTGGGTCCCCCACCCTAAGACATTAACTTTGGGGTTTTTTTTAATTTTTTTTCCTTTCTTTCTTTTTGGTGGTTGCTTCAAATCTTCTGGGGGACCTTCTGCATTTTTCAGCACTGGCTTTGGAATCTGGGCTTGGTTTGGTAATGGGGTTGAATTTCCTGTCGTTTACTGTTACCAATAAAGATTTGTATGGTCATAGCGGCTAGAGAAGACGTAAGAAAGAATTAACTGTAAAAGTGAAGAAGCATTAATTTTTATTTCTTGGTTCTATTTCGTGCTCCAGGAATTACCAAATGGCTCTGATATTTCCTGGGAGAATGTGGCATCTTTCATTCCTTGTTCACTGGTTGATGCTGAGCCTATGGTAATAGTTACCACGTTTTCGGTGTGATAATAAGTCAGTGGCATACAGAAACGAGCTAAAGCCTTCTTCCTGCCAGTTTCTAGAAACAAGGCTTCTGTATCACAAAAAAAAACCAACAAAAAAACCCCCAAAAAACCCCACAACCCAAAACAGCAAAACACCACTTTTTAAGCAGTTTCAACAGAGGTCAGGGACGAAAAGAGCACGTGGACTTGGACTACTCCATCCTTCCTGCAGATTTTTAGTTGAGTCAAGATTTGAGTGATGGTGACAAGACTTTCTGTGTTTACAAGGGCTGCTGTCATGCCACATTGATAATAGGAAGTTATTTCAGGATCATCATCACTGATGTCTGCATTAATTTCTCACAGGCAAAGCAACATGACTTAGTCTTTGCAGTATCCAAAACCAATTTATATGTTCAGGAGTTAGCATAAGATTCTTAATTCACATTTTACTGAAACCAGTGGACCAAAACCCAGCCCAAAGGAGCCCAGTGATCTTCATCCAAAGCTGGGATTTCTTCCACTGCCCATTACCATGGTTATGGAGTTAGGCAGTGCCAGAAGCTCTGTAACTGACCTGAGAATAAAACTGCCTTGCTTCTGGTGCTTAAAATGGAAATCCTGTTGATGGTGAATATTTAATTTGTTACCAAAAATTAGTTCTTAGTCACACTCCTCAAATGGAGAGAGAATTTTTTTCCAAGGGCTGAACACGTGATCACAGGTGAATCTGTTGAATAATGTAGTAGGTAAAAGTCAGTTAGGTCCCAGAAGAAAATTCTAACCCATGAAGTCCCAAAACGTGTCTCATCTCTTGTAGCCAAGCCTTTCATGGGGCTTGTGTAGCGGGAAACCTGCTAGCCCGCAGGTGCCTTTTGGTAGCTCTGATCTGTGTTTTGAAGTGGGCTAATACACTGTGCTTGGAGAACTCTGACACTTTTTCTTGCAAAAGTTGTGTGTATCTGTATCTATGGATTATAGATTATACAAAAATTTTCCGTTCGGTGTTTGGAGGGGTCACTGGCTGGTCAGTGGTTGGTGTCCGTTCATGAAAACAAGTTTGGTGGCAGCAGTCGTTGTGGAGGCACTACAAGGAAATTGTATGTACACCGAGAGCCCTTCTTGTCGCTCCAGTCTGACAGTGGGATAACTTTCAGTATGCGCAGTATGCATCAGTGATTCTTTATGTGTTTGTGCATATGTATTATCTTGGGAGGCATCACGGTTCGACTGTATTTCCATTCTTTGGTGACTGGTTTGCAAAGTGTTGCTGTATACGTGGAGCTCCCACTGTGTGAGAAGCAGGGGAGATGATAACTGAAAAAGATAGGTTTTAACTTGAAATTATGTGATATATCTTGTCATCATTTTTCCTTCCAGTCTCCTAAATCAGCTTTTATTAGTGCTGCAAAAAAGGCAAGATTGAAGTCCAATCCTGTCAAAGTGCGCTTCTCGGAAGAAGTAATTATCAATGGCCAGGTGTCGGTGAGTATTCAACTATTTCACCTCGGGAAGGACTGAGCATTTCATCCAAAGGTACGCCTCAAGGCTGGAAAGTGAGGGTATTATATGGTAAGAACAACAGTGATAGGCTTGTGAAGGGCAGTGCTTTTCTGTTTCTAAAGTTTTTAAGAGATCCATTTTCAAAGTCTGTTGGGCCCATAATATTGTGAAAAAATTGTCCCTTCTTAAAATAAAATTGAAATGCTAGTGAACGCCTTTTGTGGTGATAGCACATAGATGTATTTCTCTATGGTCTTGATAATGCTTGCTTGGGATTTTTTCAGGGCAATTTTGTAACAGGAAAGCTCATAAACTCAAGAGAAAGTAGCATGTCAGGAAAACAGATTAACATTACCTTACAGACCTCTTTAAAATTTGTTTTATCTACTTGAACTTGTTGTTTCCGGCCCTCAGGCAAAGTCAGCCTTCCTTTGAGAGGCACGGAACTCCTCCTTAAATGTGAACTCCTGGCTCATTTTCATAATTCGCCAGAACATCGGTCCGCACTGATGTCTTTATCCAACTGTCTTCCAAACATAAATTGATACTGCATTTTATCAAAAGCAATTTTTGCACTTTTTTTTTAAAAAAAACAAAAAGCCTTGTTCACCTTCCTTTTTCCTGTTTATTTTACTATCCTTGTTACAAATCATCACAGTTAAGTAGCAATATTATATGTTACTCTTCTTAATGATGACAGATATTAGCATTTAATATCCAGCTATAAAGAGAATGTAGAACATCTTGATTGTAATTCTTACGAATCCATCTGCAGTTCCCGTTTCGTAGATTGAAGACACTATATAGCTTGCTATATTCAGAGAAGCAATAGTCTGTTTTTCTGTTTTATCAAAAATATTTCAACTTTAGAGTAGCATTTATTGTCAGAGAGGTAGTATTTAGGGAAAGAAAATGCTCCAAGCCGGACATAAAATGTATGGTTATATTTTTCCAGGAAAGAGCCCTATAGAGTGCAGCTGTAATGAGCATGGCTGAACGCTTACAGGGCATTGCTAATTCTGCTTTCAGTTTGAGCCAACACACTCCTTTTCAGGTGTTACCTTTCCAACTGAATGCTGTCCTTCTTTATAGAACAACATTTAACTTTCCCTTGTTACATGTTGTAATCTGATTCACTAATTTGCTTGGCAGGAAACAGTTAAGGACAATTCACTTCTTTTCATGCCAAATGTTCTGAAGGTGTATCTTGAAAATGGACAAACCAAATCTTTCCGGTTTGACTGCAGCACTTCAATAAAGGTAGGCTAGATATACTTTGGTATGCAATGCCAAGAATACCAGTTACCTCTTTTCCAAGACCTTCGATAATTATAATTTACTTGGAATGCATTAAGAATAAAATTACTAGCGTGTCAGTTGGGGCTGGACTCATAGTTCAGAAATAATGAGGTTTTGGTCCATACTTCTGCTGCTAAAAATGTATTGTATTGTCAATGAAGGAAGAAGTAGAAATGATCATGTTAACGTGCCTGGCGTGTAATTAAAATTACGTGGTCCTATCATTTTGATATGCTGCCAACTACTAGCATGATTTGTCAGCAAAAGTCAGGAGCTAAGGAGATGAAGATGTTGGTTGCTAATGGAATATCATCTAGCTTGTCATCCAGTGAACTTGGGATGGGATATTGTAGGGTTACGCTGGTGATAAATTGCTTGTCTCAGTGTAATACCCTCTAAGCTTTCCATAACACATTTCACATAGAGAAATAAAGAGGTGAAGCCCTGGCACACAACTGAGGCTGCTGGGGAGTGTCTCTGACACTGTTCCATGTAGGTTCCTGGACCAGAGGCGGCGGCGGTGTCTATCTGTGAGTGCCGTGGAATAGCGTAGTAAGCAGCATGACTAGCACTGTTGGGCGTGCTGCTACTCTCTCAGGCATTTTTGTTTGGTGAGCTAGGTTTAACACACATTGGCTACCAAATCTAGTTCACCGCATGGTAGCATGCATGCTTGGGACACTGAGACAAGAGATATGCATGGGTGGAGATGATCAGTGAAGGCTGGGGATGCAATTTTCAGCTGCACTAGCCAGCTTTTGCTGGCTTTAAGCTTTAATATGTAAAGCTTATTCGAAGAAAGACTGCTTTTCTGCTCGCTGTGATTCAGCAGTATGCTCAATCAGTTAGACAAGCAAGAAGAGTGATTTATTAAGGTAAACAACAGGAAATTTACTCCAGCCTGAAGGCAAAAGGAGGGGTAATGGTTTTAAACTGAAAGAGGGGAGATTTAGATTAGATATTAGGAAGAAATTCTTTACTGTGAGGGTGGTGAGACACTGGAACAGGTTGCCCAGGGAGGTTGTGGACGCCCCGTCCCTTGAAGTGTTCAAGGCCAGGCTGGATGGGGCTTTGAGCAGCCTGGTCTAGTGGGAGGTGTCCCTGCCCATGGCAGGGGGGTTGGAACTAGGTGATCTTTATGGTCCCTTCCAACCCAAACCATTCTGTGATTCTATAATAGATATTGAAGTTATACTGAAAAATGGGTTGCAATATCTGTTTATAGTTCGTATATTTACCTTAGGTGTAAATTGAGTGTGGGCAATGGATACAAGCCTCCACTCTACAGCCATGCAATACTGAATTCCTTCAGTCCATTTGAGAATTTGTTTGGGTGAAGAATTAGGAGACATGCTTCATGTAGATAATGAGGTCTCCATACACTTCTAAGGCCCACAAGCCCAGTATTTTCTTTTATAAGCATAAAACCAATCAACCTGTTCCAGGATATTTTGCCCCTGAAGACCAGTCTTTGGCCATCACACTACATTAGTTCTGAGTAATTCTCTCATGGGTATGTCATGTAGTGTAAGACCATATATCTAATCTGAAGCCCACGTAGGCTCAGCGACCTAGCTGTATTGATGTTGTAAGCCTGCTTTGACCTTAGTCATTCTGACTTTTTGTAGCAATAATTTCCTTTGCATCTAGCTGAGGCAATTATATCTTCCATAGGCTGCACAGCTCCATATTACATATTCTTGCATGTATGTATTTGTATATTCCTCCTTGTGGATGGCTGGGTGTGGATTGCTGCTTCTTTTCTTAAACTCAGGTGAAGCAGACATGCCCCAGTTGATTCAAGACAAATGCAGGTTTTTTTGCACCCTTAGCAGTCCAGTAACTTACCGTTTAACAACAAGGGTGCAACCAGTGCCTTGCCTGCAGTCCTTGCTTTCCTTATTGTTGTCGGAGGAAAGAATCGGCCAGCAAAAAATTTTGTTCAGTAACTCAATGCCTGCGTGCCTTAGCATCATATTTTAAAAGGCCTAAGACAGGTAGTGGAAAACAGTGCCTTTATTACTCCCTCTTAAAAACTTACATTTAGTATTATGTCTCTTCATGTTACTGTTATACCCCTTGTCTTTGAGCAGGACTATAAATAAAAGTAGATTTAACGTGTAAGCAATAAACTCCCTGTTAGTCAGAACAGTATAATATGAACCTCCATTATTTAGAGTGGTTGCTTGCAGTCCATTAATACTGTCTTATATTCTTTACATTTTACAGAGTTGTCTCCATCCTCCTACATACATTTTTCATCCTTCCACAAATTTGGTGTTGATTTTCCATAAACACACTGTAATTGATCAGTTCATTTTTCTAAATTATGTTAAAGCACTTGGATTAAAATTCGTCATGATCTCCTTAGTGAGTCCTATCCATCTGTATACTTATCATAGAATCATAGAATCATATGATCATATGTGTTTCTAAATATCGTTTGGATAGATAGAAATGTTTTAATCTTTTCACCAACATAATGTGAAACTATTTTTAAATGATGGGTTATTATATATTTCTTTTTTCTACTACATTCACTAAAGCTAAAGATACCTTGACAGATTATATGAATATTCTGCATGTATTTATGAAGCATTATATGAAATTGAAGTAGGGGTTGGTTGAGTGGTTTTGTGAGGAGGTTTGTTTAGCTGTTATTTCAGAAACAATTGTTCTCAAATTAATTACCCTTAGATATAATCCAATGTGAAAAAAAAACAATTAAAAGTCTCTAAAAATGGGGGGTTTGCTATAAGTTAACGTGGTCCCTGAATTTAGAGCTATTGTTCTGCACAGGTATCATCATCACAGTTGAATTTCCTGTCAGCATTTAAAACTCAAGAATGTCCATTAAACACAAGTATCAAGAAGTGGACTTCAAAAAAAGCCCTTGCCATTAGAACAAATAAAGGCTATTCATTTATTTTTTTTGCTGAACATATAAATTCGGTTTGTACTGCTCAGGTGCCCTGCCCCAACAGTAAGTGA
Source organism: Larus michahellis (assembly GCF_964199755.1). Lineage (NCBI taxonomy): Eukaryota > Metazoa > Chordata > Aves > Charadriiformes > Laridae > Larus > Larus michahellis. The sequence continues at coordinate 141,103,552 of NC_133896.1, read as the reverse complement.
AGAGCAACAAGACGATCTCACCTTTTCTGATGGAGAGGTTTTATTTCCAGGGAGACAGAGATATGGGCCATTCAAGTATAATTTGGATGTTAAACTGCACAGAAAGTTGTCCACTCACAGCAATTCCATGTATATGTTTTTCACGTGCATGTCTGATACCATCTCAGAGATGCGCGAATATAAAGGTGCTGATTTCTTGCTGGGTGAACGTGTGTGAAGCCCAGTATACTCGTGCAGAACAGGCACAAAACGCGACTGTCGTCCTGTTTAACATCTGGGTTTCCACACTGTGCTGGGTACATGCAGGGTGCGTGGCAGTGAAGAACCGGGTCCCAAGCGCTTCATGAATTTAAGCACATTTTATAAATCCTGTGTTAATTAGGATGTCATCTTAACACTCCAAGAAAAGCTTTCCATCAAGTGTATTGAACACTTTTCCCTGATGCTGGAGCAGAGAGTTGAAGGATCTGGAACAAAACTCCTTTTGCTGCATGAACAGGAGACTTTAACTCAGGTTTGTGTAATGATATGTGAAAACAGATATTAATGGGATGGGTTAATCAGTAAATTATCCATCTTTTTAATTACTCAAGTGAGTTAACTGCAAGATTTATAGTTCGATACAGTCTATCAAATAGCAGCAGTATTTAGATGTGGTTGTAAGAATCAAGTTCTCACAGAAAATAATTATTTTTCTATTTTATAGGCATCATATTTCATTGCTTCATTGGGCCATTGAAAAGTATTAAAAACTTCATTAAAGATCAGCCCGAAAGCTAGACAATATTTATCAAAGTTTTTTCATATTCTCTGTGGCCCAGCTAATAAATGTTCTCAACAGCTGGGAAATTGATGGTAACATTTCTGAGAACCACAGTCTGCTCAAATTCCTTTAAAAACCTTATTTTGATCTTTGGTTCTCATCCGATTATACAGATCTGTATCTGGGTGACAGGAAATAATACTCTTTCTGATGAAGCCAAGTTTGGCTTGTTTATGCAGCGATACATTATGTCACTTCAGTGATGAGGAATTGTGACCTAGAAAATGCTGGTGTGACTTTCTTCCTTAGATCACGCAGGTGTGACTAGAGGTAAAGTTGCTTCACAGTTCCCAGCAGAGGACTCTTGATTTTAGCTTCTTATCATCATTTAGCCAAACTGTTTAGCCTGAAATTTTCCATGATATTTCTGTGTTTTGGGAGAACATTGGTATTTTTAAAATCTCACCTAAATCTGAAAAAAGAAGATAAAAGGATTCTTAGCGGGGAAATGTTTAACTTAAATCCCAGAAGTCCCTTGATCATATAACTAGAGTCCATGTAGTGGTATGAAGGAGCTTAGGTTACCAGTAACAGTCTTTCTGGCATTTTCTAACCTTTAAGCACTTGACTTTGCCATGTTAACATTCTTTTTTTTGTGGGTATAAGCTACCTAATGAATGCACAATATCCAGAGGTACTCAGCACTAGCTCTCCTGGCCTAGCTGTCTCTCTTTGAAGTAATTGCTAAAATTCCCACTGAAATCAGAAGGCTCAGAGTAAACCAACACATTGAGCTTTCGAAAATCCCATCCAGAGCTTTTATTTATACATACGGAGTATGCCTAGATACTTAGGAATGAGGTCAGAGACAATGAGAGATAAACACAGGTTTTGAAAAATGTTAGGGCAAGACTGGGACTTCATTGGAAATTTTTAAAAGCATAGTTTTATCAATTAAAGACGTTGATTATAAAGTACACTAACTCTCTAACTGCATTAGCCTAATTAAATAAACTACATAAACTACATTAATTCTGAGGGTTTCTTCTTTGACGTTCCTGTAAAATCAGCAGTATTTTAATTTGCCGTTACAATGTTGCTGTTGACCATGACTTACAATGGCGTTATTGGATTGTTACCCTTTCATCCAATTATTCATTAGCTATGCAGTGGTCCCCTGTGAATATACCCAGATTACGGTGTTACATACTTAACAAAGTTTTGCTGACTGACAAGCAAAGTGTTTTGGTTTTTTTCATTTTTAATGTATTGGGAGAGGTTTGTCTTGGTTGGAAGTCTAGGGGTAGGTCTCTTAATCCAGAACAACCCAGGAAAATTCAAAAGACCCAATTTCTTACAAATTGTCTAGTGGATTAAATCAAGCTAGAGAAAGTGAGCATAGAAGCTTCTAAGCTGTGCTTCCCCTGTATTCTCAGTCAGTCTAAGAAATAAAATGTGACCACTCCCAAAAAATCTTCTAGCCCTTCTCATTTATGAGTATTTTGGTCCAATACATCTCACTTTGTATTTCACTTGGGTGGTTTTCATTAGGGTCTGTTTTCTCCTTTCGCTCTGGTTTTGAATGAGTGAATTCTGTTGCTTTGAGGTTGAGTTGTATTGGGCAGTCATGCCTCTAAGAGCCTAAAAGTCTCTCCACAAGACTAGATAGATGATGTTTTTATGTGAAGAACTTAATAAGGAGCCCATGGTAAAGGTCTTTTTTGGATAGAATTATTTTTCTTGCTACCATGTGGCTCTGGAGCAGTGTCCCGGTGCCTGAGACTACAGACCGCGTTGCATGACCAGAGTTGCCAAGCTCTGATATGTTTATTGCACTGTCCTAGGTGACCCAGAGGCCAAGCTCGCATAAGATGAGATGTCTTTTCAGGATTAGCTTTGTCCCAAAGGATCCCATTGATCTTTTAAGAAGAGATCCAGTGGCTTTTGAATATCTCTATGTACAGGTAAGTGAAGGAACGGCCATTGTTAGCATAAAGGAGAATGAAAAGACAGATGCACTCAGTGTATGCATAGATTTTTACCTTCATGTAGAAAAGTGTGACTGCAGTAAATCCTGGTTTTTATTTCTGCTGCGTAAAGCCAATGAATGCAGTTGGGGAATGTGCAAATCTTTATCATCTGCAAAGTCCCCTTCCTTCATAAGTCTCTCCAAATAGTAATGCTTTGATATCTTTCCAAAATATATTTGGCTTTAGAAAAGAGTGAAGCTGAAGTAATTGCTAATACTTATTTCTGGTACTGTAATATCAGACAGAAATGATGTCTGAAAAGGAACTTCCAGTAAAATGGATGAGAAAACTAATGTACAAGCAATGCGGTTCTCCTGGGTATCTCACCTGCTATCTTGAGTCCAGATACACTAATACCCTCCCAGCACTCTTTGTGAAAGAGGATTGCTGTCTCCCCCCAGGAAGGATGAATAGAGCTTAGATCAAAATGCTCATGCCTTCTGCTTTTTGGCAGAAGTCCTTGTGTTCTTCAGAAGTGCCCATACCCTGGTGAACATCTGACACCTCTGAGAGCAACAGTCCTACCTTAAGCATGGTCCTGCTTCTGAGTTTGGGATTACTCTTCATGCAATGTTAATTTAAAAAAAAAAAAGACTAGAATTTGTTTTTAGTGCAAGATTTTTGAACTTGATGCTCCCTCTACTGGTTCTTTGGCAGAGCTGTAACGACGTGGTTCAGGAAAGGTTTGGACCAGAACTGAAGTATGACATTGCCCTGCGGTTGGCTGCATTACAAATGTATATTGCAACTGTGACCACCAAGCAAACTCAGAAAATCTCTCTCAAATACATAGAGTAAGTTGAGAATGCAGTGTATTCTTTGAAAGTGAAACATTAGGAGTAACTCGTAGATTCTTTAAGGCTGTTTCTTTAGTATTGTCTGTATGCATGCACCAATTTTATGTTCATTTGTTGTCACTGAAATTGATTCAGGTGTGTTAAGAGTTGGATATATAGACCTTTTGGTCCATTTACCTTTTGGCCATCTGTTTAGGCACATGAAATACCCTATAAACGTAAATAAGATTAACTCATTTGCTTTCAGTAACTTAATGGTCAGATCTAAGTTAACATGGTCATGACGCCAAGGTTTTTGTAGAGATTATTATAGTAGGATTCAGATGATTTCTTGGCTCCAAAGGCTGTAGGGTCTGAGATTCCATTTATAAGATTTCTCAGATACAGAAGTATCCCAGTAGGCACCTGTTTTATGTTAGACAACATGTATAAGTAACTATAAAGAAAAAGAAAATTTCCATAATGCAACTGTGTGTGCATCTCCTTGGGTTTTAAAAAACAAAACAAAACCCAAACCCCCAAACATTTGTTGTTGCTTAGTTTACTTGCAGGATGGAAATAATAACTGTTGCACACTCAGTCTTGTAGACTTTATCTGCCTTACTGAAGGTCATGTTATATTGTATCTTATTAATGAATCAGCAGAAATAATTACTTACAAGTGAAGAGTCGGTCTCCTATCAAAAGGGGTGCTTCAAGCAGAAAGAAAATCCAGTAAAAGGAGGGGGCTGGTTGTTTCTGCGGGGGAAAAGAACCCCACAAAATATAAGTGACAAAGTCAAAGGCTGGCTGGTTCGCATGTTCTAAAAAAAAGCCTAAAAAATGAAGTTAAATCTGATATTATGTTGTTAAATCTGTGATTTTAATTCTATAATGGTACTTGCCTATGTAATTAAATGGTGTTTTAACAATACAGCGTAGACTTTAAACATAAAAACTTAAAACTTCTTTTCTGAATGTCATGATGGAAAGGATAGAAGAGAGATTATATATAATTTTTAAGCATATTTTTCAGAAGTAATATATAGTTTGAATATAGAAAGTAATGCATTATTGCAAAACACTGGACTCGATCAACTCTCCTGTTTACAGGTGTTCATTCACTTGGCATCATAGTCACCAGTCTTTAGATAAATAATCATCACAGGAATGTGAAATTAAATATATGCCTTTTATTGCAGAAAAGAATGGGGATTAGAGACTTTTCTTCCATCTGCTGTGCTGCAAAGCATGAAAGAAAAGAACATAAAGAAAGCACTTTCACACCTTGTCAAAGCAAATCAAAACCTAGTTCCTCCGGGTAAAAAGGTATTACATTTGTATCTTAATGGAAAATATGTTTTAAAGAACAGAAAGGGTGGAGTGCATGGGAAGCATTTAAAATTAATCCTTTGGAGAAACACCTAGCCATTATATTTTCAGAGATATAACTTTTGGTGCTCAGTACAGCATAGCCGAGAACAATTAAAAATAATTAATTATACCTCAACTAAACTATCTTCTTATCTTGAGAATGCCAGAAAACTGGTTATTAATACTTCATTTATGATAAAGATATATATTTTTAATTCATTTAGTGCTTCCTGTTAACAGCAGACTTGTTAGGAAGGTTATTGTTCTCGCTCTGGTGCTCTCATCTGAACTACATTAACCTATGGGCCTGACATAAATGCTGTTTTTCAGGATTGTTTTCCGTTAAGCTGTAGATAGAGACTTTTTTCTGGCCATGATCTAACTGGGTAGATGTTGCTCCTTACAGTAAATGACCCTCCTTGCTGTTGTAAAATGCTTTGCTTAGCACTAAGCTTTCACTTCAGCTGGAAAAACACATGTAGAAGACAATGTCTCTGAGAAATGCCTTTGTTACATGCGTACAGCTGAGGCTGGCTTTAGACACCATAATGAGGTTTCTTTATGCAAGTCACTAGTCTCTCTTTGTAGTCAATGGAGAGAAACAGGCACTTCTAGGGAGCGATTCGTCCCATCCCACATTAGGAACCAAAAATAGGTCAGATGACTTGTGTCCTAGAAATGCCTGTTTCTCTCCATGAACTATAAAAAGAACCTAAGAGTGACTAGTTGAGACATAAAATGAGTTGAATCTTGCTCCGTGACATTTTGTTTCTGAACAAAAAAAACCCAAAACATCTGGTGCCCGAGCTCACGTTCATTGTGATCAGCAGAAATCCTGCTTGGAGGTTTCAGACCACATCATGGCTGTGAATGTAGGTCTATGTATTTGACCAGGGATGCTCAGGGAGAAGGGCCACCTCTTTGACAGAAGCACTGTATGTCTCCTGTACTGCTGAGGCTAAAGCTGAATAATGCCGATTACTTTTTGTTTGTCCTGGTAGTGTAAGTTTGGGTTTATTTTGGAAGCCATCACTGCTGCAGGCATTGCAGGTGATGACAGTGGCATACGGTATCGGTTCTTGGTTAGAAGAGAGGTTGCAACAGTCCCTTCCTGCAGCAAGCAGACTTGGTTGGGTTTGCTTCATTCTTTTCTAATTTGAGTTTTGGAAATATGTTGTATACCCACCTGCTATTTTAGTTAGGTCTCAGAAACAAAGCATCTGAGCTCATCATCACCTTCTGTCTCATTTGTAGATACTAAGGCAGGAACTGATTTCCTTCTGGGGTCTTCTCTCCCTCTGCGTGAGGGGAATTCTTGGGATTCTCCCATTTTTTATAACCCCTGTGTATTTCTCCAAGTGAACGCCTAGTGAAGGGAAGGGGAAAGCATTCCCACTAGTTGCTCTGCTCCGCATTCATTTCCTCCTTGGTGTCTAGAAAAGCCTTACGAGGGGGGCTCTTAAAATACTGTTCAAGATCAAATAAGATTTTGAATTAGAAATCTGGTGGCTGAAATGAGAATGGGAAGTGAGATGAGCTTGTTTTATCTTCTCTTTTAAAAGTCCAGATGTAAGGATTTACACCAGGGAGGTATAAGGTTTGGGTCCAGACTGTTTGGGTGAAATGATCTGTTTCTTGTTTCCTTTCAGTCTCATAAAATATTTCCATGTTGTCCCATTTTAAGTAGGTAATTTAAGCTCAGAGGAGAAGAAAGGAGACAAATTATGACGTGTATTGTATGATATGATCATATGTATTGGTGTATGTATTTAGCTTCCAGATTTATTCCCTACTAAATATAGTGGAAGAGTTTTATTTTAAAAAATAGGCAATGCAGTAATGAGGTGGAAAAATATGCCATATGCCACAAGTGCCTAGCAAAATGTAATACACAGAGCTGACAAAAGCAAATTCTTTGTTCTCTTTCTCTGTATAGGTACATAAATGTTTAGGAACTGATGGTGATTATGAATGGAAAGCTGCTGTCTACCCTTGAAATCCCTCAATGAACAGATGTTTAATCGGAGTAGTTTAACATTTCCCTTCATTGGAGCAGTTATGATGTTCTTGCAGTGCTCTAATCTGCCCATACCCAAGCCCTCAGTGCATTTTAACTAAACGAGCAAGATCTTAATTTTAAGAATGAAACTGTTTCCCCTCATCTGAAACTCAAGCATCTAATGATTTAGTTTCAGGCTCTGAAGAGCTGTTATTACAGTCCGTTCTCCTTAGACTATACAAATACATTTTCTTTCTGAACTCGGTAATGTGATGATTTCCACCACTACCTCTTACCCCTTTTTCTCCTTCCTTAGCTCTCTGCTCTGCAAGCCAAGGTGCATTACCTGAAGTTCCTCAGTGATCTACGATTATATGGAGGGCGTGTTTTCAAGGCAACACTAGTGGTAATATTTCTCTTGAAACAGTCTCTCTCTTCTCTTGATTATTTTATCCAAATATCTTTTTGCAAAAGCTGGACCATATAATTTTCTTCAGAAGTTTAGGTTCTATTCATACACTTAACTTTTTTTCTTTTAATCTAGAAAATAACATTCCTATTATAACTGGAATTTTTGCTGGGGATTTGGAGATAGGTTAGCACCCTTTAGGCAAATAACACCATCCCATTAACTATAGAATGCTATTATTATTAGCCTGAAAAGCTCTAGATGACAAAGATTTTCTTTTAACAGAAGCAGATTCCATCCATCTGTCGTCTGTCCTTCTTATTACCCATTTAAAAACTACAGTACAGTCAATATCCAGGAGCAGATTCCTTTACTGTTTGTTTTTAATTATGAATCAAGTATGCTCTTCTATATTGTATCTTCTTAGAAAAAAGTAATAATCTTTAATGTAGAGTGCCATGCAAACGTAGCTCCATGAAAATTAAAGAAGGCAGTGGCGATTTCTGTCACTACGCAGTGCCTATGATGTTTTTTACTTTTGCTTTCTTTCTTTTTCGGCTAAAGCAGGGAGAAAAGCGTTCAGAAGTGACTCTCTTAGTAGGGCCGCGGTACGGAATCAGTCATGTGATAAACACCAAAACAAACCTGGTGGCTCTCCTGGCAGACTTCAGCCACGTCAACAGGATTGAGATGTTTACAGAAGACGAAAGCAGTGTTAGAGTTGAACTGCACGTCTTAGATGTGAAAGTAAGTTTGCCGTTGAATTGTCTTTAAATAACATTTTTGTCTTTATTTGTATTTGATCAAGCTATACTGTTTTGAGCATTTTCATGCCAATAATATTCTGAGGGTGTGTTTTTAGCTTTTTATTTTTTTCGGTCAGGGTGCATGTAGAGTACGCCTTGGGCATTTGAGGGGCCTACGGTGTACCAGACTGGTGCTTTGTAGCACTTGTATTCTATTCTGATTTTTCTCTTGTCTGATCCTGGGCAATATGCTTTGTTGCCGTCTTCCTTGATTTCTGTGGTGTGAAAAGGTGAAGATGAAACTGTCCTTCTTTTGCAGCTCCTTGGGCCCCTAGAAGCTCCTCCTAGGGTAACAGGCAATATTATCACTCTTAGAGAAATGCCAGCTGCAGCAGCTGTGTCCCATATAATCAATCCAGTGTTTTATCTGCAAAGTTCACTACAAGTAACCACATAGGGGTTACCAGTGAGATAAACTGTAAAAAGGCAAGGGTTTTTTTCTTAGCCCTTATAATTCCAGTTCATTGCTTTGCCTTACGTAATATATTCATAGATGCTTTTCATCTACCTAGAGTCATTTATTTTCTTTGCATCTGTGGCATCTAGTGGCAATGAGTGGAGTTTTATGTATTATATTGTCCTTGTTCTTCTTGGTGTGTTTTCTATTTGCTTTTAAAGTTAAAGGCTTCATAGATTGTCTACAGTATTAATCAGGATAATCTGAGATCGAAGGAAGAGTTCTTATTATACTTGAAACTTAAATATGCCATTAAAATAAATAGAGTCTAACAGTTCTTTTTGCTTAGCCAGCTATACACAAAAAATATATACAAGGAATATTTCACTAAGTTTTTGCTTTGAATGCTTTAGATTTATTGACCTGGAACTGTTTCCCTGTATTTAAGTCAATGAAAAAAAAAATATGTTGTAAATTAATCTAGATGCTCTCTACAGTGGCTTAAGAGAAAAGCACAGGTTGGTGAACACAGCGTCTCTTTCTCCTTGCTTAGCAATGATAACATCTGAGGGTCTCAGGCTACTTTACCTGCATTACTGTGCTAAACTTGTAGCCCTCTTGTGAGAAAGCTGTTATCCCTTTTATTGTAGATGGAGAAAGTAATACAGAAATGAAATTCTCCCCATCTGCTTGTATGTAAAATGCAGCACTGTATGGCATAGTATTATATATTACCATGGTGTGTGTGGTTTTGTATTATAACACTGTTACTGTCTTACTGCAAGCCATGCATATCCCCACCTCCTTGCGTTTTGACACGTGCAATCTGCAACCCAGAAAGACTGGCCTAACATTAAAATTACAAATCTAGGAGGCGCTGAGTGGAATTTGACAAAAAAATTGCCTTTCTGTGGAGCACAAGTAGGGGTTGTCGCTCTGTCCTGTGTAGGAGGTGCAGGCACACGTAGGTAGGTATTCTCAACTGATCTTTTCATCCCGTGGCTAGCAGGTTCATGTATCCACATTTTGAATATGACAACATATGTCATGTATTTTCTTAATGAATAAATGAATAAACAGTTTGTATTTTTATTTTATTTTGGGTTCTTTTTAATGTCTTCTCAAATATGCATCACTTGGCAGAAGCAGGCAGTAAAAGTTTAGCTGCCACAGGACTGTTCAGCAGATGAACAGTAGTTCACAGCACTGTTTTCATCAGTCTGAGATTTCTGTGATCATCCATTTCTGTCAATCCCTGCAGAAAATTTGAGGTCAACATTTCAAATATTAAAACCAGTTTTAGTAGCCACTTGAAAGAACAAAGATTAATTAGCCCAGTGTAGGCTTAATAGTTTATAGTTAATTTTTATAGTTATAGTTGAATGCTTTGAAAGAAGCATTCAATAAAACCACAAACTGGGGCCCAAAATACTTTAAAGAAATAAAAAAAGCATAGACCTCTCCATGTTGCTGCAAATTCTTCGCACAACATTCAGGGCCCCGAAGTATTTTGGCCTGAGGTGCAGCAGCACAGGCATTTAAAAGATTATCAGACCTGTTGTGGGTTTGGTAGTAAGCTATGATCATAAATTACCTTTTGGCCACAACCTCCATCAGAATCAGTTGTCTTTTCACTATTAAGGGGTTGAGTAAGTTAGAGAGCCACCCACGTAATGTCATGTTCCACCTGGAAAAAATTATGCAGGTCCCCGTATCTATCTTGTGACAGTGAGCTCTGCATGCTAAATTATGATAAATTGTCACAAATGTCCACATATCTGTGAGTGACTACAAACTGTGAGTGATAAGATGGATCGTCTACAGTATAATTTCTATCGATGTATCATGGTAAGGACTTCATTTTTATTCGCTCTCTAGGAGCCATCGAGGCTAGCCACCTTAAAATGAATTTGAGGAAAGCACCTTTTGGTGTTAAAAGCTAAAGAGGCATGAACAAAAGGTTTAGGCAAAGAAACTTATATATTGTGGCAAAAGAAAATGGAGTTAAAGAAAGTATGTTTCACATGGATTTCTCAGGTTCGATGCTCACGGGCCTGGCAGCCATAGTTTTTCAAAGCTCTGAGGTCTCTCATTTTTCTGTTAGGTCTGACTGTTTTATCTAAATGCTTTGCATTTGTTTTCTTTGTTGGTGTCCTTTCTGAGGTTCTTTATCCATTCTCTTTCTCTCTGTTTATCTGCCTATTTTTTCATCATTTGTCTTTTCAGTAATGACAGGCCACAAACACTGAAATCTTTTAAGCTGTCATCGTAATATTCACTGTCACTGCTGGGTAATGATGGCTCTAACCTCACTACTATATTTTCTGAACCTGAACTTTCCCTGACTCTTGTCTGCTTCCTGTGTTTTCTTCTTTACATGTGCTTAGGGCACCTCACTTTCTGGGAAGCTGCAGATTCCCGTACTACTGCAAGACTCCAGTGCCTAATGTACCAGGTTCTTAGCTGTTGGCAGTTTCAGAGTAACCGTAAACAGCGCTTTGGCGAGAATAATATACCTATGCAAGAAAAAGGATGGAGCAAGAGTCTTAAAATGGTTAGCTTCATTCAGAAAGAGAGCAAAATCAGCTGTTAAAATTTCCAGTTGGACTTCTACCTTACTGCGATTCTAATCTTTTCTAAATTTGTGATACTGTTTGATATTTTTAGTGGGGAAAATAAGTTCTCGTGTATTTTTCAATGTGGTGTTTGCGATTGTAATTCCTTTTGCTTCCATGTAGTAGTATTGTCAGCAGGTAAACAGATTGAGAAGGAAAAGCCTTAACCAAGACTTGGTTGTATTCCTCTTAGCCTATTACTCTACTGATGGAGTCATCAGATGCAATGAATCTTGCTTGCCTAACAGCTGGATACTATAGACTGCTGGTTGACTCGAGGCGCTCCATATTTAACATGGCCAACAAGAAAAATACAGGGAGCCGAGAAACAGGTATTAATTGCACAGTATGTTAATGATGGGCCTACGTCTAAAGCAGAAGCCAGCTTAAGCCAGTGCACCTCCAGATAAATACAAGGCTATGCCAAATGAGATCGGATTGCTGGCTCAGGCCTAGCACCACAGTATATCAGTTCAGCTTTATAATGTACTAATATTCAGCCTATGATAGCATCTTAATGGTAAAATAAAGCAGGAGATTAATGTCCTTCATACTGTAGTAAAACAGATGCATGCTCGCTGTGAGTGTTATTATTTTATATGCATGTATCTTTTGTAAGAACACATATGGTGTGGGAGGAACCAGCTGGGGATTTAGTTTTGTGTTACTGTTCCTAGAATAGCATTTGTACCTAGCTGAGCTTTAGTTTTGTACTAAAGTACAAAAGTACCAGTTAAATTTTAGGTCATTAATTCAGCAGGTATTTAACTTAGAGCAGAGGTGAGTTTGAAAGTGCTTTTCTGAAGTGTTTGATGGCCCAGCTGTCCTATTCAGAATGTTTATTGCTCAGCATTAACAAGTTATTGTTCAAAAATTACATGACTTTGCTCTTTGATTTCACAATGTTGATTTTATTTCACCGTGCTATAGGAACTGAAAATAGAGGGAAGCATAATCTCCTTGCTTCTGAGTGGAATTGTATACCAAAAACTACCACTTTCCTGGCTGAAGGAGATCAAGAGACTCAAATGTCCTTTGCTGATCCAAAACAGAAGACTGTAGATGTTTCTGAAAGTCTGTTATGTCAAAAAGAACACAGACATCTGTACATAGAAAATACTTATAATTCAGGTGGATTTGATCAGCATCTGGCCAAACAAAGTGACCCCGCCGAAGCAGAAGAAAGCAGAAATTTTAATCAGCCTTCACTGCTGTCACTCTCAGGTTTGGAATCTAGCAAGAAAGCACAGGATTCCCCCAGGGGAGCAAAAGTTTCCTTTATATTTGGAGATCACAACTTGGATGGCATCAATCCTCAGACTCTTGGCTATGAAAGGCTTTTGGATGAAAGTCCAGAAGTACTAGAAAAACAAAGAGCCATTTATATTAGTAATGCCAATGACATTAAAGGCCTGGAGTTGTCACCAGATGCTGAAAGCATTCAGTTTGCTACAAATTCTGTTTACGCAACTATAAACGATGGTAAAATATTTGGAGCTGCCGAAGGGATAGAAGAGCCTTTGCTGCATGATATTTGTTATGCAGAAAACACAGATGATGCCGAAGATGAAGATGAAGTAAGCTGTGAAGAAGACATTATGGTAGGAGAAATCAATAGGCCTGCCCTTCTCAGCCTTTCTGGTTCTAGTGATGACATTATTGATTTGACTTCACTTCCACCTCCAGAAGGTGATGATAATGAAGATGATTTCCTATTGCATACCTTAAACATGGCCATTGCTGCTCCTCCACCTGGCTTCAGGGACAGTTCAGATGAGGAAGACTCTCAGAATCAAGCAACGCAGCCTAGAGACAACAAGGAGCAAGCCAGTAATCTAGGCAATGATGACATTCCAGTGTCGCTTATCGATGCTGTCCCTACTAATACAGAGGGGAAGTGTGAGAAGGGGCTAGATGATGCTGTAGTCTCTACACTTCAAGCACTAGAAGCTTTGGCTGCTTCAGAGGAACAGCAGACGAATGACAATTCAGGTTCTTTCACCATAGTTACATTTATCCATTGAAAATCATTCCATCTCATCCATTTAGCTTTGGAAATACTCCATTTCATGAGGGTTGGTTGGTTTTTTTTTAGTTTTCCTTTTTTTTTTTTTGCCATCATTTTGCATACATCATATTCCATATTATTTAATGGACGTACCATTATGTTACTAAACTACCTGTCCCGGGAACTGTGCAATAAAGTCTGAGTATTCTTACAAAGCATATTTTTGTCTTTAACACACACCCTTTGCTTGTCACTTATCCAGGTGCTTCAGCTGCTGTCATTTAATTGACTTTTATTTTCTGTGGCTTGCAGGTGTAGCTATCCTGCGAGCATATAGCCCTGAGTCATCTTCAGATTCTGGCAATGAAACAAATTCCTCTGAAATGACTGAAAGCTCTGAACTAGCCGCGGCACAGAAACAATCAGAAAACACTGCACGTATGTTTTTGACCACAAGTGAAGGCTACCAACCCCTTGTGGAAGAGCAGACTGAATTTCCCATCGCTAAGAATCAGGCTGGAGGGCCAGGCATGAAGCCCTCACAGCCTTTGGCTGGTCGTCAGGCTGCAGAGCTACAGTCAAAAGTTGTGCCTTCAAAGCAGATTCTTCATTCAGATAACATGGAAATGGAGCCAGAGACCATGGAAACAAAATCTGTCACTGATTATTTTAGCAAATTGCACATGGGATCCTTGGTATATTCTTGCACTAGTAAAAGGAAAAATAAGATGACAGACAGCGAAGTAAAAGCACCCTCTGATGGCAATGCTACTGTGAAAAAGCAACAGGGAACTAAAAAAGCAGAGACTGATGAAGATCTAAAAGCTAAATTTGGAACTCTTTCAGCAAGAGACAGTCAACGTCTAAGCACTTTTAATGTGGAGAGAACTGCCTTTCGCCAAAGATGGTACGCTGCCGATGATGGGGCAGCAGATAAGCCAAGCCCAGAAACAGTGAACGGGAAGACTTTTCCAAGGGGTCCTGTCGTTGCTAAAACAGAAACTGACTGTAAGGATGAAGTGGATCCTGAGGTGGATCAGGATGATACCTCGGGGCTTAGCCAAGGTGAAAACTTTCTGTCAGATATGACTCCCGTGTCTTCAGCCAAAGACCTAAACGACGCAGAAGATACCGATTTATCTGCAGATGACCATCCTTCAAAGCTTCCAGAAGCTGAGCAAAGTGTGGCTAGACTTTGTGAGTATCACTTGGCTAAGCGCATGTCATCTCTGCAAAGTGAAGGCCATTTCTCACTGCAAAGCTCTCAGTGCTCTTCAGTGGATGCGGGATGCAGCACAGGCAGTAGCACCTGTGCTACCCCTGTGGAATCTCCTCTTTGTACCTCTGATGTTAAGCACATTATCTCTGACCCATCAATGAAGGGCATTGCCTATATTCCAGCAGATGAAAGAGCTGCCATTCTTCCAAACCATGGAACGACATACAAGGACCTGCACCAGCAGCCTGAAGCCGTGTGTCACAGAATGACGGTGCCTGTTGTGCATTCAGCAATTAATGCTGAGCCACTGTTCGGCACTTTGAGAGAAGGATGTCATCGGATCCCCAAGATAAAAGAAACTACAGGTACAGCAGTAATAAAGCTTTTCTTATGTTTGTTGTTTTTTTTTAAAGCTAAGTGTAAAGGTTGAGGACTAGCTGCGATATTTACATTATCTTTACCTGAAACTACATCACCAAGCTGTAGCGGGCGGGGGGATTAGACCTTTGATGTATCTGTTCATTGTAGTTGTATGTGTTGAGATGTTCATATGAGCTGCTTACAAAGTTCAATTTTTTAAAAAACCTCTCATTACAGTTGAAAATATTTGGGGGGGATACTGATGGAGAGGCCTCTCTTCCACTCTTTGGAAGCCTCTCCAAAATCCATAGTCACTTGAGATCCAGGATACTTGTTAGATTATAAAATAACTTCACAAGGTGTATTAATGTAGGAGAGAAAAAACTGTGATTCATTTAGTGTGTATTTTACATGCTATTTTAGCAGATTATCAAAACCATGCCAGTATGAATAAAAAGCTCTAAATGTAAGGATGAGAAAACATCACTGTCTTATTCAGCATGTATTTACTTCACCATCTGACAGTAGATGTTTCCTTAAAGAATAATTTACATACAGAAACATTACTGCATTTTTAAGTTCCAATCTCAAGAGATTTTATGAATTTACTGTTATAAAAAAATGCAGTTTTTCAGAGATAATATTGGAAATTCTTTCAGTTGGGTTTTAAATATTTCCCTCTTCCTGGGTTGCAACCCAAATGTAGCAGTAGTGTGTGAATGCATGAATATCCCAAAGTGGAACAGACTAGGAGATAAAATGAGAAATGTTATTTCTCTGCCAAAAAAAACACATAACCAAAGCAAAATTGCCACGGGTACATCTTTCCATACCTTTTCAGGTATAGTTAAATAAGGTATTTTAACCTGAAAATATCAATCTCTTTAGTTAATAGAAAACATGCGATCCATGTATTGGGGGAGATTTAGGGTGTTTTATGGATGATTTTCTATTCCTTTTTTGAAGTGAGTCTGCTGTAGTGGAATGAACAACTAACTATTCCTAGATTATAATTTGTTGATAGATTTTAAGAGGCATCTTAATGAAATACAAAAGGCGTGAGAAACTAGCAATGAATGCTCTGTGAAATATTTTGAGGAAGAGAGACCACCGGGAAATACCAGGAATCCAGTTGTCCTGACTGTTAAAGATATTTAAAAGTTCGGTCTCTGAATATTATCAGGGTGATGCTTAATTATTCTGTCTGCTCTTCTACTACCCCTAGTGTAGCTTTCACAGAGCCTGAAAAGGGAAGACAAGGAGGCATGCCTACAGCTTTTCCTAGACAGCCTCTAGCTGACTCCATCATGCTATCATCCATGCTATCAGAATCAAAGGTGCCAAGTCAAAATCAAGACTCTTGTGACATTCCCAAAGTAAATCAGGCTTGTGGGGCAACGGTTAGTTTACGGCCATATGACATGATAGGAGGAAGCCTCAGGATGCCGCACAACAGGAAAGTGCTGAGACGCAGTAGCAGCATCATTGGAGGATCTGCAGGCATTGAGATGCTGTTTGAAAAGAAGGCAGCCGCAGCCAGCTTGAAATGCCTGGACATCACCCGAAGGGATGAACCCAAATCAGAGAGAAGGGTGGAACTCCCCCTGGGCAAAAAGCTGTCAAAAAGTTATTCCCAGAGTTGTGTGTACGTCAGCACTGATAGGAAGGACGGTAAGAGGTGTTCGGGCACAGGTTCCAGTCAGAAGGACTCCAAGCAGTGTCGAACGTTGCCCTTGTGGAAGCTGGACACCAGCACCTGGAGGTGTCGTGGCCCCTTTAGCTATTGTTTCCTAAGCAGAGGAAACGATGACAATGATGATGAAGATGATGGAGACAGCCATCAGCTCTCATGTCTCTTCGAACCTCAGATCCCGTGTGAGCTCGCAGAACCAGTCGGTGAGTCATTTTCCAGTGAAAATGAGCAGAAAGTCTTGGAGTCCCCGAAAGCTGCTGAGCCCTCACAAGATGAGGCAGTCAACACGCATGAGAAGAGCAGTGCTGACATCCAAGGTGGCCAAATTGATGTGAATCTCAACGATGTGGCCTTCGATGCACGAATCACGCGAATAAATGTGATGAAAGAGAAGATGTACGCAATGCCTGATGGATTTATTGCAGCACAAAAGGATGCCAATGAGCTACTCTCACTGGTCCGAGCAAGTATGGGCAAGAGAGAAGATTTACATCCAGAAACATATGACCTTAAACTTTCTAAGTACAAACAACTGTTATCTATGGAATCGAGACAGTTGGGAAGTGCCTGCAGGAAAATGGCCATGGCTGATAAAAGCCCTGAGGAAATGCTTTTAGCTATGACTTCCAGCTTTCAAGTACTCTGTTGCTTAACAGAAGCCTGCATGCGTTTAGTTAAAGTCATGAACTCTGAAACACAGCAGCAGGAAATTATAGCTAAGATAGACGAGGTTGTAATAAACTACATTTGTCTTCTGAAGGCTGCAGAAGCAGTATCAGGCAAGACCTCCAGTGATCCTAGCGTTAAACTCTTGGCTCGACATTCGACTACCATGGCCGCTATTGTAAGCACACTAACACGTTCTCTTAAAATGCTTTTAAACAAATAAAATACGAAAGTCACTTCATAATCTACCTTTGCAAAGCCATACATAAAAAACTTTTATTTACTGTATGTGTATGAACTAATGTAACAAACTCAGCTTTCTCTGTATATTTTGTTATTTTATATAAAATAGGTATGAGATTAAAAAAAAAGTTAAAAGTACTGAACACTGACAAAAGTAATGACCAGATCTCTCCTTCTGTTTATATGAAAACAAAAGCCAAAAAAACTCTCTCCCCAAGACCAGAAAAACAAACAGAAAAAATCCCATATAGGAGCAAATTGATGTTTGGCTATTTTTCATATAGTCAAATCTCTGGTTGTATGAAGTGAACTTTTAGAGCCTGTTATGTCAATGAAGTTGTTTTCTGTTTCATCCAAGTTTTTGCTTGGAGAATGCTCCATGTTTAGAAATGAGAAATTAAATCTTAATGTATATAACACAATATTTAATGTTTTAAAATTATAATTTTTAAGCATTGAAAATAGCAAAAAGACATTTAAAATCCGAGAGACTATTATAACTTACTAGAGAATATATATATAATAAATGACTCTTTTGTTCATATGGCCTGAATTACCTGATTCTTCTTTTCTAGGAAATTCTGTATTTCAAAAAAAAAAAGGTATCGAAAATACCAACTTCAGAGAGTATCTGATGTATTGAACATTAGTGTTGGCATTTCAGATAGTGAAGGTAACTGTGGAAGACTGAGGACCCATAAACCAGAGTGGTGGTGGTGTTCTCTCTGACATGAGAGATTGATGTCATACTGGTCAGACCAGAATGTATAGGGCAGGTCTACACGCTCCTTTCCCTGGTAAATGAGAGAGAAGACTGTCAGGAAATTCCTATGCTGTTTACTGTTTCATCATATATCTATGGTGCATCTGAACAACATGAACTGCATCTATTTTGTTAAATATTTTATACTTCACATTTTATGATTCTGAATGTTTAACTGTAAATAAGTTAGAAATAAAATGAAGTTTTCAGAATACAATAAATATCTCTGAAATATTTCCAGCTAGAGGCAGTTCTTCTCTGAGCGATGACAAAGGCAATTTGTGAATAATTTCTCTCCCATCTGAACCTTTCTGGAAAACATTTTGTTAGTCTTGTGTTTGAGAGACAGCCAAAGCAAAAGCCCTCAGTTTCACCTGGCAAATAGGCTTCCAGAAGAGCATCTGTTAAACTTTTCAGTCACCAAGGAGCAGCAGCCCTTGTGGAAAGTTCACAATACCATTCTCCAAACTGATGTAGGTAATTTTCATCTTCTTCTCATAGTGTCACATGCAAAGAGTGTAACTGCTCTCTTTCGAAAACTTACCCATTCAGCTGAAGCACGTGTGCTGAACTAGAAAGACTAAACCAACAAAATTAAGTTTTTGCCAAGGAAATATTTTCTTGCATAGAGTGATGCACTTCACTGTGAAACCCAGATGTGCTTTTTCCTCCGACTGCAGAGAAACATCTTCACAAACACAGTATCAGAAGCTTAATCTGTTGTCCATAGGAGAAAAATCTGGTTTCCAAGACCAATAGCATGTGGAGCCGCTCTCCAGGGCAGCTCAAAGGTAGGCTGCAGGATGAATTACGTCAGTGGTGGGTGACAACAGCCTGTCCCATGTGGTGCTAAGCCTCAGTGCTCTTGTTCTGGCAGCCCTGGGAGTGGGGTTGTGTGCGCTGCTCTTTTGCTGCAAGTACCAGTGAAGTTATTTCCATGGTTTTTGAGTATTTCATAATGTGGAAAAAACATGCTGAATTGTTGTATTGGTACGTATTCCTTCGCTGCTTTGTGAGTTTATGTAAAAATCTCCTAGAATCACTTGTATTCACAAGCATATTAGGTTGATGTCTCACAATCATTCTTTGTCAGTAATTATTTTCATCTTCCTTCTGGGCTCTGGGGAGACCTTATTGTGGCCTTTCAATACTTAAAGGGGGCCTACAGGAAAGATGGAGGCAAACTTTTTAGCAGGGCCTGTTCTGATAGGACAAGGTGTAATGGCTTTACACTAAAAGAGGGAAGACTTAGACTCGATATAAGGAAGACATTTTTTGCAATGAAGGTGGTGAAACACTGTCACAGGTTGCCCAGAGAGATGGTAGTTGCCCCATCCCTGGAAATATTCAAGGTCGAGTTGGACGGGTCTCTGAGCAGCCTGACCTAGTTGAAGATGTTTATGTGAACCTTATTGCTCATGTTTGGAGCATATTTGCTTTTTATGGTACCTGCATTTGCAACCATCTTCTCTTATTCTCAGCACGTTATATTTGACACAGGTTACCTAGAGCTATTTCATTTTGTCTCAACTGCCAACCAAGTTATTTTTTGTTCATTTAATCTTCATCAGTGTCTTATTTCAGGATAACCTTTTTGCCTTGGCTGATCTGTGAGATTTCAGTTATTATCTTGCTACCTGTATAAGAGGTGCCTTTACTGACTCAGAATAAGGCATGCTCTTGTGTGATCCCTTTGCCATACTTTTAAAAGTGGAATGGGAGGGCATCAGGAGCTTAGATAGCCTGAGAAGCCACAAAAGCCTCTTCTCATCCATGAGGCAAAAACTGCAAAATGTTAATATTGGCCAAGTTGGAATGCTTGCCACCATCCTTGGCACCAGTCAGGGGGGCTTTTGTCCTGATGCAACTAGAAATGGTTGTTCTAAGACTTGTGCTCAAGGAGACACTTCCCCCTAACTTTTCCATCATGAGAAGATGAAGGCAGGACCCCTTAATCTAAGTGACCAAGGGTTTACTGCCCAGACAAAGTCCCTAAGTCAGCACTGCTGTTCCTTGAAGTATGAGAGCTTTCTCTTGTGGTGGCAGCAGCAAGGCAATTTCCACTGGGGAATGACCCTTACGTTTTCTCCACCTTTCCAAGAAGTAGCATTAGATGTGTTCCCTCTGGGTTTGGCATTCCGGTTGGGCAAGAGGATCAAACAGGGACTGGCCAAAGGACTGGAAGCTTCACATCAGTATCATGGAGTTCCGCTTCATCTGAGCTGCGTGCAAGACTTTCCATCATACCTAAAGGTGTTAAGTGAGGATTTCACCACTCAACTATCCATTTTCAAACTTGTTAACCTGGAGAGAATGTGCACAGGTTTTCTTTCTTTCTTCCAGAATTTGATTAGTCCTTGTCAGAGGGTCACAGAGAACTAGACTCATTTAGTAGTTCACCTACCAGGCCCTCCCCAACTGTCTCAAAACGTCCGTCTGAGCAGGGCGAGAGATGCCCACTGCAGTAGTGGGGCAGAATTTTAATACCAAAGCCTCCTCCCTTTCTCAAAAAGACTTTTGCTGCTACTCCTGTACCTGTTATTGCAGAATGTGGGCTGTTGGGCTCATCTCGGTCTTGAAACGCTTTTCTCCATGTTGCAGATGCAAAAAGGCTTGCTCTTTGAGAGACAGCCTTATAAGTAATGTAAGGGAATTCATGTTATCAATTTGGTTAGGCTTTTGGGTTGACGTGTTTGTTGGTCTTCCTCCCCTGCCCATCAGTTCAAACTGTTCTGACTTACCTGCTCAAACTGAAGTAGTCTGGTCCTTTGTCGTAAGTTCCTTACCTTACTGAAGTCAGTTTAACATCCATCTCAGCCTTAAGCTCTAAGATGATTGAGATGTTTCCCTCCACCAGGCAAGTGAGTTATGGGAATTTGAATTTGGTGTTTCATGTTCTCATGGATTCTCCTTCTCCAAAAAAGGTGGCTTTCTTTGTTGTCATCTTCTCTGTTAGAGAAATTCATACCCCTGTGTTCCTCCTTTGACCTTATACTTCAAAGACAGTCCATAATTTTTGCTGAAGGTGGTGTCTTAACATCACTTCGATTTATGTTTTCCTTCACATTCCTTTATGCTTCTAAGAAACATGCTTTATTTTGCACCTTTAATATCAAAAGAGCTCCCTTTATATTTGTAGTCTGGACTTTCTCTGAACATACAGACCATGTATATCTCTGACAGATCCAGTAGTTATCTAGATGGATGCCTTGTGTTTCAGTATTTGCTATAAAACTTAGGAATTGATACTTCCAACTGAGTATACAGCTTCTGTGAGACTGTTGAGTTACTGAACTGCTATATATCTACCATTCTTTCCCCAGGCACTGTGCCATCTCTGATGAGCTGCCTCAAGAGCTGCCACAGCACTTGGTAGAGTCAATCTAGAAGTGCTGTTTGCATGAGGGACACCAAGAACCTCTGCTAGGTAATTTATGGCAGGTAATTGTATAAAGTTGCACAGTGTGAACAAACATGTGGATATTAATTTAAGAGTGAAAAAAAAGAGAAAGAAAACATCCTGAGCTCTATTAGCAGGGTTTCCTTCAATGTTGTAGTCAGTGTCTCTGTGACCGAGAAAGAATTAAAATGGTTTATGGCATGCTATAGTTTTTTTATGCCATTGTGCCAAAGGTGATGACAACAGTGTGAATACATCCTCCATAGTTACTGCAAAAGGAAAATCTCTGCAGTCTGGAGTGATAAGGTGTAGGTGTATCCTGAGAATAGATTTATTTATAGACCATGCATCCTAAAGAAGACTAATTACTGGTAAGTTATATTTCTTTCTCAAAGATCAATCTCTGTTCCACCTGTGAATTACTATTAAAGGATAATAGGACAGCAGTCTCTATCAACAAAGATGGAATTAAGCTTCTAATGATAAACAGTATTATTGTTGTTTCTTACTGTAAGCAAAGGGCCAAAATAAGATAGTTGCCTCTAGTACAGAGTATGAAGACAACTGGCAACAACAAATATAAAAAACATTTTTATATCATGATTTGATATAGGAGACACTGAGATGTTACACAGTGGTTTTTACAGTGTTTTTCAAGTTGCTCTTCAGAGAGAAAAGGTGTTTTCTAAATCCTTTTTGGCAATGCATTTCAAGATTCCTCCATATTGCTTGTGCCTTTAAAATGACAGCATGGGGTCACGGTAAATGTCATCAATAACTTTCAATGTTCTTTTTCATATGCTAAACTGTAAGTTTGTATGTAGGATAGGTTTGAAAGTGGTATATTTAGATGTCGATGGTGACAAACTGAAGGCTTCAGCCAGTGCTGCAGGCTTTGGTTTCAGTAGAAGTGTCGAGTTCCTTAATATAAATTAGGAAGTCTTCCAGTGTCCATGGGAAGATGTGATCTTAGCGCTACCTCATGGGAATCCCATTTTCCAGATGGCCAGGACTGTTTTTGCTGAAAAAGATGCCAAAGGATCCAGTTTTACTTTGATTCTCCTATTGCCCTTGAAGCGGCCACAGATGCAGCTGAGGATCTAGTCTGTCCCTGAGTCAGCAATGCAGAGGTCATGGATGCCTGAAGAATTTCCTGGTCTGTAGTTTTGCTGAGACTGATCACCCTGTCATCCTCTCTGTAATTTCTGATACCTCTGGAATCTTCATGGATGGCCCAAAGAACCAACAGCCTTCAGAAAGAACAGTCCCAACATCAAACTTTTCCTGGTGCATAAACCCATGCTTAGTGCTCCAGCTTCTCTTCGACTGCTTTCTGCAGCAAGAGCAGAAAACGCCCTCTTTTAGTTCTAGTCCAAGGTCAGCATGTTTCAGTGGAAAGCTTTAAAGCTTTGCAGCCCCATTGAATACTTACTTTAGGGCTTCTGCTACAGGTCAGTTGTACAAGCAAATAAATTATAGGCACAAATGTAGTACAGCTAATTGTACAGCTGACTTTCTCCTTAAAAATGCTGAACCATCACTGCCTGAAGTAGCCAGATGTACCTTATGACTTAGTGCAGTTCCAACAAATGTAATGTCTCTGAAACAGTTATCTATGCTGGACACTACTTGGATTAGACACTTACATACAAGCTATTTATAATACTAATTTTTGGCTTTTTATAACTGTGATTTCAATTTTCTTTCATACATTGCAGATAATTATATTTAATGCTTCTTGGTTTACACTTTTTTTTTTTCACCAGACCTTGTTGTTTCCTATTTTATTCCTCCTTTCTTTCATTGTTAACTTTTTTACACTTGAAAACCATGTCTTAAAAAGCGATGTATTGGGTACATTTCTCGTCAAGGATGCTTCACAGGGTTTTACTTTTAAAAGTAGTTCCTGCCTTCTAAAAAGGAAAATGTTTACTGCAGTGTCTTCTCTTTAAATCATTGAAACAGAATATTAAAAAGAAAATCTTTACCTATATGGAAAAACTACAAGAGCAAGATAGCAATGCTTTCCTTGAGGAGTCAGGAAGGATAAGTATTCACCAGAACAAACGAGGGCATGCCTTCCAGCTGCTCCATTTGTACGGTGATTGGACTTCAGGTAAAATATGGTGTCAGGAAAAAAAAACAACAGTCTTCGCCTTGGAGATGCTTCTGTGGAGATTCCTGCCAGCATGCCCTCCAGGAGGAGAAAGTTGCATCCGATGGAAAGGTTCAAGGACCTCCACCAAAACTCAGAGAATGTCCTGAGGAGCCAAGTGAAGCATCTGCGGAGGTAGCCTGCTCAGCACACATGGCTCTGCTCGTGGCATGAAGGTAAGATTGCAAATCAAATTCCTTTTCACGTTTTATAAAGTCATTTCCAATGCTGCTATTCTTCCCCCTGACTGAGTTTCTCCTGCCAGTCTTACTGATTTTTTAAAAAAAAGAATAGTTTTGAGTGTTTTGTCTCTCCTCTCGTGCTGTATGAAAGACATAAATGAGTAAATTAACTACTGGATGATAAAAAGAAAACTGATTCTACACAAAGGCTTGTTTTGCATGTAAAACCATACATCAGTACAGTCGGTATAGGTTTGAGGGATCCTATAACAATTGTAGTATTATGAGTAAAAATTGTTAAAAGAAACTTAGTTTTGTGTAACTGAGTTACCCACTGACAACTTGTTTAAACAATATTTGAAGATACTGTGGTCTATATTTTTTTTATTGACTACTTTTTTACACTTTATTTTTCCTTCCCTGCTTATTCTGAAATTCAGGACAATTCAGTTTTCTGTGCAAAGCTTGTTGAAAAGGAACTTCATTTAAAATGACATTACTCTTCCTGAACGTCCGTATTTGTACTTGGCAAGTTAAACATAAATATGTTGGGAGTCTTTGTTCTTGCAGAATGATTTGCACATTTGTATCTCTTATGTCCGTAGGACCTTTGGATTGAAAGGGTGCCGCCTTTTCAGTGAGTCTAGTTGTGTGTTCTCAGTGCAGACAGGCAGCATCAAGTCCCATCATAAAAGCACCAAGGTTTTTGATGGTCTTTTTTTGTAGAAGGCTGTTCCAGAATATCGCTGATGTAAGGTTTAGGGACCTGTTTTTAATTTCTAACTAAAGCCTAGGATAAAAAGGCTAGTTCTAGTACTACATTTTTGATTTAAATAGTTCTGTTTGATCACTGGGGCTTGTACATCAAATTCCAGATGAGATCTGCCCCGTCTTTTTATAGTGGTATTATTACTTCTCTGTCTTTGGAAAATTTCTTGTCTGGCACATCACAGAATCCCATTTGCCTTTCATGCGCGAAGCACACTGGTGGCTTGAAGTCATTCTGTGAATTACTAGTACGCACAGGTCTTTCTCAGTCAATTAAAACTGATGAACTCCTAAGTTACGGTGGACCTTTTTTCTGCCCCCGGGGTAGAATTCGTCTTGCTTGACTTTAGTTGTCTAAATGTAGGGTATCAGGTATAAATCACCTAAACACTCTCTACAGTCACTGCAGAAAGAGAGAGAGACATCTCTAGAGGCACATTCAAAGGTGTCTGGGATAAATCACCTCCTGGATATGCTTTTTTCTCTCTTTCTGTTGACAATATAGAGAGCCTAAACAACTAGCTCAGTCTCAGTGATGAACATAAGGAGATTAATATCCCCCACCCTGACCCCCATTTTTCACTGTACTGTTTTGAATTTTAATTCCCATCAATTAGTATTTGTCAAGGACATCTACTCTTCACGTTTGCTGGTGACATCTGATCATCACCGAATTGATGATACCTACCCTCTTTGAGTCAATCAAATGCCTTGAAAGGAAAGAGGCACGTTGTTTCTCCAAAAGAAATTAATTCAAATCAAGTGATGTGTGGCTATTTCCAGTGTCTGTTTGAGGATGTTATTTAGCCAATTAGACCACATATCCCAGCTTTTTAGACTTTTTCTTTGTCTAATTGTTTCCCTTATTCGTACTCACATTTCTAAATATTTTGCTTACAAAGTTTTAATGTGCTGTGAGAATTTATAGGAAAGTTTTGTCAAAGTTCCTGTGACTGGATAAATTTATGTGGTCGTTTTTCAGATTTTTCATGTTGAGTAATTCTGAACTTGGTTTCTTTTGTTTGATCTTTCTGCTGATTTAAGACTGAACAGAATATGAATTCCACCAACGGTGCTTAAGAATGAAGCCACAGCCCAATTTAATGACAAACAGTAAGGGACATTTCCAGAACTCCTATTACTAGGAGGCTAAAGGCTTTGAGTTGACTCGAAGCCTACTAAAGGCTTTGAGTTTCGTAACACGAAACTTACTTTGAGTTGCTAGGGCTGAATATTGCTTGCTTAAATGCATTTGAGGTTCTTGAATCTCATAAATTTCTTTTATTGGATAGTTAGTGAAATATGGATAGTAAACCAGGAAAATTTAGGATCCATTTAAACAACTGCAAATGTTTCTATCAGAGATAAAAATGTGAGCTAGTCATGCTGGGCTCCCTTCAAACTGGAGAGAAGCAGGTGCTGCTAGAGGCTACTCACATCGTGTGAAAGTAAACATCAAAAGCAGGTAAGTGGATTCACATCTTGCAAATGCCCATTTCTCTGCTGAATTATTAAGGGAGCCATGGATAACCATCTCAAATGTTCATGCTTCACTTGTAGATGTTTAAAGTTGTATGTTCTTAATGCCAGCAAATGAAAGAACTCCACTGGAAAATTATAAGGGTATTGAAATTTATTGATTCTACAAAGCTTTCTACATTTTTCTGGTTTTTTTTTTTAACATCTATCATTATTTTCGTGGTGTTGTCCCTTCCTACTTTTATGACACAGTATCCCATTACCCCTTCTGAAAAGCATAATCAAGCCGGTAGAGGACAGCACGTATGAATAACTTTGATAATACTCCACAACTTGGTATTGATTTTATTTTGTCACCGTCATGCCTGTAACTCATTCGAGTTGGGATGTACCAGCCTTCCCAGTCTCTCTGAGTGAGCCCCAGCCCTGTCTGCCAGACCTCCTTGTACAAATGCACCACACTGCCTCCCTAAGCACTGCGTACCATCAGCACTGGAGATAGAGCAATGAGCTTTGGTAGCCTGAAACGGAGTGTTTAGGCTCTGTATAAATCTCACTATTTTGTCTAGCACCAAACTTAAATAGGAGCGATTAACAGCACTTCATAATTGTTCACAGTTTAACAATAGATCTTTCTGAATCCTCATTGGTATTTGTATAGAAATTACATAAATTATATTTTGCAAAACATAGAGTAGGTGGGATTTCTCACTACATCTTTTCCATGTTTCTAAATCCAGGATCAAGTAAACTGCAGATCATTATTAGTAAATAATACCAGTAATAAATGGTAGGAAAAAGGCAGATGGAGAATGCGAAACATTATTTCAGGAATAATGTTGTAGTTTTAAATAAGAAGTTAAAAGACTATTTCCCTTTTCTTAGGCAAATGCCATGCTTTTTCTTAGAACATATGTTGATAATTTGGCAAAGGTTCACAAAACCTTCACGTAGTTCTTACATTCTGATTCAAAGGCTGAGATTTTGTACAAAGGAATCTCACAACCTCAGATGGGCCATTTTATGGGATTGTAACAGCTGTTTGTTTACATTTATTGTTCAGGATGCACATCAATTTCCATGAAACTACTCATGTTGCATACTCACAGCTTTCATTAAATCTCTTTCTCAGTTCAAAATGGCCAAGTATGGTATCTACCTGAAGGTTAAACTTTTTTAAAAGCTGTGAGTTTGTTGACAAAGAGCAAAGTACATTTTGATGGCTTTAAAATATTCTGCCAGCACTTCAGAAAAGAACTACATGAAAAGCAATCCAGACACGTTCACTCTTTGCTTTGAATGTGCATCATCAGTGATGTCAGTGGGACTCTAGTAAAACGGTTGTTAATTAACTTATGTCCCTTCTTTTGGCACTGCAGAATAAAAGCACAAAATGTTGTAGGAGCAACCTGAAGAGCAAACATTAGTTTGTTTGTTTCTTTATTAATAATTTATCTAGAAATGTTGAAGATATTTTAAAGTTATCAAATTCTCCCAACCTGTGGCAACATTTCTAGGACCAGACCCCATCAATCTTGCTCCATCCGGGTCATTATGATACAAGAGTTACTGTAAGGCTTCCTCCTGCAAATGCTTCTTGATATAGTACAAGTTCAGTTTTGGCTGGTGTCTGAGAGTGATGGTGTCCTTTTGAATTATACTTTTGCAAACAGAAAAGACAGAGGCTGCAAACGTAAAATGAAATTAATTTTAATTCTTTAAAGTTATTTTATGAGCTCTCCTGCAAATAAACAATCAGAACCTAATGGTGGTTCTTATATGAAGACTGGAAAGTAAAACAGACCCTAAAAAAACCAAACCTAAACCCCCTTATTATTCTTTTCATATTTAGAAGAAACCTGTATGGAATAAATATTGAAAAATAGATATTGTTTCAATATCCTTAATTTATTAAGGCCAGTTCCTTTGTGTGTGAATAATTGTTCCTTTAATTTAAAACAATGGCCACCACTTACCTGTTTTGATTTCCCCATTTGCTCATTTCACTTAGTGAAAAGTGTTGAAGAGTCAGAACTGAGATTTTCTTTACCTCAGGAAAAAACAGAGGCTTTTTGAACTTCTTGTGTTCTCCGAGGGGAAAACTATAGAGAATGCTGTGAGCCATCCTAGAAACAGCAACATGGCAAATTTCTTTGACAGAGAAAAGAGTAGAATCCCATTCTGTACAGCCATATCTAGTTACTACTTTCTTCGTGTATGTTTTCTTTCTACATGTCCTGCTTCACACACCATCGCGCTGCCTGTGCTTTGAACAAGAGTTCTGCAGAAATCATGCGTGTGGGAAAGGGTAATATAAATTCTGGAGAGGCAGGCAGATTTAATTTTGAAATGTCCTTACTTTTGAGTGCTTGACTTAGGACGTCCCCTGATTTTTTTAATTAATTTTTAAGGCCATTTTCTAGAGTTAAAAACAAAACAAAACAAAACAAACAAATTCCTTTACATGCTGTTTTGATATTCACACAGGTTTTGTACCTGCTCCTCCTGGATAGCCGTTCTCCAACCTCACTGCTCCCATAGCTAGAAACTTCATTTTTATTTCCATGTTAAAATAATACTCATCTTTTTTTGCAGCTGGGGCCTTTTAATCAGTTCTCTTCAACCTCTGATAGCATCTTTCCACTTCACATAGAGTCAGGTTCCCTCTGGTTTTCTTTAGCTAAATGAAACAAGCTCTTTTAACATTTTGATATAGGAGATTCTTCAGAATCTTCTTAATCAGGCCATTGATAGTCATCTCTCTCTACTGACAGTACCTCATATGTGCGTAATATGATCTCATTTACATTTTTCAGTATCAGCATATCAGTAGCTCCTAATTGTTCTGGCATTGATTAGTGCCAGCAGTTAAGATTATTACCATTATCTGTTGAGACTGCACATTTATCCCACTTCTAGTCCCTAAGGACATTTGATTTTTCCAAAATTTTATCCTGATCTTCCTCTGTAAAACAAAAAAACTAACAAAAAAAAAAACAAACCAAAAAAAACAGGAAAAAAAAACCCAACAAAATAACACTGCTATAAAAAGGTTGTGGAATCCATATTAAGGACCTCAGAAGTAAGTTCACTTAGTGTAAAGAATTTAAGAGTGATAATTTCACTAAATTAAGTTTTGAAGAGTTACAATTGACATCCGTGATTCTCAGCATGGCTGAATGAACAATATTGTTTAATTTAGCTGACCAAGATATTTTCACACTTTTCTAAACTTCTTTTGGTAACACTGGAGACTTGCAGTAGAATAGAAGACAGAAAAGACAGGGAAAAGTAACAATCGATATAATTTTCTACTGTGAAAATGGGGCACGGAATTCCCTTGTTTAAAGCAACGCTCATAAAAAGCAATGGATGTCACAGGAGGTTCTTTCCCAGTCACATGAGATTGTCACTCAAAATACGTGTGCTACAGATTGGCAGGTATTATGTCTTCTGAACCCCATGAAGGAGAGAATACAGAAGCTCAGACACAGGGTCTTACTTCTGCAATATCTGAGATGCAGAGTCACAAGTGATGACTCAGAGTTACTCAGGTTGGAAGGTCAAGTTGCTCTGGGACCAGCTGATTTTTTAGTATCTCCAAGGATGAAGATTTCACAGCCTCTCTGGGCAACCTGTTTCAGTGTTGGACCACCCCAAGGTGAAACAGGTTCTCCTACCTCTAGTCAGAATTCCCCGCATCCCAGCTTGTGTCCGTTGCCTCTCATCCTATCATTGTGCACCCTTGGAAAGAGTCTGGCTCCACCATCTCTATAACATCCGAGCAGGTGGTTGGAGAGAGCAGCAATGTCCCTCTGTCTTTTCTTCAGGCTGAACCAGCCCAGTTCTCTCATCCTCTCCCCTTCCATCATGTGTGCTGTCCCTCTAAGCATCCTGGTGGCTCTCTGCTGGGTGCAGTCCAGGCTGTCAGTGTCTTTCTTGTACTGGGGAGTTCAAAGCTGGTCACAGCACCCCAGAAGGGGTCTCATGAGCGCTGAGGGGAGGAGGAGGAAAACATTTGCCTTGGCTTGCTGGCCACACTATTGCTAATGCAGGCCAGGATGCTGTTCACATTCAGCTTGTTGCCTACCAGCACCCCCGTTTCTACAAAGCTGTCCTCCAGCCAGTTGTCCTCTGGCTCGTACTGGTACCTGGGGTTATCCCTCCCCACATACAGGTCTTTGTCTCTGTACTGGATTCAGTACACAGAGAGAGTGAATCTGCTGCTCTTAGCCCAGAGGAGCTAAAGCCTAGCACTTTTACTTATCCTTGTACAGTTCACAGAGTATGTGAGCACTTTTAGTGCTAATATTTGTAGTCGGTTTTCACAGTTATCTTCTTTTTAATGTTTTGTATCATTTCTTCAGTTTTGACTTGGAAGGTTTTACTTGGAAGACTTTATCTTGGATGATTTTATTTAAGATAGGGTCTTAAATTAAGACTGAGGCTGAACTTCCAGAATATCTCATCAGACTGGAGAAAAAAGTCTTATTATAAGGGCATTTGGAGCTGTGTGAAGACAGAGCAGATGTCTTGCAATTATCTTAAATTCAGTGTGCCTTTAACAACAGGTATCCCAAACAACTGTGCTAGGTCAAATGAGAAAGTCACATAACTGTAGACGAAAGTTGTCATGACAGTAATATTGGTAGTATTTTTAAGCTGGGACGTTTCTGTTTCACAAATGGCAAAGAAACAGAACAATGAAACCCATAAACCAAAACCCCATCAGACACACATGAATAGCTTTCAAGCTATTTCAGTGTTCCAAAGGAAAACAAAGGCGCAGAGTTTAGGCAGTTCTCAAAGAATTGGACTTTGCCTGAAATGTGTCAAAGCCCAGTTGAGCAAGCAGAGACAGGGAAGGAACAGTGACATAGATTAGAAGATACCTGAAATCCCAAGGAGAGAGTTCCCAGAGGAAGTCGAAAAAGAAGACTAGCATCGTACTAGAAAAGAAAGCTGTTGTCGCCTTTCATTCTTAAAAATAGCACAGACTAGGAGCCTCAGTGAGCGTGCCAGTCCTGAAGTATTGAATACAAAAATGACTTTTTTTCAAGCAGATGAAACATTGGCAAAGCTCAAAGGTGGGGGAAAGCAGACAGAACTAAAAAGTAGGATGAGAGGCTCAGACTTGAGGATGAGGACTCAGTGCCATTTGAACCTCTTTGCAGCATTGAATTGTGTGACCTGTCCAAGTAGAACGGCCCTTTTTTCCAAGCAGGATGGGAAAGAAAGCGACTAGAAATGATTCCAGTATTACATAAAAGCTCATGCCATTTTTTCATGAAAAGGTGTGAACTAAGGCGAGGGGATGGGTAGAGGCAGGGACAGCCAAGGTGTTCAGATTGAGGGGTTTGGGGAACTTCAAGATCTCTGCTGTATTACAGCAGTGTCACCAGCAAGCATGGGCTGCTGCATGGTGATTCTCAGAAATAAAGTATCTTTGAAGAGAGGCAATAGTTTTTTTATTTTCTTCTCATTAAAAGGTTTCTGATTTCACCAGGAGAAATCAAGTTATTTTACAGCAATACTGAGTCTTTGATTTTCATAGCCAAACTCTTAGTTTTAGTTCCCTTATACATTAAATACCTTACCAAGAGGAACTGGGAAGAGACTGTGTGTGACGATTCTACACAAGAGAAATAAAACTCTTTTACGGTCATGCATTTAAGCAAGGCATGTGTCGAAGCACTAAATGAAAAATTTGTTTTCTTTTTGTCTGCTAGATCAGGTAATATGAACACTAGATAGCTTTTTATTATAGTCAGTCTACTATCTTTAGATTTCAGTTGAATGAAAGATAATACAAAGTATAAAATGATCAACAGAAAAAAAGCAGCAAGGAATAAATTGTCTTTTATCCAATTTGAAATATTCTATACTCTTTACTGTAAAAATGCATAGGTATTTGCATGGATTTCCAAAGTGCTTGTGTGTGTATATAGTTGCAAATAAGTTTTTCCAAGACTGTGATTTCAAAAGTGTGCTATTCTCCAGTTTCAGTAATTGTGTAGGTCCACTGGGACCATTGGACTCAAGAAGGGAGGGAGAAAGAGAAGGAAAAAACACTTCAATATGAAGCAAAAAGAAAAGTTGATTCTTTGCTTAAATATTTGTTTCACTGCTTCCATGCTAGGTTAGACCTACCCGGTTCACAGCAAGGGAAACCATTTAAGCTCTATTGTTATTATTTTCTCTGTGTGCAGCTCACCCTCATGGATTGCTGCAATATCACTCTCTGACCTCGAAAGACAGACCTCAAAAGATAAAACTCCGTCAGGTCAGTAGAAGGATTTTTTAAGTCACAGTACATGTCAAAGAAATAGTCATAGATGAAAAATTTGCAAATTTAGTTTTGTGAAGACTTTTTATTATAGAAAGAAAATTCACTCAAACTGGAAAATACATTTTATCTCTGTTATTTTCAGGCTTGATACTTAAATCATGACATGACTTTTAACAAAAAGCACACAGAACTTAAGAAAAGTAATGTTTTTAAATTACATTGGTTTTAGTTAAATAAAAAAAAATAAATCTCTGATGATAGAAGATTAGAAGATAGCAGTTATGTTCTTAAAAGACTCAAAAATCTAGTTAAATTGTGGTGCCGCTTTCCATTGTCTTTTCTCATTCCATATTGTCTAAAGCTACCCAGGACAAGTAGATGCTGCCCCAGTTTGAACAGGTTATCATGTAAGCAGCAGCATCTGCACTTGTTAGGTGTATTTTGTGGCTTTATTGAGATCTCTTGAGTATGTACAAAGTGTGAAAGAGAGCAACCGATCATTCTGGAATATATCCTAAATAATTTTGAAACAAATATTCACTTCTGTTTCTTCTGTGCAAACGCTCCATCAATATATGATAGCTGTATTGGCAGCTTGGTATTTTTAGTGGCTTGGTTACATGGGAGTAGTCTTGTCTCAGTCTGTCACCTTAAGCTTTTCAATTATTTTCAGAGTCTCAGATAAGCTTGACTGAAAGACTTAATCTTTTTGTTCATGTGTTCATTAAAGATGGCATCAAAATCAATCCTTCATTAAGATCTGTTGAACAAGGCCAATGCTACTAGAGAACTGTAACGCTACATCTCTATCCGGAGTGAATGAAATGCTTAATGGGACTATCTTCTGATTGCTAATGTCTCCTTATTACAAATGTATGAAAGGAAAATTAAACTCAGTGGACCCTTATCAGGTTAAACAAGCAAATCAGAAGGGGCATATTTATCTTTCTTACAAGAGCTAGAACAATCAAGAGAAAAAGCACAGAAATCACTTAAGGAAAATCCTAGAAATAATATTGTGCATGCAAATTATGTAATGGGCAGATCTGAACTTCCTCAAAGCTCATAGCTGTTCAGAAACAGATTTTAGCATCTGTTTCATAGTAGCCTAAATGGAGACAAAGTGGAAAACAAATATTTAGTATGAGTCTCTGAATATCACCATAAAATAAAGAAGTTTGGTACAGATTATTTTAACTGAATTTACCTTTGAAAATGTGGGATGAACTGACTCTGCTGCTTATTCATTTTGTTACTTATTCTGCTGCTGCTTTTGGACCAAAAAAGCTTCATTCTAAATTCATGGATGCATCTTTTGTCCCAGTGAAAGTCAAGGAAAGTTGGTTGTTGGATCTGTTTATTAATAATCAGACAGAACTCCAACTACAATGTTTTTGTATTAACACTCAGGGTGGCATTTATCAGACAAATACTAATCATTCCACATTTGCTTCATAGGCAACAGAAAAACAAGGGGCAATTCTGCAACAGTATTCCTTTCATCCTAATGAAGTTATCTAAAAGAAGCCAGTTTATTTGTCCCCAAGAAATGCTGGGCTTTTTCTCCACTGACTCTAAATGGGAGCTGTGTAGGGAGTCAGGGAGGCTAGTGCAGTTTTAGAAGTCTAGTTTGTAAATGTGTAAATGTTGATGAGATGCGTCCTACCACTAATGGCAGCTTGCTTCTCATTTGCAGGAATTTCTTTGCTTTATAGCCCAGCTTTATTTGAATGGGCACATTCTTGAAATATTTGGCTGCATCCCCGATTTTGGAGAATTTTCAGATCTAGGAAGACAGGGAAAAATCTTATATTACATTTAAGAGGAGAAATTTTACTGGATGACTTTAAAAGGAGAGAAAGCATGAAAATCAAGCAAAAATAAACAAGAAAGCAGGATTCATGAGTAAAGTTTTCTGTGTTGTTACAGGCCATTATACAAGTGCTATTTCCTGTGTTCAGCTTATGTTACATATTTGAGGTTAAGTCCTGAAGTTACGCAGACTTAAGCATAGTTAGATACAACCCTTGAATACTTCTACTGACTTCAAGTACTCAATGTGATCCTCTGATTTCAGTGCCCCACCTCTTTCAGTTCTCATTTTTCTAGCAGCATTTCAGCTCCTATTTTTAAGTGCCCTGGCGTCAGTTCATGAGGCTCGTTTCAGCAGAAAAGAACTTTCCAGCCCATTCTCTAATATTTTAGTCAGAAGTGGCATCCATCATTAGCTGTGCTAAACACCTCATCACAGGTCTTTATTAGTGAAAGTTGTGACAGAAAAAAAAAGCACTCTTGGCTTTCCAGCCATTACCTACCAATAGTTTTCCCTCTCTGTGAGACACATTCCAGTATTGTCCTGCCCCACTTACTGCCAACGTGCTCATGGAAATATCAGCCATGGTAATATTTATGGAAATCAGCCTTGGTAATATCTTGCTCACTGAACCTCATTTAGCATGAACATCAGCAGCTTTGTTAACACAACTGATTGCCTCCATCAAGCCCAGCTCTATCACACTTTCTTTCCCTGAATGTTCCTCTTCAGTGGGATTGTCTCAGTTAGGTGGAGGGCATTTGTGTAAGCCCAGACTTTTTAGGTGGAGGGGCCTTGCTGCTGTGGTAGTTTGCTTCTTTAGATGTATCTAGCAATGGAAAAATATTTCTGTCCACTCCGTCCTGGGGGCTGGTAATCAGAGCACTATTCTTTGTGTGGCCTGCCCCAATCTGTGCTCTTTGACAGGTGTGAAAATTTGGAACCCAACTGAGAACAAAAGTGGTGGTATGTTCTCATCCCCAAGGAAAGAAAAAAGAACCAAACCACCAAAGGACTTAATTAACTCCTACTTAAACACCTACTCTGCCCTTAATTGAAAGCACAGAGAAACATCATCTTCATGGTATGCCCTAAAAGTTCAAAATAATAGGAGTATCCATTTTAAAAATGGCATTTGAGAGTGAATTTCAGAGAGAGAGAGAAAAAAAATCTCCTTTTTTAACACGTAGAAGCTGGATACCTTTGCTAATATTGACTGATATTGTGAAAGGAGAGACATGGATAGTCAAATAACTAGGTCTAAATGCATTTCTAGGTCAAGAGCAACATCCTAAATTCTATTTGCAAAGTCCCAGGTAGCCAAGGAAAACTGTGAAGCTCCAGTGTCACCAAGACAGTCACCTAATGCCCTTTAATTAGGAGGATGCCACAGTTTGCATCAGCTGCCTTGACCCATGATTTTGAGGGACACGCTGAATGAGAACCACCTAGAGACTGTATAAAAAAGTGTTGAAACCATGTGTCTAGAAAAGGCAATTGTCCTGGTTACTATTGCTACCATCTGTATTTCGTAACAGCTGAAGGTCACCAACTGGGAACTGAATTAACAAAAAAAAACCTCAAACAAATAACCCTGGAAAAAGGAAGATCTTACTCTATCCGCTGGTTGCTAACTTGATGAGGCAGGACAGGCCTATTTCAGAAAATTTGTTCATATTCTAATATAAGAGAATGTGTAATGGAAGTCATTGTAAGAAGCAAGAGATTTAGGGGAGGGATCATTAGCACCAGGCCCCAGGTTTCTCATGACTCTCATCAGGTCTTTCTGGTGGGTGATCTGGGAGTAAGAAATGGCTGTCTTTTGGAAACACTCAAGAAGAAAAATGTGGACCCCAGTGTATCCCCCTGCTGCAGCCGCAGGCAAGATACTGCCATCTCACCACTGTTACTGGAAACAGGGCATGCATTTTACAACATCAACAGCAGCAGAAAGCACAGAGCCCAGGCCACTTGGAAAGTCTGCTATTGATTAGAGAAGTGCAGGACTTCACCTTTAATCTCTATCTGCTTTTAAACATGTCTCCGGCAATGAATGTAGTATGTCATATCTGAAATTTGAAAAGCTGTTGAGAATTCTGGTATGTGTTTTTCATAAACTCATTTGAAATTCAAATTTCAACTGAATAACTGGTTTAGAAAAAAATGTATTATTCTACAGCGCATCGTGTGGCAATAATTATGTGACAAATTTCAAGTTACAAAGTGTAAACATTTTTGCTTGAGACCTGGGAGGAAGTGCTCATATTTTGTAACAGTGAAAGTGTTTCTTTTACCACTGTCTGACTTGGAAGCAGTTAATGGAACTTGTTCAAAATATTCTGGGTAAAAATTGGATCTGAGCAGACACCAAACTCTGAAAGTGCAGAGATAGTCTTGAAACAGATTCTTTCACAACTTGCCCTCCAGCTTTCTCCAACCAGGTCAAATCTTAATTATTTTAAAGCTGCGCTGTGGCACACAAGGGCACAGAGTGAGTGTGTGCACAGGGCAGGAGCTTGTTATCTGAGATACTAGGATAGGAAGCCAAATCCAAATACTATTGGGGTCCGTTCCTGATTTTGCGAATGACTGGTTGTATGATCTTTAATAATTCATGTAATCATAACAAATTAGAAAGTTTTTAAGGATTTAAGGGTTTTAAGGATTGATAAGTAAAGGCTTTTAATAATCCTTTGAAGGAAATTTTCAGTCAGTGCATACACATCCAAATTGAAGTCTCACCAAGGATCTGACAATGCCATAGGAGATGCATGTGAAGGAAGGCAATGCTAAATAAATAGTTCTGACACCAATCCACATTCAGTTATGCTGGATTATTTCCTCATTCCAGAAAGCCAACCTTTTATTACAAAAGTACAACACAAAAATGATGTCATTTTATTTCCTGAAAATTCCCTTCAAATTCCAAGAAAGAAAAACTATTTGTGTAGTGAAAATGGATGTGGGAAAAATACTTTATTCTGGAGAGCCAATTTAAGCAAAGCGAAAGAAAAAGGGAAGAATGATTTTCTTCTAGTTGCATTTAGTTTCCCACAGAATACTTTGTAGACAAATGATGGGGGCCATAACCTTAATTGTTCAAAACTCTTAAGCAAATTAATCTGTGAATTTATTTAGAAGTACATCATGTTCTCTCTTACAGTACTGGGCTTTGAAAGTTCACAATAGGTTTCACATGAGAAGCATGAGACTGATGCTGGCAGTCAGTTTATTTGCTTAAGTTGGGACAGGAGCAAGAAGAGAAACACTGCAAATGTTTACCCTGCATAAAATAATTTAATCACATCCATTAAGTCTGTGAGACTGGATAAATCACAGAAGCCTGTAGCGCTTGTGAATTGCTAGTTATTCTCTGCAGAATAATGGGAAAACATTAATGACTAACATTTTATTAATGCTGTTAATTTAATAATTTTTAAAAAATTAAAGGTCAATAGGAATTACTGCCTGTAACACCTAGAGGGAAATTAGATTTAAAATGTTTTGTGTGATTCATGTTTTTTTCATTAAAGTTCTCCATCTACAGTAAAATCTGTACAGGTATAAAAGCTGTGGGTGATCATTTAATACATCAGCAGAGCATCTCAGATAGGAATTTATACAGTAAAACCATTTTAGCATGCCTTCCCTGAGAGATTCCATTGCTCTCTGAGCCTGGGAAGCGCAGACAGTTCAGTAGGTGGCCCCACGCCTGGCCAAGAAAGCAGCTTTACGGGCAAATCCCTGTCCTCCACTACTTCGTGTTTTAGAACTGTCAGTTCCGTTATGCTGAATTTTTCTGCTGTTAAAATGTCACTCTTAAAAATACTATTTTATGAAAATCATTTAATTCTGACCTTTGAAAGGTCCTCTCCCTCCTGAGATTCTGGGGCTTTTTGTTGTTTCCTTTGGTGTAACTATGACCAGAATTACATTTAAAAAAACCCACAAACCCAAAACCAAAAAAAACAAGGCAAAACACAGAAAGAACAAGACAGACAACATCTTTCCCCCCACACATACCTTTTTCCTTGGAGGGATAGAATGAATCAGAAGAGGTGATACAGTTCTTTTTTGGAGACGGGAGGGTGTGAAGGTTTGTTTTCTGATTTTGAAATTCAAAGAAGTGTACATGTTTTCTTTGCTCTAACGGTAAAAACAAGCAGAGGCATGCATCAGGATGTGTAAGACTCAGTATTTGTAAGAAGTAGTAAATTCATTGCCTGCACCGTCTTAAAGCAATTTGTGAATAAGGGTCACATTCTCTAAATAATTATGTGAAGAAAAGTGTTCAAGTTTAGAAACTCCAAGCACCATTGACTGGGAAGAAAGCAGACTTGTCTTTATATTTTGTCATCCAGTGGTCAGAGCCATCATGAGATGAAATTGAGGTTCATGGTTTCTTGTGGTTTTGGTGATTTTGAACCCGTTTTGGGTATCACCACAATATGCATCCCACCATTGCCCCCTGTGACAGGAGTTTTATTTTACACTGCAGGCTTGAATAGGAATCCCTAGCATAGTGAATGGGACATTACATCAGCTCCATCCATACGTAATAACTTCATTTACAAGATGAATTTGTTCTGTTTGCATGTGATTTCCCTCCCTCGAGTCCCATAGGATATGTCCCTTGGACAAAATACCCTAAATGAATAGCATTCTGGAATACTGTGTTCTCTCAATTTATCAACGTTCATAAAGCTGCTTGGATCATCTAAAAACATTTTGGGTATAGATAAGGGCATCTGTGAGGGCTTTAGAAGCAATATTACAGAGTTGGAAAGAACCCAATTTAGTTTTCAGGGCTTAGTTGCAATTTGTTGGATCTAAAATGCAATTTGTTGGATCTGAAATTAATAAATATGAGGAAACTTGTGAGAGAATCAAGCTAGACTTCTATCAGCATGTTGATACCTCCAAGAAGAGATCTGGGTTCCACAGAGAAGCAGTGAGCATTCTGCATTTGTGTCTCAGTGAGTCCATTTAAAAAATCATGGGTTATAGGTAAAATTTGTGCCCCTTTTTTCTGCTTATCTTGCAATTTGAGCCACAAAGTAGCTAATTTTTAACTTGCTGCAATAAATAAGCTTGCTGACTAATTTTGCTTTTAACGATCCCTTTAGGCTCTCAAAAACAGACATTTGACCTGCTGAATCTCTGTGACTAGAGAAGGTAAACAATACAGGCAAGTTTAAAGGGCTTAGTCGTGTAGGGCTTTCTGCTGTATTGTGATCCAAGCAAGCGGTCTGCAAGTCATTGTTGAGAATTAGAGATAATCTTTTTTTCTTGAAACCTACAAATGGAGTTTTCAGCCAAGTTTCTCTTTCCATTTTGGTTCCCTTTTTCTTTTCATGTATTTTAAGACAGTCTCTTTTCCTTTCATTTTTTTTTTCATTCCTTCCTCAGTCGCTGCACTGTGTTTCATGGATAACAGAATTACTTTAATGTTACTCTTCTTTCGTTAAACATGTTGTGAACTGAGTACTACTTGAATCTGAAATGACCTTTCAGGAATAACAAGCCAGTAGGTTTGAAATGGGCTTAAAAGGATCCTCCTGGATATGATCAGAGTTTTATCATCTGAATCCTAAATACTGCTTCATTTATGGTATCACAAGCTACAGTACCAGTGTCATCAGAGAATGACAATGAGGTAAAAAGTAATTGGGCCATTCTAATCTGACTGCGGTATGATTACATACATAAAAACAAAATGTAAATATTTGCATTAAACAAATAAGTAGGTAAGACAATACAGTGCCGAAACTGCCTTTGGAAAAACACTGAAGGACTTTTCCGTGTTCCCAACAAACTAAATTAAGATACTCCCAGCAATAAAATTGGATTGACATTTTTATATCTTAATCTGACACTAATTCCAGGTGCAGGCCTTAGGCCTGCCTGTAAAATAATAGAAAGCAATAAAATTTTTTTCCTATGTATTCCAGATGATTTTGAAGGCTTTGTGAATGTTCATTTTAATAATACGAGAATGTTTTTGCAAAGGGTAAAAATAGAAATAAAAGTTGCATTCCCTTCTTGGTAGGCCCCTTGCCACATCTCACAGTTCATGCTTAGCCCCTGTATCCTTCATCTTTATAGAGGTGGGACAAGTGCAACATCTCTATATAGTCTTTGTCCAGTGCCCTTTTGCTGAGCTGTGTGGTGACTGGAGGTGGAGCAAACAGGTTGTGTAGGAGAAGGGATGCATCACCATCCCCTGCTTTTAAGGATATCGGGGAAAATAAAGTAATATTTTTTGGAGCCACAGCTCTTCTTCAGCACCCTAAGGATTATTCTGTTTTTCAAGAAAAAAAAAAAAACAAAACCAAACAACAAAACTTGAAGGAAAAGCAAGCAGATTTATAAAGCTACGTGGTGGCGGTGATCTTCCACCAATTCCTCCTGTAGAAAGGCAAGGCACATACTGGCCTCAGCTAAAACACTGAAAGAACACAGGCATGTTTCCTTCTCATAAGAACATAGAGCACTCCCCCTAATGAGATAATTGTTCTGTCCATGTCCATTTGTGGAACTGTTGCATTTGATTTTCTTTCTAGAGGGAGGGGTGATTTAAAGAGTTTAGCTAGAGCACATAACCTTTTGCATGAAATTCCAGAGTTACTCCGGAAGAAAATAATGAAATCCAAGTCCAGGTACCTGTGTACTATTCTATCTGTGTATTATTCTGTGTATTATGGATCTAAAAAGTTTGACCATGAAACTACATGATTTGAAATTTTTATTTTTGTAGCGGAATGCGGCCCAGCTAGTATGGTTTTATAATTTAATGGCTTCCTACTGAAATGAAAGGGACTAAGACATCAATTAACAGATAATGTCCATAATGTACAACTTCTTTACTATAAATAAGGGGGGGGAAGTAGCCTTGTCCCATAGACCTTGCAGTCAAGGATTTAACTCTGAAACTGTGAAAAAATGGAAATATTACTGAAATATTACATCATGTTCCAATTTGTTTATTTAATGAAAAAAGACTGCATGTTTCCTTGCTTCTCTGTCTCTCTTCAGCAGTGCTATTGAAATGGAATATGCATGCAGCTGTGATCAGAACCAGATTAGAATATACAGCCTTACACTGAAGAAAACAATGTATAGTTTATTTTTGTTCTGATCATTAAAAACAGGACAAAGAATGACAAATTGAAACTAGTTTTTGGAATTGTGTAAGACCTGATAGCAGGAAGTGAAATTTTGTTGTACCCAAGCAATTACACTCAGGTCTAGAGAAAAGAAAATCAGTCCTTTTGTCTGTAGGCTTACTGTAGATTTTCAGCACTGGGTGAAATTCAGAATTTTTATACCTACAGAAAACAGACCACCCTTAGCAGCAAGTTTGGTTTGCCTTAATGGCCTTTGGTTTGCTGGACAAAAGTGTCTGATTTTTTTTTTATACTGGACAAGCGTGTAGGGAACAAACAAATATTAAGAGTTCTCCCCCAGTCCTCAGTGTCATCGTTGGAGTACTGTAGTTTAGTATGGTGCTCATTAGAGGTGCTTATTATTAATAATTCTGAAGCACCTGTCACTGACAAAGCACTTACGTGTGGAACATTAATTCTATAACTAGAAAATCTAAATTAATAGACCAATTCTAAGCACAGAGACCCTTCCATGCTGCACAGGTGATTGGAACTGTTGGGAATAGGTAAAAGATTCCTAATGAAGTGTAAAAAGTGGGAAAAAGGTTTCCCGCTTAAGCACAGAGACTTCTCTAGATGCTTTTAGAACAAGAATCATTTCAAGTGGTGACAATGAAGATCTCTAATTTTCAGGCTGCTGGAAAAGGTGATTTTGCCTCTCGTGCATGTTAGGCTT
This sequence comes from Larus michahellis, assembly GCF_964199755.1. Classification (NCBI taxonomy): domain Eukaryota; kingdom Metazoa; phylum Chordata; class Aves; order Charadriiformes; family Laridae; genus Larus; species Larus michahellis. Next base: position 141,061,503 of record NC_133896.1, on the reverse strand, counting down.
GTCATGGCTTCACTTTGGTTGCCATTATGTTTTGACAGGTAGGGAGGAGTCAGGACACAGGCATGCCAAGGTTTTACTGCCTTGAAGGAATATTTTTATGTTATGATTTGATGTGAAATCCACTTAGAATTTGGAATGGTTTCTAGCACAGGCAGGTTAATAGTTATCAAAGGAAACAGTTTCTGAGAAAGGAAAGGGATGCTTCCTCTCAGGTATCCATCAGATCCATCTCTTGATTGCCTTCAAAAACAGTCTGCACTTTTTCATAATCATATGTTTTAAGAGAACTTTGGGGGTTGTCTAGTCCAGTCTCCTTTTCAAAGTAGATCAAATTAGGTTGAGTTGCTCAGGTCAGGGTCTTGTTGAGTTTTGAGTCTCTCCAAGGATGAAGATTTCACAGCCTCTCTGGGCAACCTGTTTCAGTGTTGGACCACCCCAAGGTGAAACAGGTTCTCCTACCTCTAGTCAGAATTCCCCACATCCCAGCTTGTATCCGTTGCCTCTCATCCTATCATTGTGCACCCTTGGAAAGAGTCTGGCTCCACCATCTCTATAACATCCGAGCAGGTGGTTGGAGAGAGCAGCAATATCCCTCTGTCTTTTCTTCAGGCTGAACCAGCCCAGTTCTCTCATCCTCTCCCCTTCCATCATGTGTGCTGTCCCTCTAAGCATCCTGGTGGCTCTCTGCTGGGTGCAGTCCAGGCTGTCAGTGTCTTTCTTGTACTGGGGAGTTCAAAGCTGGTCACAGCACCCCAGAAGGGGTCTCATGAGCGCTGAGGGGAGGAGGAGGAAAACATTTGCCTTGGCTTGCTGGCCACATTCTTGCTAATGTAGCCCAGGATGCCACTGGCTGCATTCCTGGCTTATATGCGTTCCAGGTGCGTTCCTGGCTTATATTCAACTTGTTGTCCACCAGGAACACCAGGTCCTATTCTGCAAAGCTGCATTGTATCTGGTCAGCCCCCAGCATGTACTGGTGCCTGGGCTTATTGCTCTCCATGTGCCAGCCATTTGCCTTTGTTGAGGTTCATGAGGTTCCTGGTAGCCCATTTCTACAGCCTGCTGAGGTTCCTTAGGATAACAGGCCTGCCCTCCAGTGTATCAACCATTCTTCCCAATTTGCTATTGTTCGTGAACATCCTGAGTGTGCACTTCTGTCCTATTTTTCAGGTTATTAATAAAGAAATTAAACAGTATTAGCCCTAGCATTGATCCCTCAGGCATGCAGCAGGTAGCGAGCTGCCAGTTCAACTTTGTACAGTTGACCACAACCCTCTGAGCCTGATGAGCAAGCCAATATTCCACCCACCTTATCATCAATCTTAGTAGTACACATCTCACTATTTTGGCTATAAGGATGACTGTGTCAAAAGCATTTTACTTTCTAGGAATGTTTACATTTGACTATTTGAATTTTCTGTTCTACCTCTCAGCTGTCTTCTCTGTTCTTTCTGTGTAGAGCAATCCCTTTTAACCACTGAAAATGAACTGTCTATCAGAGTCCTGGCAGTAAACATAAATACCTAATTTTGCCCTTTGTTTCCTTGAGAGTCAGTGGATATAGGCACTTTCAGATATAAATCAGTTTGTCAAAATCAGAATTAACTCCAAGAGAGTTTTCCTTTCCTGGTATGCAAATGGAGCTTGTATTTTGGTTTTCTTTTTTTTTTTTTTTCCCCTTGCAATGTCACTTAACCCTTTCTGATTTTATCCCTGTGTGTTAATCCTTTATATTGATTCCTTCATACTTATGGAGGGATGTCTTTGTGCCTTGTGTGATTTCTCTTTAATTCTCATGTTGTTGAAAAACTCTTGGTAAAGCCACAGTGATTTCTTATCTTTGCTTTCTCTCTTGCATCAGACAGGTTTGCTGTTCCCCATTTATAGACCTTTTCAGTTACTGCTATCTTTCTGGCAGTCTTCTGGCATTTAAATTAAGTTTCCAGAAGACTCCATCTCCAGATCCTTGAGTGTGTTACAGTTTGGTTTATTTTTCTTCTAATCCTTTGACTCCTTCCTCTCCTTACATTAATAAACTCTTTTCATTCACTTTCACCAAGCTTGCTTCCCACCTTTGTGTTTTCAGACATCTTCTGGTGAAAATCAGATTGAAAATAGTCACTTCACTGGTGGCCGTCCTGTTTGCTTGGTTGGGGGTGGGAGGGTTGGAGGGGGACAAGGCAGGGGAGAAATCATTGCCATAACTTCCTGGAATAACTGTGGCTATGCTAGGAGATTTCAGCATGGCTGAGAGTACTGCTGACCTTTAGAGCATAATCCTTTATGCTAACAAACTGTTAAACTGTGCCCTGGTGTGATCTTGGCCCTTCCAGATAGTGCTTGCCCCAAATACTTCTTGGATCATCATTCTGGGGGTCATTACCAGTAGGTGGTTTGCATGCAGACACAGATTTGGAGGCTAAAAGATTTTACTTAATCACACGCTACTTTGTCTTGGTGCAAAGGAAAATTCTTGAATGTGTTTCATTCACTGGCATATAAGATTGCTGTATCCTGTACATTTGCTTTTTCAATAGATTTGAAGACTCCATGAAGCATTAGAAGTCTTTTGTAGGCTTCTGATGACAGTTTGAAAAATCCCTCTTCCTCCTGATTTTTTCAGATTTTCATGGTTAAAAAAACATCTCATTTCTTTTTGAGCTTTGCAGACAGTATATACATTCTTGACATGAACCTTAACAGTATTTCCACTGTCTTGCATTTTTTCTCCTTAGTCAACAGAGCACATCTGTTTACCTGTGCCAGTCAAAAGGACCTTTTAACCTTACAGCCCTGACTTCTGCCTTTAACTCTTCCTAGTGGTAATGGATGGCCATGATTTGACCAGGCTTATTGAAGTTTATTTCTTCCTACCCATAGCTAAGAAGCCTTAGTTAACCAATGATCAAAACAGGTTCCAAGACACAACGCTGGAAGTAACGTAAGATCTTCTGATGATTATAATATTGATATCTCAAAGGGGGACTGAGAGTTCACAACACCTCAGAGCTTAGTTGAATAGCACTTGATTAATGGTTAATAGTTTAAGTATTTGAAATTATGCATTCTGTGCAGCTTTAAATATAGATCTTGCTGACTTTTCACTGGGAAAAGAATTTATTGAAAATAGTACTTTTAAATGTTGCAGTGGTAAAGCTGTGAACAGAGTTCTACAGAGAGACATACTAGGTTAAACAGATGCAATTAAACTTTATCACCAATTAAAGATCTTCAAACTTTGGCACAGAAGGATTTTATAGCACTGTACTGAGTATGGGTCTTATTCCTCCACAGAGCGAGTCAGATCAAGAGCTGGCTCACAGTTTCTTTCACAGCAAGTAGGTGAAAGGCAGTTTTGAGAGAGCTGGCAGAAAGGGTTTGGAGCGCTAAAAGGAAGCATATGGGCAAGGCTGGCAAATGTCAGTGATGTTCTGGAGTCTGGGAAAGCTGGTCAGACCATGGGATTTAGGAAGTTTTGAGGTGTTAATGTGTTGGGGATGGACAGAGGAGAAGATTTAGGTGAAGATAAGTGGATGTCAGAATGTTGTAGAGAATTCAGAAGGCCTGTGAAGAAGCATGGGGAGGAATACGTCTCTCTTTCCCCCACCCTGTTTTCAGCTGTTCCCTCGCTCTGGTGACCCCTTCCTTTTTTCTCAGTACCCTGGTATTCACCAGTACCGCCAGAACAGCAGGGACAAGCTGGAGGTGAGGATTCAGGCTATATATGCTGCTGTAACAGCTGTCTGTACTATTCAATTGCACATTTTAAGCAGCAAATGTACTTTTTGCTTTTCTAACAAAGCTAAATGTTATGTCGTTGACGCTAGATTGCCAAGGCTACTGATACAGAGTATTTGCTCATGGAAATAATTTAACTTCACCTTTCCTGATACAGAATATTTGCTTGTGGCAACAATTTAACTTCACCTTTCATAAGGAGAGAGGAACCTTGCCCCTTTGTTAGCACTGGAGCATCCACTGGCAAAAGCTGTGCTGTGATTGTGTCCATGGGTATAATGATAGAATTTATGGAGATCTGCGGACTTTCCAACATAGCTACTCAAGAGAAATATAGGAACAAGATAGATAAAGGGGCAGAACATGGATATTTTACTCTTTTACTTCTTGAAGAACCCAGAAGATCTCTGTTTCTCTGAATTTCGTATTGGCGAGAAATGGCTTGAGATTTATCATTCATTTCTTTTTAACCGCATATGTACCTTATTTTCCTTTTCCTTGGAGAGATGGCTCCATAAAGATGAGCAGGAAACAGAATCACAGAATGATAGGGGTTGGAAGGGACATCTGGAGATCATCTAGTCCTACCCCCTGGACAAAGCAGGTTCACCTAGAGCAGAAACATGAAACAAGCTTATAGACTTTCAGGGGGAAAAATTAAAAGATTTGAAGACTCTTAAAAGATTCAAAGATTTTAAAGAAGATTTGAAAAGATGGTGTCCTGTTTTGATATTAATAATACATGAACCCTGGAGAATGATTTGATGAGAATAGACCTTAAACAGAAGGCAATAAGTATATACTCACACATGCACAGCTTTAACCTTCATCCAAATCATAAAGTTCCTCAACTGATGCATATTATGTATTTTATTTATGAGTAATTTTATTCATTGATATGCTTCACAGAATATTAGAGCAGAGCTTCATGAGTAGTTTGAAGTTAGAATACAAAACAAGATCAGAAAGCAAACTCATGTAGTAGTTTTAGGATCTGCTATTATTACACCATTATGCTGAAACAAAACTACTGAGAAATTTAAAATATTTTAAAATAATTTCAGAAATATGCACCAACATGTTGTACTACTTCAATATTTATTCCTCTCTGCTTAGCCCCATAGAAGAAGTGAACATTAACGTGTGGCTGGTTGGAAGCAGGTTTGTATACATACACTCTTTTTTTTACCATTTATGCAAGACCTCATTGATGTAGACGTGCTTTTTGGACCTGTATGACCAATGCTTTCAGCTTTTGAAAAGTCAGATTTACATATATAAACTTGAAAGTTTCTAGCTCCTTCTAATCTTGTGGAAAAACTTCAGAGTGTGATGCAACAGTACTCAGTTGTACAATTGCCAAGCTGTGTGGGAAAAGCTGCTGTATTTTTAAGTCTGTTTTAATAATTTCTTTTTGATCATGTATTAATTTTTTTTTAACCAAACCGCATCCCATAACAATTGTGATATCACATGCAACACTTAAGTAGGTCTACTTTAAAATAGAGGTGTTTTCAATGTATATTTCACCCTTACGAGTCAATGACCCTTTCACTGAGGAGGTTAGTGGTCCAACTGGCAGTCTCAGCCAGTGGCTGTTCCTACTTTACAAAACTTGGGAATGCAAGCACCAGAGCAGTCAGTATTGATCTGTCACTCTCCTTCCTTCCACTCCATGGTAAGTCTGCACCTGATCATGTGGGATGAAAGAATTTATTTCTAATGAGAACGAAGCTAATAAACACAAGCCACTGTAATTTCTCCCTGGAGTGAGAATGAAATAAAACCCAATGTGTCCAACCCTGAACATAACTAATGAAGCTATCATTGAAATGATAGACTGGAATAATCAAAAAGAACCAAATATTAGTGGTGTAGCTTTCATTTGGTTAGATTTATATATGAAGACAGGCAACATGAAGAAACATTTTGAAGGTGGAGTCATTTATGGTGGATTAGGGGTAGAGTCTTGTTGTGTTTCATGTAATTTTTATTTCTCCGTACTTGTTAAGCCAGCGTTAGTGAAACTTGATTTGCATGCCTGTCTTTATCTAGTGAAGAAAATATTCTCACGTCAGTTTTGAATAAAACACACACCTTTTACAGCTGTCTAAAATAATAACACTGCGGCAAAGTTGATTCCATGTTCTTCAGAATATTTATGGAAAAAATATTCTTTCACTCTTTGCTGAATCTCTAGTTAGAATTTCAATAATAAATCTAATACTTATCAATTGGAAAGAATACAAGGGTAGGTAAAAAGTATTTTCTGTTGGATTTGGAGGTTTTTTCCCCCAAATATTGCAAAAAAGGTTTAAAGAAGCTGCCATGGAGACCCTTTTGAATATCAAAGACAATCACTTAATTTGGATTTGATGTATCTCTATCATTTTTGTTTGTGAGTATAGCAAAGTTGTAGGGATAATTAAAATATTTCATTTTTTGAAAAAAAATATTTTTCTCATTTTTATTTCTGCTCTACTTTGTTAATCTTTTTATATTTTTGTCTGGTGTTATATGAAGATTCTATGCCCATTTCTTAAATAACTAGCAGCATTTATAGCAATTATACTGTGGGAACAGGAAGGGGAAAGGAAGCTTTGACTCAGTAATAGGTGGGCTCTTTTTCAGTCTTGGTTTGCTATTACAGTGTACTTCAGATCTCTTCCTTTTGGTGTGCTTGGGCTTTTTATCAAGAGGTAGTTGATATTTAATGGTCCATGTGCAGATTGTGTCCTGACATGGAGTATTCACTGAGATGTGGAAGCGAGGAAGTCTTCTTGGGTCTCACTGCATAACCACAGCAAGAGAAACAACAAGAACAGCTCGTGAAATCTTCCCTTAGCGAGTTTTACCCAAAGCTGATGGAAAGTCTATTGTAATTGAACACATTATCTTGCTTTTGAAGTAGCAGTAGTACAATAATACTAGGAGAATGAGCATCGCAAACATCACAGCAATCTACCCTGTGATTTTCAAAATAGGCTAGGGGCTGTCTGCTTTAGGGGAGACTTTCCTTTCCTTTGACTTGACACCCTGGATTTCTATGCAGTCAGAATATAGGAATGTAATCACATGAGAAAGGCTATACAGGGTCAGACCAAATCTAACAGAGATATCTGACATTCCGCCTCCGACTACACCAAAAGCAGATGCCTGTGGTTGTGAAAGTATGATGTGAAAGACTGCAGTCTCAGATCATGATCTCTTTTCTTCTCGTTTGCTTCTCTTTCCTTATCTTTTGCCAGTCAAAAATGCCCATGCAGAATGGTTTTCTTTTGGAAAATGTGATTTGACAGAATTGAGACACAGCATGGTGATGTGTTGATTTAGTAGAAGATCAGAGTGGAGAAGAAGCAGACAGGCTTGCAGGCTAAGCTGGAGCCCTGTGGCTGACTTAGAACCAAGATGCATGAAAGACAAGCTAAAACTTTCTAAATTAGCCTGAAGCAGAATCTTTAGTCTTGCAAAAGAGACTGAAATCTTTGATCTTTTATTTTGAACTAGGCTATTTTTAAAGGGGTAGAAAATGGTTTTCTGGGCAGTTTTGGTCTTTCGCCTCTGATATCTGAATGGATGATAAACATTGATCTGCTCTCTCCTTCCACCTTAGTTTGGCACTGATATGCTTCTTTCTCCAATAGTGCAGTCCCTAGAGCCTGTGTTCTGTGAAGCAACAGCAATCTTTACATACATACTTAGGAAGAACATTTAATTCCAAGATTAGTCTGCTGTCTTGCCATTATCTACTTATGCAAGTGGTAACACAGAAGATGCTGAAGACTGGTGGTTGACTAACTGGAGGAATCACAGGTGAAAGCTCCGGTACTAGAGGTGAGATGCAGTTTTCAAGAATGAAGTTTATGAGCTACTGTTCCTTTGGCACTCAAGTGGGCAAAATCATGGCAGAAAGGAAAAGAACAGTGAAAAGGAATTAAAATAAGAGGTATTGTGGAAACTAGGAGTTCTGTAAACACTTGAAAAAAAATCTGAAACAACAAAGGAATTAAACCAGAATATGATTGTTTTCCTAGAAAAAGTTGAGAAATGACCTAGTAGTAGGAACTAAATCTGTGTGCAAAAGTTCAAATGTTTCATGAGTCACCAGGAAACCCAAATTGAAGGATCCCAGTCTAAACTGTTAGGACAAAACAAAGGGAATCAGACTGCTTCTTACTAAGTAAATTACTTCCTTCAACTTGGAGATCCCTAACAGGGATAAGCTGCAACAGAAGCTTAAGGAACTGAGACCTTATCTTGAGAAGGAATCAAATGTATAAAAAAGCTGGCTGGACAGCAAGATTTTAGTATGTGACAATTCTTGAGGGTTTAGAATGTTTTTTTCTCCATGAGAATCCATTACTGAGTCAGTCAAGGTAAATTTATCATTTACTACAGGAGAAAAAATCACAAATCAAAAAAGATGTTTTAACTTACCCGATCTTCGAAACATTTCCATAATGAACATAAATGCTAGTACTTATAGTCCAAGAGAAGTGTTGATGTGGGAAGACAAGTCATGACTGTATGATGATTTAATATGGAAAAAAAGTCTAGGTAAAGAAGCATTATACTGTTGTGAAACCTATAAGAAACTTCTGGCAGTGACAAAATCTAGAATAATAGTAGCATTACAGAAAATAAGATTTATAAAGGATCTTAAGAAATCACCTAGTCTGGCCCTTTCATCCACAGCAATACCTACAGTGCCTACAAAAATATGTTCAGTAGGTCATTTTCGCTACTGCTATGTGGCAGAAAATTCATGCTGAGGATAAGCGACGTATCCCAGATAGTACCTTTTTAGATATGAGAATCCTGAAGGGTACTTTGTAAGCTGTCTGGGAAAATTGCAGCATTATGAGGTGAAATATACGCAGAAGTTTGGTAACCTGTCATAACTACAAGAATAGCAAAATGATTCCTTACTGCAGTTGAAACATAGCCATTGAAGCTCAGACTGGAAAAATAGTGACAAGTTTTCCAGGTTTCTCAGCACCAAAAGACATTTTCTGTTGCCCAATTAAAAGTAGTTTAAGACAAAATCTGATACAGAAGAAGAGAATGTCACTATGGAGATAAGTAAGGGGCTACGAACAATCTAGGCCATTGATGTGAAAATGTCCCGATAACAAAGCACAAAGTGAACAGCTAAGTTTATATAACTTGCAGTTTGAAAATTCTTTCTTTTTTTGTCCGTTGATCATGCATTGCATAAGGTGCCACTTGTTAGATGATGATTAGAGCTGAGAAAGCTGTGTTATGATATGCATTAGGAGAAATTTATGAAAGCTGTTTGGCTTAGCATCTTCCCTTAGAATAAATGTAAGAAGGGCAGTAAGCTTTTTTACAGAATAAAGCAGGTGAAGCAGTAGGAGCTGTATCTGCTGACAAAGAAAAGTGGAGCTAAGTGATCAAAGAGCTTTCAAGAGCAGATGAATAGTAAGTATCTCATAGAGCTGTGGATCTGAAAGAGAAGCAGCAGCTGAAATATTCAGTATTCAGAAAATATCCAGAGGTAACTTTAGAAACAACCACAGAAATTGGAAGCCATAGAGCAAATCAGGGAAGCAATGGGGATGTGGAAGACAGCTGGGAGGGAGATGACTGGAGCTATGTGGAAGTTGAGCACATTGAGGATAATTTGGGAGCAGTGGGTGGCCAAAATCATGAAGAACATGCTAAGTTATTGGGTGGTAGGAACAACTATAGTGGCCTTACGACAAAACCTTATGCTTTCTCAGTAGGATTACTCATTTAACAACTTTTTATGTTTTTATACTTGCAGGATAGAACAAGCTTTGGAAGAACCAGATCAGCATTTGAAGACAATAGAATCACAGGTCTCAAAATGCAGAGATAATATGTTTGGACAGATGTGACTGTAATACTGTCAGCTGCTGCTGTTCCATATCAAGGCCTCCAGTATTTGCTCTTTATTCTTCAAGCCAAAGCCCTTGGAGACAAGTGATTAGAGGCAAATATTAGCTTTCATTATTTTTAAGGGAGATTCTGAGAAAGTCTTGAAATAATGACCCGAATGTACACTAACCGTTAAAGATACACACAGCAAATAAAAATAGCCTGCAACTGTTTATTTTAAATCTCAGATTTTTCATGATCAACTCTTGAGACGAGAGCCATGATTTGCTAACATATGACAATTAAATGCTGTAACTGAGGGCAGAAATTGGTCAATGGAGTCTTTAGCAAGTTATGACTGTGAGAGGAAAGAACGAAATAGCTTGATATTCAGATTGTATTTCCAAAGACCCATTTCATCGGTTCTTTTAAAAGGCTGGGTTTTTTTTCCCCAACAGATATTCCCCCATAAAGATATTTTGTAATTTGGAAGAAAAAAAAAGGCCAGAAGTCGTTGTGATACAGAAACTACAAAAGCCCTGGGTTACCTGAGTGACTTTTTTTCAGAGTGTAACAATTTTTAGTATGGGAACTGTAAGGAGAGTCAGAGATTGAGCTATATGGCAAGATTTGCAAAACTGTGCACATCCAACGATGGGTGAAAATTTTTCAGTTTTATGTAAATCAGAGTCTCTTGGTAGTCCAATTTCCGCTTCTGGTATTTTAAAGTGTCTTGTCTTTGCTCTCGTACCTTTGCTGGAAGGGTTTTCTGTTGCAGAAGAAGAACTACATATGCTTTGTCAGGTCCAATTGACTAGTAATTGTTGCAGTCTTTGTCCTGGCTAAACTGACCAATACTTACTGACATCTGCTTACTGGGAAACAGCATTTTGTTGTTCTTTGCTGATTATTACATCCTACACCAGGCAAGGCTGTTTCTACCCACAATGTGATGATAAAAGGAAGAAAGCGAATTTCCTGTGAAAGTTTTACTTTCTGGTGTTAGGCAGGTAGTTCCCTTATTCTCATTTAATCAAAAGAGAAAGAGGGAAAATAGTGATTTATTTTTTTCCTACAGAAAAGTGCAAAGCTTCAAGTGGTGATGACACAAACTTTTGAATTCTGGTCTGCTATTTTAGTCTATCACAACCAAAGGAAAGATAATCATACTTTGCATGTCAATCGCCGTGATTTCTTTTGAATGTCAGCCTCTGCAACTACTTTTAATGACTGCAGTTTCTATATTGTAGCTACAGGATAAACACTAATTAGCTGTTGGGCACAAAGGTCTTAGTGGGCTGAAAAGAATTGTCTGGGTATCCCGCTAAGCAAGCAAATAGAGGAATATATACCAGACTGCATGTGAGGACAAGAGTTTTAACTGGATACCTTGGGGAAAAAAGAGAGCAGGTCAAGACGTTCACCAAGTAAGCTAGTTCATTGTAAGGTTCAGTGCTGCCAAACATACATAAAAACTCTTGTCAGCCCAAGTTGTTTTCTTGTCTTCTGCAGACCATTTCAAAAGTTCTGGCGGTGTTTTGAGTCTACAGTGAAGTATGGTTTTCCTTTATTACATTATTTTGAAGTTAAATTACCCTTTTCTGTGTAGCACTGCTTTTAGTTCTGATTATCCTGAGGTCATATTGGCAAGTTTTCTTTTTCACAGATTTGAAACCTGCAGTCTTAATGGAAGCTGAGATCTCCCGTTACAGAAGCTAAAGATTTTAGAATAACCAGTATTAAAAGTCACGATGAAATCAGGACAGGTGGCAAAACTTGGAGTTTCAAGTAACTCAGAACAAAATGTAGCCTACAAAGTCAGTTGTTGAAGAAGACATATGAACTGGAAGAAACACAGACCTGACTTTCAGATGCTATTATAAGCCTACACTCCTGACAGTTAAACCCATTTCTTTTCAATTGCATGAGGAGAAAATATAAAGAGCGCAAAAGAATGAGTGGGCCATAAAACAGCCCTCGTGGTGAGGTATTGGTAATGTATCAAACACTGAAATAGACTCTGAAATTATGCTATGGTAAGTCACAATACTTATTGTTCCCATTCTTGTCCATAGTGTGTGTCCCTTGTTTATACTGCTTCTGCAATGAGGCAATACTTAGTAAGAAGCGTCCCTGATTTGTGGAAGTATCTGGCTGGATGGTTTAGGCCACGGAGAATGGGAATGCTGGCAAGCCGAACTATTCACTTCTAACTCACCAACATAAACCACTTATTATTCAGCTGCTGATTGATTAAAACATTCAGTCTGGGACATACACTTGTTCTTTTTGGATTTGATTTTTTGATGGAGAAAGTTCCTTAGTGGAAAAAAACCCTAATTTCTTTGCAGAAGTTAAGATTTAATTGAAAACCCAGCATTCAGTTTAAAAATTACTTTGCTAGGATGTTTTGACCATCGCTAAAACTGTCTGTACAGGTGAACTATGCAACACTGTGGTTTACCTGGCCATGAATTATCCCGTTGCTAGAGCATGATTAAACATATGTTCAAGATCATGCTCCTCAAAGGAAAGGTTTGCTTAAGGCAGGAAAAGTGAAGTGGTTCTCCAGTAGAATCATAGAATCATAGAATTGCCTAGGTTGGAAGAGACCTTTCAGATCACCTACTCCAAACCATCAACTTAACTCTGACAAAACCATCACTAAACCATATTGCTACGCACTATATCTACCCATCTTTTAAATACCTCCAGGGATGGTGACTCAACTGCTTCCCTGGGCAGCCTGTTCCAATTCTTAATAACCTTTTCAGTGTAAAAAATTTTCCTAATATCCAGTCTAAACCTCCCCTGGTGCAACTTGAGGCTGTTTCCTCTTGTCCTATCACCTGTTCCTTGGGAGAAGAGACCGACTCCCACGTCACTACAACCTCCTTTCAGGTAGTTGATAGAAGCATAGAATTGCCTAGGTGGGAAGGAAGGAAGGTTGGAATTCATGTGTTCAATGCAATTTATTTATTTTACATATACGAGCTAAAATTACTTTAGTGGAAAGCCATGACCTTTTTGTCTTTGTTCAGTTTTCTGACACTAGTTTGTACGTGAGCCTATTTCTAAGCAACGATCGAGCAAAACAAACACGTTAATGGAAAATGAATGGGGTATATATAGAATCGGCCGCAGGTTATTCAAGGACAGCTCTGGTAGCTATAACTAATTAGCCACCTACCTAACGAAACGCACATCTAGCTATACCTGCGTTTGGCGAGTGCTTTTTATTCGGCGAGAGCGTCACCTGAACCATACAGTACGCAACCGCCCAGGTAGCCAAACACCCCCCTCCTCGTCAAGATCTTCGGCTCGTCCCTCTCCCAACGGACGGAAGAGAAGCGGAGGCCTGAGCTCTGCCCTCTGCCTGAGGGAAAGCCCGGCCCAACCCCGCTTCAGAGGCAGGCCGACACCCCGCTGCCTGCCAAGGGGTGCACCTGGGCAAAGGGGGCTCGGTGAGGAGGAGGAGAAGAAGGAGGAGGAGGAGGAGGAGGAAGAAGAGGGCGTGGCTTACCGTCACCCCCCGGCCGTCGGTTAACGGCCACCGGCTAACGGCCGTCGCCGCCGCTACCGGTGCCCCGCGCCCCCCGCCTCGCTCCGCCCCTCCGCTCCGGGCGGGGGCGGGCCAGCCGCGCTGCTTATTTGACCCGGTGCCGTGGTCGCCGCGGTCTCTTTCGTGTCCCCCTGCCCCGTCCCCCGCCATCGCCGCCCCGGTCTCCGTCCCGCCATGCCGAACATCGTGCTCTTCAGCGGCAGCTCCCACCACGACCTGTCCCAGCGGGTGGCGGACCGGCTCGGGCTGGAGCTGGGCAAGGTGGTCACCAAGAAGTTCAGCAACCAGGAGACCAGGTAGGTGGGGTGGGGTGGAGCAGGGCGGGTAGGGGCAGCTCCCCCTCCCCACGCCCGGTCATGGATGTCCTCCCTTCCCCTCCCGCTGGTGGCAGAAAGGGCCTGGCGGGGCACAAGAGCCACAGCGGACCTGTCCCCGGTCCCTCGGGCTGTCGCCGGTAGGGAGCGATGCCCTGGGCAGCTCTGGCGCCCGAGAAGGGGGTGGCAACGTCCCCCTGAGCAGGTGAAGAGCATCCTCCTGTGGGGTGAGGGTGGAACTGTCCTGTCTGCAGCCTGAAGTTCATCTCACCCTTTGCAGATAGTTAATGAAATGGTTCAGCAGCTTTATCTCCCTAGAGATGAAATCGTCTTGATTTTATGAGTTATGGTATATTATACCGCTTTTGTAAGTAGGTCTGTATGTGAGTGGATGTGAGAACAGGATGGTGACGATGGATCAGATGCTTGAAAAAGAGCCTGTGTCAAATCACACTTTATTTTATGGTCTTTATTTTGCGTCAGCAGCCAGCTGTGTGTGTGTGACACCAGTCACAGTTCCTGCGTGGCTCCCCTCCTTAGCCCCAGACTCTTGGTCCTGCATGAGGATAATACAGTTGGTATGATGACCCTGGCCTACTACTGAAAGCGCAGGTGTGTTAGGTTCCTGGCCAGCCAAATGCAGAGGGTGACTCTGATAACAGTGAAAAAAATCCTGCGTGAAACCATCAGGATAGCTTGCTCACCTCCACTCTCTGAGAATGCACTTGCCAGGGCTTTTTCTACCAATATTGCCTCTCTTAGCTAGTTTCTCATCTTAGCTTCCTGACCCATGTGTTTTATTTACTCATTTTTAATGAAGAGTTTTAAATTGAGGTGACAGCTGTATGTATGATCATCCCATGAGCTGGTAAGACTGTGCAGATGCTTTTCTATATAGGTGTATGAAATATACACCTATATTTTCTATATAGGTGTATGAGCTCCCATGAGCTGTTTTTCTTTGTAGGTGTATACCAGCTGGTTCCAAAACACAAGTTCCCAACTGCTGGCTATCCTCTGAGGTTATTGTATGTTTGTTTTTATCTGTTCTTGTTCTGAATCTCCTGAACAAGCGTGTTTTCATTGCTTCCTTTGAAAGATTACCATGGTGTATTCTAAAATTGCTCTCTCAAAGCTTGTCCTTCTATTCTGTCTATGTTTTTGCATTCTCAGTTTAATTGCTCTTGTTCTAGTTATGCTCACTGGCATTACTATAAACCCTCTTCTATTGGTGTTTATTCTTCTATTGATTCCTGATTAAACGAAGGTTTAAATCTTCTCTCAAGTCTTTCCAGCCCCATACTCACTTTTTTGCTCTTTGATCTCTTTTCTGCATGATAAAACTTAATTTGTGTGTTTGGTTGCATGACTTTCTTGCTAACTTATGTCTATTTTTTAAAATGTTTATTCTCCGGAGACACTTACCTTTAGTTCTCCTCTTTGCTACATTTTAAGCAGAGGTTAATTGATTTGGATTTCACCCAAGGTAGAAACTTATCTCCAAATTTTGCATATTTATTTTATGAGGTAAGTTAATTCTAGGCTTCAGGATACAATAATTTCTACTCTATCATTCCACCTATTTTTCCAGGTGTGCAGTATTGGCCTCTGTCATTAAACAAGTAGGTAGTGGTGACTGCAGCAT
Organism: Larus michahellis; assembly: GCF_964199755.1. Taxonomy (NCBI): domain Eukaryota; kingdom Metazoa; phylum Chordata; class Aves; order Charadriiformes; family Laridae; genus Larus; species Larus michahellis. The sequence continues at coordinate 141,046,382 of NC_133896.1, read as the reverse complement.
GTCAGTGGTTTGGCTAATCTAGCAGTGCCAGTTAATTTTCTTAGGCAAGTAGGGATGTATTGTGGTATAGATATGAGGTATGTATCTAATCTAAACGTTATTTCTGGCTGCTTCTGCTGTAACACTGTGAGTCTGGCATTGTCTTTTTTTTTTTCTTCCTTTCTTTTTTTCCCTGAACTTAAAATGCCTTAACACTATAAATCCTTAAGTGTTTGGTTCTGTTTTCCTTTTTATTACAACTTCATACTTTTGAGATTCTAAAGTGAAGTTCATGTTTCCCTTTCAGCAAGTATAGTTTTTACCCACTATATAATGTTTTAAGTGGGTAATCTTTTCAATATCCTTAATGACTTATTTTAGGATGTTGGCCTTCCAGTTTTGTAGACTGATGTTCTTAAAAAAAATCAGCAGTAGTAATAAGAAAATTCCTCAATAATGTATTTGAAATTAAACTACAGCTAAAGTTAAGATGTTTATGCTGTAGTGGTCCGTTCCTGAGGCACCTGGATTTTCAGTCTGTCTGCATAGCAAAGTTTCTTCCTATATACAGATAATCCAGCACAGCCTTTTTTTTTCCCCTTCTTTTTGTTGCTTTTTTAAATTTATAAACAAAATTACAAAATACATTTTCAATATTGCAGAATACTAGAATCCGAGTGCTAAAATGCTCAAAGAACCTTAAACCTTCCCAATGGCATTCGGGCAAACCCCTGTGCAAACAGATAAGCCTGGGCCTGACGGTCAACGAACTCTTGCTTTGTCAGATCTGTTAAGTTAGCAAGTTGCAGAGAAGATTCACCTTTTGTTAAAAAGTCTGGTTTTCTGTTTGCTGTAGTTTCTTAAACTTCAATGTAAATTACATGTAAGTCAATAAATGCATGCAGCCCCAGGCTTAAATCCTTGCCAGAGGGTCCTAGGTGGCAAGCCTTTACTTGAGAACTGCAGTTAGTCTGCCTTGCAGAATATAGTGGAGGGAAGAGTCATTAAACATTTTGCATTATATTTCAACTCAGACAGGCTTTAGGTCTCAGTCCCAATCCTTAGCACATGTAAGTGGGTTTGAGGAACTAAAGCTGTACCCTGAGGTTAGCCAGGGATACGACCATGACTGGTGGTCCGGCACTGTGGCTAAATGGGCAGGTACACTCCCAACTCCAGGACCTTTAAAAGGGGAAAGGCTTCTTTTCTTAATTTATGCTGAGACTAGCATATCTAGCAATATCTCAGTTCTCTGGATACTGGCATTCAGTATTCTTGCAGGTCTGTAACTGAGAAACGTAATGTGTATGCTAGAAAAGAGAGGGAAATTGCTGGTAGACTCAACCACTGCTCCATTTTTTTTTGCTCCTTCCATCTCAATTGTATGGAAATGTTTTCCTTCAGCTGACTACCAAAGTCAAGCAACCCAACCTAAAGCAGTGAGAGAGCTCCTCGATAATACCTGGTTGTAGAAGATAACTCTGTTTAGTATTCAAAGTTTGTGTGTCAATTAAGTGCCAGCCACAGTGTTGCGGTAGGAGCTTGGGTGGCACCACCTTCTCACTTATCTGGCAAAATGTCAGGACTGCAGTGGGGGCTCAGTTGGTTTATCATCTTCAAACCCAACAAGCAACCGTCATCAGCAGAGTTTGGCAGGCTGGAGGAAGAGGAAAGGAATTGAAGTCCTTAAACAGGCATGGCTGTTGCAGCCTCAGCATTGTGAAACTCTGTTTGACAGACATGTAGCAGAAGCATACATATGTTAAATGCTCTGAAGTTTTTCACAAAATTGTCTCCAAATACATTGAGGTGGCATTTAATTATAGTTGATACACAATTAAATCCCAGTGCAGGTACTTTTGGTGAGTCAGCTGACAAAAAAAAAAAAATCATTGAATATACATCACTTAACTAAATATATTTTCCTACAATATATGGTATGTTTGCTTCTCTAAAGACTGTTTATTTTAACTCTGTCCCTGAAATACTTGTTACTCTCAAAATGGAGAAACTGGAGTCATAGATGACATCCTCTTACACACATCTCTCCCAGAGAAAGTAGTTAGTGCTCCTGCCCATTTCCGTGAGCTTCTTTGCTTATTCCTGTCAGATTCACTGGCTGAAGTGAATCTTCTTGCAGATCTTCTCGACTGACCCATGAGGAAGGACTTAACTGAAAGGACTTGGACTGAAATTTAATCTGGGAAGACAGGAAAAAAAATAGCTGATGTTTCCGTGGAAAATTCTTACAAGGATGGATGTGAGTCTGTATTTCACACGAAGTAGGGTAATGAAAACCATTTGTTCTATGAAGTAAATAATTGAAAAAAATCAGGATCAAACCTGGAAACTTTCATATCATTGCTAAATACCAGGGATGCGCAATTCAGCACAGGACTGTAACATTTCTCTCCCACCTTCCCTTCAGCGTCCTCCAGCTCTTCTACTGCAGTTGTCTCATCTGAGACATGACCTTGCTACATCTCCTGTACCCTGGTTCCTTTGGGCTCAGCTGCTGTGGGGGCCATGAGCTGTATCACCCTCACTGGAGTAAATGGTTATGGTGTTTGCAGACCGCTAATCGTGGAGTAAGAAAGCTGAGATGATAAGCTGGTGTTAAATCAGATGAAGGTGGTAGGGATTAGGGATGTGCTGGGATGTGAAGTGTCTCTTCATACCACTCAGCCACTGAGAGTGTGATTTGCAACCAGGGCTGTGCTCTGCCTGCATCAGCAGTGGTGGCTGTTCCCCTCGCTCCCTGCTTGCTTATGCTGTCATGAGAAAGGGGAGGCTGGAGAAACATTTTATCAGCTTGGTTGAGTTAGATAAAAATTGTTTCCAGATTGCATGTTGTGTAGGTTTTGTTTATATAGGGAATCGAAGATGCAGCAAATATGGCCATTTATCACATTGTTCATTGCTCTGAATCTTAAAAGGTCCAAAAATCATAGAACGGTTTAGGTTGGAAGGGACCTTAAAGACCATCTAGTTCCAATCCCCTCGCCATGAGCAGGGACACCTCCCACTAGATCAGGCTGCTCCATCCAGCCTGGCCTTGAACACTTCCAAGGATAGGGCATTGACAACTTCCTTGGGCAACTTGTTCCAGTGCCTCACCACCCTTAGAGTGAAAAATTTCTTCCTAATAACTAACCTAAATCTAGCCTCTTCCAGTTTGAAGCCATTACCCCTCATCCCATCATTATGTGTCCTTGTAAAAAGTCCCTCTCCAGCTTGCTTTCTTGTAGGCGCCCTTCAAAGTTTTTGGTTTGAGACTTCCACTTTATTGACCTTGCTGTATACAGTGCGCATCTTTAACTAGATGCTAAATGCTTGAAATTTAAAAACAAAAAATGACCCATATAAATAATGGCTGACAATCCCACATGTCAGCTGTAGTGTTTGGCATTCAGCCTTTGAAGATTCTTTGCACATGCTTAGGCTTGTTAGACCTTTGTTTCTAAATTTCTGAGGGTTCCTTTTGGACTGCATGTGGCTCAACCCAGAGCTGCTCAAGTGAAGGTGGTTTTTCTCTTGCTGTGACAGGTTGTGTGCCAGAGTGGAGGTGAAGAAGATATTTCCCGTCTTGTGGTACTCACCATGCCAGTGCCCACCATTAGGACAAGGCAGTTGTCCATGAAGATCTAGGTGGGGGTTGGTCTTGGAGCTGTTAATCAAAGTGGAAGAGCCTGGAGTTGAGGGAAGATCATGAGTGCCAGGAGTTATGGGATACCTATAGACTTAAAACCAACTCTGGCATTTTTATTGTTGCTTTGGGCTTTTCTGGTACCTACTCTGTTATATAACATCATGGCAGTCAAAATATTTGCCCAGTTAAGTTGGAGGTCTTGCATTAAAAGACTTTATGCTGTAAAATGCGTTCCCAAAGGTAAGAGGTCAAACACACCTCTCTGTGTAGTGCTTTCCATTGGTTGGCTTTCAATGAATTGCAAATTCAGCATGTGGATTTTTTTTGTCACTTCCGAGATATTGATTCTTTTTGCACACTGTATGAGGACTCTAACCTTTAAATTTTGGCCTCTTCTCTGGTTATTAAAAGTGCCTGAAGAACATATCTACTTTGTTGGCACGTAAATTGCCTGAGAAATCTTACTTATTGTAAGCATGGCTGGAAACTTAATCTGTTGTAATTATTTAAAAAGGTACTTAGAGCCATTTTAAGTGCATGATTTGAACAGGATCCTGGTTACAGGTTTATATTATTTACCGTTTTAGTCTGGCTCTCCATACTTATTCCTCTGCTTCCCCACAACTGTTTTTTTTTTAGTTAGGATGTATAAATTCAAAATTCCCATCGCTCTAAGTTCTGTTGGGAGTGTACTATAAATCTATCTCAGAAGGAGCTCAGCCTGCTGTTACTCCTGATTTTGAGTTTTGCTTAATGGATGCTTCAGCCATTTAAATATGTTTGTAACAAGTGGGTTTTGAGCCTTATTCTTAATTCATGGTTATTAGTCTATCCAAAAGTTTCTACTTATTAAATTGAACTCTCAAATCAGCCTTTGCAAGATGAAGGCAGATACCAACACTCAAACTTGTTTTTCTTCATGTCCTGAATTATGCCTATCTTTCCCAGCTAGAGCCTTGTGCTTGTGGATTCCAAGCAACTGTCTCAAATAGTTAATTACTTTTGTGGGGTATTAATTTCTATAATTTTTACTTTAAAACACAATTGTGTGATGTCAGGGCTTTTAATGTACAGGTTCTGTTGACTCTTCTTGAACAAGAAGTTTATTTAAACTGAGTGTTACCAAATAGCCGAATTTGATTTAATTGCATAAAACAAACAGATCTTGTAATCTTGAGGCAAGAGCTTGTTCTTGTGTCCTTCCTCTGTGTCCTCGCTATTGAAATTGTTTAAACAGCCCCCCAAACAGTTAATTAGGTCATGATATAGGTGGTCTAAATTGAATTCAGTAGTACTGTTAATAAGATAACTGTCACAAAGTTTGACTGCTGTTAGCTTAATGTTGTCCAATAGATATTGGCAATACAATGCTTCAGGTATCTGATACTAGAGTTTATAGTCTCTTATTGTTTGCCTGTTTATAATGGAATGTGTAAAACACACAAACCAAAGCAGGCAAAAAAAAAAAGTCCCAAACAAAAAACCCCAAACTACCGACACCCCCCCAAAACCAACAAAAATAAAAACACACGCAAAAAAAAACCCTAATGTGGTTAGTCCAGGCTACGTCTGATGGTATAGTTGCAACACAATGACTGGTTGTCTTTTACTGTGCAGCTTGATGAAGGTAAAATAGGCAGCTGTGTGTCTGTTGGTTGAGTCTACATAATACCTCTTAATAGCAATCTATAAGAAGGCAAACAACAGATACTGATCTGTTGCACAGCTGTCTCCAGTTGACTGGGAGAAGATCTTTGTGCAAGAATCACATTATGCTATTCTCTGGCACCTTTAACTGGGTTACTCCTGAGTGCTATGCAAGTATTAATTTAAGCTTGATTTATTTTAGTCTTCCCATAACTTATGTGTCCACTAGAAGAGGTATTTCTATACACTATACATTCACATTTCTGTGTGCCAAGTAAGTATGTCATTCATTCTGGCCTGAAAAGCGTAACCAAAAGTTCAAATGCTCCAAGAGAGAAAGTAGCAGCATTTTTGTTTTCTAAGTTGTTTACAAGATGAAAAAGTTATTGCTAGCCCAAGGTCATTGAAAATATAGCAGTTAATGGCAATGGAAGAAGCATCACTTCAGGTCCATTGTGTTAACCAGATCTATATTTATATCAAAGTATATTCCCTGATCTTCTGAAACCTATTATTTGTTAGCAGAGTGCTTAGAAAGTACTGTTTTTCTAAAGGAGCAAAACAACTCCGAGTGTTATAATTCAGTGTTCTTTGTGTATATGATGAACATTAAGATCATCTATTTTTGTCATTCAGCAGTTTTTTTCCTGTTACATAATGTATCTATGAAAGATGTGGTTACATTTTTTTTCCCCAAGTAATAAATTCTTATTCTGCCCCCCTTGTCACTCCAATAACATTCTCCCCTGAAAATTGACAGAGTTTTCTTCTCAGTCTTTTTCTACTTTCTTCGTTGTAATGGCTCCTAGGTTAATTTTCAGAACTGTAGTGTAACTCCACAGTATTGGGTTTAAAGAGGTGCCATAGGGCTTTTGCAGGTGGTGGTGGTGGTGTTTGAACCTATTCCAAAGATGTGGTATGCAACAACACTTGTTATTAAGCAGGTCTGTGTAAGTGCCACGTCAAGGGGCAATTATCTTTTTTCAGAGCCCTCATAATAACAACCATGAATCTATAATGATGACTGAGGCTGCATCCATATAGTAGTGGGTAGATGCTTTACTCAAAGCTGGATTTCTGTGTTCAGAAGCAATGACAGGTTTCTTGCTTGCTTTATTTGGTTTTATTTATTCTTCTGGGAAGTGGAACTCTGGTTTTGGTAGTTTTTTGACTTAACTTATAGTTAAGTCTGACTAGTTCCTCCAATTATGGAATATGCTTAGTGTCTTGCTGAACTTAAGTTATTTTGACCCAAACTCTTATCTCCAAACAGGAAAACAAACTAAAAATATTTTGATCAAAACAGTTTTCTCTGAACAGCGCTATTCTGTGGATCAAAAATTTTGGTCAGGGAAGTAACAGTTTTATGAACAAAAAATTGTGTCTTTGTGCCATGATGAAAGCCTCCAAAAGGCTTCCTGGATTAACACTGACGTATCTGCAGATTGTGCTGTCCCTGACCACCTCTGTCCTTATGGAGGTGCTGGTGTTTGCTAGCTGGTTTGCTCTCTTTTGACCTTAAGAAATCCTGCTACTAGCATTCTTGGGTAAAAAATGCTTTCAGTTCAGTTAGGGAGAAAAATTAAGACAGGATCTTTTTTTATAGCTTGTTTGGGACCGCAGAGGAGTCAAATAGGGGAGCTGAGAGCATGGACTCAACTATCTCAATGGTAATAAATCAAATGTTTGCATATCATTAAGATGTTTTTAAGCAGTAAATTCCTTTCTGTGTTTTGTAGCTACAGAAAGCTAATGAGTCTTACACAGCAGCCTGAAAGCTGATAAACAAAAGTTGTTTGGGCTGTGTTTCGCTAGAACAAGCCTCAGCGTTGAAGGACCCATCAGAGAAAATATTCTACCCACATCTGGGCCATTTGGATGGTTTCCTGCTGGAAGCTTTTTCTTATTTGTATCTTGGGTAAAGATGCAACCTTTTAAATAAGGGCCCAGGATATTTTAGCATTTAATAATTAAGACTAACTTAGTAGAGCATGGGTTTGAAAGGTCTGATCTCCTCATTATTTAGGAACGCCTCATTATTTCTTGTACATTGTGCATGGATTCTGAGAAAAATGAAGGTTAGTCTACTGCTTTTATGTGTGAGTTTTGGAGTAACAGGTGTGAAAAGTTAGTGTGGTTTAACGGTAGATTTCTCTTGCTTGGGTCTAGAATTGAAAAAGAATCCACATTCAACTAATTTAATTTAATTTCCCTGTTTATTTATAAGCTCTATTTAATTCTTGAATTCTGTGGTGTGAGCAGTGATCAGTGCCAGAATTTGCCTTGAAATCCGTAGAAGAATAAAATAAGTCTTAGATACTATGATACGCAACCAAAGTATGTAAGCAGAGTTACACCAAACAACTCATGTAATGTGCAAGTTGTTGACGTGTGGTGAGCTGTTGATGAGCAGCTCTCTTAGCTTTTCTGTAAGATTTTATTTTTTTAAGGAAATACTTTACTTGGACATAAGTGTAAATTAATCTTAAAAAAATGGTGTAGATTTTAACCAGATGTCTGCTTTTGGGGTGTGGTTTGATACTTGTCTCTTCTAAAATGCAGTAGTTTCTCAAATTTAGTAACAATTATCATAGAAAAATAATTGTCCTTTCTAAGGAAGTATTTTGATGCAGGTAGTATTTAATGTTCTGAAGTTGTCTCTGTTGTTTCTGTACATAACATCTAAGTTATTCTTTAAATGGTCATCTTGGGAGATTGCAAGGACACAGAATACATAGACTAAACCACAAAAAGCAGTATCAACTTTAATAACAATGTCAGCTGCATCAGCGCTATAGCCATAATTATGTGTTGGTTGGTGCTAACCTTACAAAGACCATATTTAGGCTGAAGTAAATTTTAGACTGGCTTACATTGAAATAGGCTTTGTATCAAGAGGACAGTTATCCAAATCGCTGTAAAAAAATCTTAGTCTAAATGGGGATAAACCTATGGAAGTTTGTTAAAACAAAACTGGTTTTTGTATTCTTTAATAATGCTTTTCCAGTAATTCAAGTGTTTAAATGGTCATCTCCTGCTCTTTCAGTGTAGAGATTGGTGAAAGTGTGAGAGGAGAAGATGTGTATATCATCCAGAGTGGCTGTGGTGAAATAAACGACAACTTAATGGAACTGCTCATCATGATCAATGCTTGCAAGATTGCATCATCCTCCAGAGTGACTGCCGTAATTCCATGTTTTCCATACGCCAGGCAAGATAAGAAAGACAAGGTAGGTAAGAACTGTGTAATTATGGAAGGCTTTTTTTTCAGCTTGGTCACTTGAAATTTTTGGAGATGAAAATTATTTTCATAAACATCTAAGTGATTTGAAAGATTTGCACTTTTTTTTTATTCTTTCTTGGTAAAATGTTCAGTTATATCATCTATAGGTGAATGAAGTGAGACAAGAAATTATTTTTTGCTTGTCAAAACATAATTGACATGCCTTCAATTTGAAAAAGAAGGTACATCCTGTGTGTGGTATATTGCTGAGTACTCTGCTAGCAAATCTCACCTTATGGGACTGTTTTCCTGCTTTTTATAGCTGCTTTTTTTTAAAACTCTATCTATGAAGTGAGTACCCCCTTTTAAACATTTTAATTGCATGTAATTAAATCCTAAATTTGAAGTGAAGTAACCATTATGTAGGTGGGTTTTACCCTACATGGTTAAACAGAGAGACAAATGGAAGGAACTGAGTAAATCTGCAATGCATAACCTTAATTAATAAAAGCATTATTTTATGCTGCAAGACATTTAAAAAAAAAAAAAAGGTTTTATATCTGTAATTATTATTATTCATGCAGACCAAAAATTGTATGGAAACCCCATAAATACTCTTCTGATCTTAGGGACCTTTTCTTGAATTTGATAACTGATAAATATACCAGTTCAGCCAAGTTGATAACACAGTAACAAACTCTTTGTGACAAATGAGTTTGATTTTTAAAAAAATGGAACTAAACTTTCCTGGCTTTACTATATATATATATCAAAAACCTCTATTATATTATGTGAATGTTACTTTTACCTAAACTCACTTGAAAAAAACTAACAAGAATAAATGTGAATTTGGCTTTTAAGATTGGATTGCAATGGTTGTCTTTTTGGAAAATTGCCCCTCTCTGATACTTCTCATAAATGGACTGCCCTCCCCCCTTTCACTTTGGGCATCAAGAAAACCGTCCTGAAAGGCTTCTATTGTTCTTTACCTTCTTTAATATAAAACATAGCAGAACTGAGAAGTAATGCAGCAGCTAAAAAATAATAGTAGATATTACAAAATATGTAATGCTCAGCCTGTTATGTCTGAGAACAGAACTAAATACAAAAAGTTATTTTCTAGTACAGTCATTCTTTAAGTGCAAGCTCTCTAACACCATACTAATATTATGAAGACCTACTGTTATACTTGCAAAAACGGAACTCAGGAGTTAAATATTAGCTCCCTATCCTTTGCCTACATCTTTTGGAACTTCATTTTTGTGTCTTTTGTACTGAATAATGCTCTCCTGCAATCAGGAAAGCTGAAAGACTTCTTTTTATCAAAAGAGCTTGAAAGGGGAGCGATAAACACTGTATTGAAAGGGAAGGAAAGCATCTCACTAGGTTTTGATGCCCAAATTCATATTGGAATACTCTGCTGGACCATCCTGTAAGGTTTTGGTGTGAGAAAAGCATGAGTATGGTGCCAAGTTTTCCATGCATCTAGGTTATGCCTTGTCAAGGGTACCCAAAACCCGTGTGGCAGACTTCCAAGAGACGCTTAAAACCCACAGTGTGGTGGCCTATCATGCCACCCAGGAGCATGTTGTGTTTTGGAAATGCCATCTGAAGATGGATAGCCTAAGAAAGTAGTTTAGATTAATAGATTTTGAGCATTGTTCCAGACTGTTCTCTGGGTGGCACTGAGTTCTCCTACAATTCTAGGCAAGCCATTTCTTTTTTTTTCTTTCTCTCTTTTTTTTTTTTTTTTTTTTTTTTTTAAACCTCAGTTTTGCAATTGAGAAAATGTTTGCCATCTTTGGAAATTAACCTTGGTAGTTGACCTCCATGTTGCAAAATAAGCTATAATATAGCTGTCAACATCGGGCAGCTTATTGACGGGGAGATCTTTCTTCCCACTGTTGGATTGCATCACATCACTTGGTCTTTGACCCATGTGGAGTGCACGAGCTTTGTGCTGTCTGAAGTGTCACCAAAGTGCCAGCCATTTTCTTTCTATGATTGTACACAGATTTTCCTTGCTCTGGTGAAAGAAACTGCTGTAGTTTTCTTGACTATGAACTGAAGCAGTATAATCTTCACTAGCTAGATGCTCTTTTCCAGTTTGAATTTAAGTTATTGACTTTAATCCATAAAGAGCTAAATAGACTGAGTTCTCACTGCTTGAAATAACCCTTTATTCTTCATGCTTCTGTTGCAGTTATGATTGCTGAGAACAATGAAAGCGCTCTTCATTTATTTATTTAAGGAAACCACCTTGCAATAAAAAAATCATATTCTGAACAAGGCCTGTGTAGGTAATCTACTCTGGAAATTTTAGCATTAAACCTGGACTAGCCTTACATGAGAAACAGATGTTTAAAAAAAAAAAAAAGGCCTGCTGAGAATAGTAGAAAAGTTGTTAAATTAATTTAGTCGCAGTCAAGCTCTGCCGTAAACTAGAATACTTCTGATACACAAACTAACTAATTTAAAATTAGCTCAGGTGTATTTGTGCTTTGGCCACTGCTGCATTTATGCATCCTCTAATTATACTAACTTTCCAAGAAGTGGGCAGGACACATTCATATAGGATGCTGGAGAGATGCCTTTGAGATAAGTTAGAAGTAGAGTGACAGGTGAGTTTGGTGTTTTACAGCTCATGTAACTTTGTTTTTTTGATTTGTAGAAGGGGTCCGTGGAGCGTTGGGTAGGTATCCTTTTTTTTTTTTAATCTAACGCTATGCATTTCCATTAATATGGCCTTAAATGGTGAAACTTACTGGGTTACATTATGTATAACTGGGAATGTTTTCAGTTTCACTTCTTGATTTCAGTTGTGTTTCACCTAGGCCGTGACAGTATTCCTGTGGAATAATTTGCTACTAGAAAACTCATAGCTTTCAGTTAAAAATTAATATGGACATTCAAGATAACGGCTGTCAACTTCTGAAGTTTCAAAGCGTATCTCACTTTTGAAACGATAAATTTAGGTGATACATTAGTGAACATTCAGTATCCATACAGTTTACAACTGGCTTTCTTGGAAGTGAAAGTTCCAGTTATAAATCTTTGGAATTTCTTGGATTTTTTTTTTTGTGCAGTATGCATGTGATGCATTGTTTAGCAAGGCCATATAATAAGATGCTTAAAGACAACTGAGCTTTAATCTTGATGGATAGCTTATACTTTCAGCTATGTGTCCTTTGCATAATTACTCTTGTAAGGTTTTTTATATTAGCTTTTTGGATTCCCCCCTGCCACTGGTAACTTTAAGAATTGTGAATAAATTTGTAATGCATCACAAAGGAAGAAATCTTTTATATAACGTGTTACACTTAAGCAGGGAATTTGCTTAGGAACTAAAACCATAGTGATTTCTTTTTTTTCAATTTAGTTTCTGTACATAATGTAATGTTGCGTTTCACACTAATAATTCTGAAACTAATCTCAAATTCTGTCAAAGAATGGAACAATGAATACTGTGGATTTCTTTCTGTTCTTGCCTCTCTGATCAGAAGCAAACCTTACAAACTCCAAGATAAAGACAATCTTGAGTTCTCATCTACCTTTGTCATCCAAGTTTCTGAATAATGAGGCCAGGTTATCTGAGGTTCCCATGAATATACTCTCTTTGATTTTTCAAATAATCTTCCATTTGGATCATATTGTAGCACAAAACTTTATTTTCTATGCAAGCAATCAAATCTTAAATACTTTTGAACATGTCATGTGTGTTTTCTTTAATGCACAATTTTGTGTAAAGGAAACTGTCAGATAGCTTCAAACTTCGTTTGTCTTAATCTCCTATTAGCCCGTTCTTGAGAAACAGGTATTGGTGTCTGGCTATCTTTCCTTCCAAGACCCTCTGTTCACCAACACGTAGGCAATCTGTGATGTGTGCATGTCTGCTAAAACAAGTTACCTAGTGGTAAAACCTGCAAGTTCTTCCTTCTGGGAAGGCAGCCTGCAAGGCCAGCAGCTGAAAGAAGTACCAACTGGTAACGTATACATTAGTATTTGATGCAGGAAAGTATTTTGGGTTGGTTGGTGTTTTTCTTGTGATGGTGATACTCATGGTATTGATACATGAGACAAGCTAAGTGGTATGCACATTGAACAGAAATGGAAAAAAATAAAAGCAAAATTCAGTATGCTGAATGGAGTGGAAATAGCAAACCATGTTCTGGGAAGAATGTAATCTGCCTTTAGCAGCTAGCCTGAACTACTTATTTGTTTCTGCCAGAAGGGGTGGTCCTGGTTTGCCACCTTCTTTTCCCTTCTCTTTCATTTAGCTGCCTCATCTGGCTGCTGTGTGTTCAGACAAGTCCCGGTGTGCAGCACAAGGGAATTGACGGAAGTGTATAGCCTGGGAAGAAGGGATGGGACAAGCAGCGGAGCCAGCCTCTGGTTTCAGTATCACCTGTTAGTCCAGCTTACTGTAGCATCAAACCAGATCTTTGCAAAGAGCTGATAAGAGAACATTGTGGTAGAGTCAAAAGAGTAGTTTTGTTTTATTAGATGTTGCCAAAGGTTTGAGAATTGAAGCCCAGCTTAAAACTGTCAGTTTGTACTGCAGAGATGAGCTGAAGTGATCAGGAATTTGAATGGCATTAACCAAAAGTTTACTATTAATAATAGAAATATACAGAAAGCTTTGGCCAACTCGGACCTTACAGAACTGGCCTTAAATGAGGAGCAGCATAGTCCTCAGTAATCGGAAAATCATCTGTGCTGAAGTGCTAATGATAGCAAATTCTTATGGAAGTTATATGCTTTTGAATTGCAGAGATCTAGGGAAGTGATAGCTGTTGCATATATCTTCTGTGTATCTTATACAGACCAAACTGTATTTCATAGAACATCACCACTAAAACCAAGAGGGATGGTTTTCAAAATGAAGAATTTATGTAATGACGTTGATAAACTTGATCCAGCCATAAGAAAAACTGCAATATCTCAGTTTCTTTTCTGGAAGTATGCTAACAATATGCAGGTTAAAACAGAGGAATGCCAAATTTCCACCTATATTAGTGAAAGTTTTGAGCAGAACACTGGCTCCTTGATATGACACAGACAGAAAAGCATCCAGGTTAAAGCGGCAGTGCTTCGGCTTATTTTAGGTTATGCCCTTAAGCACCAGGAAGGAGAGCAGAGATACTCTGTAATTGTGCGTATGGAGGTGGAGGGAGTGGGGTTTCCTAGGAGGCTAAATGAGGCTGTTTGATAAAAAACTGTGCAGGAGAGAATGCTGTGCCCCCAAAAGTCTCTCTGACGGAATGGAATCTCTGAATTGAAGTTCTGCCTTCATGCTAATGTTATTGCCAGCTATTAGCCTTATTTAAAGATTCACAAAAAGAAAACAGGAGGTTTTGTTTAGTATTTCTGTTACAGAGAAAGCTGTCTAGGGTGACATAGCTTTTTTTTCAGACGTTAAAAAAATCTGAAAAAACTTTGGCATTGCTCAAGGTACCTTCCAGTCGCTATTTTCCATCTTCTCTTTTTTTATATTGCTGTTTGTTCTGCATCCTTGTCACTTTTAAAAAGCTCTTGACATTGGCGTTAACTTTTCTAATTAGATAGATTTTTACTCTTCTTTTGTTCTCTATGCTTCTGGTTTTTTTGTTTGGTTTTTTTTTTCCCCAGCCCCTCTATCCCTTTTGGGAATTCTAGACTCTTAATTGCACCCAACAATTAAGCCTGAATTAGCAAAAAAGAATAAATAAATAGGCCAGGGTAGAAGATCCCTGCCAACATGGATCTGTTACAAGCTATACTGTATCATGAAGATATGCTTGATCATAACTTTGGTTTTCAAAAGTCAGGTTCACTCTGCCTTTAATCTGTGTTTTTGGCAATGTTTTTTAGAACAGGATAGCTGCTTGAGAGTTGGATGTTAATGTAGGGTAGTGGCTTAGAGAAATGGAGATTGTCTGTCTTTCAGTTAGCTTTTCTATAGCAGAAAGTTTTAAATAGAAGAACTGGAAAATTATATCCCAATTTTATCTGCTTGTCAGTTAGCCTAATTACCACAATGCATGATGAGGCAGACTGTGCAAACTGATTTAGATATTCCTAAATGTTTTGCTGAGTTTCAAAACCCTAGTAGCAAGATTAGCTATTGACAGGCTAGTTTGGCTAAAGTTCCGGAGCTCTTTGTATCTAGATTCCAAATATTCTAAAGGAAAAAATCAAGAGAAGTAGCTAATTTTCTGACTCCTTGCATCTAGTTGAAATCTTCTTAAAATTTAAACACTTGTGCTTCATTCCTCAGAGTCGTGCTCCAATCTCTGCAAAACTTGTTGCCAACATGTTGTCAGTTGCAGGGGCTGACCACATCATCACCATGGACTTGCATGCTTCTCAGATCCAGGTAACTATCAGTTTTTACTAACTGTGACTAGGGGCTTTACTGAACTGATATTAATTCTGTGGGTTTTTTTCTCACTGTTTTGAAAGGCTATGTACAGAAGTGTAATAATTCTCAGGGTTCAGAGAAAGTCTCACTACCAGTTTCTAATTAAATTATCTTTTTGAAAGAGACTGGCGTTGATTTTATGGGGTGATTTTGACTTTGAACACTTGTGCATTGGAGTCTTCTGTGGAATTTGCCCAGTCTAGTGTAAGAACACCCAGAATATCAAATATACTGGTTTGCGGCAAGTTCTTTTAATCTTGGCCAGGTCAGAGATTATAGTATTGCCCTAGGTAGAGTTTTGTTGTTACAGCCAAGGGGACAATATTCTCTTAAGAGAAGTGGAGATGGGGGCTGGCAACCCTTAGCTGGCTTACTGCTGAATCCAGCAAATCACAAAACTCTTTACTCAGAGCAGTCATAATTCGTCATTTTCATGTATACCTCTTTACAAGATACCTTGTTTTTTCTAGAAAATACCTTCTATTCCGTTTCTGGTATGCTGTTTAATCGGAATTTCCTATTACGCTAGATGACTGTCATGCAAATAGAAAGCAGTTTCATGTGTGGTCTAACACGGATTTCTTGTCATTACAAAACCAGAAAGATTCGGTTTCTGTTGCTCAAGCAATACTAATCTGAATCTTCCCCATATTGAAATATTACTGTTAGTGTCAGACAGTTGAAATTTATGGAAGTTGAGTATTACTCACTGCATTATTTTTTTGAGAGCTTTTCATAAGCATGAATTTACTGGAGTGCCTGAAGGTGATCTCTTCTGAATTTTATATCATTTGAGAACAGACGTTTTTTATGTCACTACTCTTGGGTGAGATTTTTAGAGACCTTAACATTTGCCCAACTTCTGCTGCATTTGATATGAATATCAGAGGGCATAATTAGGCTAGTGTAAAATACTAATAAATTTCTACCATGTATGAAAAGCTTGATTCTTTCCTTGTGTCTTTGTTCCAGGCAACACATTGATGAAACTCTTTTTCTCTTTTGGCTTAGGGTTTCTTTGACATTCCAGTAGATAACCTGTACGCAGAACCTGCAGTGCTGCAGTGGATTAAAGAGAACATTTTGGAGTGGAGAAACTGTATCATAGTCTCACCTGATGCAGGTGGTGCAAAAAGGTACTATACAAGCCTAAAACTGTTGTTTTTTCATATAGTTAGTGGTTAATGAACTAGTTTGTCTAGTCTTCTTTTTTCCTCTATGAATTGTGCAAGATACAGGGTATGACACTGATGAATCCAACTGCATTGTAAAAACAGAATAGTTCTTTCAGTGTTGTTCATGCTTGAAAACATCCAGGAGCTTTCTATACTCTAAAGGATATCTTTTTCTCTCTCCCTGGATATGGCCTCATTAGCTGAATCCCTCCGCAGGAGGGAAGAGATTTTTCCTGCTGCTTGCTTCTTTAGTCCAGTTGCTGCACCTCTTCCTGCTTCGCTCTGGAATTGCCTAAGTTTCCCTTCTCTGTCAAAGCATATGGCCTGTACCTGCTGGCATTTAGGTAAGAGCTTGCTTGAGTCGTGTTTCTTTTTTCTTTATGTTATTGCATTCCAGCTGTAAA
Organism: Larus michahellis; assembly: GCF_964199755.1. Taxonomy (NCBI): domain Eukaryota; kingdom Metazoa; phylum Chordata; class Aves; order Charadriiformes; family Laridae; genus Larus; species Larus michahellis. The sequence goes on along the minus strand of NC_133896.1, from coordinate 141,029,905 downwards.
CCCGTTGACCCAAAGTTGTGCACTGTAAATACTGGAAAAAAGGGAGTGAAGTTTTGTTTTCAGTGGCAAAAGGTGAAAATAGAAAAGGTAGTTCATTGGAGTGTTTCTTCATTTGCTTTGCAGCATGTGATACTCATTTAGCAGACTTATATTTGCTATCTATTGAGTATAAACTAATGTAAAAGCTCAGAAACACGCTGACTGGAAAGGTGATAAAGCAAAGCATGCCGTTGAGGTGCTGCTACAAAATTCAATAGGAACAAAGACAAATGAAGTAAGAACCCTGTAAGCCCACAGCAATTTAAATGTTTGGAAGGTAGTATGGGGAAAAATGTGAAAGACTGTCATAATTTGATTTTAATTTAAGTCCTTGTGTCTGTTGTGAGTGTTCATGTTCCAATAATTAATAGGGAAATAAGACTGATTATAACTCAATAGTTGTTTCTGTGTAGATTAATCAAGTTAAAGATCTGAAGAATATAAACTATAGAAAGCATGCTAAAATTCAGATGACTCAGTCAATTAAATTTGCTTGTTCCTATCTAAATACTGTTGTTTTCACAGTTGGTTTTGGTTTGGTTATTTTTTGTTTTTAAACAAAATACAGCCTTTGTTTAGCATTCAAGTCAGAAGACAGCATTTCCCCCCCCCCCCCCCAAATATTTGTATATGATAAAGTTGATCATGAGAGTTTATTTCTTGAGGACCACTATAGGTAGGTACAGCTTATTTTTGATACCTTTCTGTTGTAATGCAACCAAGCAGTTGCAGTAGGAAAGATGTTGCTTTTCACAGGTTCTCCTTCACCTCCAGTAATATAATGTAAAGAAAATGGTTTGGCCTTTCCATTTAAAACCTGTAGACCTTAAAAATAATACTTGGGTTAATGAAAAGTGAGTAGAATGTGAGGACAGTTTGTCTTTAAAATTTGTATCTCTAAATGTTAAAGAAATTAAAAAAAAAAAACAAAACAAACATGCTCTTGCACTTCTTTCAAATGTCTGACCTTTTTTTTTGCTTATCACTGGCTTTTTTTTTTCCCAGCTTATTAATTTTTGTGACTGAAATAAGGCATGCAAATTCTATTCATATCTTAACGCCTCTGAGGTATTGAGACTCGCTATGAAATGATACTATTATTCACAAAAAATGCCAAAACATTTGGGGTTTTTGTTTATCAACCAGCTGTTGAAATGCAGTAACTAACAAATCCTTCATATCTAAGTGGTAAAGAAACAAAACTGTATTCTCTATTAACTGTGCATTTAATAACCTTGTTAACAACATTCTAAACATATTCTAAAAGACAGACTACAAGATTGAACCAGCATAGGAAAGATGTTTGTTCCTGTGTCTTTATACCTACCAGCTCTGGTATATATATATAAAAAAAACAAACAAACCCAAACCTGAAAAAAGCAATCAGAAGTCTGTAACAAATTAAGCTTGTTATTGGAGGTTTGTCTGGCCACCAGAGGTCACTCTGAATAGTTTTAAAAGATCTTTGTCAAGCAGATGTATTGCTAAGGGAATTGCTAATGAAGTAAGCTACTTGATGACTAGTCAAGTACTGCTAAAGAATTATTAATCACTATTAACTTGTTTGGTTTTTTCCATTGGTTTGTTTTCACATTCCTGCAGTGGTATTATCAGTTAGGATGTTAAAGTGCGTGCTGCTGTAGGCTTAGAATTGAGGCTACCTCTACTTTAAATTATCTAGTGTGACTAGGTATTGCAGCAGCTTAATAAAAGCTTGTGAATTGCTGAAATTTTTTCAAGGCCAAGCACTTAATGACAGGGGAAAAAAAAAAGTTAATTCAATTAAAAAAAAACACCCCTGTTTCTGGAGTATAGCTTAAGACTCTCTGGTTGTATCTATTAGCAGTGAATTAAGCTTGTTTCTGACCTGTCTCATTACTAGCAAAAGTTTGTGCTGCAGTAATTTGAAAGTAATGAAACGTAAACCTGTGTTTTATGAAAAATACACGTGCATGCCTCTGTTCTTTTAAAATAGTGTTCTAAATGTGTTGTGTTTCGTCCTGTAACAGGGTTACTTCAATTGCTGACAGACTGAATGTGGAATTTGCTCTCATTCATAAGGAGAGAAAGAAGGCAAATGAAGTGGACAGAATGGTCTTGGTTGGTGATGTGAAAGACAGAGTAGCAATTCTTGTTGATGATATGGCTGACACATGTGGCACAATATGTCATGCAGCAGACAAGTAAGTATTATTATTAACTGGCCCTCTGTCTTCCTGTGCTGTAACCTGCAGATAGCTGATGAATGCAGTTGCTGTGTCCTGCGTGCTTATAACCCAACCTGACCTCTGTAGCATGAAGTCACTCTGATCTTTGAGTCACAGTCCCGTGATCAAACTGTGTCCTTCTTTAGAATGTGGAATTGAGCAAATATTTGCAGAGATATATTATCAGTATTTAGAAAGAGGAATAAATAAAAAGTCATATAACTTGGAAGGGACTTGGACCATCTAGTGTATTTTTCAGTTCCAAGGCAGAATGGCAGTTAGAAAATCATTCTCCTCTTAAACCTCATCGTTGGAGCCTTTCCACTGTCCTTAGACAATATTTCACAAAGCTTTACTAGATTTAATATTGGGAAGTATTTTCTCCCTGGTGTTTCAATGTGTGTTTAATATTAATCTCTAACGTACATTTTTAGTCTAAAATTACTTGTCCTTTTCATCTGTGAAGGTAAGAATAAGTTTTCCTGTCTTTTGTCAGGAAGTTAGTTGAAGAGTGTTCTCACTCCCCCCTAGACTAAGTAACTTCAGTTTGTTCAGTTCTTCCGCATGGTTTCTAGACTTCTGCTCTGTTGTTCATGCCCTCCAGGTTCTTTCCAGTTGGTCCACTTCTTGAAGTGGAGCACGTGAATGTAGACCCACTCTCTTAACTGAGGCCTTAGCAGTGCTAAGTAGAAAGGATTACTTTATGTTTTTGCAGCTGGCTTTATGCTGATATGTTTCAGGGTAGCAGTATGTTGGTTGGTTCTTTTTTTCCACAGAAGTTGGTGTTGTTGACTGCACTAAACTTGGTAATGTCTGTAGCCTTTTAAAAAACCTGCTGATTCCTCAAAGGATTAATTCTTCCTATGGCTGTATCTTCACAACTCAAGATGTACAGCAGTAACTCTAGCTTCCAAATCATGTTGACAAATTGAAGAAATGAACTGAAATTCATTAAGAACAAATTTGAGGTATTACAGTTAAGTAATACTGAAGTGCTCCATTCATATCCAAATATGTGCTACCAACTCTGGCTAAGGAGGTCAAGGGCTGCAATCTAAACTTGGATTTAAAACTTGAGGTTTAAAATCTTCCATTTGAAGATCTTGTATTTTGGTATTGTTCATAGCAAAGCCCACCCCCATATGACTGTAAATAGCGCGCACTGAAAGCAGGAAGGAACTGCTGAGGAGCAAGACAGGGGAATATTTTAAATTGATGTTGCTGAACATTTACTGTAGCATTGCTACTCTTGGATGTAAACCTTTCTAAAGCTACTATGTCTCAGTTAAGAGCATTTTGAATTTATATTCCTGTCCATTATATTTGTAGACACTATGAGAGTATCAAATACTCTTGTATCCAAAAAGGGTCCATGTGGTACTTCCTGTCTGACTCTATTTTGAATCACAGAATCATTTAGGTTGGAAAAGACCTTTAAGATCATCAAGTCCGACTCTTAACCTAACACTGCCAAGTCCAACACTAAACCATGTCCTGAAGTGCCACAACTACACATCTTTTAAATACTCCCAGGGATGGTGACTCAAACACTTTCCTGGGCATTCTGTTCCCTTGCTTGACAACCTTTTTGGTGAAGAACTTTTTCCTAATATCTGATCTAAACTTCCCTGGCACAATTTGAGGCTGTTTCTTCCCGTCCTATTGCTTGTTACTTGGGAGAAGAGAACAGCCTCCAACTCGCTATTTACCTACAGTAGATTTCTATAAAGGAAAGTCTAAAACCATCAGAAACCATCAATGTTTCTGCAGTGTTTATAAGAAAGATGCTTTTGCTGGAGTAATTCTGCCTTATATCCTCTTCTTGGTATGAAGTACTGCTTTTCATTAATGCCAAATCTAGGTGAGATGTACTTTGTGCTTAATTAGACTTGCACACCAAAATACTTTAGGCCTCTTATCTCAGCAACCTAGATGGATTTCAAGCAGATGAACTAAGAAATGTGTTTCCAGATATAGCAGATCGACTTGTTTAAGTACAAACTTCAGTACACGCTCCCCCTGTGCGTTCTCCTTGTAGGCTGCAGCTACTAAATATAATGCTGAGAATGACCGGAAAACTTTGATTCTGTTAAGTCATTCAAAATGAGATGTTGTTTCTGTGGTTTTTGTCTTTTTTTCCTATCTTACTGTGCTTATGCTATGATTTGATAAAACACCACTCTTCAGGGCCTCCCTTTGTAAGACTAGAAAAGTGTCTAGGACATAGCTGAGTGTCAAAACCAAATTAAGAGATTCTGACTCATTCACAAGGTGTTCTAGTTCTTTGCTTTATACTTTTTTTTTTTTTTTCCCGTCCTATGCTGCATCATTTCACTGCGTGCTTGGATCAGCAGCGTGTCTTCCCCCAACCTTGCAGTAAGCTAGGCTTTAAATCATTAACATTTCTTCTTCCTCAGAAACACTTTCTGAGCAAAAGTGTTTGAATTTCAAATGAAAATAAAGGTGGACAATAATGGAGGCACAATAGAGTTGTGAATACTGCCATCCAACCTACTTCATTTTTGCCTCATTTAGAGAGCATGTACTGGAATTCAATTGTATGTTGTGCTGATGTGGTCAAAAGTGCAGCATTTTAGATTAGTATCGCTGCTACCGAGAAGAACATTTTTATTTCATTAGCAGTTATTTGTTACTTTTTTGTGAGACTTATTCATATAACCTGAAAGAGTTCTGGATTATTTTGTAGATATTTGTATCTTTCTTTAGCTTCCAGGAGGAATTTATGTGTAAAATGTATTTTAGAGATTTCTACCTGGCTCCGTCTATAGCCATGTATGCAACCATGCATCACAGCATACTTTTCCTTTGTTTTCTACAGGTTAATATCTGCTGGAGCTACTAAAGTTTATGCCATTCTTACTCATGGCATCTTTTCTGGTCCTGCTATTTCTCGGATTAATAATGCACCGTTTGAGGCTGTTGTGGTAACTAATACAATCCCCCAAGAAGAGAAAATGAAACACTGCCCAAAAATCCAGGTACAGTGGCGGGTTTGTGTCATCTGTTTAAACTCTGGATTTGTATTTTACTGTTCACTGATGCTAGAATTTGTGCCTTGAGAAGAAAATAATGTTCTTGTGCAGCTTTGTTGTTTGCAGCACATCTTGCTAAAACATGTCAAAGGAGATTCAGGTAGCACAATATGTTGCAAGATATTTGGTATTTGCAACAGATTTGAGTATGCCTGACTGAAAGTGGCAAACTTAAAACTGGGGTGTTTTTTTAATCAATATTAATCATACAGTATCAAACAATATCTTAAGTTAGTTTTCTTGTTGTGGATGCCACAGAAACCTTAGGTGACGACTTCTTTTTTTTTTTTTTTTTTTTAAAATACACTAATGAAAATGCTCAAGATGACAATGTTGACATAATAATGACTTTTTTTTTTTTTTAAAAAACAAACTGAGAATACAAAGCTGACTTGCATCAGTAGCTTTTACATGAGATTGTTCTGGGAAGTCATGTGTCCCTTTTGGAGTTTCCTACAGTGTAGAAGAAGTTATAAAAGATATTTTTTTTTTTTGTAATGCAACATTGAATTTTAAAAAGCTTAAAATGTATTTGGTATTTATTGAAACAAGTCAAGCACTTAAAAGGTGTGCTTCCCTTAAACTGTATTTGTGTCAAGTAGACACTGCCATCTGATGGTTAGAATAATTTCTTTTTGACAGCATGCTCCATGCCAGAATTCTTCAGCAGTATGCCTATGCAGCAATCTGATTCGATGCTTTCTTGTTGAATTTTTTGAGTTTGTACTTTGTATTAATGCAGTTCTTATATGTTAAGTACCTAATGCTTTAATGTTATTTTAATTCCTAGAAGGGGTAAGAAAGCACAATCATAAATTGAATGTTTGTATATGTGTTTATAAACTGTATAGTTGATCGTTCTTGGTATCCCATAAAAATTATCTTCTTGATTTTTTTTTTTTTTTTCTTTCAGTTTATTGACATTTCCATGATCCTGGCTGAGGCAATTCGAAGAACACACAATGGTGAATCTGTGTCTTACCTGTTCAGTCACGTCCCCTTGTAACTGCGGGAGGTTACATTGCATCTTGGCAATGGTCCCTTCAGCTAGCACTGTTGTTTTTAACAATGCATCTCAACCACAAGAAATTAGTGTCTTTGTACAAGTCCAGAACTTGTATGTTTAATTACTATATTTGTCTTGTAATTACCATTTGTTCTTTGTAAATGGGCAATAAATCTCTGTCTGGCAGAAAATTTATGAATTCCCTTGAGAGTCTGGAAGTCTTGTGTTGTGTAACTTCTCTTTTCTGTACCCATCCTCACTTTCTGCTAAACTGCTGCTTCGGATCCATTTTTCTTTACAGAACTACTAACTGTCTGTTCATAGAACTTAATGTGATGTATGCATATAAGATCACTTTCTGTGTTAAGCTAAATGCCGCAAGCTCGGGTATCTTGTTATCTATTAATTGGTCAGGCAAGCAGCGGTTGTCTTTTGTTTTGTTATGTTTAACTACCCTGAATAGTGAGCCCTAACAGAATGTAAACTTCATGTTAATTTTGAGGAACTGTTGACACATCCATAGTATTAATTGTGTTCTATGCACTTCATGTTCTTTTTTTTCCACAAGATATATGTGGCTGCTGTTTTCTTTTGTAAAGCTCTCATTACATTAAATCGTTTGCTTAACATCTATTGTGTGCAGTTATTGTCTTCAGTTGTAAAATTAATGTTTCAGTATTCCCGGGATGATTCATTTCATGTGTTTCAACAATAAGGAGCAATCTTTAATCACGAGAATTTTGGTTTAAATTTAATTTTCACTTTTGACATTGCTCGATTGTGATTATATGAATCATTTCATAGCAGTTTTCCTGTTAATATTGTAATGCTTCACTATGCAAATTCCAAAGAGCAAATTTAAACACATGTATTTATACAAGTTGGTCTCTACCCACAGTTACTTGATTTTAGAAGTATCTGAAAATAGTTTTTGGTGTGTGGTAGTTTTTGGTTTTTGTTTTTTTTATTTTTAAAACTGCAGAGTCAATAGAGCTTCACGTTTCTATTTCAAAGTATTGCAGTACTTTACTGTACAGCCAGAGAACTATGGTAGACTAATTAGTCTTGAATATTTTAACATTAGAGAATTAAAATCATTACAAAACCAGGTTTGTGGGCTGTGGTGTGTGCATGTGGAAATCCCCAAATCTAACATTGTAATTTTAGGTCTTTGAATCCTTCTGTGGAGCGTTTTCAGTCTTCCGGCTAGAAAGGAAAACTTTGTGTCTATTCAGATAATGTTCCTGCACTTAGATCATGGGGAAAACTCAGTTTTTGACGTGAAATTGCAGTTGTTAATTACAAAAACATTTGCCATGCTTGACAGATGCTGCTTTACTATGGAGCTACATAAAAAATAGCCTTATTTCATCCTACCTTGCTTATTCTGGCGCATATATATATATATATATTGAAACAATGCTGTATTATAAAATGGATTTTTTCATTCCATTTAAGACAGTCCTCAGACTATTCTTTTGGTTTCTCTGAGAATAAATCTATTTTGTCTTTACAAATTTTCCAGTAATTTTCTATTTATTCTGTGTGTTTCTTTTTTCTATATTGAGTAATACAGAATTTCGCCTGTATGACTTTCAATTATGAATACAAAAACAGATATGTAAGATATTGTGATGAGAATTCAATTCAGAGACCAGTTCTCAGAGGAATTCCTCATTACAGGTTAATTTTCAAAAATACTTTATAAACAATGGAAAATTGTTTAAATTGTTACATTTTTTCACTGAAAGGGTTATTAAACATTGGAATAGGCTGCCCAGGGAGGTGGTGGATTCACCATCCCTGGAGGTGTTTAAAAAAAAGGTAGATGGGGCACTTAGGGACATGGTTTAGAAGTGGCTCTTGTCAGGGTAGGCTAAAGGTTGGACTCGATGATCTTAAAGGTCCCTTCCAACCTCAACAATTCTATGATTCTAAATAATTTACATTATTTTATTTGGAAAAGCAATTTTTAAATGTTAGATTATGTTACCTATTGTCCTGAAAATATTAATTCACAGTTAAGTTCTTAAACTGAGGTCTATGGCCACATACTTATACCAATGTTTAGACCTCATTACTATGCAAAAGGTATAAAATACTTTTAATGCATGGTATTAATTAAGTTGCTTTATAGATGAGATCTTTGTTAGAAACAAGATGCTGAATGGTTTGCCTTTACTGTGCACACAAGTATTATAAATAAAACTTGAAAATTACTTGTGCCAAGAGATTGCTTGTGGCTTTATTATTTTGATACTCTCTTTTTTTTTTTTTTCTTTTTTTTTTAAGGCCATGCCCTGCACGGGTCAAATCGGGAAAAATGTAGGCATTGATTCTCATGCAAGCCTTGCTCATAAATCATGCTCCAGCTGTCTTGGACATAAGGATGAACTGTTAATCACACCAGACTGGTACACATCTTTATAATAAGATCATCCTTCTCCTGCTTTTTATGGTCTGACAGAAGGGACACAATGTTTAAATTTCATTGGGAGTTTGAGTTAACACTTTATGAGCAGCTGAAGTTCTTGTTTTCCACAGTGTTGTAAGCAAACCCCTCACTAGTATTTGACAGGATGAGATGGGGGGAAGAGCAGAAGGAAAGTACAGATTTAAGCTTACTGTGTCTGATGCAGTTTGTGCCCTTGAAATGCTTAGGAAGACGTCGAGGTGAATCGCGACAGCTCTGTGCAATTCCCATCCATTTTGACAGAATTACAAGGCGTGGAAACAAACAATGGTGAGGCGTTTGGTGTTTAACGCTCTACGGTCCCTGGCCCATGCTGGGATTCTGGTCTGAAGATGAGATGAGAGTTCAGCCTGGTGGGAAACTTTCTTCTCTTGGCAGCATGATTTTGAAATAAAGGAAAAAGTAGCGCATTGCGTAGCAGAAGTCAGAGGGTTTAGCTCATATTTGTCTTCAAACCTCACTCTACTGCCCCAGTGGAAGTACAAATCTTTGCCTTTCTCAGTAAAAGTACTTGTATTTTGCAGCCTTTCTGGAAGCTCTTGCCATGGACGCCAGGGGTTTAAAACATCAAAAGCTCAGAGCCTGTTGCTGGGGCAGTGCGTGGACTATTGGGAGTGAAACCTGAGCATGTTTTCACTGTGCAAGTGCCTCTCCGAGTTGTTCGTCAGGTGTCTGTTGCCAACGCGGGTGTTCTGTTGTGTGGTGGCTGACCCCGGCTGGCAGCCAAGCCCCCACTGAGCTTGGGTGGGGGAGAGGATTGGGAGGGTAGGAGTGAGAACAGCTCATGCGTGGAGATAAAGACAGCTTAATAAATTAAGAAAAAAAGGTGTCAAAGCAGTCACTCACCACCTCCTGCTACAGACCAATGCCCAGCCTGCCCCTGAGTGAGGGCTGCTTCAGTGAATTTCACCCCCCAGCCAAGTTTTTATTGCGGGGCACGGCACCATATGACAAGGTTAGCCCTTTGGTTGGTTGGGGTCTGCTGTCCTGGCTGTGTCGCCTCCCAGCCTCTTGCCCACCCCCAGCCTGCTCCCCAGGGGGGCAGTGTGAGAAGCGGAGAAGACCATGAGGCTGTGCAAGTTCCCCAGTAGCCATGCCACAGGTGTGTTATCAACATTGTTCTGGTCTCCAGTCTAAAACACAGCATCTCAGGGGCTGCTGTGGAGAAAATGAACACCCAGCAAGACCCAGAAGAGTTGTTGTGAGTGAGAAATGAGGTGTGACTGTGGACACTCATGGCGCTCTTCTCCAGGCCCGTGTTGCACTGTACTTGTAAGAAAAGGTAAATGAGGGGAAGAGAACAAAAGGCATTGTGGAGAGCAAGGAACTGGGCTTGGGAGCGAGCTTTCTTCTCATCCTGTTGGTTGTTACTTGGGAGAAGAGACCAGGCCCCACCATGCTGCAACCTCCTTTCAGGTAGTTGTAGAGAGTGATAAGGTCCCTCCTCACCCTCCTTTTCTCCAGGCTCCTCCTTTTCCCCAGTGCCCTTAGCCACTTCTCATGAGTCTTGTTCTCTACATCCTTCACCAGTTCTGTTCTTCTTTGGACACGCTCCAGCACCTCAATGTCCCTCCTGTAGTGAGGGACCCAAAACTGAACACAATATTCAAGAGGTGCGGCCTCACCAGTGCCGAGTACAGGCGGTAGATCGCTTCCCTCATCTTGCCGGCCACACTATTTCTGGTACAATCCAGGATGCTACAGGCCTTTTTGGCCACCTGAGCACACTGCCGGCTCATATTCAGCTGGCCGTCGACCAGCACCCAGAGGTTCTTTTCCACCAGGCAGCTTTCCAGCCACTCTTCCCCAAGCCCGTAGCGCTGCATGGGGTTGTTGTGAGCCAAGTGCAGGACCTGGCACTTGGCCTTGTTGAACCTCATACTGTTGGCCTCAGACCATCGACCCAGCCTGTCCACATACCTCTGCAGAGCCTTCCTATCGTCAAGCACATCAACATTTCTGCCCAACTTGGTGTCATCTGCAAATTTACTGAGGGTGCTCTCAATGCCCTCATCCAGATCATTGAGAAACATAGCAAAGAGAACGGAGTCCTGGGGAACACCATTTGTGACTGGACACCAAATGGACTTAACTCCCTTCACCACTACTCTTTGGGCTCGGCCACACAGACAGTTTTTTACCCAGCAAAGAGTACGCCTCTCCAAGCCGTGAGCAGCCAGTTTCTCCTGGAGAATGCTGTGGGTAACAGTGTCAAAAGCTTTACTAAAGTCCAGGTGGACAACATCCACAGCCTTGCCTTCATCCGCTAAGTGGGTCACGTTGTCACAGAAGGAGATCAGGTTACTCAAGCAGGACCTGCCTTTCATAAACCCATGCTGACTGGGCCTGATCACCTGGCTGTCCTGGACGTGCCATGTGATGGCACTTGAGATCATAGAATCATAGAATCTTCATGGTTGGAAAGGACCTTTGAGATCATCGAGTCCAACCATACACACACCAAAAAACCCCCTACAATCCCCTACAATCTCTGCCACTACAGCATGCCCTGAAGTGCCAAATCTACACGTTTCTTAAATACCTCTAGGGATGGTGACTCAACCACCTCCCTGGGCAGGCTGTTCCAGTGCCTGACCTCTCCTTGAGTAAAGTAATTCTTCCTAATATCTAATCTAAACCTCCCCTGCCACAGCTTCAGACCATTTCCTCCGGTTCTGTCATTATTCACTTGGGAGAAGAGGCCAACATCCACCTCTCTCCAACCTCCTTTCAGGTAGTTGTAGAGGGCAATGAGGTCTCCCCTCAGCCTCCTCTTCTCCAAGCTAAACATGCCCAGATCCCCCAGCCTTTCCTCATATGTCTTGGTCTCCAGACCCCTCACCAGCCTGGTAGCTCTCCTCTGGACATGCTCCAGCACTTCACTGTCCCTCTTGTACAGAGGGGCCCACAACTGAACTCAGTACTCGGGGTGAGGCCTCACCAGTGCCGAGTACAGAGGCAAGATCACTTCCCTGCTCCTGCTGGCCACGCTATTCCTGATACAAGCCAGAATGCTGTTGGCCTTCTTGGCCACCTGGGCACACTGCTGGCTCATGTCCACCAGCATCCCCAGGTCCCTTTCTGCCAGGCAACTTTCCAGCCACTCTTCCCCAAGCCTGTAGCGTTGCTTGGGGTTGTTGTGACTGAAATGCAGGACCCGGCTCTTGCCTTATTAAACCTCATACAGTTGGCCTTAACCCATCCATCCAGCCTGTCCAAGTCCCTCTGTAGAGCCTTCCTACCCTCAAGCAGATCAACTCTCCCACCTAGTTTTGTGTCGTCTGCAAACTTGCTGAGGGTGCACTCAATCCCCTCATCCAGATCATTGATAAAGTATCTGGTTCCAAAACTGAGCCCTGAGGGACACCACTGGTGACCGGCCGCCAAGAGGATTTCACCCCATTAATCACAACTCTCTGGGCACGGCCATCCAGCCAGTTTTTAACCCAGTGAAGAGTACACTTGTCTATGCCATGATTTGCCAGCTTCTCCAGGAGAATGCTGTGGGGGACAGTGTCAAAGGCCTTACCAAAGTCCAGATAGACAACATCCACAGCCTTTCCCGCGTCCAGAAGGTGGGTCACATGGTCATAGAAAGAGATCAGGTTGGTTAAGTGGGACCTCCCTTTCCTAAACCCATGCTGGCTGGCCCTGATCCCTTGGCTGCCCTGCACTTGCCGTGAGAGCTCACTCAAGATGATCCTCTCCATGATCTTTCCTGGTACTGAGGTCAGGCTGACAGGCCTGTAGTTCCCCAGATCCTCCTTCCGACCCTTCTTGTAGATGGGTGTCACGTTAGCCACCCTCCAGTCATCTGGTACCTCCCCTGTCAAACAGGATTGTTGCTAAATGGCTGGGAGAGGCTTGGTGAGCTCTCCCGCCAGCTCCCTGACTACTCTTGGGTGAATCCCATCCAGCCCTATAGACTTATGTGCGTCTAGGTGCAGAAGCAGATCATTGACTACTTCCTCCTGGATTATGTGTGGGCTGTTCTGTTCTCCATCCTAATCTTCCAGCTCAGGAGGCTGAGATGATCTGCTCTGTAGCCTTCCCCAGCACCGAGGTCACACTGACAGGCCTGTAGTTCCTGCATGCCCCTTCCGGCCCTTCTTGTGGCTGGCCGTAACATTTGCTACCCTTCGGTCAACTGGGACCTCACCAGATTGCCAGGAGCACTGACAAATGATTGAAAGTGGCTTCATGAGCTTTTCTGTCAGCTGCCTCAGTACTCTTGGGTGGATCCCATCCAGTGCCATAGACCTGTGTGTGTCTAAGTGGTGTAGCAGGTTGCCAACCATTTTTCCTGGGATGATGTGGCTTCATTCTGCTCCCTGATTCTGTCTTCCAGCTCAGCAACCCGGGTACCCCCAGTAAGAACAATTGGTCTTGCTATTAAAGACTGAGGCAAAGGAGGCACTTTGTACTGCACCCTTTTCCTCAGCCTTTGTCACTATGTTTGCCCTGAATTCAATAAAGGATATAATCTCTTGCAAACACCAAATGGTCAGCCTTGGCACTGTGGTAGTCTGGGGTAGATGCAGCTTTCAGAAATGGAAAAGTCTATTTCTGTGGCGCTGGGGGCTCCCTTGGTTGGATGTCAGAGCAGTTTGGGTCAGCTCGTAGCGCGGATCCGTGAGGGTCTCCTCCCTCACCAGGGCTCTGAGAGCTTCCTCAGCCCTTGGTGTAGGCCACTCTTCTCTACTGTTGTCTTCTGTTTATTGTTTTGGTTAGTTTTAGTGTCTGCAAACACATTTCTGCAACTCCTATCACCACGGATCCTGTGTTTTTACATCCCTTAAGGCTTCTGCAAGCAATTTTGTTATCATTTCCTCAATTTTGCTATCCATTTCTCTTTGTGGGTCTTTTCATACATCTGTCCACATCAGCTTGAAGAGTCAATTTATGTATTTCAAAAATTGAGCAACTTAACTCATGTCTTTGATAATTTCCACCACATTTATGTAATAGGTAATTTATGTTACACTAAATGTTGTATTAACCATGAATACTTGAGGCTGTATCATAATTACTGGTGTGAGGATTAGCACGATAGAGAAAAGACATTACTGCACGATTTTCAGACCTCAGGTAAACTACCCAGCTTTAAGATAAACATGGTAGAATCCTGAAAACCAAACCTGTAGATGAAGGAGTAAAGCAACTGAAGAATCCTGCTTTATTCTAAATTACATTCTTCACTCACAGAGGTGGCACAATATGTGTGTAGTTACCAGTGGGTCCTCCCCTAGCACGTGGCACAGTAGGAAGTACTTTTCTGCTTTCAGTTGCTTTGTCTTTCACAGGAGGCAAAACAGATTTTGCTCAACATCTGGGGGAAACATGAACTTTTAAAATCAGTAAATCAGTGACTCTCTGTTCCTCTAAAAATCAAGTTATAGCTTTGAAGGTCTGGACTGCTATCTCCCCAACATTTACCCCCCCACTTTTTGAAGGGAAATATCGCTGTATTTTGCTTCCCACATTACTTAGCTTAAAAAAAACAAACAAAAAAGCGGTCTATATTTCTATTAATGTTCAGCTAAAGTCGTAGTTTCACTCTGGACGGAATTGAAACTCAAGTGCTCTTGGCTGGGTGAGACAGTTTGTAATATGAAAAAAATAAAATCAGACTCAGTTGAGAAGGCAAAGCAGAAAAGGCCTTTCCTGCTCCCCACCCCACCCCACCAGTGAGTGGGTGGGGGGTGCAAAAGAAGCTGGGAGGAGACACAGCTGGGACAGCTGACCCCAGCTGACCAAAGGGACATTCCATGCCACATCACAACATGTTCAGCGTATAAGGCGGGGAGAAGAAGGGAGGAGGGATGTTCAGAGTGATGGGATTTGTCTTCCCAAGTAACCGTTAAGCATGATGGAGCCCGGCTTTCCTGGAGATGGCTGAACACCTGCCTGCCCATGGGAAGCAGTGAATTAATTCCTTGTTTTAATTTGCTTGTGCACACAGCTTTTGCTTTACCTATTAAACTATCTTTATCTCAACTCGTGAATTTTCTCACTTTTTCACTTCCCATTCTCTCCCCCATCCCATCAGCAGGGAGTGAGTGAAGGGCTGCTTGGGGCTTACCTGCTGGCTGGGGTTAGACCATGCCATGGGCATTAAGCATCTCATGTTTAAGTGATGTTCCAGTGTCATATGCCAAGGACGTGGTTAGGTGCTTGAATGTTCTGTGAAATAGTCAGAGTGGCATCACCTGCGTAGGGTGCTTGCAATGAAGGGTTTCCTCCTACCAGAAATGTGTTGAATGGCCTTGCAGAATGCAGCAGGATTTTAGTGAGGTGTCTGCATCCTTTGTAATACCTGCCAAAAAACCCCTCAGTGCATACTGTGTGAAAAGAAAAATCCAGTTACCAGTAAATAGCAGAGGAATCGTACTTTATTATAGTACTTTTAGTAATCAAGCACCAAAGATGATAAATATAGTCCCGAACCTATAGTGAATTAATGAGCCCTTTCCTAGGCCTTGATAGAAAGGTAATGATGCTGTACGCTTTCTTGTTTTTCTTTATGTCTATAGGACTCAGCCACTAAACCCAGGGAATTTAAAGTAGGATTGCAAATTCTTTCCCTGTTCATTCTTCAGCTTCCAGTCTTCCAAAATGAGTTCCTCAGCTCTGCCACAGTCAGAGAAATTATGAACTGCTATTTGAAATGTAAAGAAAAATATGTAGGGAAATGAGATATGAAAACAAAAGCCTGACCTAACCATTAAAGTAGTCTGTCCTGCTAAGCATAGAAACTTCTAAATAAATAACTCGCAAACAAACATGGTGTTCCATGAAATGCTGGATTGTCACCAGCTTATGTCTATCCATTTTATCTTTACCTTAGTCACTTCTACACTCCCTTATGCAGTTTTTAACTTTTTGTATGCTCTTTCCTATGCCTTTACTGCCATCCTTTTTTGACTGGTTTATTTTGGTTCCCTTCCCCAAAGTCCCATTCACCTAGTAGACATTTCTTCCACAAAACATTCAGTTTAAGCTATTTGTCACAGTTCTTGAAGCTATTAGCAGCAGAAATGAACACATCATCATCATCATCATCATCATCATTTTTGGAAGAAATGTCTATTAAGCGAGTGGGACTTTGGGGAAGGGATCCAAAATAGTAAAATTGCTAAACTTTGAAATATAAGATATTTTTAATATCAATTAACAATTTCTGTTTCTCTGTTCATGCAGCTTACACTAAAACGGGGAGAGGGGGAAAAGAGGGAACTTGAGCTTCTGCAAATCTTAGTTGTCTGATGTGAATGTTACCCTTATGTAATGCGTTTGTCTTCTAGCTGATTGATCTTACACTCTCTTGTCGGTATTTTGCAGTTTCCCTCCTTTGGTGTTCCCCATGGCTTGGGTGTTCATCTTCTTGGAGCAGGTCTAGTTATAGCTCCTTATGGTATGACACTATAGCTAGGAAAAATACACAGTATGAAATGAAAACAGTGTTCAAAAGTAGCACAGAAGAGAGCAAATTGCAGCATATAAGAACAAGAGGGAAAAAAACTTGAAAACCTTTGTCACATGGATGTATGAGCAATTTGAGAATTTGTTTAAAAGGGAAAAAATAACAGTACTGGTTTTTTTTTAAGGGGGAGTGGAGCAGTAATGAGGTACTGCTGTTTTAATTTTAAGTACAAATGTTTGAGGAAGTGGTTTGAAGCAGTTGTTTCACATTTCATTATTTCTCAAGTCGCAGTCCAGCCGAATAGTAGTGATAGAGTAGTGATTACTGCTATTGCCTTGAGTGAGTTATGTCATGTTGTACTCTCCTCTGCGCCTGAGCTGAAACACTGGGGACCTCTTTTATGCTGTTGTCTTCTGCTCTGATTTACAGTCTCCTCCAGCGACAAATTTGCCAGACCTGGAAGCACACAGAAAATGGTAGGTTAAACTTTCGTTTTAAATTTGATCTTAGGTCTCTTTGACTGCAACTGTTGTGGAAGACTTTCAAGAAAATATTCTCCTTTTCTGCTTTCTAAACGTCCAAACTTACTGTTGTGGTTAGAAGCTGCAATACGTAATGACAGGAAAGGAAAGCATTTCTTTGTGCTAATACTAACTGGCTAGCAGTGAATTGTACTAGTGTGCTACAGAACGAGCATCGTAATGTCTTTTTGAATTGCTAGAACTTCTGAGATGTTCTTTTTTCTCTAAACTTTCCCCCTTTCACCTCTAAAAATACATATGGAACACCTAGCGAAAAACTTCCTTTGGGAACCTCTAGCTGTATCGTTGCTGAATATTTGAAGAATACCCAAAATCCTTATGGGTTTGTGCATGTGCTAGTTAATATCAGGAGATTACTGCTTTCTGAACTTCTTATAAAGCCCAGCGTAGATCAGAGAGAGAAGGATGGTGCACATGCACACTCCAGCTGTACGTGTAAACCAGCTTCTCATTGCAAAGATGTGGCACAAGTCAGCGTTGCTTCTTTCTTCTAATTGAACCGATCTTTTTTATTTGTTCTGGTACTATAACAGACACCAAGCGGTACGCATGCAAATAGTTAGACGCAGCACCAGAATGTAACAGTTTACAGTTAAAATAGCAAATGCATTAAAAGGGTGTTGGGAAACAGAAGGATATGCAAAGAAACAAAGCACAAAGATGGCAGGAGCTCGGCTGGCTCTGCAACAACACTTAGGTTCCTAAAAATACTGCAGTACGTGAGAGTTCAAAATCTGAACATTGCAAGCATCTCCAAAAGCCTTTTGTGACTTCTTAAGACACCTACAAACATCTTCATGAAGACTTTTAAGGCCCAGATTCCTTGCACCTGATTTTCGGCACCGAAAGCTGCGGCGTTAGACTCTGTTTGGCGTGTAGTCAGGCAGAGCTCCCTCCACGTTCAGAGCTGAGCAGCGCCTGCAGAGGGGCCTCTCTCTCCTCTCTCCCGCTCTCTCTTGAATGCCAGTGCAGCCCAGGGCCATGAATTGAGGAACTTGGGTAAGCTCCTAAAATCAAGTGTGTGAGTGCAGCAGCCAAGTATGAGTTCACATAGACAGTTTGTGGTGGTTTAGATTGCAGTCTGCCCTTGCCCAAGTCCTGCTCCAGTGCTTGGACAGAGGGGTTTACTTTGGTTTAGCAAATCGTTACAGCTTGGTTGTGATGAATGTTTCCTCAAGAGCAGCAAATCTGTGGCTTGAGCCCCGGTTAGCAGCAGAGGTTTACCTTCCTTCTTTTAAAGGAAGGCAGGCTGCTGGAGTTTGATCCTTGGTGGTTGTCACTATTCCCTCGGTGGCCGCAGGTACCGTGACCGTGGCTGGCGAAGGTCGGCACGTCATGGTCTGCTGTGGTACACATCGACGGATAAAATAAATGGCATCCATGTGATGGAGTGACATGTCCCGCAGTGCAGAGAGTCTCTACCATTTCCCTGCCACCTCTCTGCCGTGCTCCATGGGCCCCTGCCTTGGTTAACAACCCAGACCCCTGGTATGTTGGTCTGGTAAAACAAGAGACGGAGATAGGCAGGAGCTGGGGCACCACGGGCCACTCAGTTTGGATAGGCACTCTCTGGTTTTTCATTCATCTAATAAAGTCTTTTACAAGCATAATATAGTGTGTCCCTTCAAAAAGAAGGACAGGACATATTTACAATATTTACAAGAGCACATCCAGATTTTTCTTTGGCAATGTCCCTTTTCATTCAAAGAAAGACCTTCAGTTTTCCATGTAATTAATATCAATGGTAGAGCCCTTCCTTCTCCCTCCCACATCCCTGCTGATAGTAGTGGAGGAAAAAGAGTTCTGAAAAAAAAAGCCAGGACGATGGGAGGAAATGAATGCATTTTATCTTGTCAAACTTGGCTGCCCACTTACTTGGGTTATTCTTATTCAACTTTTTCATCCAAGTGCTTTTCCACATCAGGAAATCAGAAAAAATAAAGAGATTGGTTCTGTATTTTAACAGTTATAGGAAAGGGTGCAGGCATGAAAAGATGCATCATACAAATCAACACTTGGCTACGTGGCTGGTGCTTTCATCAGGGTTGTGGCTTTCATGATCATGGAACACTTACTAATGTCTATAACCTGCTAGGGAGAGAGGGGATCCACCTGACTAGAAAAGGCAAAGTAAATCTTTGCCATCAGGCTTGCAAACCTGATGAAACAGGCTTTAAGCTGACAAGCCTGGAGGACTGGGGTCCACAAGGGTGACACCTGTGAAGCTGAATGTAAAAAGGGTAAAAAGCCAAGCCAGTCAGAGCAGCAATGAATGCTCCTTAGCTATCTCAGTGCTGGTAGGGGATGGAGATCCATACAGCAGAAACGATGCAAGGGTTGTTGATGCGTTAGAAACTACAGAAGCAGAACAGTCACATAGGTATTAAGGCTTCTCTCCAAGAAAAGGTGGCAGGATCAACAGCCCAACTGAAGTACATTTATAGCAATGCATGCAGCAAAGGCAACAAAGAGGAGGAGTTGGAAGCCACTGTGCAGCTGAAAGACTGTGATATAGTTGCAATCACAGAAACATGGTGGGATGACCCACAAAACTGGAGTGCTGCAATGGATGGCTATAAACTCTTCAGAAGGGATGGGTGAGGAATAAGAGGCGGTGGGGTAGCCCTGTACATTAGAAGGAGGGTTTTGACAGATTAGAGTTTGATGATGG
Organism: Larus michahellis; assembly: GCF_964199755.1. NCBI lineage: Eukaryota > Metazoa > Chordata > Aves > Charadriiformes > Laridae > Larus > Larus michahellis. The sequence goes on along the minus strand of NC_133896.1, from coordinate 141,010,491 downwards.
TGATGAAAGAGTCAAGTGTTTACAGATAAGAATCAAGGGGAAGGCTAACAAGGCAGCTATCATGGCGGGAGTCTGTTATAGACCACCCAACCAGGATGAAGAGGCAGGTGAAATATTCTATAAGCAGCTGGGAGAAGTCTCATGATTGCTAGGACTTGTCCTCATGGAGGACTTCAACTTACCAGATCTCTGCTGGAAATACAATGCAGCGGAGAAGAACCAGTCTAGGAGGTTCCTGGAGTGTGTGGAAGATAACTTCCTGATACAGCCTGTGAGCGAGCCAACTAGGGATGGCGCCCCGCTGGACTTGTTGTTTGTGAACAGATTGACTTGTGGGTGATTTGATGTTTGGAGGCCCTCTTGGGCAAAGCGATGATGAAATGAGAGTTTTCAATTCTCAGAGAAGTAAGGAGGGTGGTTAGTAGAACTGTGACCTTGGACTTCCAGAGGGCAGACTTTGGCCTGTTTAGGGCCCTGGTTCACAGAGTCCCTTGGGAGGTAGTCCTGAAGGGCAAAGTTGTCCAAGAAGGCTGGATGTACTTCAAGAAGGAAATCTTCAAGGCACACGAGCAGGCCATCCCCATGTGCCAAAAGATGAGCTGCCAGGGAAGAAGAGCAGCCTGGCTGAACAGAGTGCTTCTGCTGGAACTCAGGAAAAAAAAAGAGTTTATGACCTTTGGAAGAAGAGGCAGGTACTCGGGAGGACTACAAGGCTGTTGTGAGGCTATGCAGGGAGAAAATTAGAAGGACCAAGGCCCAACTAGAACATAATTTCACTACTGCTGTAAAAGACAATTAAAAATGTTTCTATAAATACATTACCAAAAGGAGGGCTAAGGGGAATCTCCATCCTTTATTAGATACAGGGGCAAACATAGTGACAAAGGCTGAGGAAAAGGGTGCAGTACAAAGTGCCTCCTTTGCCTCAGTCTTTAATAGAAAGACCAATTGTTCTTACTGGGGGTACCCGGGTTGCTGAGCTGGAAGACAGAATCAGGGAGCAGAATGAAGACACATCATCCCAGGAAAAATGGTTGGCAACCTGCTGCACCACTTAGACACACACAGGTCTATGGCACTGGATGGGATCCACCCAAGAGTACTGAGGCAGCTGACAGAAAAGCTCATGAAGCCACTTTCAATCATTTGTCAGTGCTCCTGGCAATCTGGTGAGGTCCCAGTTGACCGAAGGGTAGCAAATGTTACGGCCAGCCACAAGAAGGGCCGGAAGGAGCATGCAGGAACTACAGGCCTGTCAGTGTGACCTCAGTGCTGGGGAAGGCTACAGAGCAGACCATCTCAAGTGCCATCACGTGGCACGTCCAGGACAGCCAGGTGATCAGGCCCAGTCAGCATGGGTTTATGAAAGGCAGGTCCTGCTTGAGTAACCTGATCTCCTTCTGTGACAACGTGACCCACTTAGCGGATGAAGGCAAGGCTGTGGATGTTGTCCACCTGGACTTTAGTAAAGCTTTTGACACTGTTACCCACAGCATTCTCCAGGAGAAACTGGCTGCTCACGGCTTGGAGAGGCGTACTCTTTGCTGGGTAAAAAACTGTCTGTGTGGCCGAGCCCAAAGAGTAGTGGTGAAGGGAGTTAAGTCCATTTGGTGTCCAGTCACAAATGGTGTTCCCCAGGACTCCGTTCTCTTTGCTATGTTTCTCAATGATCTGGATGAGGGCATTGAGAGCACCCTCAGTAAATTTGCAGATGACACCAAGTTGGGCAGAAATGTTGATGTGCTTGACGATAGGAAGGCTCTGCAGAGGTATGTGGACAGGCTGGGTCGATGGTCTGAGGCCAACAGTATGAGGTTCAACAAGGCCAAGTGCCAGGTCCTGCACTTGGCTCACAACAACCCCATGCAGCGCTACGGGCTTGGGGAAGAGTGGCTGGAAAGCTGCCTGGTGGAAAAGAACCTCTGGGTGCTGGTCGACGGCCGGCTGAATATGAGCCGGCAGTGTGCTCAGGTGGCCAAAAAGGCCTGTAGCATCCTGGATTGTACCAGAAATAGTGTGGCCGGCAAGATGAGGGAAGCAATCTACCGCCTGTACTCGGCACTGGTGAGGCCGCACCTCTTGAATATTGTGTTCAGTTTTGGGTCCCTCACTACAGGAGGGACATTGAGGTGCTGGAGCGTGTCCAAAGAAGAACAACAGAACTGGTAAAGGATCTAGAGAACAAGACTCTGAAGTCTTGAACTCTAGAAGTGGCTAAGGGCACTGAGGTTGTTTAGCCTGGAGAAAAGGAGGGTGAGGAGGGACCTTATCCCTCTCTACAATTACCTGAAAGGAGGTTGCAGCATGGTGGGGCCTGGTCTCTTCTCCCAAGTAACAACCAATAGGATGAGAGGAAACTTGAGGCCTCAAGTTGCTCCAGGGGAGGTTTAGGTCGGATATTAGGAAAAGTTTCTTCACTGAAAGGGCTGTCAAGCATTGGAACAGGCTGCCCATGGAAGTGGTTGTGTACCCATCCCTAGAGGTATTTAAAAGATGCGTAGATGTGGCGCTGAGGGACATGATTTAGTGGTGGACTTAGCAGTGTTAGTTTAATGGATGGATGCGATGATCTTAAAAGTCTTTTCCAACCTAAATGATTCTTTGATTTTATTCTAGGATTCTCAGAATCCTTATCATAATGTGAAATTTGAATTAGGCACTCACCTGTTTGTCAGTGTAGTTTGGAAAATTTACACTAGCTTTTAAGTGACTAGAGATTTTCTCTGTCTTTTATATGCTTTGAAAAATTAACTTTCCTCATTTACTTTATTACACATTGGCAATCTGCTGGATATTTAACACTGCTTGTTTCCCCTTAAAAATGAAAATTCACAGAGATGTAGCCCATAATGACCTGCCTTGTCATTTTTTCAGTACAGTTTTTTTTTAATGATTCATTCTTTAGAGAGTGATCTGTATCTTGCTACTACAATAGTTAGTGATAAAAAAGTAAATCATTTGAAGAAATACCAATATATGCCTTCCCCAAATTTATAATCCTGCCAGCCTATCCACTTCTATCCAGTATGAGAGTCAGGACCCTAGGTTAGCTGTATTTTCGGCCTCACCCAGTACATGCTTGATTTGATGTCCTATGACATGTTCTTATTGCATTCTTATTAATACTTCTCTATGTCCTTATGTTTAGGTACCTTGTGCAAAGATGTCAAATGCATCACCATTTCTCTTGCTCTTCCTATTTCCGATGCTGCTGTCAGGAGCTTGGTTTCCCAAAAGTCTACCCTGTGATGTTAAAGCCTTTGAAAGTACTGTGACAGTGGACTGCACCGATCGCCGTCTCACCGAAATCCCCAGAGGGATCCCTGCAAATGCTACCAACCTTACCCTGAGTATTAACCATATCCCTCATATCTACCCAACATCTTTTGCTCATCTTCACAACCTCGTGGAGATTGACTTCAGATGCAACTGTGTGCCTGTCAGAATGGGACCCAAAGATAATATATGCAATGAGACACCAAACATTGAGAATGGCAGTTTTTCTGCCCTGACAAGATTGAAGTCATTGTATTTGGATGCAAACCAGCTGTTGGAAATACCCCGCAGCCTTCCTCCTGCTTTAAGTCTGCTGAGCCTGGAAGCAAACAGCATCTTTTCTATCCAAAGAGCCAACTTGTCGGAGCTAGGTAACATAGAAGTATTGTATCTGGGACAGAACTGTTACTACCGTAACCCATGCAATGTTTCATTTGAAATTGAAAAAACAGCCTTTCTGGAGCTGAAAAAATTAACAATCCTATCCCTAAAGTCTAACAACTTAACTCATATTCCACCCAATTTGTCACCTACTTTAAAGGAACTGTACATTTACAATAACATGATTCAAGTAGTTCAAGAACAGGATTTAAGTGCCCTTCACAACCTGGAAATTCTTGATCTCAGTGGTAATTGCCCACGTTGCTATAACGCTCCATATCCTTGTACTCCCTGCCCCAAGGGCACAATTGAGATTCATTCAAGGGCTTTCTTTTCCTTGAAAAGTTTAAGAATTTTGAGACTTCACAGCAACTCTCTCCAGAGCATACCAAGCAGCTGGTTTAAAACCATCAAGAATCTCAAAGAGCTTGACCTGTCCCAGAATTTCCTCTTAAAGGAGATAGGAGATGCTCAGTTTTTGCAGTTTATCCCCAGCCTTGTTGAGCTTGATCTGTCCTTTAATTTTGAACTGAAGATGTATTCTCCATTCTTGAACCTGTCTAAGACATTTTCCTCCCTCTCTAACCTGCAAACCCTGAGGCTCAGGGGTTATGTCTTTAATGAACTAAGAGAAAGAAATCTAGCTCCATTGCTCAGTCTTAGAAATCTTACCGTGTTGGATCTTGGGACTAATTTTATTAAAATTGCTGACTTGAAAGTGTTCAAGAAATTCCCAGCTCTTAAATTCGTAGACCTCTCAGTGAATAAAATTTCTCCTTCTTCAGGTGAAAACAACTTTCATGGGTTTTGCTCTAATCCTCGGATTTCAGGAGAGCAATACAACAGGCAAGTATTACAAGACATGCATTATTTCAGGTATGATGTGTACGGGCGAAGTTGCAGATCCAAAGACAAAGAGGCTGCTTCCTACCAATCTTCCGTTAAGGAAGAGTGCCGGAAATATGGAGAAACTCTGGATTTAAGCAGAAACAACATATTTTTCATTAATCCCTCAGACTTCCGGGGACTCGGTTTCCTCCGATGCCTCAACTTGTCAGGTAATGCAATAAGTCAGACCTTAAATGGAAGTGAATTCTCCTACTTGTCTGGATTGAAATATCTGGATTTTTCCAACAACAGGATTGACTTGCTATACTCAACTGCTTTCAAAGAGCTACAACTTTTAGAAATCCTAGACCTGAGCAATAACAACTATTATTTCTTGGCAGAAGGTGTAACTCACATGCTTAGTTTTATGAAAAACTTGTCCCATCTGAAGAAGCTGATGATGAACGAGAATGAGATTTCTACCTCTATTAACACAGGGATGGAAAGCCAGTCTCTTCAAATTTTAGAATTCAGAGGAAATCGTTTGGATGTTTTATGGATGGATGGGAATGCTAGATACTTGTCATTCTTCAAGAATCTGACCAGCCTGGAAAAACTGGATATTTCCTTCAACTCACTCAGTTTTTTCCCTCCGGATGCTTTTCAAGCTATGCCTCCAGAACTCAAGATCCTCAACTTAACCAATAACCGGATGAAGAGTTTCAACTGGGGAAACCTCCACTATCTGAAGAACCTGGTAACTCTGGACCTCAGCAATAACCTTCTGGCTACTGTTCCCCGAGAACTGTCCAATTGCTCTTCAACGCTCCAAGAACTGATGCTCCGAAACAATCGCATTCAACGACTAACTAAACACTTTCTCAGAGGTGCTTTTAAACTGAAATACTTGGACCTCAGCGCAAACAAGATCCAAATAATTAGGAAATCTAGCTTCCCTGAAAATGTCATTAACAACCTGAGGATGCTGCTTTTGCATGGCAATCCTTTCAAGTGCAATTGTGATGCCGTGTGGTTTGTTTGGTGGATCAATCAGACTCAAGTGACTATTCCTCTTCTGGCCACAGACGTGACCTGTGCGGGCCCAGGGGCACATAAAGGAAGGAGCGTGGTTTTCTTGGATCTGTACACCTGTGAGCTGGACACCTCGTATTTGATCCTCTACGCTCTGTCAGCTTCAACTGTCCTCGTCTTTATGGTGTTCACAGTGACGAGCCATCTCTATTTCTGGGATGTGTGGTATAGTTACCATTACTGCACCGCCAAGTTGAAGGGCTATCGGCGCTTATCTTTACCAGAGGCTTGCTACGACGCTTTTATCGCCTATGACAACAGAGATCCGGCTGTGAATGAGTGGGTGCTGACAGAACTGGTTGAAAGGCTGGAAGATCAAAAAGCCAGACAGTTCAATTTATGCCTGGAAGAAAGGGACTGGCTCCCAGGACAGCCCGTCTTTGACAACCTTTCCCAGAGCATTCAGCTGAGCAAAAAGACCATCTTTGTGCTGACCAACAAGTATATTAAAAGCGGCCGCTTCAAGACAACCTTCTACATGGCCCACCAGCGGCTTCTAGATGAAAAAATGGATGTCATCATCTTGATATTCCTTGAGAAGGTTTTGCAGAAGTCCCGGTACGTCCGGCTGAGGAAGAGGCTGTGCGGAAGTTCTGTCCTGGAATGGCCAACTAACCCTCGAGCTCAGCCCTACTTCTGGCAGTGCCTGAAAAATGCAATAGCTACCAACAATACTCTGGCTTACAACAGGCTACTCCAAGAAACTGTTTAGCTCTACTGTTCCCCGTAAATATTGTTATGATGCCCGGCGAGCAAAAGATCCTAACCTTCGTTTGGAGAAACTGTCAAAATGCAGAGGATAAATGTAATTGTGTTATTGTTCCCCCAATCAAAATGCACAAACAGTCCTCAAGCTGATAGTTCACTTGTTTTGCTATGACAAGATTGAACAGAAACCATTGCCGGCACAGATGTCTAGCTGACATGCACCTTGCTTGGCACTGATTGCTGCACAGCAAGAGAAGATGCACTACCCACTGGAAGTCCCTGGTTTAGAACAGAATCACCACTTCCAGCTTTCAGTTTGCTGGAGGCCTCCAGCATCTCCTGTGGTTGAGTCAAGTGTGGGTGAGGCACTTGCTCAGCTTACTCTAGTACACAGACTGCCAGGAGGAGTTTGGCTGTGACGAGTTGCTGCTGTTCAGATCACTGTTGGAGTAAAGATGATTTTAATGGAACATGCTAGTTTCTGTATTTGGTGTATTTATGAAAAGCAAGAAAGGCATTTGGTGGCACTTTCCTCTCAGAAACTACCCAAAGCAAAGCCCGTGCTTTGATTTTAGGACTGGGGAAAATGTAAGAATGATTATCTTTTCATCTCAGGCTTACAGCTGCTGAGCTTTCCGCTTCCGTCTGCGTGGGCAACAGCCATAACCGCTGGGGAAAGGGGGTGGGTCTGCCCTCAGGGACTTGGGTGTGGGCAGTGGGGAGCTCTCCCGCTGTTGCATTGTCAAAGCTCATAAATCTGAGGAGACTTGAAGAATGTGTATGGGCTAAAATAGGAAGGTATGTGAGAAACAAATTCCGAAGGGTTTGCAGGCTGTGGGTTGGAAGGAGTTACAAGATAAAGGGAGTCCTTTTACCTTGAGATGCTGCCTGGGACTGAGGAGGGGGAGCAGGACAGCAGATAGGCTGAGGGAAGCCTTTGCACGAGGCAGATGGAGAAAATCAAGTAAACCAAACAGGAAGTGGGAAGAGACAAAGAAAGGAAAGTAAAAAGATACCCTAGTGTATCAACTGGGTTGAAGTTACTGGGTCCAGCCAGGGCTGGGGCCCGAGGACATGCTAAAGTGACTGACTCGCCTCCACCTGCCCAGACTTTCTCCAGAACAAAACACTGTCACTCAAAGTGCAAAACACGTAAGACCAAGTCATACAAAGAAAGCATCCACCCCACCATTTCTTTAGCCATGCTGTGGTGCTCCAGAGCAGCCTCAAGCCCTCCTCAAATTGCCTCAAATAGGCAATATTTGTTCCCCAAGCAGGTCCATCTCCCACAGTGGCTGCTGGGCCACTACTAAAACCTGAGCTGGGAAGAGGTCTGACTTTAGAGACGTCTTGAAAAAGGGAAGAAACACTGCCCAGAAACATAAACACTTGGGCCAATTCCCCGCTCTGGTTCACAGCACAGCCTCATCAAACATGTGACAGTATTTCAGCTGAGGAGTTTTGTAATGGCAGCCTAAACCTCCGTGCGTGGCACATGTGGGCTCTCTGCTTGCTGTGATGATCCCTGTTTCAGGAGGAGCAGCGTGCTCTCACCTTGCCAGTGTTCCTATCCACAGTGCAATTCAGGGAGCTTCTTCCCTCCCCTCTCAAAGCCCTTTTGCTTTTCTGGCAATTAGTCTCGGTGACAGATCTAGCTGATGGGGAACTGACACACTAACTGCTTTGATCCAGCTGCAGCAATCATGCCTTGGTAGAATTCTCAATCTTGAGGGGTACAGGACAGGTAAAAAGTAGAATCAGGATGCTAATCCTAAGAAAGGTAAAATTTTGCCTATTTAGGGTGTTAGTCTGGGGGATCTCTTGGGAAATTGCCCCCAGAGATAAAGGAGCAATGAGAGCTGGGAGATACCTAAAGACATTTTTCTTAGAGTACCAGAGCTTTCAATCATGATGTGCAAGAGGTCAGGAAGCCATCTGACCATGATCTCTTAGCCAAACTAAAACACAAAACCAAAATGCAGGATGTGGAGGCAGGGATCCACATGATGGGGAGGTTATAGGCATACGGCCCAGGGAAGAGCGACTTGCAAAGCATTTGATACTGTCTCACAAAACATCCTTGTATCTAAATTGGAGAGACATGGTTTGACGGGTGGACCACTTGGTGGATAAGGAATTGGCTGGATGGTCACACTCAAAGAGTTGTGGTCAACGGCTTGATGTCCTTGTGGAAACCAGCAATGAGTGGTGTCCCTCAGGGGTCCGTATTGGGACAAGTATTACTTAACATCTTTGTTGCTGACATGGACAGTGGTATTAAGTGCACCCTCAACAAGTTTGCAGATGACACCAAGCTAAGTGGTGTGGCTGACAGTCTGTAGGGAAGCAATGCCATCCAGAGGGACCTTGGTAGGCTAGAGAGGTGGGCCCGTGCAAACCTCATTAAGTTCAACAAGGCCAAGTACAAGGTCCTGCACCTGGGTGGAGGCAATCCCAAACATGGATATAGGCTGCGTGATGAGTGGATTGAGACCAGCCCTGTGGAGAAGAACTTGGGGCTATTGGTGGATGAAAAACTGAATATGAGCTGGCAATGTGTTCTCGCAACCCAAAAAACCAATTGCATCCTGGGCTGCATCAAAAGAAGTGTGGCCAGAAGGTCGAGGGAGATAATTCTCCCTCTCTACTCCACTCTTGTGAGATCCCCACCTGGAGTTCAGCTCTGGGCCCCTCAACATAAAAAAGACATGGACCTGCTCGAGCAGGTACAGACGAGAGCCACGAAGATGATCAGTGTACTGGAGCACCTCTCCTATGAGGACTGACTAAGAGAGTTAGGGTTGTTCAGCCTGGAGAAGAGAACACTCCGGGGAGACCTTACAATAACCTTCCAGTACCTAAAGGTACTACAGGAAAGATGGTGAAGGGCTCTTTATCGGGGAATGTAGTGATAGGATGAGGGGGAACAGTTATAAACTGAAAGACGGGAGATTTAGATTAGGTATTAGGAAGAAGTTCTTTACACTAAGGGCGGTGAGAATCTGGAACAGGTTGCCCTGAGAAGTTGTGGATGCCCCATCCCTGGAAGTGTTCAAGGACAGGCTGGATGGGGCTTTGAGCAACCTGGTCTGGTGGGAGGTATCCCTGCCTGTGGCAGAGGGTGTTGGACCTAGATGATCTTTAAGGTCTCTTCCAGCTCAAACCATACTATGCTTCTATGATCTCAGCTGCCTCCTGTGTTTCCTCACCTACCCATTCTGCCTGGTCTTTTCTTTAAATACCTCTTTTTTGATTTAGTTGTAGGCATCCAGACAGACAAGTACACATACACAAACAAGAAACCCAAGGTTCATATAATAATATTACAGATAATAAGGGTTTTTTCCTCACAATTTATCTAAGCAGTTTTATTGATTAACAACAGAAGCAGGAGAAAGAGGAAGGCCTGGTTGGAAGAGCAGGTGGTATATAGTTATTTTTTAACGAATGTCTTACTGATAATTGTGTCTGTATCTTTAAATAGAATAACATGAGATGTACTATGTCTCTCTTCATAACTTAGAATCATAGAATCATAGAATAACTTGAGTCGGAAGGGAGCCATAAGGATCATTGAGTCCAACTCCTTCCTCCTTGATGGACCACCTAAAACTAAACCATACGACTAAGAGCGTTGTCCTGACACTCCTTGAACCCTTACAGGCTTGGTGTTGTGACCGCTTCCCCTGTTCCAGTGACAGACCAACTTCTCAGTGAAGAACATTTTCCTGATGTTCAGTCTGAACTTTCCCTAATGCAGCTTCATACTGTTTCCTTGTGTCTTGTTACTGGTCACCAGAAAGAGGAGATCAGTGCCTCCTCCTCTGCTGCCCGCCTTGGGGAAGCTGTAGACTGCAATAAGGTCACTCCTCAGCCTTCTCTTCTCGAAGCTGAAAAAACAAGTGACTTCTGCCTCTCTTCATAAGTCTTGCCCTCGAGGCCCTTCACCATTGTCGTGGTTTAGCCTCAGACGGCAACAAAGAACCACGTGCCGCTCGCTCGGGCCTTCCTAATACAGGAAGAATCAGAAGAAAAGGCAAGACTCTTGGGTTGAGACAAAGGCAGTTTAACAGGACAGCAAAGGGAACAAGCAAACAACAACAATAACACGGACAGAGGCATATACAAACACGATTACGGGACCGCCGCTCCCCGCTGCTCACCGACTGGACCCGGGACGCCCCAGCCCGCTCCAAGCGGCGACTTCCTGCCCCCTCCCGCGGCAGCTCAGGGTGGGCATGGCTCACATGGCATGGAATACCAGGGAAAATTAACCCTATCCCCGCCGGAACCAGGACATTATCCACCTCTTATTCCATACCATCTATGCCATGCCCAGATCTTACAGGTTCCAATGAATTGCCACCACTCTCCCCTGTCATATATATATATACACATATATATTCATGCAAATATAATGCCCTTAGTTTATGGGCCATCCCTCCAAAAGTGTCCGTTGAGCTCTTGTAATCCATGGCTTTGGGCTCCATCTGTTAGAACAGTCTCTCAGGGCAGGTGAGATGCTGGGTGGTGCTGGTCTGTTGCATGCTGTATTTTTCGGAGCTTGTGACTGGTGCACCCGGTGTGGCTCATGCTCACAGTCCGTGGGCTGAAGATGTAGATCTTGAGGAAGTTGCTGGGCGCCAGCTGCTGAGGTCAGTTCTTATCCCATCATCCCTGTGCCTTACTCGTAGTACAACTGATAGCAATTATAGTAATGAGGACATACAGCGACAGTGTTACTTAGTAATTAACAACACACAATTTGATTCATTGGCTATTCTCACCCAAAATGAGATCCCCATGAGGTACACATCGGACTTCCCCATCCTGCCGCATCACCCACCAAGTGCACCCAGGTCCTTGGGCAAAAGCAATCCCACGGATGGGTTTGCCTTTGCCTGAGGCAGGACTAACCCAGACTGTCTTCCCTAGCATATTCTTCATGTGCACTACAGGGACTTTATCCCCTTCTACAGTACGTGGAAGTTTTGATTGGGCAGGGCCAGCCCGATTGTTAGATCCCCTGGTGTTAACTAGCCAGGTAGCTTTTGCTAAATGTGTATCCCAATGTTTTAAAGTCCCACCACCCATTGCTTTCAGTGTAGTTTTTAACAGTCCATTGTATCGTTCTATCTTCCCAGAGGCTGGTGCATGATAGGGGATGTGATACACCCACTCGATACCATGCTCTTTGGCCCAGGTGTCTATGAGGCTGTTTCGGAAATGAGTCCCGTTGTCCGACTCAATTCTCTCTGGGGTACCATGTCGCCACAGGACTTGCTTTTCAAGGCCCAGGATAGTGTTCCGGGCAGTGGCATGGGGCACAGGGTATGTTTCCAGCCATCCAGTGGTTGCTTCCACCATTGTGAGCACATAGCGCTTGCCTTGACGGGTTTGTGGCAGTGTGATGTAATCAATCTGCCAGGCCTCCCCATATTTATATTTCAGCCATCGCCCTCCATACCAGAGAGGCTTCAAACGCTTGGCTTGCTTGATTGCAGCGCATGTCTCACATTCATGGATGACCTGTGCAATAGTGTCCATGGTCAAGTCCACCCCTCGGTCACGAGCCCATCTATATGTCGCATCTCTTCCTTGATGGCCTGAGGAGTCATGGGCCCACCGAGCTATGAATAGTTCACCCTTATGTTGCCAGTCCAGATCCACCTGAGCCACTTCAATCCTAGCAGCCCGATCCACTTGCTGGTTGTTCTGATGTTCCTCTGTGGCCCGATTCTTCGGTACATGGGCATCTACATGGTGTACTTTCACAACCAGATCCTCTATCCGGGCAGCAATATCTTTCCATAGTTCAGCAGCCCAGATGGGTTTGCCTCTGCGCTGCCAGTTGCCCTGCTTCCACTGCTGTAACCACCCCCAGAGAGCATTTGCCACCATCCATGAGTCAGTGTAGAGATAAAGTACTGGCCATTTTTCTCGCTCAGCAATGTCCAAAGCCAGCTGAATGGCTTTCACCTCTGCAAACTGGCTCGATTCACCCTGTCCCTCACTGGCTTCTGCAACTTGTCGTGTAGGACTCCACACAGCAGCCTTCCACTTTCGATGCTTTCCCACAATCCGGCAGGACCCATCAGTGAACAGGGCATATTTCTTCTCATTTTCTGGCAGTTTATTATATGGTGGGGCCTCTTCTGCACGCGTCACCTCCTCCTCTGGTGACATTCCGAAATCCTTGCCTTCTGGCCAGTCCATGATCACTTCCAGAATTCCTGGGCGACTGGGGTTTCCCATTCGAGTTCGCTGTGTGATCAGTGCAATCCACTTACTCCATGTAGCATCGGTTGCGTGATGTGTGGTGGGGACCCTTTCTTTGAACATCCAACCGAGCACCGGCAGTCGAGGTGCTAAGAGGAGCTGTGCTTCTGTGCCAACCACTTCCGAAGCAGCTCGAACCCCTTCATATGCTGCCAATATCTCTTTCTCTGTTGGAGTGTAGCGGGCTTCGGATCCTCTGTATCCACGACTCCAAAACCCTAGGGGTCGACCTCGGGTCTCCCCTGGTGCTTTCTGCCAGAGGCTCCAGGTAGGGCCGTTCTCCCCGGCTGCGGTGTAGAGCACATTTTTAACATCTTGTCCTGCCCGGACTGGCCCCAGGGCCACTGCATGGACTATTTCCTGTTTGATTTGTTCAAAAGCTTGTCGTTGCTCAGGACCCCATTTAAAATCATTCTTCTTCCGGGTTACTTGATACAGAGGGCTTACAATTTGACTGTAATCTGGGATATGCATTCTCCAAAAACCCACAATGCCTAAGAAAGCTTGTGTTTCCTTTTTACTAGTTGGTGGAGACATAGCTGCTATTTTGTTGATCACATCCATTGGGATCTGACGGTGTCCATCTTGCCATTTTATTCCTAAAAACTGGATCTCCTGCGCAGGTCCCTTGACCTTACTTCGTTTTATGGCAAAACCAGCTTTCAGAAGGATTTGGACTATTTTACTCCCTTTCTCAAAAACTTCTTCTGCTGTGTTTCCCCATACAATGATGTCATCAATGTACTGCAGATGTTCTGGAGCTTCACCCTGTTCCAGTGCAGTCTGGACCAGTCCATGGCAAATGGTGGGGCTGTGTTTCCACCCCTGGGGCAGTTGATTCCAGGTGTATTGAACGCCCCTCCAAGTGAAAGCAAACTGTGGCCTGCACTCCACCGCCAAAGGGATTGAGAAGAATGCATTTGCTATATCAATTGTGGCATACCACTTGGCTGCCTTGGACTCCAGTCCGTACTGGAGTTCTAGCATGTCCGGCACAGCAGCGCTCAGTGGTGGCGTGACTTCATTCAGGCCACGGTAGTCTACAGTTAGCCTCCACTCTCCATTAGATTTTCGCACCGGCCATATGGGACTGTTAAAGGGTGAGCGAGTCTTGCTGATCACTCCTTGAACCTCTAGTTGACGAATCAGCTCATGGATGGGAATCAGAGAGTCTCGGTTAGTGCGATATTGCTGCCGATGCACCGTCGTGGTAGCAATTGGCACCTGCTGTTCTTCGACCCTCAACAACCCCACAACAGCAGAGTCCTCTGAGAGACCAGGCAAGGTAGACAACTGTTTAACTTCCTCCGTCTCCAAGGCAGCAGCTATGCCAAAAGCCCAACGGTACCCTTTTGGGTCCTTAAAATACCCTCTCCTGAGGTAATCTATACCAAGGATGCATGGAGCCTCTGGGCCAGTCACAATGGGATGCTTTTGCCACTCATTCCCAGTTAGGCTCACTTCCGCCTCCAGTACAGTCAACTCTTGGGATCCCCCTGTCACCCCAGAAATACAAATGGGTTCTGCCCCTCTATAGCTTGATGGTATTAAAGTACACTGTGCACCCGTGTCCACTAGAGCCTTATACTCCTGTGGGTCTGATGTGCCAGGCCATCGAATCCACACCGTCCAATAAACCCGGTTGTCCCTTTCCTCCACCTGGCCAGAGGCAGGGCCCCCCTAATACTGGTCATAGTATCCATTACTCACTTCTTGCATAAATGACTTGGAAGTTCCTTCAAGAGGATCAGAACCAAGATCAGGCCTTCTGCTCTGTCTGGGGAACTGCCCACTGGAAACTGGGGCGGCACTTTTCCTGGAGGGATCCCCTTTTGTGGTTGTCCTTCCTTGCAACTCCTGTACCCGTGTCCGCAGGGTCGAAGTAGGTTGTCCATCCCACTTCCTCATGTCCTCTCCGTGGTCACGCAGGTAGAACCACAGGGTGCCTCGTGGTGTGTACCCTCTGTACTCTCTCTCTTGAGTGGGGAAATGCCTGTTTCTAATAGCTGAGACACTGGCCCATGCAGGTGGGGAGTAGGACATATTCTCTTCAAGTTGCTGGACCTTCCGCAACAGTTTCTCCACAGATGAGACAAGGGGGGAAGAGAGACTTTCTTCATATCTCCGGAGCCGGCCAGCCACCTCATCCACCGTTGGTCCCTCTTCACCTTTCCATTCCATTACTGCCAGTGAGTTGGCATATGACGATGGTGCGCTCCGCACAAACTTCCGCCACATGGGCCTTGTGCATTGCACCTCATCAGGGTCTGTGGGTAAGTCTGCATTGTCAAAGTCATAATAAATCATCTCCCGCACGGCTAATTCTCTCAGGTACTGGATACCTCTTTCCATGGTAGTCCACTTGCTTGGTTGACATACAACATCCTCACTGAAGGGGTACCTCTCCCTCACGCCTGACAGGAGTCGTTTCCAGAGGCTGAGGGCTTGGGTCTTTTTCCCAATCGCCTTGTCAATGCCGCCTTCCCTAGACAGGGATCCCAGCTGCCTGGCCTCCCTACCCTCTAATTCCAGGCTACTGGCCCCGTTATCCCAGCACCGGAGCAGCCAGGTGACAATGTGCTCACCTGAAAGTCGGCTGAAATCTTTTCGCATATCCCGCAGCTCACTCAAGGATAGGGATCGAGTAATTACCTCTGGTTCTGCCTCTTCCTCCTGCTCTCGTGATGACCCTGGTTCATCATCATCTCTTACTAAGCGAACTGATTTCTTCGTGTACTTCTTCTTCTGTATGGGGGCAACTGATACTGGCACGGGTTGGTTCACTGGTTCAGCGGCAGTGGCTGCCACAGGGGTTGGAGTAGCCACAGTGGCTGCCACAGGGGTTGGAGTAACTGCAGTGGCTGCCGCAGGGGTTGCAGTAGCCGCAGTGTCCGTCGCAGGGGTTGCAGCAGCCGCAGTGGCTGCTGGTCTGGTCTCCATCTCTTCCCCCTGAGGGTGCTGCATAATTCTGAGCAGTGCCTGGTAGATACTGGCCAGGGCCCAGCACAGCGCGGTGAGTTATGCCTCTCTAGAATAGCCACAGCATTTTCCCTTCAAATATTCTACCACTTTATCAGGGTCCTGTAATTGTTCAGGGGTGAAGTCCCAGACCATTGGAGGTGAGTAGTTCTCTAGGTACCTGCCCATGTTCTCCCACATGCCATGCCACCCCTGACTATCCAGCCTCGGAGCAGATCTCCGGGGGGCAGTCTTAAATAGCTGTTTAACCTTAAACAGGACGTGGAACACATTCAGCAGACATAACAATAGGACCAGGCTGGTTTGAGTATCCCAAGGATATTCAAAATTCTCAAAAGCTGCCATACCTGACCCGAAGGAGAAAAGGGAGGCAAAAGAGCTGGGGAAAGTGCCCCCCCCGGTTTCCCCCACAGACTTGGTGTAATTATTAATAAATTCTGAGAGACGATGCCCAAGGTACAGACAGGACAGCAACACCACATAAAAGCCCCAAAGTAACTGTCTAACAAGTGATGTTATCATATCATAAACAGATATTGCACAGGACAACAAAATGATAATCCTCATCCCTCTCCCAGAAGTAACAAAAATCATCGGAAGGAGTACATAAGACATATAGGAATTCACATAACACAGCCATGAGAACAAACCAAGCAACATGGTGACCAGCGACTATTTGCCTAATTCAATAAACGCATACAACACATTCGTTTTTTCAAGCTCTAGTTGAATTCTGTCGTTATCTCAACCCTTCGAGCCCCACGTTGGGCGCCAAAAAGGACTGTCGTGGTTTAGCCTCAGACGGCACCAAAGAACCACGGGCCACTCGCTCGGGCCTTCCTAATACAGGAAGAACCAGAAGAAAAGGCAAGACTCTTGGGTTGAGACAAAGGCAGTTTAACAGAACAGCAAAGGGAACAAGCAAACAACAACAATAACACGGACAGAGGCATATACAAACACGATTACGGGACCGCCGCTCCCCGCCACTCACCGACCGGACCCGGGACGCCCCCGCCCGCTCCAAGCGGCGACTTCCTGCCCCCTCCCGCGGCAGCTCAGGGTGGGCATGGCTCACATGGCATGGAATACCAGGGAAAATTAACCCTATCCCCGCCGGAACCAGGACAACCATCTTGGTCGCCCTCCTCTGGACACACTCTAATAGTCTGATGTCCTTATATCGAGGTGCCCAGAACTGCACACAGCACCTGAGGTGGAGCCACAAGAGTGCAGTGTAGAGTGGGATAATCACCTCCATTGACTGCCTAGCTGTGCTGTGCTTGATGCAACCCAGGGCACAGTTGGCCCTTTTGGTTGCCAGGGCAGGCTGTTGACTCATATTGAACTCGTCATCAACCCAAACCCCCAGATCTCTTTCTGTGGGGCTGCTCTCCAGCTTCTAGCACCCAAATTTGTATGTATAACCAAGATTACCCATCCCAGGTGCAGAATCCTGCACTTGCTCTTGTTAAATTTCATACAGTTGGTGATTGCCCAGCTCTCTAGTCTATCCAGATCTCTCTGTAAGGCCTCTTTTACCCTTGAGAGTGTCCACAGCTCCTCTTAATTTAGTATCATTGGCAAACCTACTTAATGTACATTTGATTCCTGCATCCAGATAATTTCTAAAAACATTTAAGAGCACTGGCCCTAAAATTGAGCCCTGGGGAACCCCACTGCTGACTGGCCACCAGCCTGATGTAACTCCATTTTCTGTAATTCTTGGAGCCCAGACTGTCAGCCAGTTGTTCATCCATTATATCATGGACTTGTCTAGCTGTATTGCTGAATATTTTGTCCAGAAGAATACTATGAGAGACAGTAAAAAATGCTTTGCTAAAATAAAAAAAAACCACAACATTTACTTGCTTCCCTTGGTCAACTAGGTGTGTGACCTTGTCGTAAAAGGAAATTAAGTTAATTAAACAGGGCTTTCCCCCCATGAACCCATGCTGGCTATGAGCAGAGACTGCATTGTCTCTCATATGTTTTTCAACAACTCCCAATATAACCTCCTCCATAGTTTTACCAGGCACTGAAGTGAGACTGGCAGGCCTATACTTACCAGGGTCTTCCTTCTTACGCTTCTTGAAAATTGGAACATTTGCCAGCTTCCAGTCAACTGGGACTTCTCCAGGCTCCCAAGACTCTTGAAAAATAATGGAGAGAGGTCCCACGATAACATCAACCAGCTCTTTCAGTATCCTGGAATGAATCTTACGTGCAGCCAGCTGGAGCAGCATGTCTCAAACAAGTTCAGATTCAGCTGGGAGTTTATCATTCCCCAGTCACGGTCTTCCAACACAGGGCTCCAGGGATCTCAGGGCCCATCGTTGGTGCTGAAGGAAGAGAAGGTGGCATTAAACATCTCCACTTTGTCTGCATCCCTATTTATAAGGTGACCACGCTCATCAAGTAACGAACTAATGTTATCTCTGATTCTCTTTTTGCTGTTAACATATTTTTAAAAACCCTTTTTGTTGTCCTTCACAGTATTGGCCAGCTTAAACTCTAATCAAGCTTTGACCACACAAATTTCCCCCCTATAGTTGCGAACAGCATCTCTGTAGTCCTCTAGTGTCATCTGTCATTGCTTCCAATGCCCATATACTTTCCTTTTCCACCCAAGTTTTAGAAGATCCAAGCCAGTCTTCTGCCCTGCTTGCTTGACTTCCAGCACTTTCAAATTGCCTGCTCCTGTGCTCTTAAGAGATGGATCTTAAAAGGTGACCAGCATTCATGGACAACAATACCTTCAAAAGCAGCCTCCCAGGGGGCCTTACTAACTAGCTCCTTCAGCAGCCCAAATTCTGCTCTTCCCACATACAAAGTCAAAGTTTTCCTGGCAGTTTTTCTCCTATTGCCAACCATTTGAAACTCAGCTACTTCATGGTCACTGTGATCAAGACAGTCATCAATCACCACTTCACCTATGAGTCCCTCTCTGTTTACAAACAACAAATCTAGGCGGACACCTTTTCTAGTTGGCTCCCTTTGTATCTGCATCAAGAAGTTATATTCAACGTGCTTCAGGAATTTCATGGACTTGCTTGTGTCCACTGTATGATATTGCCAGTTGACATCTGCAAAGTTAAAATCACCCATAAGGACAAGGGCAGCTGATCTAGCAATATTCCTGAATTCCTTATAGAATAATTCATCATCCTGGCTGGGTGGTGGATAGTAGGCTCTCACAACAACATCCACTTTATTTGCTTTCCCTTCATTCTTACCCAGAGGCTCTCAACCTTGTCATCACCAACTGCAAGTGCCATACAATCCAACCCCTGCCACCGCCTTGCCTACCCTGCCTATCCTTCCTGCAGAGCCTACAACTGTCCATCACGGCACCCCAGTCACAGGACTCATTCCACTAGGATTCACTTATGCCAATGATGATGTAGCTCTGGGACTGGGTCAAAGATTCTAGCTCCTCTCATTTATTCCTCATGCTGTGCGCATTAGTACAGAAACATTTCAGATGTGCTCCAATGTAGTCAGCACATCGTGGAGCAGATAGAAGGGCCTTGCTAGCACAACGTCCTTCAAACTTTGGCATGCTGTCCTGTGGTTTATCACAGAATTCGGTAAAACAATTTTTTAAATGTAAGATTACTTAACCTGTTGTCTTGAAAATATTACTTCACAGTTAAGCTGTTAACCCCAAGTCTGTGGCCACATAATTACAGCACAATTTAGACCTTATTGCTACACAAAAGGTATACAATACTTTTAATGCTCAATTCAGTTGTTTAATAGTGTATTTGGTCTGGCTGAGATGGAGTTAATTTTCCTGATAGAAGCCCGCATAGTGCTGTGCTTTCTATTTGTAGCATTTAATACAAATAATCATAGAATCATAGAATGGTTTGGGTTGGAAGATCATCTAGTTCCAACCCCCCTGCCATGGGCAGGGACACCTCCCACTAGACCAGGTTGCTCAAAGCCCCATACATCCTGGTCTTGAAGGGGCATCCAGAGCTTCTCTGGGCAACCTGTTCCAGTGCCTCATCACCGTCATATTAAAGAATTTCTTCCTAGCATCTTTCTAAATTTCCCCTCTTTTGGTTTAAAACCGTTACCCCTCATCCTATTGCTACACTCCCTAATATACTCCTTTCCTGTAGGTTCCCTTTAGGTACTGGCAGGCTGCTATAAGATCTCCCTGGAGCCTTCTCTTCTCCAGGCTGAATAACCCCAACTCTCTCAGCCTGTCTTCACAGGAGAGGTGCTCCAGCCCTCTGATCATCTTTGTGGCCCTCCGCTGGACCCGTTCCAACAGGTCTATGTCCTTCATGTGCTGAAGACTCCAAAGTTAGACACAGTACTCCAGGTGGGGTCTCTGTAATGGCTATGTGCTTTGCGCTTGCATTGATGGCCTTACTGTGCTGGGGGGGTTATTTTATGGGGAGGATGAGAGAATACATCTCCCTCTTCCTACCAGGGATTGATGTGGTTTGATTATGCAGTTTGCTGAGGTCCTTGTTCACCCTTATGTGAGCTGTTTAATATTACTAATTAACACTTTAACAACTAATAATTAGCATATTATGGGGTTTGTGGACTCTGGTGTCATCCTGGTGTAAGAGAAGAGAACTTTTGGGTGAGTCAATACTGAAATGTGCCCTGAAGTGGCCAGTCCCTGGGTGGCAGGGTGTGTGGAAGGATTTGGGCAGGTTCCTAGGGCAGTTATCACCTCCCATAGCCGGTGACTTTACACCTGAACAGGCAACCAACCCTGACAAACTGACACACCACCTGATAGCAGGGTCCCTTGCCTACCCCAATGAAACTCAGCAGCTTCTAGCCCTGTACTGGGACCTGGCCTGTGCCGATTGCACCACAGTTCAGTACCCTCAGAAAACTGTGGTTGAGGCAGGGACCCAAACAACAACTACAGCAATTGCCCCACTAGTGAAAAAGAAGGAGTGGACAAGGAAAACAGCGTGTTCACATAATCAATTAGTAAGGGATGAGGAAGAAGAGGAAAGTTTTGATCAAGAAGGCAGTCCTTTGACAAAGAAATTGGAGGAAGGAGTGAGAGAATTCAGAAAGGAAGTGGAAACTATGAGGTCCCTGACCTCATCAGAACTTTGAAACATATGGAAAGATTACAGCCACCAGCCAGGTAAGAGGATTGCTGCATGGCTGCTCTGATGCTGGGAGAAAGGGGCTGACAGTAAGCAACTGGAAGGTAAGGAAGCCCAACCACTAGGATCCCTTGCTAGTAACCTGGGAATAGAGAGGAATTGGTAAGAGGCAGAAATTTGCAGTCTCTGGAGACAGCTCCTCTGAAGTGTCAAGGCAATATATCCATTCAAGGAACATCTTATCAGCTCCCCAGGAAAGTGGTCTACAGCAGATGAAGGCATCCAGTACCGGAGAGAATTAGCGGTCCTGGAAGTCATCTATAGTGATCTAGACAATTGTGAGGTCTCCAAAGATCCAGAGGATGTCCTGTCCACACAGGCAATGTGGAGGAAGGTGATTCAAAGTGCCCCAGTGTCAAATTCTAACAGCTTAGCAGCTTCTAAACAGCTTGGCAGTGATGTATTGCCCAGATATGCGGCGGTCCCGTAATCGTGTTTGTATATGCCTCTATGCGTGTTATTGCTGTTGTTTGCCTGTTCCCTTTGCTGTTCTGTTAAACTGCCTTTGTCTCAACCCAAGAGTCTTGCCTTTTTCTTCTGATTCTTCCTGTATCGGGAAGGCCCGAGCGAGCGGCCCGTGGTTCTTTGTTGCCGTCTGAGGCTAAACCACGACACTGAGACTCCCTGGCTCACATCCATGAGCTGATTCATCAACTGGGGAGCCAAGGAGTGATCAGCAAGACTGACTCAGCTTTTAATAGTCCCATATGGCCAGTGCAAAAGTCTGACAGAGTGTGGAGGTTAACAGAAGGCTATCGTGGCCCGAATGGACGCCATCACTGAGTGTACCAGACATGTTAGAGCTCCAATATGTACTGGAGTCAAAAGCAGCTGAGTGGTATGTTACAACTGGTAATGCCAATTATATTTTAATTTTTTTCAATTCCTTTGGCAGCAGAGTGCAGTGTTCAAAGGAAACATCCCCTCTACACATGATGCAACCAGCACTACATGGAGTAAAGGGGTGGTGTTGATCACACAAGCTCGACTGGGGAAACCCAGGAATCCTGGAAGAGGTCATGGACTGGCCAGAAGGCAGAGATTTTGGAGCATTGCCTGAGGAGGTGGTTCATGCCCAAGAGGCACCACCATATAATGAGTTATCAGAAGATGAAAGGCATTATGCTTTGTTTACTGATGGATCCTGTCATGAGGTAGGAAACCTTTAGAAGTGGAAAGCTGCTCTGTGGAGTCCCACATGACAAGCAGTTGGAGCTACTGAAGGAGAAGGTTAGTCAAGTCAGTTGCAGTAGTGAAAGGCATCCAACTAGTGCTGGAGATTGCTAAACAAGAAAAGTGGCCAGTACTCTATTTTTATACTGACTCCTGGATGGTGGCTAATGCCCTGTGGGGGTGGGTATAGCAGTGGAAGAAGACCAATTGGCAGTGCAGGGGTAAATTCATCTGGGCTGCTGCACTGTGGCAGGACATCACTGTCCAGGTAGAAAACATGGCTCTAAAGGTACATCATGTAGATGCTCACATGCCCAAAGCTGCGCCACTGAAGAACATCAAAACAATAAACAGGTAGACAAGGTTGTCAAAATTGGAGCAGATCAGGTGGACCTGGACTGGGAGCATAAGGGTGAGCTATTTGTAGCTTGATGGGCCCACAAAACATCACGACATCTAGGAAAGGATGCAACATACAGGGCTTGTGATCGAGGAGTGGACTTGACCATGGAGGCCATCACACAGGTCACTCATGAATGTGAAACATGCTACAATCAAGTGAGCCACATGAGCAAAATCTCCCTGTAATCAAGGGTGGTGGCTGGGTATTCCCTATGGCGAGGCCTGGAAAATTGACCGTGTCAGACCACTGCCACGAACTTGCCAAAGCAAGCACTACATACTCACCATGGTGGAAGCAACTACTGGTTGGCTGGAAACATACCCTATAAACCATGCCACTGCCTGAAACACCATCTTAGGCCTTGAAAGGCAAATTTTGTGATGACACGGTATCCCAGAAAGAATTGAATAAGACAATGGGACTCATTTCCAAAATAACCTTATAAACTCCTGGACAAGGAAACATGGCATTGAGTGGGTGTATCACATCCCCTATCACCCACAAGCCTCTGGAAAGACTGAGACATATAATGGACTGTTAAAGACTATGTTGAGAGTATTGATCAATGGGGCATGGAAGCACTGGGAGACAAATTTAGCAGAAAACATTTGGCTGGTTGACACTAGAGGATCTGCTAACCATTCCGGTCCTGCCCAAACAAAACCCCTCCATATTGTGGGAGGAGATAAGGTTCCCAGAGTGCACACAGGAAAGTGGCTGGGAAAGGTGGTGTAGATTGCTTCTGCCATGGGAAAAGGCAAAGTCATTCATGAGATTGTCTTCACTCAAGGACCTGTGTGTACTTGGTGGGTAATGCAGAAGGATGGGGACACCCAGTGTGTGCCTCAAGAAGATTTAACCATGGGGGAAAAATAATCTGTGATGTGTGTTATATGTTGTAGGAAGTAATGTAGCAGGAATGACCTGAATCTATGAGGAGTGAATTTCGCAAGGAACCAGATGAGTGCAATGATGACCCAAACCAAGCTAGTGTTGGTGCCAAAGAATCATACATACTGCTTCTCCAGTCCAGAGCACCCACCTTGACGGATCGGGCCCAAATCATAGCCTATTCTTATGAACATCTGGAGGACCAGAGGAAGTCCATGAAATAGGAAAGTGATATCTATCTGTTAAAGGATAGGGGATAATAGTTAACGAGAACGTATAAATCTGTATGTTATGTATAAAGATGGTTTAAGTACGTAGTTTAAGTTTTAAGTGTTGGTAAGAAGATAGTTCAGTAATTAGAATTAAATACAATAGGATGGTTAGAAGATATATATATGTACTAAATTATGAGGGACCAGAGCATGACACAAATGGTATGGAAAAAGGGGTGGAGATTGGTCTGTCTGAGATGGAGTTAATTTTCCTGATAGCAGCCCTCATAGTGGTGTGCCTTGTATTAGTAGCTAGAAAGGTGTTGATAACACACCAGTGTTTTGCCTATTGCTGAGCAGTGCTCGCACAGCATCAAGGCTGCCTCTCCAACATTCTCCCCTCACCAATAGGCTGGGGGTGGGAAAGATCTTGGGACGGGACATAACCAGGACAGCTGAGCCAAACTGACCAAAAGGATAGTCCATACCCTATGATATCTCTCAGCAATAAAAGCTAAGAGAAAGGAGGGTGTGTGCATTCGTTATTATGATGTTTATCTTCCAGAGCAACCACTACGTGTACTGAACCCTGCTTCCTGGGAAGTGGCTGGACATCACCTGCTTATGGGAAGTAGAGAATAAATATTTTGTTTTCCTTTACTTCTGCGCTGCCTTTGCTTTTGCTTTATTCAGCTGGCTTTATCTTGACCCATGAGGTTTCTTCCATCTGATCTTCTCCCCTGCTTGTCCTGCTGAGGAGGGGAGTGATAGAGGCCTTGGTGGGCACCTGGCATCAAGACAAGGTCAACCCACCACATATAGATGAGATCTTTGTTAGAAACAAGATGCTGAATGGTTTGCCTTTACTGTGCACATATGTATTATAAATAAAACTTGAAAATTACTTCTGCCAAGAGATTGCTTGTGGCTTTATTATTTTGATACTCTCTTTTTTTTTCTTTTTTTTAAGACCGTGCCCTGCATGGGTCAAATAGGGAAGAATGTAGGCATTGATTCTCATGCAAGCCTTGCTCATAAATCATGCTCCAGCTGTCTTGGACATAAGGATGAACTGTTAATCACACCAGACTGGTACACATCTTTATAATAAGATCATCCTTCTCCTGCTTTTTATGGTCTGACAGAAGGGACACAATGTTTAAATTTCATTGGGAGTTTGAGTTAACACTTTATGAGCAGCTGAAGTTCTTGTTTTTCACAGTGTTGTAAGCAAACCCCTCACTAGTATTTGACAGGATGAGATGGGGGGAAGAGCAGAAGGAAAGTACAGATTTAAGCTTACTGTGTCTGATGCAGTTTGCGCCCTTGAAATGCTTAGGAAGATGTCGAGGTGAATCGCGACAGCTCTGTGCAATTCCCATCCATTTTGACAGAATTACAAGGCGTGGAAACAAACAATGGTGAGGCGTTTGGTGTTTAACGCTCTACGGTCCCTGGCCCATGCTGGGATTCTGGTCTGAAGATGAGATGAGAGTTCAGCCTGGTGGGAAACTTTCTTCTCTCGGCAGCATGATTTTGAAATAAAGGAAAAAGTAGCACATTGCGTAGCAGAAGTCAGAGGGTTTAGCTCATATTTGTCTTCAAACCTCACTCTACTGCCCCAGTGGAAGTACAAATCTTTGCCTTTCTCAGTAAAAGTACTTGTATTTTGCAGCCTTTCTGGAAGCTCTTGCCATGGACGCCAGGGGTTTAAAACATCAAAAGCTCAGAGCCTGTTGCTGGGGCAGTGTGTGGACTATTGGGAGTGAAACCTGAGCATGTTTTCACTGTGCAAGTGCCTCTCCGAGTTGTTCGTCAGGTGTCTGTTGCCAACGCGGGTGTTCTGTTGTGTGGTGGCTGACCCCGGCTGGCAGCCAAGCCCCCACTGAGCTTGGGTGAGGAAGAGGATTGGGAGGGTAGGAGTGAGAACAGCTCATGCGTGGAGATAAAGACAGCTTAATAAATTAAGAAAAAAAGAAAAAAAGGTGTCAAAGCAGTCACTCACCACCTCCTGCTACAGACCAATGCCCAGCCTGCCCCTGAGTGAGGGCTGCTTCAGTGAATTTCACCCCCCAGCCAAGTTTTTATTGCGGGGCACGGCACCATATGACAAGGTTAGCCCTTTGGTTAGTTGGGGTCTGCTGTCCTGGCTGTGTCCCCTCCCAGCCTCTTGCCCACCCCCAGCCTGCTCCCCAGGGGGGCAGTGTGAGAAGCGGAGAAGACCGTGAGGCTGTGCAAGTTCCCCAGTAGCCATGCCACAGGTGTGTTATCAACATTGTTCTGGTCTCCAGTCTAAAACACAGCACCTCAGGGGCTGCTGTGGAGAAAATGAACACCCAGCAAGACCCAGAAGAGTTGTTGTGAGTGAGAAATGAGGTGTGACTGTGGACACTCATGGCGCTCTTCTCCAGGCCCGTGTTGCACTGTACTTGTAAGAAAAGGTAAATGAGGGGAAAGAACAAGAGACACTGCAGAGAGCAGATAAAGCATTGGGACTTACTGCGTTCCTTGCTCAAATTAGGAGTGCTGCACACATGCATGTACATACACGTATATATCTGTACCTATTAGCAGGGCCATAGTGGGTAGTTGTCGTCTCATGCTGAGGGAACAGACAGGTTCTTTGATGGATCCTTGGATGATGACGGGGCTAAATCATAGTTACAATTAAAGCAATTTTTCTTAACAGGGTATTAGGATTAGTATAGCAGAGAAGTTAGGATTAGAATGGCACAGGATTTCTACAAGCAAAATCAATGTAGTACAATCTATTAGTAGCATAATACAGAATATATAATGCAATTTAACTTACAGTTTCTAATCACCTAAATGCTAACTTATGATTTCTTATCACCGGGACCCTCTGCAGATTGGCTCAAATTTTAATACATGGTTTGCTGTATCAATATAACAATCATAATCTAGACTCAAAAACATACAAAAGAATGAGACTCGCTGCCTCAGTCCTCGGAGGGTGCAGATGATGGTGGAGGCGTCCCTGCCACCGGCGGGTCACAGGTCTCCTTGTCCAGCAGCAGCTCTGGTCCAAGTTCCCCACTTAGGCCTTGTAACGGCTTGGTTTTACAGACAGTGCTCTGTGCGCTGCTATGCCTCCATGTTCTGTGGTGGGGCCACCACCACTACCTGGTGGGCCGATTGCCTGGGACCTTCAAGGCCAGTAAGGAGGGAAGCAGTCAGCCTGGCACCCAGGAACCTTGAGGGTGGTAGGGAGGGGAAGAAGAAATCTGTTTTGTTTATCTACTTGGTTCACAGAACATTTAGGGCCTGCGAATGAGGGGAAAAGGAATGAATACGCGACCTGTTAGGTCACAGGGAATGGCTGCTTGCCTCATAAAATCGTGTTAGCTAAGTTAACCACATTACCAGTGGTTGGGAGCAGGAGGTACCAGTCACAGTGGTATGCATCAACTCTTCACCTCTAAATTACTTTGGGGGGAAGTGGGAGTGGGGCACATGCCCCTGCCCCTCGGCTCTGAGAAGACCCTCGGTCCCACCGACTCTTGCAGGGGCAAGGCCAAAAGAAGAGCAGTGGGAGGACAAAGGGAAAATCCTGCCCCTGTGGTTCCAGGACAGGCTCCAGGGCAGCCTGGGAAGAAGGGCATGGGGCTGCCAGTGAAATGTTGCACCATGGCAAGTGAGAGGCCTTCGACCTCGGTTACACAAGTCAAGAAACTTAGGACATTGTGCAACGACATATGCGCAGTGTGTGACGATATCTAGATATATACAATATATAGACTACATAATATACATATCTATAACATATAGATAATTTTATGTGTAAAAATATACACAGAGGGAGGATTGGGATCAGAATGACCTCTGTTGCTCAGTAGCCCTCTCCCATAAGAATGTCACTCACAGTTTTTTAAAAGGCAATATCAAGTCCTATAATAAAGGATACTATCATGTTTCATGATGTCTAGAAGCCCATAAATCAACACGCTTGCATGTTTAATATGACCCTCATTAAAGTTCCTTGCTTGCCATCATCTTGCCTTTGTTTCATATGGAGCTGCTCTCCTGCTAGGTGATTTGGTTCGGCCCATTAGTTTCTGGATACTGCATTGTTCTTTAGAGGCTCTTCCAGTGCTCCCTCAGTGCCCTTGCCTGAGAATGACTTTGTAAACCATGGCAGGATTACCTACGTGAAACTTTTCAAATCAGCATGGTACTGCAGGCTAGTCATTTCCTCACTAAGAAAGAGGACTAGAGGATATCCAATTCACAAGTGCCCAGACTCCTCTGAACCTGCCCGTTGCATGACTTGCTGGCAGTTCCTGCAGTAGCGTGCACCACCACTTCCAGCATTACTGCCTTAGCACTTCTCCTCCTCATTATCCCCCAGAGGAAGGCAGCAATGCCCTCGCTGGCTACCCTCTCTTATCGACCCCCTAGGAAGGGGCAAGCAGGAGAGCTGTAGTTGCATTGCCAACCCTGGAGAGCTTGGAAACTAACTGCACCTTATTTCAGGTATGTCTGGATGCCAGCTGCCTCCCTTGAAGGTAACTCTCTTTCAATAACAGGAATGACAGGCACTTTTGATTTCAGCAAAGAGTTTTGATCTGTTGCAAACACCAAATGGTCGGCCTTGGCACTGTGGTAGCCTGGGGTAGACGCAGCTTTCAGAAATGGGAAAGTCTGTTTCTGTGGCGCTGGGGGCTCCCTCGGTCGAATGTCAGAGCAGTTTGGGTCAGCTCGTAGCACAGATCCGTGAGGGTCTCCTCCCTCACCAGGGCTCTAAGAGCTTCCTCAGCCCTTGGTGTAGGCCACTCTTCTCTACTGTTGTCTTCTGTTTATTGTTTTGGTTAGTTTTAGTGCCTGCAAACACATTTCTGCAACTCCTATCACCACGGATCCTGTGTTTTTACATGCCTTAAGGCTTCTGCAAGCAATTTTGTTATCATTTCCTCAATTTTGCTATCCATTTCTCTTTGTGGTTCTTTTTGTACATCTGTCCACATCAGCTTGAAGAGTCAATTTATGTATTTCAAAAATTGAGCAACTTAACTCATGTCTTTGATAATTTCCTGGGTAAATTATGCAATGTTACACTAAACGTTGTATTAACCATGAACACTTGAGGCTGTATCGTAATTATTGGCATGAGGGTTAGAACAATAAAGACATTACTGCAAGACTTTAAGACTTTAGGTAAACTACCCAGCTTTAAGATAAACATGGTAGAATCCTGATTTTGATAACTAAAGTAAAGCAATTTGCTGTAAATTTTCATTGAGAAGAGAAAAAAAGAAAATGCGATGTTCACCAGTGTGATTTCAGTCTAACTGAAAACCAAACCTGTAGATGAAGGAGTAAAGCAACTGAAGAATCCTGCTTTATTCTAAATTACATTCTTCACTCACAGAGGTGGCACAATACGTGTGTTGTTACCAGTGGGTCCTCCCCTAGCACGTGGCACAGAAGGAAGTACTTTTCTGCTTTCAGTTGCTTTGTCTTTCACAGGAGGCAAAACAGATTTTGCTCAACATCTGGGGGAAACATGAACTTTTAAAATCAGTAAATCAGTGACTCTCTGTTCCTCTAAAAATCAAATTATAGCTTTGAAGTTCTGGACTGCTGATCTCCCCAACGTTTACCCCCCCACCTTTTGAAGGGAAATATTGCTGTATTTTGCTTCCCACATTCTCAGGTTAAAAAAAACCCAAACCAACCAAACAAAAAAGCGCTCTGCATTTCTATTAGTGGTCAGCTAAAGTTGCAGTTTCACTCTGGACGGAATTGAAACTCAAGTGCTCTTGGCTGGGTGAGAGAGTTCGTAATTTGAAAAAAATAAAATCAGCCTCAGTTGAGAAGGTACAGCTATTAAAATTTCCGAAGTTTGTAGGTATAGAATGCAAGGAAGATCTCCAAAGACACTGAGGACCTGTTGAAAATTACAGGGTTGGGTGACTGGACACTGTGCTTTAGAAAACCTACTTACAACCAAAGTGAGTGGGTTGTGCTGGTTTTGACTGGGATAAAGTTAATTGTTTTCAAAGTAGCTAGCGAGGGGCTATGTTTTGGATTTGTGCTGAAAAAAAGTATTGATAATGCAGCGGTGCTCAGTTGCTGAGCAGTGCTTACACAGAGTCAAGGCCTTTTCTTCTTCTAACACCACCCCACCAGTGAGCGGGCGAGGGGTACCCAAGAAACTGGGAGGAGACACAGCTGGGACAGCTGACCCCAACTGACCAAAGGGACATTCCATGCCACATCACAACATGTTCAGCATATAAGGCGGGGAGAAGAAGGGAGGGGGGATGTTCAGAGTGATGGGATTTGTCTTCCCAAGGAACCGTCAAGCATGATGCAGCCCGGCTTTCCTGGAGATGGCTGAACACCTGCCTGCCCATGGGAAGCAGTGAATTAATTCCTTGTTTTAATTTGCTTGTGCACACAGCTTTTGCTTTACCTATTAAACTATCTTTATCTCAACTCGTGAATTTTCTCACTTTTTCACTTCCCATTCTCTCCCCCATCCCATCAGCAGGGAGTGAGTGAAGGGCTGCTTGGGGCTTACCTGCTGGCTGGGGTTAGACCATGCCATGGGCATTAAGCATCTCATGCTTAAG
The DNA here is from genome assembly GCF_964199755.1 of Larus michahellis. Classification (NCBI taxonomy): domain Eukaryota; kingdom Metazoa; phylum Chordata; class Aves; order Charadriiformes; family Laridae; genus Larus; species Larus michahellis. Next base: position 140,980,520 of record NC_133896.1, on the reverse strand, counting down.
TGATGTTCCAGTGTCATATGCCAGGGACGTGATTAGGTGCTTGAAGAAATCAACTGTCACAATCCAGCTTGTGGCAAGTCATTCTCCTATTTCACAAGTAAGCAAGCACATTTGCTTTACAATCAGGTGAATAACTATAAATGAGTGGCAGCTAACTTTCCCTTCTAGTGACATATGATCTGTGAAATAGTCAGAGTGGCATCACCTGCGTAGGGTGCTTGCAATGAAGGGTTTCCTCCTACCAGAAATGTGTTGAATGGCCTTGCAGAATGCAGCAGGATTTTAGTGAGGTGTCTGCATCCTTTGTAATACCTGCCAAAAAACCCCTCAGTGCATACTGTGTGAAAAGAAAAATCCAGTTACCAGTAAATAGCAGAGGAATCGTACTTTATTATAGTACTTTTAGTAATCAAGCACTAAAGATGATAAATATAGTCCCGAACCTATAGTGAATTAATGAGCCCTTTCCTAGGCCTTGATAGAAAGGTAATGATGCTGTACGCTTTCTTGTTTTTCTTTATGTCTATAGGACTCAGCCACTAAACCCAGGGAATTTAAAGTAGGATTGCAAATTCTTTCCCTGTTCATTCTTCAGCTTCCAGTCTTCCAAAATGAGTTCCTCAGCTCTGCCACAGTCAGAGAAATTATGAACTGCTATTTGAAATGTAAAGAAAAATATGTAGGGAAATGAGATATGAAAAAAAAGCGCCACCTGGTAAATAGCCTAACCATTAAAGTAGTCTGTCCTGCTAAGCATAGAAACTTCTAAATTAGAAACTCTCAGACACGGTGTTCCGTGAAATCCCTGATTGTCACCAGCTTAAGTCTACCCATGTCATCTTTAACTTGGTCCCTCCTACACTCTCTCATGGAGTTTTTACTTTATTGTATGCTGTTCCCTATGCCCTTATCACCATCCTTTTTTTCTTGGTTTTGGTTCCCTTCCCTGAAATCCCATTAGTTTATACAGTAATTTCTTCCACAAACCATTCAGCTTAAAATATATGTCTGCTTCTATTAGCACACAAGTGATTCTTAGTAAAATACAACTGCTTGAAGCTATTAGCAGCAGAAATTAACCCCAAAGAATGATAATGATAATAATGAGTTATTAAACTTTGAAATACAAAATATTTTTAATGTCAATTAACAGTTTATTTCTCTGTTCCTGCAGCTTACAATAAAAAAGTGGGAAAAAAAGAAGGAACTTGAGCTTCTGCAAATTTTAGTTGCCTTATGTGATTGTTACCCTTATGTAACACGTTGTCTCCTAGCTGATAAATCTCTTGCTTCTCACCAAGTATTTTGCAGTTCCCCTCCTTTGGAGTTCAGATAAAGTGAAAGAAGATAGAGCAGTGATTACTGCTATTGCCTTGAGTGAGTTATGTCATGTTGTACTCTCCTCTGCGCCTGAGCTGAAACACTGGGGACCTCTTTTATGCTGTTGTCTTCTGCTCTGATTTACAGTCTCCTCCAGCGACAAATTTGCCAGACCTGGAAGCACACAGAAAATGGTAGGTTAAACTTTCATTTTAAATTTGCTCTTAGGTCTCTTTGACTGCAACTGTTGTGGAAGACTTTCAAGAAAATATTCTCCTTTTCTGCTTTCTAAACGTCCAAACTTACTGTTGTGGTTAGAAGCTGCAATACGTAATGACAGGAAAGGAAAGCATTTCTTTGTGCTAATACTAACTGGCTAGCAGTGAGTTGTACTAGTGTGCTACAGAACGAGCATCGTAATGTCTTTTTGAATTGCTAGAACTTCTGAGATGTTCTTTTTTCTCTAAACTTTCCCCCTTTCACCTCTAAAAATACATATGGAACACCTAGCGAAAAACTTCCTTCGGGAACCTCTAGCTGTATCGTTGCTGAATATTTGAAGAATACCCAAAATCCTTATGGGTTTGTGCATGTGCTAGTTAATATCAGGAGATTACTGCTTTCTGAACTTCTTATAAAGCCCAGCGTAGATCAGAGAGAGAAGGATGGTGCACATGCACACTCCAGCTGTACGTGTAAACCAGCTTCTCATTGCAAAGATGTGGCACAAGTCAGCGTTGCTTCTTTCTTCTAATTGAACCAATCTTTTTTATTTGTTCTGGTACTATAACAGACACCAAGCGGTACGCATGCAAATAGTTAGACGCAGCACCAGAATGTAACAGTTTACAGTTAAAATAGCAAATGCATTAAAAGGGTGTTGGGAAACAGAAGGATGTACAAAGAAACGAAGCACAAAGATGGCAGGAGCTCGGCTGGCTCTGCAACAACACTTAGGTTCCTAAAAATACTGCAGTACGTGAGAGTTCAAAATCTGAACATTGCAAGCATCTCCAAAAGCCTTTTGTGACTTCTTAAGACACCTACATGTGTCTTAAGAAGACATCTACAAGACACCTTAAGACATCTTCATGAAGACTTTTAAGGCCCAGATTCCTTGCACCTGATTTTCGGCACCGAAAGCTGCGGCGTTAGACTCTGTTTGGCGTGTAGTCAGGCAGAGCTCCCTCCACGTTCAGAGCTGAGCAGCGCCTGCAGAGGGGCCTCTCTCTCCTCTCTCCCGCTCTCTCTTGAATGCCAGTGCAGCCCAGGGCCATGAATTGAGGAACTTGGGTAAGCTCCTAAAATCAAGTGTGTGAGTGCAGCAGCCAAGTATGAGTTCACATAGACAGTTTGTGGTGGTTTAGATTGCAGTCTGCCCTTGCCCAAGTCCTGCTCCAGTGCTTGGACAGAGGGGTTTACTTTGGTTTAGCAAATCGTTACAGCTTGGTTGTGATGAATGTTTCCTCAAGAGCAGCAAATCTGTGGCTTGAGCCCCGGTTAGCAGCAGAGGTTTACCTTCCTTCTTTTAAAGGAAGGCAGGCTGCTGGAGTTTGATCCTTGGTGGTTGTCACTATTCCCTCGGTGGCTGCAGGTACCGTGACCGTGGCTGGCGAAGGTCGGCACGTCATGGTCTGCTGTGGTACACATCGACGGATAAAATAAATGGCATCCATGTGATGGAGTGACATGTCCCGCAGTGCAGAGAGTCTCTACCGTTTCCCTGCCACCTCTCTGCCGTGCTCCATGGGCCCCTGCCTTGGTTAACAACCCAGACCCCTGGTATGTTGGTCTGGTAAAACAAGAGACGGAGATAGGCAGGAGCTGGGGCACCACGGGCCACTCAGTTTGGATAGGCACTCTCTGGTTTTTCATTCATCTAATAAAGTCTTTTACAAGCATAATATAGTGTGCCCCTTCAAAAAGAAGGACGGGACATATTTACAATGTTTACAAGAGCACATCCAGATTTTTCTTTGGCAATGTCCCTTTTCATTCAAAGAAAGACCTTCAGTTTTCCATGTAATTAATATCAATGGTAGAGCCCTTCCTTCTCCCTCCCACATCCCTGCTGATAGTAGTGGAGGAAAAAGAGTTCTGAAAAAAAAAGCCATGACGGTGGGAGGAAGTGAATGCATTTTATCTTGTCCAACTTGGCTGCCCACTTACTTGGGTTATTCTTATTCAACATTTTCATCCAAATGCTCTTCTATATCAGGAACTCAGAAAAGTTCATCATCCTCTTAAGTTGATTGGCTAGACCATACTGAAGACACTGGTGAACTGTCTTACCCAGTAGGCTCCATCTGGGTGAGTTTCCAAAGTGCATTTCTCTAAACCAAATGAAGGTTATTTCAATTCTCAACAAACGTCTTCACAAAAGTTGAAAATAATGAAATGTGAATTCACAGGCATGGCCTGGTTAGTCCAGATGAAGAAAGCACGGTAGCACTTCCTGACAGGGGGAAAGGAAATCATGGTAGAGGGAAAACTGTGGTGGAGTACAGTACCAGGTTACACTAAATTCAAGGTCTGCTGTGGACTTCTATATTTTTTCCTTCCACATTGAAACTTTGTTTTAAAAGGCTGACTGAAGGAATCCACAGAGTCACTCCTTTTGGCTGTTGAATCCAAATAGCAGAAGTGTGATGCTGTGTGACACTTGATCTGGCTTCTCTCACATCTGCTGCCCTGCTAAGTCATTCGACCACTCCTCCAGATACACAGACACATAGGCAGATTTAGCATCGTTATCTATGGTAACGCAGAAATGCAAAGTTATATGAAGGACACAGTGGTCTAAGTAAACAGAGTGTACCACAGGAAGCCTCACTTAACCTCAGAGTCTGTGTCACCTGCCAAGGAATGTCTTAGGCAACGCTCCACAGGGGTTTCACATACTGTTTGAGCGAGTCTTTATATATTCTTGTGTCACAGCTAAAGAGAAAAAACATTTCTGTGTAGCTTGAACACTTTACCTGATGATCTGATTTTCAGCTGCCTAACTGGGTATTCGCATTTAGTCCATGTTGTTCCATGCACAACTAATTCCAATTAAGAGCACTCTGTGTGCCATGCATCTACAGGTCTTCAACACTGAGTTTCCCAGGGAGAAATGATGATGTTGAATATTGTGGCATTTATTATACTTAAATCTCTTGACTAACACTAGACACAGAGAGTGAAGAAGCTGTACAAGGCCACAAAATGGTCATGGCCTCTCTTCCTGTGCAAGGCAAGCCAAGGCTGGCAGCCTGCTTGCCTGGCTTGCTGCCTCTGGACAGAGGGACAGGCTTTTTTTGACACTGCCTGCTGCTGAGGAAGTAACTAGTATGGTGTAAAATATTAAAAGTTTATTGGTCTTCCCATGATACACATAAATATATAAAGTAGGCAAGACCACAAAGACTTGACAGATACAAAGTGTGTTTTGGAAGGTTCTTTAAACGTCTGTAGGATTTTGGCTCCGACTCTTTACTGAGTATGAATCTTATATGAGACATGCTTGATCTTAAATTGATTTTCATTTTTGATTTTCATTTTTACACTTTTTACAGTGCACTCTTGTCTCTCTGTCCTTATTGGACAGAGAAAATGCAAGCTGGTATTAAATCATACGGAAGTAAAGCCATTGACTGGCTTAGGTCAACCATTCATCCATTCTAACACTCACTAGAGGAAGAATCCTTATGACAATGTGAAATTTGAATTGGGCACTCACCTGTTTGTCAGTATGGTTTGGAAAATTTACACTAACTTTGAAGTGACTAGAGATTTTCTCTGTCATATGCTTCGAAAAATTAACTTTCCTCATTTACGCTATTATACGACGGCAATCTGCTGGATGTTTAAAACTGCTTGTTTCCCCTTAAAAAAAGAATATTCACAGAGTTGTAGCCTATAATCACCTGCCTTGTCATTTTTTCAGTAATTTTTTTTTAATGATTCATTATAAATAATGTGATCTTTTTCTTATCACTACAATACTTAGTGATAGGAAAATAAGTGATAAGAAAATAAATCATACCAATATACGCCTTCCCCAAACTTACAATCCTACCTGCCTATCCACTTCTATCCAGTGTGAGAGTCAGGACCCCAGGTTAGCTGCATATTTAGTCATACACAGTACATACTTGATTTGGTGTCCTACGACATGTTCTCATTGCATTAAAAGAAGCATGGCAAGCAGGTCAAGGGAGGTGATTCTACCCCTCTGCTCCACTCTCATGAGACCTTACCTGCAGTACTGCATCCAGCTCTGGAGCTGCTGGCATAAGAAGCACATGGACCTGTTGGAGCAGGTCCAGAGAAGGGCCACAAAGATGATCAGGGTACTGGAGCACCTCTCCTATGAGGACTGGCTAAGAGAGTTAGGGTTGTTCTGCCTGGAGAAGAGAACGCTCCAGGGAGAACTTACAGTGGCCTTCCAGTACCTAAAGGTACTACAGGAAAGATGGTGAAGGGCTCTTTATCAGGGAGATTTAGATTAGGTATTAGGAAGAAGTTCTTTACACTAAGGGTGGTGAGAATCTGGAACAGGTTTCCCTGAGAAGTTGTGGATGCCCCATCCCTGGAAGTGTTCAAGGCCAGGCTGGATGGGGCTTTGAGCAGCCTGGTCTGGTGGGAGGTGTCCCTGCCTATGGCAGGGGTGTTGAAACCAGATGATCTTTAATGTCCCTTCCAACTGAACCATTCTATGATTCTATGATGATTCTAAATTAATACCTCCCTACATCCTTATTTTTAGGTACCTCATGAAAAGATGTCAAATGCATCACCATTTCTCTTGCTCTTCCTATTTCCGATGCTGCTGTCAGGAGCTTGGTTTCCCAAAAGTCTACCCTGTGATGTTAAAGCCTTTGAAAGTACTGTGACAGTGGACTGCACCGATCGCCGTCTCACTGAAATCCCCAGAGGGATCCCTGCAAATGCTACCAACCTTACCCTGAGTATTAACGATATCCCTCATATCTACCAAACATCTTTTGCTCATCTTCACAACCTCGTGGAGATTGACTTCAGATGCAACTGTGTGCCTGTCAAACTGGGACCCAAAGATAATATATGCACCAAGAGACTGAAGATCGAGAATGGCAGTTTTTCTGCCCTGACAAGATTGAAGTCATTGTATTTGGATGCAAACCAGCTGTTGGAAATACCCCGCAGCCTTCCTCCTGCTTTAAGTCTGCTGAGCCTGGAAGCAAACAGCATCTTTTCTATCCAAAGAGCCAACTTGTCAGAGCTAGGTAACATAGAAGTATTGTATCTGGGACAGAACTGTTACTACCGTAACCCATGCAATGTTTCATTTGAAATTGAAAAAACAGCCTTTCTGGAGCTGAAAAAATTAACAATCCTATCCCTAAAGTCTAACAACTTAACTCATATTCCACCCAATTTGTCACCTACTTTAAAGGAACTGTACATTTACAATAACATGATTCAAGTAGTTCAAGAACAGGATTTAAGTGCCCTTCACAACCTGGAAATTCTTGATCTCAGTGGTAATTGCCCACGTTGCTATAACGCTCCATATCCTTGTACTCCCTGCCCCAAGGGCGCAATTGAGATTCATTCAAGGGCTTTCTTTTCCTTGAAAAGTTTAAGAATTTTGAGACTTCACAGCAACTCTCTCCAGAGCATACCAAGCAGCTGGTTTAAAACCATCAAGAATCTCAAAGAGCTTGACCTGTCCCAAAATTTACTCTTAAAAGAGATAGGAGATGCTCAGTTTTTGCAGTTTATCCCCAGCCTTGTTGAGCTTGATCTGTCCTTTAATTTTGAACTGAAGATGTATTCTCCATTCTTGAACCTGTCTAAGACATTTTCCTCCCTCTCTAACCTGCAAACCCTGAGGCTCAGGGGTTATGTCTTTAATGAACTAAGAGAAAGAAATCTAGCTCCATTGCTCAGTCTTAGAAATCTTACCGTGTTGGATCTTGGGACTAATTTTATTAAAATTGCTGACTTGAAAGTGTTCAAGAAATTCCCAGCTCTTAAATTCGTAGACCTCTCAGTGAATAAAATTTCTCCTTCTTCAGGTGAAAACAACTTTCATGGGTTTTGCTCTAATCCTCGGATTTCAGGAGAGCAATACAACAGGCAAGTATTACAAGACATGCATTATTTCAGGTATGATGTGTACGGGCGAAGTTGCAGATCCAAAGACAAAGAGGCTGCTTCCTACCAATCTTCCGTTAAGGAAGAGTGCCGGAAATATGGAGAAACTCTGGATTTAAGCAGAAACAACATATTTTTCATTAATCCCTCAGACTTCCGGGGACTCGGTTTCCTCCGATGCCTCAACTTGTCAGGTAATGCAATAAGTCAGACCTTAAATGGAAGTGAATTCTCCTACTTGTCTGGATTGAAATATCTGGATTTTTCCAACAACAGGATTGACTTGCTATACTCAACTGCTTTCAAAGAGCTACAACTTTTAGAAATCCTAGACCTGAGCAATAACAACTATTATTTCTTGGCAGAAGGTGTAACTCACATGCTTAGTTTTATGAAAAACTTGTCCCATCTGAAGAAGCTGATGATGAACGAGAATGAGATTTCTACCTCTATTAACACAGGGATGGAAAGCCAGTCTCTTCAAATTTTAGAATTCAGAGGAAATCGTTTGGATGTTTTATGGATGGATGGGAATGCTAGATACTTGTCATTCTTCAAGAATCTGACCAGCCTGGAAAAACTGGATATTTCCTTCAACTCACTCAGTTTTTTCCCTCCGGATGCTTTTCAAGCTATGCCTCCAGAACTCAAGATCCTCAACTTAACCAATAACCGGATGAAGAGTTTCAACTGGGGAAACCTCCACTATCTGAAGAACCTGGTAACTCTGGACCTCAGCAATAACCTTCTGGCTACTGTTCCCCGAGAACTGTCCAATTGCTCTTCAACGCTCCAAGAACTGATGCTCCGAAACAATCGCATTCAACGACTAACTAAACACTTTCTCAGAGGTGCTTTTAAACTGAAATACTTGGACCTCAGCGCAAACAAGATCCAAATAATTAGGAAATCTAGCTTCCCTGAAAATGTCATTAACAACCTGAGGATGCTGCTTTTGCATGGCAATCCTTTCAAGTGCAATTGTGATGCCGTGTGGTTTGTTTGGTGGATCAATCAGACTCAAGTGACTATTCCTCTTCTGGCCACAGACGTGACCTGTGCGGGCCCAGGGGCACATAAAGGAAGGAGCGTGGTTTTCTTGGATCTGTACACCTGTGAGCTGGACACCTCGTATTTGATCCTCTACGCTCTGTCAGCTTCAACTGTCCTCATCTTTATGGTGTTCACAGTGACGAGCCATCTCTATTTCTGGGATGTGTGGTATAGTTACCATTACTGCACCGCCAAGTTGAAGGGCTATCGGCGCTTATCTTTACCAGAGGCTTGCTACGACGCTTTTATCGCCTATGACAACAGAGATCCGGCTGTGAATGAGTGGGTGCTGACAGAACTGGTTGAAAGGCTGGAAGATCAAAAAGCCAGACAGTTCAATTTATGCTTGGAAGAAAGGGACTGGCTCCCAGGACAGCCCGTCTTTGACAATCTTTCCCAGAGCATTCAGCTGAGCAAAAAGACCATCTTTGTGCTGACCAACAAGTATATTAAAAGCGGCCGCTTCAAGACAACCTTCTACATGGCCCACCAGCGGCTTCTAGATGAAAAAATGGATGTCATCATCTTGATATTCCTTGAGAAGGTTTTGCAGAAGTCCCGGTACGTCCGGCTGAGGAAGAGGCTGTGCGGAAGTTCTGTCCTGGAATGGCCAACTAACCCTCGAGCTCAGCCCTACTTCTGGCAGTGCCTGAAAAATGCAATAGCTACCAACAATACTCTGGCTTACAACAGGCTACTCCAAGAAACTGTTTAGCTCTACTGTTCCCCGTAAATATTGTTATGATGCCCGGCGAGCAAAAGATCCTAACCTTCGTTTGGAGAAACTGTCAAAATGCAGAGGATAAATGTAATTGTGTTATTGTTCCCCCAATCAAAATGCACAAACAGTCCTCAAGCTGATAGTTCACTTGTTTTGCTATGACAAGATTGAACAGAAACCGTTGCCGGCACAGATGTCTAGCTGACATGCACCTTGCTTGGCACTGATTGCTGCACAGCAAGAGAAGATGCACTACCCACTGGAAGTCCCTGGTTTAGAACAGAATCACCACTTCCAGCTTTCAGTTTGCTGGAGGCCTCCAGCATCTCCTGTGGTTGAGTCAAGTGTGGGTGAGGCACTTGCTCAGCTTACTCTAGTACACAGACTGCCAGGAGGAGTTTGGCTGTGACGAGTTGCTGCTGTTCAGATCACTGTTGGAGTAAAGATGATTTTAATGGAACATGCTAGTTTCTGTATTTGGTGTATTTATGAAAAGCAAGAAAGGCATTTGGTGGCACTTTCCTCTCAGAAACTACCCAAAGCAAAGCCCATGCTTTGATTTTAGGACTGGGGAAAATGTAAGAATGATTATCTTTTCATCTCAGGCTTACAGCTGCTGAGCTTTCCGCTTCCGTCTGTGTGGGCAACAGCCATAACCGCTGGGGAAAGGGGGTGGGTCTGCCCTCAGGGACTTGGGTGTAGGCAGTGGGGAGCTCTCCCGCTGTTGCATTGTCAAAAAGCTCATAAATGTGAGGAGACTTGAAGAATGTGTATGGGCTAAAATAGGAAGGTATGTGAGAAACAAATTCCGAAGGGTTTGCAGGCTGTGGGTTGGAAGGAGTTAACACGGTAAACTTCACCTGGCCTTTCTGAGGATGAGGGGAGAAGTATTTTCTCCTCTTCCATTGAGAAGCATCCAAAGGGTGAATACGGCATGAGTAGCAATGCGTATGTATACAAAAGTCCAAACTTACGGCATGGTGAGGGGCCTATGTGTGTTGCAGCGCAAGACTGGGAAGTTGATCTTGAATAGCCATGTCACGTGGACATCAAAATATCTGAAGTACAGGTGAACAGCAACTGTGATAACCAAAGCTGTTCTTCATCAGTTGCTGTTTTCTTACAGAAATTGTACTAGACAAGGGCTGGACTTGGCATTTAGTCTACGTGACCTGGAAAGACCACACATGGAGTAGAAAAAGGAGAAAGAAGAGAAAGGAAGTGGAATATTGGCAAATTTTCAAATTTTTATAGTTCTTGGGGAATCATCAGAAAATGTGCTGTTTATTATTATGTTTATTATTATGATTAGTGTCGCACAAGAAGATTAATCAATGAATACTGGCAAGAAGCATCCTTATAGCATAGGTTTATATGAATACAAAATCCTCTTTTGTCTCTGATCTCCCTGTTTTTAAGAAATGACATATGAAGAGCTTGCAGGTGTCTCTCTGTGAGAATAATTTAAGTTAGAAGGGACCTCGGGAGTTTAAAGCTGGTCTAACTTCAACATAGCATTAGCTTGCTGAGGCCCTTGTTCTATGGGGGGGGCGCTATGTAGCAAACATGATATCCTGTAAAGGAACTTCATAACATCATCTTTAAAAAAAAACTGTGAAGATCAGCAGCCCTTCGTCTGTGGTAGAACTTATTTTGGGGCAAGAGGCCCTCCAAAAGAGTGAACATATTTTTTGTCTTCTGAATATCCCCTGCCTTTTCATTTTCTCAGTCTTATTCTGAAAGTATCTGCCTGCAGAAAGCAGCTCTGTAACAGGTTGTTCATCTGAAAAAAATCAGGCACAAGCCAAATTTCTCCATTTACTCTGAACAAGATATTCAGGGCATTTAGGTTATAATTCTTCTCAGTTGCTTCTGGAGGAGCTCAGCTTCACTATATATATATATAAAGTTAGCCTCCTAATTTGGGAAGATAAATTGTGTGTCTAAATGCAGAAGACATACACATTAATCCACCATTATCTCCAGGAATATAAGTGGGAAAAATAAAGCACAGAGAAGTCAAATAATTTCCACTATGTCCATCTGCTGCTGATTAAACTGAAAAGGGAATCTGGATATCCAACTTATAAACGCAACCTGTGTGCATTCCTCGCTTAATGAGCACTTAGAGGTTATTTATACATGGGATTATTAAATTAGAAAAATAGCGAAAATTGAGGACGAAATGTGTACCAGGTGAGAAAGTCTTAATTTGGGTATGCAAAGTATGAGACAGTGCTAAGTTCTGTAAAACTGGCGTGGGTTTTTTTGTTTTGGTGGGAGAGTATCTTTGTTCAAGATATACAGTCCCGAGCCAAATAAGTGGTATCAGAAGAGCCACTGACCTAAATCCATGGCCTTATCTCAACGAGGCATGCATCTGCGGCAACAGTAAGTCTGGTGGCACTAGATCAAGGCATGCAAGGGGATTCCTGGAGCCATGGAAATCCAAGGAAGAGCAGAGATACCTGACAGGAGCCTGCAGCTCTTGCGAGAGAGGCTGATATGGCTTGGACCTTGCCAGGAGGAACCATGGGAGACTGAAACGGCCCTAGGGAGTGCAAGCGAGCAGGAGCGCTGCCAATAGGGATTGAGAGGGCACAGGAGTTTGCACAGAAGGGTGCATGAGAAGGGCCCTGCACCCTGCTCATAGGCCCACATCCCAGGGAAGTGCTTGAGGTCTCTGCCAGGATGGTGGGCACTCACCTCAGAGTTAAAACCAACATTTCTACAGAGAAAGCCTGTGAGATGTCTGATGCTTCCACCCAGGTGGAACAGGTAAGGAAGGAGACTCCAGTACAGATGGAAGGTTGTAATGAGTGCCCAGACCCTTCTGGGATCAGACCCTTCTGGGGTGCATTCAAAAGAGTGTGGCCAGCAGGTCGAGGGAGGTCATCCTCCCCCTCTACTCTGCCATGGTGAGGCCGCATCTGGAGTACTGTGTCCAGTTCTGGGCTCCCCAGTTCAAGAACGACAGGGAACTGCTGGAGAGAGTCCAGCTGAGGGCTGCAAAGATGATCAAAGGAATGGAGCACCTCTTGTATGAGGAAAGGCTGAGAGACCTGAGTCTGTTTAGCCTGAAAAAAAGGAGACTGAGAGGGGATCTTATCAATGCTTATAAATATCTAAAGGGCAGGTGTCAAGAGGATGGGGCCAGACTCTTTTCAGTGGTGCCTGGTGACAGGACAAGGGGCAACGGACACAAGCTAGAACGCAAGAAATTCTATCTCAACATGAGGAAAAATTTCTTTACTTTGAGGATAACAGAGCATTGGAACAGGCTGCCCAGAGCGGTTGTGGAGTATCCTTCTCTGGAGACATTGAAAACCTGCCTGGATGCATTCCTGCCCAGCCTGCTCTAGGTGAACCTGCTTTGGCAGGGAGGTTGGACTAGATGATCTCCAAACGTCCCTTCCAACCCCTTCAATTCAGTGATTCTGTGATTTACCTGGAGAAAAGGTAAGTACCTGCAATAGATGTGCACAGGTTGATGATCTGTTGTATCAGGTGGCCGAATTGCAGGGAACAGTTAAAAGGCTGCACAGTATTAGAGGGGCTGAGATGGAGATAGATAAGTGGTTACAGAACCATGCTCCTGTGCCAGATACCACAGATAATGAGGCACCTTGGACCCTGGTGACCCACAAAAGCAGGACTCTGCTTCAATTCCCAACCTCCAACATTACAAGGAAAAGCAGATATGAAGCTTTAACAGCTGTTGACAGCCAAGAGCAAGGTCTACAAGGAGAAACTGAACCAGAAGCACACAGTGGATACTGCGTAAAGAAACGACGAGTGCTTGTAGTGAGTGACTGTCTCTTAAGGGGCACTGAGGTGCCCATCTGCCAGCCTGACAGGGAGACATGGGAGGTATGCTGCCTTCTGGGAGCTAAGGTCCAAGATGTTGCCGAGAGGGGGCCACAACTTGTCAAATGCACATTGCTACCCTTTCATGTGGGCACAAATGACACTGCAAGCTGGAACCTGGGCACAATCAAGGAAGACTACAGAGCCCTGGGAGTGGAAGCAAAAAGTATCGGTGCCCAAGTTATCCGTTATTCCGTTTTACCAGTTAGAGGAAAAGATGCAGCCAGAAATAAACATATAATGCAAATCAACTTCTGGCTTTGTGGCTGGTTCTGTCGTGAGGGTTTTGGTTTTTATGACAACGGGACATTCTTTGATGACTATAGCTTGTTCAGGAGGGATAGGATCCACCTGTCTAGAAGAGGCAAGGGAATCTTTGACAGCAAGCTGGACAACTTGGTGAGATGGACTAAACTGAAGGACTCGGGGAGTGGGGTCCAAAGTGGCAATGCTCACACCACTGCAACCAACTGGGGGTTAAGCCAGGCCAATAAAAGCAGTGACAAATATTCCTTAGCCGCCTCCCAAGATGAGAACCAGAAGACCAACCACCTCAAGGGTGTATGTATACCAGTGCATGCTGCCTGGGGAACAAACAGCAAACAGGAGAAAGTGGAGCTCCATGCCCAGTCAGAAAGTTACGCTATCATAGCAATAACTGAAACATGGTGGGACAACTCACGTGACTGGAGAATTGGGACGGATGGCTATAGGCTGTTTCATAAAACAGGCAGGGAAGAAGAGGAGCAGTAGTCACGTTCTACGTTAAGGATAACCTTGAATGTATAGAAGTCAACTACGGTGATTATGGAAGCCCTATCGAATGCCTCTGGGACAAGATCAGAGAGGTTGTCTCCAAGTGGGATCTTACAGTAAGAATCTGCTACTGACCTCCAAACCAAGATGATAAGGCCAACAATGCAATATTTGGGTCATTTAAGCAAGCTTCGGGTAAACAGAACCTGGTTCTTATGGATGACTTTAATTACCCAAACATTTGTTGGAAGAACAATACAGCAGCTCACATGTCATCCATCAAGTTCCTGGAATGTGTAGAGGACAGCTTCCTTATACATATGTCAGATGTGCCACCCAGGAATGAAGCACTGCTGGACTTGCTACTCACAAACCAAAAAAACTTGCTTTGTAGTATCTTGGTTAGTGAGAGCCTTGGCTGAAGTGATCACAATATTGTGGAGTTTGAGATCCTGCTAAGCACGCTGAAGGTTAGTACTAAGAAAAAGGTTTTAGATTTTAGAAGAGCAAACTTCAGCTCACTCAGAGCTCAGTTGGGAGGGATCCCGTGGGAAGCTTCCATGGAGCTAGTCATTGCTGGGAGTTTTTCAAGAACACTCTCCTGGAAGCACAAAAACAGTTCCTCCCCTTTAAAGGTATGGGAAATAGGCAGAGCAAGAGAGCAAGAGACCCCCTTGGCGTAACTGTGAGCTTCTGAGTCTACTCAAAACCAAAGGAGAAGTGTACCAGAGACAGAGGATGAATACCCATTGAGAACTACAAGGGTATTACCAGGGTGTGCAGAGATGCAGTTAGAAAAGCAAAAGCTCAGGTTGAATTGAATCTGGACAGAGACATCAAAAAATACAAGAAAGGGTTCTTCAGGTATGTAAACAACAAGCAGAAACAGAAGGAAAATATTCTTCACCTCTGTCTTTATCAGCACTGATGGGCCCCAGGCCTTGGGAACAAAAATTCAGGTTGATGCAAACACGGACCCACCATCGGTGAAGGAAGAGTTGGTATTGCAGGAGCTTGACCCCTGCAAATCAATGGGCCCTGACATTATCCACCCGAGGGTGTTAAGAGAGCTGTCTGATGTCATTGCGATGCCTCTTTCCATAATCTTTGAGAAGTCGCGGAGACTGGGGGACGTCCCAGAAAACTGGAAGAAGGCTAATGTCACTCCTATCTACAAGAAGGTCTTAGAGGAGGATCCAGTAAATTGTAGGCCCATCAGTCTTACTTCAGTCCCTGGGAAAGTTATGGAACAAATCCTCTTGGGGGCTATCACAAGTCAAATGAAGCACATGACTGAGAAAAATCAGCATGGATTCATCAAGGGCAAATCATGCATGACAAACCCGATCACCCTCTACAACAAAATAACCTGCTGCATTGATTTGGTGTGAGTGGTGGACATTGTCTACCTGGATTCTCCAAGGCTTTCAACACAGTTCCCCACTTGTCCTAGAGAAACTGATGCGGTACAGTCTAGACAAGTGGTCTGTGTGGTAGGTGTGGAACTGGTTGGCAGGCCACACATGGAGGGTGGTGGTAAATAGCTCCTTTTCAAACTGGCAACCTGTCACACGTGGGGTCCCCCAGGGATCGATTCTGGGCCCAACGCTGTTTAATATCTTCATAAGTGATCTGGATGATGGGATCAAGTGTACCCTGATGAATTTTGCTAATGATACCAAACTGAGTGGGGAAGCGGACATTTTGGAAGGGCTAGTCACCCTGCAGGAAGACCTGGATAGGCTGGAAGAATACACTAACAAGAACCTTATGGAGTCCAACAAGAACAAGTGTAAGGTCTTGCCCCTGGGAAAACATAGTCCAAGAGTGCAGCACAGGCTGGGATCTACCTGGCTGGGGAGCAGCTAGGTGGAAAGGGACCTGGGGGTTTCCCCAACAAGCTCAATATGAGTGAACAGTGTGCTGCTGCGGCAGAGAAAGCCAACAGGATGCTGGGTTGCATCAAGGGCATCACCTACTCTACTCGGCGTTTGTCAGGCCATACCTGGAATGCTGTGTTCAGTTTTGGTCCCTGCTGTGCAAAAAAGATGTGGACAGGCTGGAGAGGGTCTGGAGAAGGGCCACGAAGATGATCAAAGGACTGGGAAGCCTGCCATATGAGGAAAGGCTGAGAGAACTGGGCTTGTTCAGCCTTGAGAAAAGGAGGCTTATGGGAGACCTTATCACCATGTTCCAGTATTTAAAGGGTGGCTACAAAGAAGATGGAGACTCTCTTTTTACAAGGAGTCACATGGAAAAGATGAGGAGTAATGGGTACAAGTTACTCCTAGGAAGATTCCGGTTGGGCACAAGAGGAAATTTTTTCCCAGTGAGAACAATCAGCCATTGGAATAATCTCCCCAGGGAAGTGGTGGATTCCCCGACACTGGAAACTTTTAAAATTCAGTTGGACAGGGTGCTGGGCCATCTTGTCTAGACTGTGCTTTTGCCAGGAAAGGTTGGACCAGATGATCCTTGAGGTCCCTTCCAACCTGGTATTTTTTGATTCTGTGATCTCTCTGCACTTTACTTTCCTTCCTTTATTGTTACTGAAACATATTGCTAATGGAAAAATTCTCAGCAAAAGAAGACCTAGGTAACTGAGCTTTATTTAAAAAGAAACACACACAAAATCAAAACCATCTTTGCTGGTACAAATTCAGAAACATTTGAGGAGGGAAAGTTTCAGTCTTTTTCTAGCAAGGGCATTATTGAAGGACTGACAACAGATTTATATAGTTATGGAAAATCTGGCATGCTTGTAACATGGAAGGTTTCCACTTTGGGTTTCTAAATCTTTTTCTGGATATTTTCTTTCATTTTACAAGCTAAGTTCCAGTCTCACTGCTTATCTGTTGGCTTTATCTATGTCATACTCTGCATAGTAATATCTGCAACTCTGGTATCGTATATTTTATCTATATTTTATTAAAATTCCACAAGAATGAGAGGTTCTGGAAGCATGTGTTGCTTAAAAACACACATGCCCAATCTTGTATTTTCCTACAGATGTAGTACTTTCAATTAAAGAGAAAAACTGTCAGTGACAACTTTGTGAATATGTCTTCTTTTCCTGCCCTATTTTTTTTTAAGTTTTTCTTTGCTAAGTGAAGAACTCAATTGAAATCTGATTTTTAACTGACATCCCTCAGTGACAAATTACTCTCAGTATACAAGAACGAAGGAAAAACTCCCAAAATATAAAACAAGAGGGTTTTTACCTTATATTCTTGTTTTCTTGTTTGCAGAGATTCTTCCTCATCAGTTACCCAGAATATTTGAGATCCACAAGTCTATATGGAAGAATTATATTCATACATGATTATGCTTTTGAACATTTCAGCTGAATGCTGCATTCTGTTCATAATAAAATCTCTTTACCTAATTACCTAAATACCTTGGACTATGGCTTATCTTATTTTTAGTCCTAGTATTAACCTAAGAGAAACTCAGTCACTAACCTGTGCTCTGGTTTCTCTATCCTGAAATCCCATTCATGATACAAAAGTAAGAACTTCCGAAAAATAAATGTATTGACCCTTGATCCCTTTGAGAAACAAATCTCAAAACCCTTCCATAATTCCCCGTGGTTTCTCACCTCACATGTTCTTCTCAGGTGTTCCACAGCATCACCGTCACAGAAGCTATCATGTCCTAAAACTCACCTCATGCAGCAGTGGCATCAGCTCATCAAAATCCTGGAGCTTTGAAAACCAACAAGCAATTTGGGCTCCTGCAAGAAGAGGAAGGAGAAGTGATGCATAGCCTATACTTAACTCCAGGAAACTTAGACACCAGTGTGCTGAAGAGGAAGTAGCAGCTAGCGGCTTTAGCTTCCAGCCTTGTGATATCACTGGAACCACATTTTCTGTTATTTCACCTTGGATATCTCCTGTAATTCTACGTGAGGCTCATTCCAGCCTCTGGCATGACAAAAGATGAAGCCCCTCATGTGGATGACCATCCTGGGTTTTGGTTTTGATGTGCACCTTAGTTGGGTCTGGAAAGGGAGAGGGAAGGGTGAGGGAGCTGCGTGGGCTGTAGGTGGGCATGTCAGCTCAGCAGTGGCTGGGAGAGGGACATGCTGCACTTTTAAGGATAACTCTACGTTTTGTAAACATTGTGAAACAAGTCCCAGAGTAAGTGACACAAATAAAGAATAAATTATGGCATTAATTTAGTTGTGTAATACTTATCCTCCACCCTACAAGTCCTATTTTCCCACTTGTTCCAATTAAGAAAAGGAACAACGTTACAACCGTGGGCAATGCTTCCTAAACACATTCATAAGGACCAGGAAAGATGTCTCTAAGATACTTCTCAATCACAATTGCCACATATATTTAAGGATTAAATCAAAGACAACAGATTCCCTCTTAGACTGCTCCTTCCCAAGCTCTACTTCAGCTTCCCATGGCTGGCTGTGAATGAAACCCTGCTTTGAAGTCAGATCCAGTTATATAGAAAGTGCCTGGCAGAATATTTAATCCTCTGGACTACAAACTTTTTTTGGTTTTGCATTTCCTTGAGGCTGATGCGGCTGTAAGTGTGCGGATGCATGGGCTCCCAGGGGTGACATGCACCCTCTTTTGCTCTAACCCTGGTCCCAGAGCACCTGCCGGCACGGGGGCAGCTCTGCAGGTGACAGAGAAAGAGGAGCAACCACCTCTGCAAAGAGTAGTTGTGGTGGAGCTCAGCTTTGCAGCAGCCAAGACCTTCTGAGGCTCTGGCCTTTGATCAAAGACACTAATCCCAGAGCAGTTATATATATATATATATATACACACACACACAAGTGTGTGTGTGTGTGTTTATTTGTGTATATATATGTATATCTAAAAAACTTCATCTGAAAAAAAAAAGAGTAACTTTTTATGTCATGGACCACAACAAGGATTCTTCAAACAACCCCAGTTTCGTTTATTTTTGTAAACAGCATACAAAAATCAGTTAATAAATCTCACAGAAAGAAAGTGGTTTATGTATTGAAAGGTAA
Organism: Larus michahellis; assembly: GCF_964199755.1. NCBI lineage: Eukaryota > Metazoa > Chordata > Aves > Charadriiformes > Laridae > Larus > Larus michahellis. Next base: position 140,961,684 of record NC_133896.1, on the reverse strand, counting down.
AAAAAAGCCCTCAAGAAAGAGAACTTTTAGGGCAAGCTAAATATATAACTAGTTCTAAAGAAAAAGGAACTTAAGAGCACAAAAGAAAAGTATTTTCTCAAAGTAGTATTCTATTCTCAGGAAAAAAAAGAATTAACCAACAGTCCGAGTCTGGCACTGTTCTCAAGTATTTTCTTATATTAGTAATTTTGCATGCAATGAGTGACTTACTAATGTATATTGAGAAAGCAGTCGTTTCTCTTGGATAAGCCAGTTCTTTTCAAAAAGCAAAAGAAAAGCTCTCCTTTTCTAATTTCTCATGGCAAGGCACTTGGAACTAGTCGGGACCATACCATGAGCAGAGGAGTAGCAAGGGAAAAGGGCAGATGCTCCACTTGCCCTCCCTGTGGGCAGCTGGCCTGCGTGCCAAAACTAAGAGAGAGCAGGTCAGGGTGCCCAAACCCAAATCCTGCCCTGAGCAGCTCCCCCCCGGAGGAGCCAGGCTATCCCCAAGGAGTCCCAGGGGAGGTATCTTCCTCTTGTAGGATTCTGCACTGGGGGGCTAAAAAGGGGTAATGTGAATGCCTCCACCTGTCGAACTCTTCAGCCTAGACTGTCCTGCAGACTCACAAGTGCTCTCTAATACTCTTTCACAGGGAAAAATAAAGCTCACAGTTTTGGTCACCAGGCTCAACTGGTTTCTCATACCTATCTACACAGTCTTTTCTGATTCTGAGAAGAGGACTCCTCAGGATTTAAAAGGCAAACTTGGCACAACAGAGCCTAAGCCTCTTCGGCAATCCTCCTAGCTAGTCCTCTTTGGCTGCAGGTAGCGTTGTCATTTCACTGAGCATAAGCTTGAGAAGGATGAGCAGAGGCAGGGATTGAAGGACGAGGGAAATTCTGCAGACCCAAAGGCCACCTAAATGAAAGACGAACTAATCAGGATACCATGCAAAGAGCTCTTAATACCTCATTGCCTTGTAAATTTATTATTTTCTTTCCCTCTCATTTCCAAGTCCTCCTCTATGTGTCCTTAACTGTGATTTGTTGTGATTTGTTTTATACTGCATAATGTGCAGGGAGAAATAAAGTCTAAAATTATGCTAACTCCTGTTCATAAATTTCTCATAATGAATTTCTGATAAATTCTCTCTCCTTCTCTCCCTCTCTCCTTGTGTCTTGTTCTCTCTCAGTATGTCATCAAGCCTACAGCTGAGCACAATAGCTGTTGTGCCTTATTTATACGATGCAGTTATTTTTCATGGACAGAATTTTAAAATTTCTTGTAGTATAACTGAATGGAAAATGCACATTGGCAGAATGACACGATGCATACTGGAGCATGACCAGAATTTGAATTCGATATATTTCTGTTCTTGGGGAAGTGTATCGTTGAGATGGTTAGTTCTTAGTGAATCCTCACATTCCTCTGCCTGCTAATCACTACATGCCCACCCACCCGTCAAGTGGACATAATGATTTTGCTTCTTATTTTTCTGAACGCTTTTTATTGATCTCCTCCCTTATCTCACTTTCACTTCCTATTTTGCGGGGGGCTTTTTCTGCAGAGCAAACAAATTGACTTAACGTTAATCCCAAATGTCTGTATTCTCTCTAGTCATTATGTTTTGTCCTCATTTCAGATGACAAAACAGCTCATGCTAACTCTTCAGTATGAGATATTTTACATGCGTCCGTATGCGTATGCATTAAATGAAAGCATATCCAGGAAACAGCTTCATGTCATTTTACAATGATGCAGAAGACGCACGCCTATATTGCTTATCCAGACACATTCCTTCATCTCACTGCAGTAAAACAACTGGATTAGTTGCCAGCATCTGTTTGTCATTTCTACAAGTAAACAGTTATCTCCTTCAGCATAAATCCATATTTAATCTTTTTTTTTTTGTTAATTATGAAGGTGGTTTGGGTTATTTTTAATTTGTGTGATTTTGCGTGACAATGTTGTGTAGGAATAGTTATACTAGAGAATTGCATTATGTTTCAGGTTTCTTGCTGCATGTGATCCAGCTGTTAATGTAAATAATTTTTGAATTGTCAGTGTAGAGGAATTAATAATATTTTTCATCACTAAAGCTTTTCCTTCAAGCTAATTCGTAACTTACTGGAGAGGCTTTGAAAGCTTGCAATACCTAATGCCAATGCTGCCTACATGTTTTATTCATGTGAAGGTGTTTGCTTGCTCTCAAGTGAATGACCAGAGTGCAATCTAAGTTCACCTTGGTTCACTTTAATACAGACCACACTTGGTCTGTAATACAGGATGCATACCTTATTTTAGTATGTGAAAAGTAGCATCAGCAAGCTTGGAGTTTAAGTGAGGCTTGGGAGAACTAGAGAAACAATGCATCCTAAAATCGTGACATTTTGAGAGTACCGAAGAGATTTCTCAGGAGGATTTTAGAAATTTTGAGGACATTCAAATTTTCATACTGGACTGGAATTGGCATGTTAAGCCCCAAGAATCTAACCAGGAGAGGTCTCCAGCCTTTGTATACATAAAAAGCAATTTTCTCAACTTTTTGAAAAAGTTAAAGGAACTGCATCTTAATGGCAGTCATTACTGAAGACAGTATCCAGAAGCGTTCCACCTACTGTTACCCAGCTAAGGCTCATGTCCAGCATCATCTTCTCCATTACAATGCTTTCTCAGCACCACAGTCTTGAAGGAAATTGGTGGGGGTTAGAATTGGTGCTTTGGTGACCCTTATGGAAAAAAATGTCTTACCACAGAATCTGGGGCTGTCCCACGCTCACCAACCTGACCGTCTTGTCACTGTCCTGCCGTAACCTGACCTGGGTGCCATCCTGCCTCGTCGTACCTCTACAGCACCTTGATCTGAGCCACAGTGCCTCCATGGTACTTTTCCATTTGAAGCTTGCTCTGGAAATCCTCCTGTTCAAATGCATCCCTAACAAAGCAGTCTTAAATTCCAAGTCCCCCAAAATACCTGCTGGCTGCTTTCAGAAACTGCCAGAGCTGCATCCCTTTTGCATCTGATTTCTTCACACAGATGATAGCCTCCGGAGAGCTTGTACAGAGTTCATCTGCTCTGGGGGAGCAGGATTTATCTTTCAATTACCAGAAGCAAATCTACTTGTGGTATCAAAACCTTTCTCAACACTTATCATCTCTAAAATCATTTACTTAGACGAAATTATTGAAGTCATTATATGTTAAAGGGTGTTTTCAAAGAGCAAAACAAAGCACACGTAAACTTCTATTTACCCTTAAAAAGCTAAACGTCCTTGATCTTGGTCCAAACTTTATTAGAAAAGCAACATGTAATAACCTCACAGATCTATCCCTGAAAGAAAATAAAGTGTTCCCACAAAAAAAAGGAAACTGTATTTTTCTTAAATATATGAGAAAAAAGGCAACTTGACAGATTACCTTTACAGCTGGAAGTAGAAGACCACGTCACATTCGTCACTAACATGTTCTGATACTGAAAAAGAGCAAGTGTACTATGTAAATCGTATCGTGAAATCTTGAATTTGGGTCTAAAAAATATTTTCTTCATTTCTGCAAATCAGTTTAAAGATCTTAAGGGTACAGCTTGTTTGAATTTGTCTTCAAACATCCTTGGTGAGACTCAATAACACTGAATTAATCTTTTCACTTAATGCCCTGGTTTGAGGTAGAACAGAACCAACTTTCTGTTCAGTAATTTTACTTCTTAGCTAGACCTCTTCTAACTCTCTGAAATTAACAGCATATTGTGCAGAAAATTGTTTGTTCTCAGAGTGATAAGACCTATGGAGACATGTATGGATGTAGGATGGTTTAAGTACCTCAAATATCTGTCATATTTTAACTTTTCTTATAATGGACTTTCATATATCCCTCTAATGGCATTTGAAAATCTGCCAAGGAGCTTAAGTGAACTGTATCTCAATAATAACTGACTATACACTCTCATCTGGGAAAAACTTAGCTACTTTAAATCCATGAAGCTGCTTGATTTCAGTCAGAACTGATTACAGATTGCTATATGGTTAAAGACTACTATACAATTACACACAGCTGCTTCACACTCTGATTTTGAGAAAAATTGCTAAAATTTCTTTTGAGTTAACTAACAGAGTTGCAGTCCACTATACCTAGAGTTGATTTGTAATCAACTGGAAGTCTTAGACAAGACACCATTCCTATTGGAAATTATACACATTCCTTTAAAACAAAAGGGAACTGTTTTCATTACACCTGTTCATTCCATAAAACCAAAATTCCTATGTTGTAATTTTATCATCTGCATTAATTCAGTCAATCAAGCACACACATTGCGTAGAACACCCAAGAGGTAGTGGTGACCAACCAGGAAAGCACTGAGCTTTGATCTGGCCTGGAGTAAAGGGGGAGAAGTGGGTCCTTCTTTCCTCAGAGGGAAGAATCTGGGAGCTGGGCATGGCCACGGCAAGCAGCTGGACACAGCATGTCTGGATGGCAGAATGGCAGTGTTTCCACCCACAAGAAACACGTGAAAGGTGCTGTGGTCGTCCCTGTGGCAGCTGCCGAAGGTGCTCCTAGCCAGGAAGGAGTTATTAAAACATTTTTAATTGGTCACTCGCAGTCCTACAGACTGCTGTTTAAAAAAACCACCCAACCCAGAATTGTGATAAATTTCCATTTTGTTGAAGTTTCATACTGCCGCTTTCAGTCATGTGCCTGCTGGGCTGCCGCATGCAGCATGGCCACGATAGTCATCTTACCTTCTTCCAGCGCCTACTTTAGAAGGAGAAGACTTACCTTTTGGAACTGCCATTTTGTCTCCACCAGTTGCAAAGAGACTCATGAAAAGGTCAAATGTAGATATCTGTGTTTTACCAAATGTATCCTACATCAGTGGTACACGTTATCTCTTACATGGGCACCTACAGCTCACTGCTAAGCTTGTTCACAGCACACAGCTGGCAAACATCTGTAACGTAAATCTTCAGCCAAGCCAACTATGCAGAGCCTTGTGGTGAGTGTCTCAAACACACAGAGTGTGTGTGCCATCCAACTAATACTTCTGGGGTGGGTCAGGCTTACTCCTCACGGGCTGATCTGCTACCGAGGTTTTTTTTGCAGGAAATCTGATGTTTGCCAGTGATGTTGGAGCTGTTGCACAGTTGTGACATGCATGCTGTACATATGTGCTATAGATTTGGCTGATTGCCCTGCACCAATTCATATGTGCATCTGAGATTGACTCGCTAGGGATAGCACACCTCCAGGGCACCCACATGGCTATACAAAATTTTTGGTGCCCATATAGTTAAAAACGAGGAGGCAGACCAAAGAGAACAAGCCTATCTGACTGACAACCTTACTTCTTTCCAGTAATGAGATCCCTCCCCCACTTATGGCCAGCCTCTGCCTTCCCCACACGGTGCTGGGACGTGCCCGCAAACAGCAGTTCTCCATTCCTGAGAGTAGCCTTTCTGTGGCCAGTTCCTCTCCACTGTCTGCAAGTAGAGATGATGCTTGAAATAGCCCTTCAGTCAGGCTCATTACCCTGCAGGTAAGAGCCTGCAGCAACGAGCTTGGGATGGACATTGGGTCAGGTGCAGAGCAGTTCTGCACGCAGTATTCCTCTTTAACAATCACAGGTTTAAGCTCTTTTAAATTCAAAATTTTCTCTTAGCCATTACAGACCAATCGTGCACCAATTTATCTTCCTTCTCCTCTCTCCAACATTACAAAATTGTAAAATAGCTGGTTCCTGTTTCTTAGTTTTTGATTCCATCTTCCCTTTAATCTTTCTTTCACTTCCCAATTCAGACAGTATCCAACGACAGACTCTTAAAAAACACTTGTCCCCTTATTTATTCTGCAGGTAGCTTGATACTGTGCATGTTTTAATGAATGTGTTTGGTTTGGTGCCTAGGACAGCTAAAGAAGGAGATTTTGACATTAACTGCTTATCATTAGACATTTTTATATATTGGAAAAGATTTACTGAAGACAGATTTTATATATTCTACGGTGATGTAGAGATCCAGTTCTTGCACATGGTTTCCATGGACATGATGTTTACTGCGGGAACATGGGATAGTTTTTCAGTCAGCGAGGTTTCCAATTAGCGAGGTTTCAGATTTTTGTGAGTAACTGGCATACACGTTTATTCCTCTTCAAAGAAGTTGGAATATTTCACTTCTGGTTTAGATAAATTTTTTTTAATGTAATGACCTTTTAATGACATGAACAGAATAATTCTATTAGGGTTTAAAAATAATATTTTTCTTTTTGAATTGAACAGACACTATCAAAACCAGAAGGACTGGTATTCAATTTCCCATTCATTGCTGCTAACATTTCCATCCTTTTTTTTGCAATGCCACGAGGGAACAATTCAAGTCAAGGAACAGAGACAGCAAAGGGCAGCAAAGGGGTGTGCAACATTAATCTAAACTGAATCCTAATGAAGTCAATGGTAATTTCTCCATGACTACAACAGCTTTGAATCAGGTCCTGAGGGGCAGCTTTATAAAGTAATGTAGGTGCCAGCATTTTTGTAAATCCCACTTGATACCTATCTGCATGTTTAGATAGCTGAATAGTAGTGAATTTCTGCACTATCTGTTATCCTTATGTCTCAGGCAAGGTCAGATGCATTTGCAGCTGCAGTCTGTGTTACACCTTGTTGAAGCTGCTGTGCATCACCACTTTATTTATAGTGATTATGAGAAGTCATTAAATTCTTTCCTGAAAGTCAGCAGGTGAGTAGTACTCTCCAACCACCCATCACTGATTTCTACAAGAAAGGTAAAGGCAGCTCAGGAATTTCAAACTACTTGGAAATAGATGCTTTGCTGAGTATAGTCCTAAGCAGGTAGGTGTCTCCTCATGTGTGAGTGCATGATGGGGAGAGCGAGAGCTGAGCAATGTGAGACAGCTCGTAAGAGAAACCTGCAAAGGCAGGAGGGGCAACTTTGTGGGATAGGGAAGGAGCCAGTTAGAGTCTTTGCAGGTCCTGGACAAGAGGATGCTTTTGCTGAGGAAAGGAAAATATCTATAGTGACCGGGACCACCTTTGTTGTGTCCAAGAAAACAAGACCTTGTCCATTCTTATGAATAAAAGCTTGCACAACAATCGGAATAAGAAAATGCCTGACTCAAACATCAGGTTGTCCCTTTATCTGGGGTAATCTACAAAACTTGAATTTCTGGCTAGTTGTTTGGATTAAGAGGAATTGCATGCATTTTACCAATGCAGTATCTAGTAAAGTGTTTATTTGTTCAGTCAGTTCCTTTCAGAGCAGCTGCTGTGGCTTCAAGTGCAATACAGTTACAGTACACTTCCCTTTTCTTTTCTGAATAACTTTGGAGATCAGTTGTTGCTATCTCCTTTGAGTCTTGATGTTCTCTATACAGTTAGTTTGTCTAATTTCCAGACCTTTTCTTGGTCTGGAAATTAACATTTGCTTTCAAGGTCATTTTGACACTTGCCTCTGCCTTTGGTGTGTTTTCAACATGTGCATTTGACCAGGGGATGTGTAAGCAGCACCTATTCTGAGAGCGACTCGTTGATCTGTAGCATGGTCTTCGTGAAAGCTCCATGGCCATACCCTGGCTGCACAGGGGGAGAAAAGATTTGGGTATACACAACATCTGCAAACCACTGGTTTCCCACTGTGAGGAAATCCAGAACTGCAGCCAGACAGGGGGGATCGGTGCCCTCCAGCGGGTCCCCAGACCTGGGTGGGGGAAGGTAAATGATACACTGTGGAGCACCCCTGCCCCTGACTGTAGGTGGAGACACATATGGTCTAGATTATTGGTGATGAAAATTCGTGTAAGCTTCTGAAGGCCATGCACCACTTTGGTACTTGATGACAGTCTTTTCTTCAGGTGGCCACCCTTGGTTGGCATCCTCCTATGAGTTAGAGTTCACTCACCTCTTGCATGGCATTGCCTCCTGCTGTAATACTTGCAGTGAGAGCAGCAAAATTGCTCAGTACGTCCTTTTTTGGAGGATGTTTTTCCCTGGCTGATTGGTATCTTTGTCTATTTTTGTGGGGAGAGACAGTTAAGGCTTTTGTCTGTACTGTAATTTAGAAGGCTTGAGCTGACAGTATCATTTTAATATTCTGGTACAGTGATTTTCTGGTTTGCCATGCCTGCTTCTTACCATTTTAAACTTTTTTTTCTGTAATAAAGTCAATGTCTGACAAAGGGATTTTGAGTGAATAAGTCTGTGTTTGACAGGCAAGTTTGATTAACCCATTTGTGCAAGTTCCCATTTACCTTAACCATTCAAGCAGAACCTTGGCATAAAACTTTGATGAGGTTCATGATTTTTGTTGGCATGCAATAGACCTTCAAGATGTTCCAGAGTGAATTGCACTGGCAGCTGTCAAATGCTTCCATAAGCCCAGATAAATTTAAGTCTCTAAATACTTTTTGAAATCTGCCTCTAATTGAACGAGGCTCCATGATTTCTGGATTTAAAACCTGCTGTCATTTTTTTCTGGATTTAAAACCTGCCCTATTTAAGGGCATATGATGACTGCACTCATTGGAGCACCTTTTCAAGTTTCATCCCATAGCTCATGTCCATGAAATCCAGGATCATCTATAAATTGCAGTTGGGTGGATCACATGAAATCGCAGGCGTTTCCTGCATTACCCTGGCACGTGCCTTTCCCAACCCAAATGATGAGCACTTATTGGTATAGGAAATGGAAGACAAGCTCAGAAATATTATTTAATGACATCTTACATTGTAGCAGGATTTGTCATACTAACTCAAACCAGAAAAAAAATACAAAACCCAGCTCAAGATAAAAATCTCCTGTGTTCCTTTTTATTTTCTGCTTGGCTAGAGCGCTGCTGCTGAGATACTCCTGTTGCCATAAACCTTCCCCTCACACCCTGAGCAAACACTGAAAAGCAATTCTTTCCCCCTTTTGTATCAAACTGTAGCTCACGTTCAAACCTGTGTGAAGACATCGGCAAAGCAGAATATTTTTAATAGCATGGAAATACTATCCTATGCCCACAGAAAGCAGGTAAGTGCTAACATTCCTCCCATCAGAACGCAAATTCAGTGGAGCTGCTTTGAGTGTCTGCTTCAGTTTATAATCAGAAGAGTGACGTCCCTCACATTGTCTGGACTGAAAAGGTACAGGAGTGAGCCTGGTTACTGTAGCAGCTGAGTATTAGGTTAAGTATTCAGAATACCTGTCTGCACATCAGGCTCGTGAACCCTGTTCAATGAGCTTGATATTTGAAATGAGTGAAAACTTTTTGTTGTGACAATTTTTAAAAGAAACATCCTAATTTTTCATCGCCATCCACATGGAGGTCGGAGTTGCCAAGTGCCGCTTACACACCACGCCAGAAGGTATTTGCACAGAACAACACTTTGTCCCTAAAAGCGAGGTCTGCAGCTGTCAGATGGGGAGGATGCTGCTGCTAGGAATAAAGTGAAAATGATACTACTTAGCTTCCACCTCAAATGCAGTCAAAGTGCACTGAGCGAACAGAAGCAAAGAGACCATAATGTGACACTGCCGAAATTCTGGCTCCCCAGTAGCCTCAAGGGGGAGTCTGATACAGAAATGGTCTGTCCAGCTGAGGCGATGTGCCTCAGTGCACAAGGTTCCTTCCATTTAAGATCTGAGGTGTTAGAGATGCATTTGGGAGTGGGAAGAGATTATTTTGGATCTCTCTGCTGAATTTGGTGCTTACATCACAGACGCAGTTTACGTTCCCGAGAACTAGCTCTTGGATTTCACTCAGTATGCTGCTTCCTCTGAAATGTAAATTTACACACCTCAGTACTTTTAAGGATTTCAGCCCAAAGAGTGCTCCTTTAAATCGACTCTGAGATTCCTCTGCTTTAGGAGCAAGACAGTAAAGTTGTGTACATATGCAACGAAGTCTTATGTCTGTGGCTGTTGAATATTAACCACAGTCTATGGCATGCAGCCTTTCTATGCTATGGACATCCAATGCGTCGAAAGACACACTAAGAAGTAGGAGCACGCAGTGAGTGCCAAAATTGTCTGCCTTCGCAGTGGTTTTACACTGTATCTTCTTGAGCAGTTTACTAGAATATTCACCTCTGACAGGACCTCCCCTGGTTTAGAGATGACCTGCCTCTTCTTGCAACAAGTCAATAAGGGCTGATAGCAGAGCCAACGTGGCCGCTGGGTCACCCTGGGCAGGTGGCACTAAACCATGGCCAGATGCTGCTAGTGCTGCCTGGCCCAGGTGGGGAGCTGTGCCAGCTGCCTCTTTCATCCCCCTGGGCTGCCTGTGGGCAGGCTGCCTGCGCCTCTGCCCGTCCTTTCGAAACACCACCCCAGGAAGGACATCACCCGCAGCAGCTGTCCAAGGGATCTACGTCTATTTTCCAACAGCATGCTCAGAGACACCAGGAATTCAAGACGTTACTGAGCCCGGCGGTGACCACACCTACCATGAATTTTACTGGTGGATGAGTGGCATCAGCATCAGCCCTGGTCATATATTTAGAAAAACCTTCATCTTAACGAGCAAATAGTTGAGAACAACTGCTGCTGCCGAGTCCTGAGAGAGCCTAGGTTAAGCACATTATTTTTTTACATGAAGATATTTTAGCTGTGCTTACAAAGATGAATAGTGTTTAAAATACTACTCAATTCACCTACCTGTTCATGGAAAGAGTTGCAGTTTATGTTCCAGAAAGCTCTAAAAAAAGTTCACTCTCTATCTCTATAACAGGATAAAAATACTTGATTTTTGACGGTTTTGCTGCAGATGGGGTGTTATCCATTTTCACAGCCCACCACTAAGACTTTTTAAACTTCTTACTTCAGTGTGGACAAACCCAAGGACTCAGACTGTATCCCAGTACTTCAGAGGTTTCTAACCATGGTGTGAACAACTATCACAGGGCAATTTCCCTGTTGCCACTGGAGCAGGTAACATGATGTAGAAGTCCCTTGGTGCACATACTTCCAGAGGGCTTTGCACTATCTTAAACAGGCTTTGGAGAAAATCCTAACAAGCTATTTCTGGCTAGGGTCCAGTGCAACTAGCTGCTATACCATGTCCTTGAAAATAGAGGAATAAGGCCAAGCTGAATATATTCCTCTGGAGAGGATACCTACATTACTTCTCTGCTTCAGCAGTTCATGTCCAGCAGATAGACATCTTTTCTCAGATTAGACATACTACATGCAGCTGAACAGTTTTAGGGCAGAAAGCCACAAATATGCCCATTTCTTGTCACAGACTGTATCTACAGCAGCATATTTGTTTAGACATGGACTGAGTGCAATTGGAAGCAACTCTCCCGCTTGTTTGTCCTTGTTGTGCTTCAGTTCACCATGTGGAATGTCCTTGAAACACATCCTCTGGTTTCCTCTCAGCTGAAACAAAGCTGGAAGATATTATGCAGAAGCACAACTAAGGGGCATTCAGTCTAAGGACTAGACTAGAGCATCTCTGTAAAATAAACTTCTCTAAAATGCATATAACGTGGAGAGCCAACTGTTTTTCTCTCCAAATTATTCCTCTTGTGCCAGACTATGTACCAATGTGACCGATAAGTCAGTATAAGTAATGTTAAATACTGCCCACAAAAACAGCCCAAGATAATATTCATTCTTTTAATGCAATCTTTTTAACCTTGGGAGGGAAAAACTTATTAAACCAGTAAACAACTAGAATCCCTGATATTTATAAAGTAGCTAACAGTTTTTCCTGTGACCTTTTTATAAATGCATGCTTTGTGTAATTAAAAATGATCTAGAATGTGATTATTAGAACTATAGGACAGAATTATCATATTACTGCTGTTATTAACAGGCGGTTCATCCAGCTGTTCTCTCTTGAGAAAACCTATTCAGACTGTTTTTCCCCTGAAATAAAATGGCTGCATCCAATACTATCTGTTTTGCTGGCTCTTTGTGATCCTCATGGACCAGAAATCTTCTATTACCCCAGAAAACTACTATGTACTGTAGAAGCAGAAATTATCAATTCCTTCACAATCTTTCACTGAAGGTTGAAGCTTTTAACAATAAATGGAAATAAATGATAATGCTGTCACTTTGATACTTGCCTATATTCACATCAAAGCAGTTTCTGATTACATCTTTCAGAAGTTCACAAATCTTAAAGAATAACCTTAACAATAATATGTCTAATAATAAAAATAATCCTATTATTCCTTTTTTTTTTTTTAAACTTAACAGAATTAGGGAAATTACATCTCTAGCAATCCGCATAAAGTACCCAAGGGTTTTTCGTCTCCCATTGCTGCACTAGGACTAAGTGTCAGCAGTGCTGTTTGCACTATGAGGAGTTTACTCTGGGAATTCTACTTACAGGAGCTCTGTATGAGCGAGAACTGCTACTACAACAATCCCCATGGAAAAAAATTTGGTTCAGGAGATGAGGATTTTGCAGATTGCACTGATTCAACCATTCTTTCTTCACCAGAGCACCACTCCATCTGCTCTCCTTGGGAACAGAACTTTACCTTTGCTTAACTAAATAAAAAGCATTCATCGATGGGATCTAAATATACCATTTAATATGGAAGCTCTTGATCTAAGCAGGCATTATCTGAGGTGCTATAATGCTCATTTTGTATGTGAGTCATGCATAGGTAACACTTCCATCCAAACACTTGCTGGCTTTGAGAAAACCTTTAACAAATTAAACACTTGAATTTTTACCAGCCCTTCTCGAACTGTTGCACCAGCCATCTGGCCTCATAGCATGCCCCACTGGACTATGCCTTACATTTAATTATTTAAGGAATGAAATAGCTTTTGAAAAAATTCTTGCAGAGTTTGACCTTTCTGGATGAATTTATCTTTAAGTTTTGAGAAAAAAATATACTGACAGTACCTAAAGCTCACACGATCTTTTTCTTCTCTAGAATCTTCAAAATTATTAAATCTTCCATGCTATGTTTTTGAAGACCTGTCTGAACATCACTCAAAAACTCTGTTTCCATAAAAAAAGTCAGGCTTTTTTATTCTGGGATCAACTTTATGAAACAACCCAACTCCATTTTCTTTCAAAGTGTTAATTATCTCACAGAAATTAATTTGCAAGATGTCACCTTTGTGACAAGAAAAGACTAGTCTGTTAGAATTTGTTGGGGAAAATATCCATTTAAATTTGTGAAAAGGTGACAAGTTGAGACTTTTGTGCACTTGCTAGGACAAAAACATGGACTATTATTTTATCTGTTCTTAGACTGCAGCGTGCCTGAACTTGCAACGCACTGGGTCCGAGCTTCAAAAGCCTCACATTCATTAACTCAGATCAGTTTAAACTCAGATCAGTTAATAAGCTTTGGGGAAATTACCTGATTCAATTTGTCTCCAAATTGTGTTAGTCAGGCTTTGAATGACACTGAATTCAATCTTTGTGATTTCAGATATTTAAATCTGTCTGTCAAACCGTATATCGGATTTTACTTGTAGTTTTGCATTACAAGAAACTAGAAACCTAGAATTATTAGACTCGAGCTGCAACACGCAGGACTCACATCCTAGCTGGCATTTATGGAAAGCCTCCCTCACCTGAAGGTTTTCAACTTGTTTTGGAGCACATTTTCTACATGTGGAGACAACCATCCAAGCAGCAATCCTCCTGAGGAATCAGCATTTAAAGGAAACCGCTTCAAAGTCTTATGGGGCAATGGAAAGATAAGGGTAAGACATACATTTTTGAAGCATCTCAATAAAATAATGCTTCTTGGTACATCCCACATTAAACAGGTAACAATCCCCACTGACGCGTACTTACTGTGCTAGTTGTGAAAAGCAACAAAGTGAAAGCCTTTGACTTAACACCCTTCAGTGCATTTATTCTTGTGAAGCCGAATGAGCAGAGTTTTGGCCTTATCATGATTACTGGTGCTTCACCGGCAGGCCCCTGGCTCACAGGATTAACAGGATTTCAGAGATTTTTGTGGGATGTGCAGTTGAAAACGGCTGTCCTCGGTGTCTTGATCATGCTAAGAGAGTCAGTCAATCTGCAAGGCTTGAAAAGCCATATAGTGAAAAGGCAAACGGACTTAATAATGACTTCATCAAGTGGACACAGCCTGCTAACACCTTTGTACCACAGGCAGCAATCACAGTCCGCTGTGCAGCTCCATATAAGCATATAAACAATAACCCCGTGGGGGTCCTACCTGGCAGACCGTTGCACATGGAGGAGATAGCGATCCACGTAGCAGTTGAGCTGAGCAGCGCAGGCTTGTGCTGCACCATGCTGTACTATACATATGTCGGCCTTGAGGGCTGTACTGTGACACCCACATCCCTTGCTGTAGGATAAATGCAGCTGGCTAGTTGTAACCGAAGAGCCTGTAGGCAGCACCCACTTGTCACGCACAATGATGCCACTAGCACTTCCTTGATTGTATCTTGAAGCAAAGTAGTGTGTTTTTATATAAACACCCTTTTGCACCACAGTAAAAAAGATGAATAGAGCTGCTTTGCTTCTAAGAAAATCCTATAAAAACTCTAAAGACAACAAGCTGGTGGAGCTTACCACGAATGGGGACTCTGGGCAGTGTGCCACGCCATGACCAGAAGTCTGTCTGATGCTGTACCATTTTGGGGTCCCCAGTGTCAGAAGGGACATAAGATGTTATAACTTGTTACCACTTTTTCTGGGATATTAATCATAGAATCATAGAATCATAGAATTGTTGAGGTTGGAAGGGACCTTTAAGATCATCGAGTCCAACCTTTAGCCTACCCTGACAAGAGCCACTTCTAAACCATGTCCCTCAGTGCCCCATCTACCCTTTTTTTAAACACCTCCAGGGATGGTGAATCCACCACCTCCCTGGGCAGCCTATTCCAATGTTTAATAACCCTTTCAGTGAAAAAATGTCTCCTAATATCTAATCTAAACCTCCCCTGACGTAACTTGAACCCGTTTCCCCTCGTCCTATCACTTGTCACCAGGTATAATAACATGGTTTACTTCCTTGAGAGTTCTTGTGCCTTTCTTACCATGATCCAAAAATAACCAGCACCTCCTGGGGCCAAACAGACACTATCTATGCTGGTCTGCAGAGATTTACTTGATTTTCTATTTGGTGTTATTAACATCATTGTGACAACAATCACAAAACATTTGTTTTACTGGGATGCTCGCTACACCTGCTGCTCCTGTCCAGCGAGGTGCCTGGCTGTACGTCCATGGCCACACAAAACATTCCCCATAGCACACACATTGCACAGGACACCCAAGAAGTAGCAGTGACTGAGCTTCACTGATCTTTAATCTGGCCTGGAGGAAAAAGGGAGAAGCCAGTTCTCCTGTGCCCAGAGGGAAGGTCCTGGGAGCTGGGAACAGCATGAGCAGGCAGCAGAAAGGCAACGCCTACCCCCACTTTTGGGACAATGCACCTAGCTGCTGCTTAAAAGAGATACAGGGAAAGGCATCAACTAAGGTTCAAAGAAATTTCTACTTTTAAGTGTGTTTATTGCTTGTGTATAGGACATTTGTTTGCTCATTCTGAGTGACCCAGGAGTACTCTCTAGGCCTCTCTACCCTTTGCATTAATCATCTGTGCAATGCAGGTAATGAGAATTGATTTGCAAATCATTTTGTATCTGTAAAGTGCTTTGAGATAACGAGATGAAAGACACAAGAAGCCTCATCTTGCCAGGGGGAGATCTGTTGGGATATCCCAGTACAGTGCCCAGTCAATATTCAAGCTATTAAAATTATTGATGACATATTGATCATTTCAGGTGATTCTGCCCTTCTCACATTGGCTGCAAGGAATGATTAGGACCGTTTTCTCAGGTTTGCTCTCCCCATGGGCCTTGGTATTCAGTTATGTCAGCTATGGCTTTGTCTGGTTCTCTTCCTTATGTGAAACTATCATAGAAGTTGGCTGATCACATACCCAGGCACAATAAAGTTAATTACTTCCAGCCCAGCTGAGGGGAATCCTCAAAGGTGCCCCAGCAGATGATCTTTAAAGCAGCAGCCAACTATGGGAGCTGAGTTCACAATCTTCAGCCAAGTTTCTCCTACAGGCCATGGGACAGAGGAAGGCACCTTATGCCAAGCAATAGGAGATGTCCCTTGGGAGAGAGGCGTGCTTGCAATCCTAGCCACCTTCTGCAATTTATGCATCTAACCACCAGTCTTAGGAGATACTCATGTGTTTATGTCTGTTGAGCTGAATACAACAGGGCCAGGATAGATCCCTGTCCTCATGCCAGCGGCAAAACCAATGAAAAATATTTTTGTTTGTTTCTTTTCTGATTAGAGGGTGGGATTATGCATGGTTAGTGAATTGCAATTAATCACTTTAGAGTGATTTTTTTTTTTTTTTTCATCCTTAGTTCTTGGTCTTCTTTCCCTACTCAGGATCTGTTGCAAATCCTATGACTTGTGAATTTGCCCTTAAGCAAACAGTCATGTCTAGCAGAGTGGAAGAGACACTCAGAGCTTTCATCCAAATTCATGCTGAAATCTGCGTGCAGTGGGAACAGCTTGTCTCACAGAGGAGCAAATTATTGCCCTGACTATCCAGGAAGGAAGGAAATAAATAGTCACCTTCCTTTCGTAGCAGAAAAACCTTGCACACACCCTACTGTCATGTCTGGGAGTATTGCATCCAGCATTTGGTTGTGAGTTATTTAAACCTCTGGAGGTTGGCCTGTATTCAAAGACTTGCATTTTTTTGAGTGATCCGAATACATTTCCTTGGTGCAAATTCTGTTTTAGGCTTCCTCCTGAAAGCTAGAGACTGCTTTCTTCTTAGTGCTGTCCTGGGTCTACTGTTGCTTAGGCATAAGCCATTCCGTGAATACCACTGAAGCTGTGACCTTCCCAGCTCTGCAGGTAACATGCCACGATCTCAGCAATGATGGAAACATCCCACTCTTTTCACTAAAAAAGCAAGATGAAAAATAGTATACATCAGCAGAAAACATCCCTCTCCCAGAAGGTGAAGCCCCTCTTTCTTCTCCATCCCTCCTTAGGTGTCTCTTAGTCTGTTATTGCTCAGGTAAGTAGACAGAAAGCCCATGGATTGTGCTGTCTGACGCCGCAGAGCTAAGCAGTCAGCTTCTCGGGCTCTAGAAGCCTGTCTGCTTCTTGTGCTCTCCCGGCTTATGTGTCTCTGTCTCTCGTATAAGGCTTTTATAAACAACTCGGTGAGCTGCATCCTCACTGATGGACTCACTAATGATACAGCCATTTTCAGGGTAAATACTGTGAAAATAACTTCATAACATCAAACACAATCATAAGCAATATAATTTCCCAAATGCCACCAAAACTGAGACTGGAACAAGTTTCAGCCATTTAAGCATCTGGGTACTTCCTTTCTCTAAATAGCTTGTCCAAGGGAAGAAAAAGAAACGGAGCTTTTAAAGCTCTCTGAGGCTGGTGGGAATAAATTATGCATCTGTAATTATGTACAAAGCTACAGGCTTTTTACATAAAAGAAACAAAATTTCTTTATACTTTTATTTATAATATTTAGTATGGGCATTTCAAAGTCGTGCTTATCTTATTTGCCGGCTCTTCACTGGAAAATTGTCAGCATTGCACTGGAGAACAATATTTTAAATAATCAGTGAAGTTTCTAGAGCTGCCCATTGTGTACTCTATTTTTAAGACCTATGAGACCAATAGACATAAATGTACACATACATAAGGAAAGCTTAGGGCTGGGGCTCACTGGACCTTATATATATGTACATAAATATTTTAGGAACTGAGCAGAGAAGCGTGGAGTTTTGTGGGCCCAGTGCTCAGATCATTCCCTCTCCTTTGTGCTTTTACCTCCTGAATGGGTCACCAGCTTTGTGATCTTTCCTGGCATAACAGCTCATTGTGCTGCTATGTCCCACTTGGCCATATTTTGTCATTAGAACTAATATTCCTGCACCAGGTAAGTATAGAAATAACTCTATTAAATTAAGCATGGTTTCCAGTTAGTTCAGGACAAACATGAGAAAACCACTAACTACTTCTGTCTACACACTGGCCCCTCTGCATCAGCTGATCAGTAGATGACAGCTTCCATTTTTGCCATTATGATGTATATATCTTTTGCTCACTTTTATTGGAATGACATCTTTTATGGCAGAGAGATGAAGAGGATGAGTGTTTTCATTTTTTTTAAAGCACATGCAATGCTGCCAAGAACTTGAGAAATCAGAGACAGAGTCTGCTCTTCCTTAACACCAGTTTTGCTCACACATAGCTTTGTGTATGTGTCGTCGGAATCAAGCTCACAGTTCCTGACTGGAAAATCATTACTCTTCTGGAAAAAATATTTTATAAAAATGTATGCTTTTTAGCATTACACAAGCTGGGATTGCCTTATGAAGTCTCCCAGGTAAACCTGCCAGGGTTAAAAGCATAAGAACTTTCCAATATTTCTTAAAAGTGTATTTGTTTAGTCAACACTGTATTTTAATCAAATAGATTTCTGCCATTGAGGCATAGTAATCTTGCTTTATGAATATTTTTCATCTTTGTTTCAGACTATTCTAAAATTCAAATTCTTTTATTAAATATTTTGATATGCTTGGTTGTTATTGATATTTTTAAATCCAGTTTTATTACATTCTATTGAAGAGCACAATCTTCTCTGTGGTCACACGAGTTGAATAGCTCTCACGTCATCGCTTAATCACAATTGTAATGGCGATCTTTTGATAGACATTTAATAGTCTTTTCTTCTCTTTCATCTCACATTCTTCCCCTTTTTTCTTCTTTGTATGTTTCTGTATCTGAATCTTGTCTACAAGATTTTAGTAGCTTCTTTCTAACGGTATGTATGTGTTATTTTGGATAGTAATGTTCTTAAACATTTCCTAATTTGGGGAGCTTTGTCTTTCCTTGTACCTATTATTGTGCTTCAAAACACTGTTGTAATTTGGAGACTGGTACATCTCTCTTTCCATGATACTTAATCTTCCATCCAGAAAAAGGAAATGAAACAAAGCTGACCAGGGAAATAAAGATGTCTGAATTGTGGTGCTACAAACCTGATCTGGCATATTCAATGAGGCTTTTTACTGTCTTCAGATGGTTTTGGAACATTAAAATAGCAATACAAAAACATTCTCATATGCAAATACATAAAAGTAACAAAAGTCTGATCAGCCTTTCAGAGAGATGAAAGATTTCTAGCATTTTCATCTTCCATTAGCAATAAATCCTACTTCCGTTTAGTAGTCTCTCTTGTCTGTACTGTTGGTATTTATGTAGAGAGGCATTTAATTTCTCTGCAGTAGCAATGAAAACTCAGATGAACTCTGCAATGTTTGTGCTTCAAAGACCTTCCATGAATTCAAATTCAATTGCTAGCCTCTCTGTTTTAAGTCGTTCGTATGTAATAGCAAAACTGAGGTACACAAATGTCTTAGAAAATATCTCAGTCCCTGACTACATGTATTTATGATATGACTTTTTTAAACCTAGTGCTAAGTACCTGTTAACAGCAAAACTTAATTCTCTTTTTTAAAGAAACTGGAATGCCTCACTCACAAGTCTGTTATGAATTGTACTTTGATATTTCCAAAATTCTGGCAGAGCCCAAGTATCTAAAATGCCACCGCTTAATGTTGTAACAAACAATCCCTCTGTCATTCTTGGCTGTAGTATGCATCACCTGAAAGGAGAGCATGGAGATGCAGCCGAACCAAAACTCTCAAGCAACCGTAAGAAAGTTTTAGAAGATTCTTTTCAGGGCCTGAATAAGCTGATGAAAATAAAGCTAGACAAGAACCACTATCCAAAGGCAATTGAAACGCCTCTTGATTTATGCAAGAAAATGGCGGAAAGTGAAGATGAATCTTTTGCTAACTTAGCAAATCCTAGGGAATTGCTGGCTGATGAAAAATGTTTATGTAAAATACCAGCTGGGTTTCCATTTCCTTTAACCACTGTGAATTTGAGAAATAATTGCGCATTTTCCATCAGCAGCATTTCGTTCAGCGCTTGCACAGTGGCAGAGCTCTACTTGGATGAGAATCAGCTTTACAATAATTCCCGCAGAAAACCCTTCAACCTGCCCCCTCAAAAAAAACAGAAAGCAAAACAAAAAAAAAAAAATCCCATCAGAGTGCTGCTTCTTCCACTCCTCATGACCATACCTCTCCGTGAGGAGCCTCCTGGGAGGCTGACGCTAACAGACCCTCCCCGGGGACCTGTGCCCGGGGGCCAGGACCGGCCACCCCCGGGCAGGGCTGGGGGGGGACCCCCGGGGCGGCGGGAGCTGTCCAAGGTGCCGCCCGGGCACAGCTGCCCAAAGCCTCTCGCGGGTACCCGGGGAGGGGGTGGCATTGCAGCCTCCCTCCAGCCACATCTCCCAGCTGGCTTTATGGCTAGAACCTGCTCCTCTTGAATTCAAAAACATGCCCTGGGGTGAATTTTTACTCTATGCCATTGATAGCTTCTTGACTCATCTTTTCATCACGGCAGAAAAGTGTGATCCCAGGTGTATAAACATGTCTAACAACTCCTGTAACCTGCTTCCCTCCAGTAGCTGTATTTAAGAGGTTTGATGTTCAAGGACTTCATAATGAACAGCTAAAGCCCTTCAGAAATCTTAAAAATCTTCCCACCTGCAGTTTTGGAGTCCTATTTATCAGGCGAGTTGATCTCAGTCTTTCACTAAGCTAAGTACAATTTATTTGTCTGGCAGCAGAATATCACCTTTATTACAGGGTAGCAACAACAGTACTATTAAGAGGAAATCAGTCAAAACCAGATACAGACCTAGAGTAAATAATATGCCCTTGCCAGACGATAAGCCCAGCAATGATACATCTTTGCTGAAAACTCAGTACAACACTTTTGATAAATCCGTCAAAGTTCAAACAGTGTTTTTCTCCGTTGACAAAGAGAAATTTGAAGGTGTTTCAAGAATATGGTGTTTGAATTTGTCTTTTATGATCATTAGCCAAGCTCTGAATGGTACTAATTTTATCTTCCAACCTAATTTGAAATATTTAGATTTCTTCAGTCATAAACTGGACTTAGTTTCTCATTGTGCTTTTCATGAACCACATACTTTAAAGGCATTGGATCATGGTGAAAATAAGCAGTACTTTACTGTGGCAGGGATAATATGTAAGTTGAGTTTTATCTATTTCTTTTTTTAAGACCTTGAAAGCAACAAAACAGGATTTAAGGAGGTCTACCTCAAGTGTATGCACATGAATAAGGAAGTGCCAAGAAGACAGAATGATGGTAGAAACTCTCACGCTTTTTTGGAAATCATGTGTGGATGTCTCTCTGAAGTGCTATACACTAATGCCCACAGCATGAGGAACAAAAGGAGGAGTTAGAGGTGTGTGTAGTTGAAGGGCTACAACCTCATCACGATGATAGAGATGTGGGGGGACAGCTCATACAACCAGAATGCTGTGATCTTGAATACAGGCTTTTTAGGAAAGACAGGCCAGGATGGTGACGTGGGTGGTTATTCTTTATGTGTGAAACCATGATGAGCCAGCTGAGAGCAGTCAAGTCAATATGAGTGTCCTGGTTTGAGCTAAAACAGAACCAATTTTCTGTTCAGTAACTTTACTTTTCAGATAAGCTTCTAACTCACTCTCTGAAATTAATAGCATATTCTTCAGACAGTGTCTGCTTCTAGCAGATATGGTCTGATGTTTATAGTGAATACCAAGGGATGGTATGCAGAGAGGCTCTTGTTTATACTTATTGCTATAACAACTAAGGTCAGCTAACTTTGTTGTGTACCAAGTTGGAAGGTCAGAAGCGGAAGAGCATAGAGGAGTTGCACCTGCAGGGAGGAGCGGACAGGACAGGTGACCCCAAACTGACCAACAGGGTATTCCATCCCCTCTGCATCATGCTCAGTATAAAATCTGAAGGATCAAAGGGGTCAACCTCTTTAATGGCCAACGTCTGAGAAGGACTGTCTGGTTTTCTGCCTTTGATCCCAATCTGTGCATTCCTGAATCCATTTCCGGAGTTCAGCTCCTGTCCGTTGCTGACTCCAGTCTGGGACTTTCCCACTGCCTGCCTGCGACGTGATCGTCACCCTGGGAGCTTGATACTGGTTTTGTACATATAGCATATCTTTCATTATTTTCTTATTAATATTATTATCTTTATCTTTTTATTAATTTATTAATAATATTTCATTAGTTTAGTTTCTTTTAAACTCATAAGTCTCTCTCTCATTTTTCTCTCCTTTCCTCTGAAGGGAGATGCTCTGCCTCCTCTGAAGGGGAGAGAGTTAAAAGAGAGCATCTGTCATTCCTTTTAGTGGCCAGCCCAGCCTAAGCCATGTCACAAGTTATTCCAGCTTACTGATGGACTTTTTTTGTGAGGCCAGCGGTGTAATTTATGTCTGTTTTTACAGACACCTCCATAAAGCAAGCAACCTTCCTGTCTAATAATTTAGATTATTTAGTGTCACTGGGCTTCAAAGGGAACCTTTCTGAATGTGTCTGTGCAATTCCTGATTCCTCAAAATGGCTGTATATAAATATTAAAAGTAAGCATTCCATGACTGGCAACTGATCTCGTCTGTGTGATACCAGAACATTAGGTAGGTTAGAGCATAGTGAACACAGACCTACATGCCTGGAAGAGGTTTCAGCAATATGTTGCTTTTCCTCTTATTATTTTGACTGCTATGATAGCCCTGCCTGACAAAGTCCTTGGCTCTGCATCCATGGCCACGCAAAACACTCCCGACAACACACACACTGCATAGGACACCCAAGAGGCAGTGTTGACCAACAGAGAAAGCACCAAGTTTGAATTTGGTCTGGAGAAAAGGTTTTCCTGCCATGCCTGGAGGACGGGGTCTGGGAAGAGAGCAAGGCTGAGGGCCGTTTCTGGCAGAGTCTAGAAACAGCAGGGCACAGATTAAATAGCAGCCAGTACAGCAGATTTTATACAGACTTCATTGAGTGATGGGACAGAAAAATCAACCTTTGCCTTAGAAACTGCTTTATCAGCATGAAGAAATTGCCTGAATTGTGAAGGCAGCTGTAATTTCATTGGAAAGTAGCATTTGTATTGAAAAGACTGCAGAAGTTTGGAAGAGTCAGAAACTATAAAACTTTGGCCTGATTTTATGAGAAGTGTTATAATACAAATAGAAGATTGTATCCATAAATGTTATAATATACTGGTGATTTGGGGAAAAGTTTTCTCAACACTCTTCAGCTAAAAATAAATACTACAGATTTACACAGCTTAAATAGTTATGATATCACTTTCCAGTGGAAGTCCTAAATGCATTTTGTCTTTGTCTATCATTCAATTAATTTATTCTTCCTCTTTCATTAGTCATTTTGAAATAATTTTTTACAGTTCAAATTGTTCCCTGTCCACCAAAGTACTCAACCACCTGCTTGTATTTCTGTACATTTTCCTGTCTAATGGAAACTGGATTTATATTTTCTCTTGTTTAATTCCCTGAAGGCACAAAAGCAGTGGTTGAAGTCCAGACTTTTCATGGCTCATATCACCAGCTAAGTATCATTTATTTAAAGTGATTGAAATAGAGCTATTTAATAATAGACAAGAAACACAGAGGAAGCACACAAGGAGGCACTTAGGGGCTTCATCAACAGACATGGGTTTGCTCCTTAGAATATTGATTGTGTTAGAGGAACACAATATTTCTTTCATAAGGGCGACACTGCTCTCTTCCTCAAAGAGATATTAATATTCCTAAAACTAATCTTTCTTTTCCTCTTTTCCTCTTTTCCCCTTTCTTGATGATAACCTTATAGACTTCAAAGCTGAATTGAAGAAAAGAAAAAATCATTTCCATGTAAAATCAACTTCTTTGTGTTTGTCTTTGAACTTAGTGGAAAATCTGCCTGCAATTGCAAAGGCGCAAGTGGATTAGCTGGGACAGTTACAGGTATGTGCTTTTGGAGATTATTTTAATTAAATAATACATATAACATAGGCTGCTGCTAAACCATTACATTTCCAGAGGGATTTTAGTTTTCCGCTAATTAGAACAGTTAGCCCATTAATCTCTTTTTCACAAGCAGGAAATTCTCACATGTGGCATTTTAAATGCTTATGTTGGCTCCCCTAGAGTCAGAGAGAGACAAGCTTTTCCAAAAGGGCAAGACCCTAATGTTTGGGAGCACAACCATCTCCGATGACTATAAGGGGAGCCTGAGAATTTGAGCAGCTACCCTTGATCTTAAAACCAGTGTGAATATTCCTGCTGCCACCTCACTGCCTGCTTCAGATCCTTACATTATATAAGGTGTTGTCTTTCCAATTCCATCATCTGGCGTTCATTCCCAAACTATTCATAAGGAAAGATATTTTCAAAGTTTCCTGCTTCCCAAAGGCTCCCTGGAAAATCTGAACCAGGCCGCACAGAGAAAATTAAATTAAGATTAGAAAAGAAACAATGCTAACTTTGAAAGTGATTTCAGAGTGATGAAATAAGGCACTAAATCCCCACTTGTCTCACCTACGTGGAATTAAAGCCACTTAATTAAATAGTTTTTCTGCTATTTTGCTCCTTATAGTTTGAGCAGTGCAGAAACAGGCTTCTACCTTGCAAAAAAAAAAATAGGAGACATTAAGTAATTATTCCCAAATATGGAAAATTTCTCAAATCTTGAAACTTCTTATAAAATGAAAAATCTGGAAAATACTATTACAAATTTTAATGAAATAATTTATCATTTAAGTGCTTCATTTTAAATCCAGTCTTTATAAAACAAATTGATGAATGATTTTAAAATAAAATTTCAGTTTGATGTCAGAATGTGAAATAAGTTAGTTTTTAAAATTTCAGACGTGTCACATCTACAACATCAAGGCTCTTTTCTAAACATTGTCAGTAAAAGTATTTGTCAAAACTGCAGCATTTTCACTATCTATTTTCACCATCCATTTAAATTTAACAAAAAGACTGTTTCAACAGAGAAATTAACTCTTCCAGATTCAGGGAGTTTCCACATGTAGTTTCATATTTTATTTTCGTTTCCTCGCTATTAAGGAGGTGGTAAAAGTAGACCAAGTACCGTTATTTACATATTCTATCTATCTTTCATTCTGATGATGTTTAATGAAAGCTTGAGGAATCAGAAACTTTCTGACTAATGTTTGCTGTGAGGTGTCACTACCGATACCCAGTAGAAAGAGAACTTTCTCCAGCAGTTATTGGTACATTTGGAATCTCCAAAGAGATTGTTGAAGTTTAGAGCCCAATGAGTTAAAACTAATGTGATTGCATATCTTTGTTTAGCTATTAGCCAGAATGGAGCATTGGATTGGGGATCCTTGAACAGGATTTGCTCTGTGATGCCCTTAGTTACAGTAGCCTACGCATCAGTAATATGTTTACTTCAAAGTAGTTCGTTCCCTTTTCAGCGCAGACGTCTTCCCTCTGGTAGACTTTCTGGAATGAAAAGCTTCTGCCACAAAATCCATGCTCCTGTGACTGGCAGAAAGTTCTTTTTGTGATTGATTCTTTTCATTTCTTATTTTTAATTATGGTTATAGGGCAGTTCAATAATGCATGCTACTCAATGTAGGCCTGTGACACTAAAAAAGGTAAAATCTATTTCTATAAGCATCGCTAATAGTTACCAGGTAATGAAACAGGTAATGGAAAGATCTATGCAGAGAAAGCCATTTTTTGGACAGACCAGTACTGTCATGCTAGCCCTTAAAAATCCAGAACTCTACTGCATATTCTTCAGTACCATCTACTGGTACAGTGTCATAATGTGCAGTTTTCTTCTATATGTTTTTGTTAAAAAGCCAAACAGACTTTCGGTTTTGCTTTTTAACAGTCTTTTTATGAACAGTAACTTCAGAAAAATTATGATTTTGAAACATGCAGAAGGAGTTTTCATGTACAAAACCATGTGTTCATGATTTCAGGTCCTTAATGATAATATATTTCTATTGCCCTGTTCCTATTTTGTATTTGCTGTCTTATCATGCTTTTAAAGACAGTGAGATTTACAAGGACATCCAGGCAACTTAAAAAATACTTTTCACATCAGAGAAAAGTAAGTAAAATACAGATTTAGCAAATATCACTTGCCTTCCTTGTGTTTTACTTGCCCCAGAAGCAGAGCTTCGCCCTCTTTGAAAGGCTGTTTTGACTATATAGTTGCTTTGTGAATTCCACGTCACTCCCTCAACCACTTAGGAAAAGAAAAGCATTTCATATTAAAGGCCATCAAAACCCAGAAATACTCTACAACAATGTAGACTGCCAGGTTTTTATATTTTAACATAAATCCTTTATCAGAAAAGTGGCAGAAGAAGTGTGTAAAGTACATGAATACGTAAAAAAAAAAATCCCTCAAATATGCTAGCAACCAATGAGCTAACATTATTTTTACTTATGTTTTAATGTGACAAACTCCCTTCAGAACAAATTTTAAAGTCAGTCAGGGGAAATCCCCTCTAGATATGGCACAAAAGCTGACTAATTTCCTCACAGTACGGGCCAGAAATATACAGCTAGAAATATCACAAAGAAACAAAATTGGAAAGTGGTGGTTAAGCCTTCAAGATTTTGAAAATGCCAAAATTAGAAATGGCTTTACAGTTTCAGCTTTGCTTATTGCACCAGGCAACATTGCTGCTAAGCCACAAGGTGCCATTTCTCTTCCACACCTCCCAGTGTCCTGGTTTCAGCTGGGATAGAGTTAATTTTCTTCCTAGTAGCTGCTGTGTTTTGGATTTAGTATGAGAATAATATCGATAACACATATTGTTTTAGTTGATGCCAAGTGATGTTTATCTTAGTCAAGGACTTCTTTTCAGCTTCCCATAGAAGCTGAGAGGGAGCATAGAGAGGACAAGTTGGACAAAGAAATATTCCGTGTCATAGACGTCATGCTCAGTATATAAATGGGGGTTGGTTGGGGAGCAGGAATATGTGGTCACTGCTTGGGAACGGGCTGGGCAAGTGATCATTGGGTGGTGAGAACAACTTGTGTTGTGTCACTTTATTTTACATATTCTTTTACTATTACTACTACTACTACTACTACTATTACTACTACTACCACCATCGCCACCACCACCTCCACCACCACCACCACTACTACTACTACTACTACTACTATTATTATTATTATTACGTCTTCCGTTACTGTTCTATTAAACTGTTTTTATCTCAACCCATGAGTTTTTTACCCCTCCTTTTCTCCTTCTTCTCCCTACCCAAGTGGCTGTGTGGTCCTAATTGCCAGCTGGGGTTAAACCAGGACACCCAGGTTCAACCATCCCATTTCACCAAACACCATCACAACCCCCGGGCGCAGGTTCCTTTCCCTTCCCCAGCCCCAGGCTCACCTGAATCACGTAGCTTGTCCTTTTGTTGGGCAGGTTACACCCTGCAGCTCTGGTCTTCTTTCATGAGAGGGAGAAAAGGCACGTACTGGAACCACATCAGTATTGTAATCCAGGTAACAAAGCTAGGAGACAGTGGAAAGCTATCAGTATTTCTCAACTCAGGCAAAATAACCAAGCAAAATGCTTTTTGGATATGACCAACCTGGTGTTACGGACAGCTTGTCATGCCATGTTGGGGCTGCAAGTGGAAGACACTACGTAGGACATGCAGCTGTTTTGTCTAAGCACACACATGAGCTTTGCATGTACCTGCCAGACCATGGAAGTACCATGACCAGACCAGAAGACCTCTTCTGGATGATGGAAGAGTTTAAGGTAAGGTGGTCATTCAGAGGGAAAAAAAGAAAGAAAATGGAAGATTTTCAGGGAAATGCGCCTGAATTTTTGATTTGGAAGGTATTAGATGGAGCCATTTCAGACTGGGAAGACAAAATGATTGTTTTCTCACCTGTGTATATAGTCTACACCTGGACTATGGAGATGGGGAACTGGCCCAGCCTGGCAGGATGCCACATTTTGACAGCGGGTGGCTAGCAGGGACTGCAGAACTGCCAGGAGAAGAAGGAGATGTTTATGGAAGTGTCTTAGCCCAGTACTCAATACCACAACATGTAAAAATGATGGAGCTCCTTGCTGTGTAGCTGTGGGTTACCGATGCTAGCTGGAAATTTCCTATGTGATATGTTACAAATCCTGAGCTAACCAGCAGCAGTTGTTGTCAACAAGAAGCTTGAAAGCAGAGGTAATAGATATTCATGATGGGGTTATAAAAGTGCTTTTCAACTTGTTGCCATAAGGAACATACATACCTGAACAAGACCTGTTCTAGTCAGAGCACAGGGTGTCCAGCCAGCTATGGCACCTTAAGGAGAATGTGCATCCAGACTTAACCCTCTGGAGCCACTGGTGTTTGTGCCAGGGCATGGATGATGCCCTAAAACCACAACTGTGCTCGTCTCCCTGACGATGAGATGTGTTCCTGAAAAGGGCTACGAACTCATCTCTGGTAGATTTTAACACTGGCAAATGCCACCTACAGGGGAGGCCCCAGAATTCAAAGGCAGAGGCTCTGCTTCATACTGAGGGGTTTTTCCATGACTGGTGCGTTATGCGTTCCCCCTCCACTTAAACAGCAACATGGGTTATCCTGCCTTCCCACTGCCACCTGTACATTGGCAGAACAAGGATGTGCTGGAAATCTGGGGCCACTTGAAGAGAAAACTGAGGATTAAACACTGAATGGGGACTTACAAAGTACCATCCAGCTTCCCCACGGTGAGAGGGGAGAGAGGGAGGAACTGCCAACAAGGGGAACTTCAGGTGGCTGCAGAGGGTGGCTTCTCTGCAGCCAAACTGAAAATCTGCTCGTGGCCAGAGGCAGGTAACAACAGCTGCCTCCAGCGTGGATCCAGAAGATACCCAAAGCCTGCAGATTTGCACCACAGTCACTGATCCTGAGCAAGATGCACGTCAGCATGGGCTTGCATGGCCAAGAAGGTGTGTGGGCACACCGCACATGGAGATGCTGGTAGGCACCTCCCACAGAGGGAGCGTCTGTGGCCTGGTGGCAGCTCTGTAGCCATGGAAGAGGGCAGAAAACACTGCAGCCCAACACTAATCAGTCTCTACTGTCACTGTAGACCTCTTTACGGACTATAACAGGGACAAAGTTAGCAATAGGCCTCAGGGTGATTCATCTGGCAAGCTTCAAATCCCTGACAAAAGGGCGAGTGGTGACAGAGAATCTCAACTAAAAGACTTAGTATCATGTCTCTGCTTTAACCCCGTTCTTGGGAATGAACAGGTTTACCTGAAACTTTCTAAGTTCACAGCCACAAAGCTACTGTATGCCTGGAAAATGCCAGCCAGAGAACTGCCCCTTAGTGCAATTCAGGGCAACTGGAAAGAAAACCCAACAGAGGAGAGTTCCCAGCAGTTCCCTTTCAACACGCGGTGCTGCTGTTTCCAGCTGGAGCACGCGTTTCTTGTGCCAGGACAGCACTGTCCCCCTCAGCACAAGCAATTCCTTTCTCCCAGGTTACCCACCGCCGGCTGTAACAACCAGTCGCTGCATAACTACTGCTGCTAGAAATGAGAAAGGCGGAGAGGGATGAGGAAAGGCGGAGAGGGATGAGAAAATGTTTTCTTAGGAATATGGGTACACGAGCATGTTGGCCACCGCAGAACATGAACGCGGGAAGCAGATCATGGCCATGATTGCCACCTAATGGCCAGAAATCAGAAAACAGAGAGTATGGAGAGGTGATATGGCTGCAAGGCAGTGATGAGAGAGGGTAAAGGGGCAAGGCACTCACTTTAAGAGTGCAGGCTCGGGGCTGAGCCTTACCGACTGCCCCTATTTCTAACTGGAAATTCAGTTTGTGGGATTAGCATCAGGAAATGGCAAAGAGCATTTAGATTTGACGTGGAACTTTCTATTGAGCCCTGCAAATTACGTGACCAGCCAGCCTGCATTTATTGTATAGTTACCTATTCTTCCCTGCAGCAATTGTTACAGAATATGTATATACTTTTGGGTATTCTTTAAAAATTAAGAAGTGGAGAAGGAAAGAAAGAAGGCTTGTTCCCGTTTATAAGGATGCTGCAAGCAATGCACTTCCTTGGTTGACAAGTATGAACATCATCACAGAGCATCTGTGTTGCTTTCCCAAGACCTTTCCAGCGTGTTAAAAGATGGGGAAGAGATTTCACCTGCAGAGTGCAGTGTTTCCCTAAAAATATAGCAGTGTGAATGATCACCATCAACATCATAAAAGGCACTTTCCCATTCTCTGCAAAAGCTGTTTTTTACTAAAGACAGCCTGTAAAAACCAATTACATTCTCTGAAAGAAGGTGCCCTTAATAATGATCATGCTAATCAGGGAAATTTTGCTGAAAGGTTCATATATGCATTGCTGTAACAAGCTAATTACACTGACACTTTCTGGCAGCATATCTATGTTTAACAAAGTGCGTAAGTATTACATTTAGCATGTGAATAGACAGTGAGACTAATCGTGTGCTTAAACTCAAGCAAATTATTAAGTTCCTTTGTAGATCACTGTCATAATTAATATCCAAATTACTCCTAGCATTATTTCTTTTTTTCAAAAAAAAATCCACTCTTTGTTTAAAAAACCCAACAAATGAATGATTTTGAAACATGTATCTGCTTCCCTGGAGGAGCTTATTTTCACTGGTTTACGTGGACCACCAGCAGTTTGCCAATGTAGACTTCTCAAATATCTTATGTGGAGATTAATCCTTTTCTTTTCCTTTCTTCCTTTTTTTTTTTTTTAAGTTGGAAGGGGGGAGAAACACTAAAAATTTTGTTTTGAAAATAAGTATTACCCACAAATTATGTCATCTGTTCAGCAAACATAGCATATAGTTCAAATGTGCAGCCTAAAAACCTTAGAAGCAATCCTTCAGGCAAATGGAATGAGTAAATACAGTCAAGCACATGGAAGAAAAACACAATTGGCCTCCACTACGGCAAGGAATTTGACATCCACATAACCTGTCATGATGTAATTTAGTAAGAATTCTGCTTGGATCAGATCTGTACTTTTGCACCTTGCAAATGGATGTATAACTGCCCCGCTTAGGAAATTAAGATACAAAGAACATCGGCCCTACTCACCAAAAGATCAAACATTTTATTTTTGCTAACCCTCCATCCACAGCAGAGCGGGACCACATTCCTCACTGGTGTATCAAGTGGGGGATGTGCTTCCCTTAATTTTTGTGAGTAGATTGGGCTACGGTTATAGTCAACAGTGAGAAACAGATACTTCCACAGAGGATTTATCTGACCATCTGTAGACACTTACCTTAGTCTTAGGGTCTTTGGCCTTTGGAGGTGCATAATTCCCTTTATGGCTGCATAGAGGGAGCCTGAAGTGACTGACTTTAGATGACTAACTATTTAAACAACTGGCACAAAGAACATAAATCCCAACCTTACCTTTAAGAGCTTTTATTTCAGGAACTATTTGGCTTAGTATGCACGACATCCCTAAATGGAAAATAAAAATAAAATTAAAAAAAAAGAAAGAAAAAAGAAGAAAATAAAGCTCCTCTGCGCTCCGTATTTCCCTTTTGGTTTCTTTCCCAAAATGGATGGGGGGAGCCATAAATGGCAGCTCAGGCAGCCTCGCTCAGAGCTTCAGCGTGACGAGGTCATGCAGAGGTGGTGAATGAATGTACAGTCCATTCAGCAGAGAGCTGCTGGCTGCTGCGATTCTGAAGGGGTCACGCAAGCAGGGAAAATGAAGAGAAGCGA
The DNA here is from genome assembly GCF_964199755.1 of Larus michahellis. Taxonomy (NCBI): domain Eukaryota; kingdom Metazoa; phylum Chordata; class Aves; order Charadriiformes; family Laridae; genus Larus; species Larus michahellis. The sequence continues at coordinate 140,930,049 of NC_133896.1, read as the reverse complement.
GACTTTTTGCTTAGAAATGGAAAGACATAAAAGTATTTGGGTTTGGTATTTCATACCTTGGTATTTTTAAGTTTGTCGCTATTTTTAAGCATCACTGTACTTTCAAATCCAGTCTGGTATTATTGTTAGAAAACTGAGAAGCAAGCAAGAACAGTTGTGCTGGCAACTACATAAACGGAGTGACAGACATGCCAGAAATTTTTCTGTGGGCAGTGAAAGAATCTGGCAGGTATGCAAAGAAAAAGAAAATGGGACAGTCAGGAATGCGTGAGAAGGCTTGGAGAAGAAGGGGCATCAGGCAGAGTGGCATCCATGAGAAAAAATAAACTGTGCTTTAATTTATTTAGCACTAAACCACACATGTATATGCACACGAACACGCACACACACACTCATAAAACTGCATGGCACGGTGATAGTTTGCTATACTGAAACTTTTGGCTTTTGACGGGCTGAAGAAGGTAAATTGTGACCGCTAAAGTAAACTCAGGATTCACTTTTTTTCTCATGGAACCACAAGATGTAAAGAAGCTCCTTTCAGGACGAGTAGATATCCATTGATCCTGCAATAATTGTACAACCTGGGAATGAACACAGCAATATGCTTTTTTGAAAAAATGAAGTTCTGAAGTTCACAGTGCCTCACAAAGCATCGCCTAATATTCAGACAGGTGTGAGTGGACTCGGGTAAGATGATGCGCTCCATATCCTGCCCTGGGAATCACTTACTGCCTTCACGAGTTGAAATATTCCTTATAAAAGAATTAAACATCATTTTCCAACATATTAATCTGTTTTCTTCCTGCAGCAGGAACTGCCTGGATGACGCCACAGGGCAGGTGTGCTAATTTTAACTGCAACTTCCATCAGGATGTGGAGTCTTTCGAGGATCTCAGCTGCAGCAGGCTGTCTGCCTGAGAGAGCAATGTCTCCCTATAGCTGCATAGAGAAAATGCAGGAATATATTTAGGCATTTGCTTTCATATTCCACCAGCACAGAGGGTTTAAGTATTTTGTAAGGGAACAACTCATTTCCTCTTTCTTTCAAACACCTCATTCCCCGCGTTGCCAAATACACAGGAGAAAATGTATTGTCCTGTGAGAGGCTGTGAGTAAGCTTTAAAATATGGATTAGGGAAGAAAACATGTAAGCAAATGTCTGTTGCTTCATCTTCCTAACTTATTGGCATCTGTTAATAAGATCCTTATTCAGACTGTGTACGTTTGTGATCGTTCCCTTATTCATACCATCATTGTAACACGAAGTAAACAGCTTTATGTGCTGGAGCATTTTGGGCCAGTCTTTCTCAGCAGTAGCTGCTCCTGTGGTTGCTGCACGGAGGCAGCAGCCCCGACGCCGCCTGGGACGGGGTGCTCAGTGCCTCGGCTGAGGAGCAGAGCCACCACAGGCAGCACAGAGAGCCTTCCCTCGCAAAAAGAGGGCTGAACTTTGGTCCCACCTTTGGACCTCAGCGGTGCAATCTTCCCTCCTGGTCTCGGTGATCCTTGCCACACGCTGAGATTTCAATCTCCATCCAAGCGGAGAGGAGAAGCCAATCCAGGCAATAGGACACGAGGAAATGGCCTCGAGTTGCACCAGGGGAGGTTTAGATTGGATATAAGGAAAAATTTCTTCACTGAAAGGTTTATTAAGCATTGGAACAGGCTGCCCAGGGAAGTGGTTGAGTCACCATCCCTGGAGGTACTTAAAAGACGGGTAGTTGTAGGCTGAGGGACATGGTTTAGTGGTAACTTGCAGTACTGGGTTAACAGTTGGACTTGATGACCTTAAAGGTCTCTTCTGACCAAAATGATTCTATGATTCTTTCACCCAACTCAGAGAGCTGCTTATGCCTAAAAATCACAGTCATTGCATCAACCCTAAGACTCATCCTTCGTCTTTGCTGAAAGACCTGCTGGTGTCAGGTTGATGGTGTGGTGGGACTAAAGCCCCTCACTGTGGCCAGCTGCCATGAATGGAGTGAAGAGTGACCGGTGGCTGCGGTCACAGAGGCACAAGGGCTCGCAGAGGTGAGGGCAGGTGGCCAGCGTGGGCTATGGCTGAGCAGCGGGCTCAGCTGTGCTGCCAACCAGCGGGAAAGACCTTATTTATTCCAGACCTTACTGACCGAGCCATAGAAAATGAACACACGATCCTCCTCTGCTTCTGTGAGTGCTGTGGGTTTAGGCTAGTTTGGGCTCAGAGATGAGATGTGACAGAAAAGGTTTTTTAAAAAAAACTTTAAAAAATGGAACAGAGTATGCATTGAAAGGCTGCATGGAAAATCCTGTGCGGTAGCAGAGCTCTCTCCTGGCTCTTAATGCAGAAAGGTTTGCTGTTCCTCGCTCTTTTTTTTTCCTGCTAAAAGGAGAATTATCCTTATAATTCTTCAGTAGCAGAATTATCAATATTTGTGGAGCCACTACCCCTCCTGAATGTCTGCAAAGGCATAAAGAAGTATTTCCATTCAAGGATTATATCTGTTAAGATACAATTTGTGGGTCTTCGTTTCACAAAAAAGGCTTCCATTAACATCATTGTGGCCTACGTGGGAAGAGGGTGTTCGAGGCAGAGGATCAGCATTAACCACATTGATTTATTCATGCAAATTGTACTCCTTTCCACTCAGTAATACTGCACAGACTGTGAGTCAGTCTTACACACGAAGTTTCATACTTCCGTTTGACTGGCTGATAACTAAAATTATCAGATGATAAGATGATCCTGCCTCTCTACTGTATCCAGAGCCCTCAGTGAGCCCAGTGATTTACCTGGAAAATAGAGGAACAGGCAAGAGTCTTAAGATCCCTATATACCCCCTTTCATGTGGGACCCTCATCACTTAGTCAACTGATCTCAAGTCGAGTTATCATTTCTGGTTAGTGTCTACTTTAAAGTAAATTAAGTACCCAACTATCTCTGAGAATCTGGGTAATTACGTGGGTACTAAAGACCCTCCTCACCTAATATTAACTATTTAAAAGTTAAGTGGCTACTGTAAGGTAGTCCTTTTATACCCTCCTACAGTCAATGGGATGTCGGGGAGAGGAAACTCTGGGGAGTGATTCATTTCCCTCATCCCTAACCTCTGTCCTTGGATGGGATGAATCACCCAAGAGACGCCCTTGCACTGATTGTGGGAAAGGCCTGGGCTACAGCTGCAGATTGACTTTAGGTAGGATGACTCGCACCCTCTGCGATGCTTTCAACAGCAGTTAGGGCAATCAGAGACAGCCCATTATTTCTGCAAGTGAGACTAAGGTTTCCACGCCACTTCTGTTCTTTTGAAAAAGACTGTGTCCTCCACGCTGCTAATAAAAATTCCCCCTCTCAAAACACCTCTCACCTTGGTGGGGAAGCGATTGCTGATCCTTCCTCTTAGTGGACATGTTTCATATGGATTTCCCCTCCTGGCTCTATTTCCTCACTTTGCTTATGAGAACATGACACAGGAGGGGTCTTAGGGGCCGTAGTGGAGTCAGGATGTTTTACACCTATTGTTTTCCCCTTATTGAAAGAAAGAAATTGGACTGGTTCAAATCCCTGTTGGTAGTTTCTTTATCATGACATTATCTTCTGGGTACTTATTTTTTTTTTTGAGGTTTGAAGTTAGGCCGCCGAGTCTAGGCCGCCGAGTCTATAATCTGGTGTTTTTCTGTATCCCACCATTTAAAAATGGGTATGGTCTTTGACGTTCACTGCTTTTCAGAGACCTCTCCTGTCTTTTCACATTCTTTGAAGAATCCCCTATGCCTAAGTCATTGCTTTGATTTGCTCCATAAATATTTTAAGTCAAATTTCATCAGAATGACTCAGCTGGAATACATTTATGTCAGCCACACTGTCTAACCCAATCTTCCCTTAGCTTGAACTCCACTCCTGTCTTCATCTGTCTAAATTAATGTGATTAAGTCCTTGGCACAGTTTACCTTTTGGCACCCAAAGGCATAAAGTGTTTTCTTGTTTACCTTAAAATTTCTTAGGGGGGGGCTTAAGTTTTAGCCACTCATATTTGCTCAGAAGTTTTTGTTTCGTGAAGGTCGGTACTTATTTCTCTGTCATGACCCATGTTAAGGCAGACAGTCCTCACCAACTAAATGAGGGAGGGGTAGGGAATAGGACCAACAACCTTGTGAGAAAAGTCCTAGGAGGTACAGCAATTATATGGGAAATGGGAGATCCTGTGGTTTCAAGCCAGGCCCCTTCTTGCCCCTTGTCCTAACCCTTGCACTCATGCTTGTTTCTATCCCACCATGGTCTGGGTGAGAGGTGCACATCAGGTTTAACGTGGTCTTCTGGGGTGTTAGAGTAAAATTTTAACCACACAGGGACCGAGTAGCTCCATCTACCCAGAGGCTGCCACATCTTTGGAAACCACGGTGCAAAAAGCAGGCACAAGGCACCAACACATGCTGCACCTCTGCTCTGCAAAGGGCCAGGGGACATCGTGAGTGGGGGACAGGGGTGCTCAGCATCCTCCTCAGCACCAGTGGAAGGAGTGGGGGAATGGACCACCTGTGGAAAATGCCTCTGGTCCCTCCATAGTCACAACCAGGAAACATGATTATGAGCAGGCCGCATCTTCCCCTGCAGGCTTCCCAAGCAGCCCATCGTAGGCTTCAGGACAAGTATGGCAGCGACATTAAGGCAGACTTGTTTTTTTTTCCTCTGCTCTCCAGGCTGCATAATCAAATTTTCAGTGAAGCATTGCCCACGTTGGGCATCTGAATTCCAGCAGACTGGATTTCATCCATCTAATGCTGCTGATGTATTTGTAAAATCTCAGAGGAATATTGATATTAAGAAACCACGAGAGTACTTTAATACATCATTTGAAAAGTGGCAGATTTATATAAACTATTTAAGATGCTGAGAGAAAAATTATCCCAAATTCCCATTTATACCAAGTGTCTCTTGAATTCTTGCCCGAAAAAAGGCTTTGGCCAAAAATTTGTGTCAGAAAACAATTAATCCATTCTCTGAGGGAGTCTGATCAGTCTCACTTTATGCTTCATTCTTTCTCCATTACCAGCACCTCCTTTTTCTTTCATTTCTTTCCTTTGCCCATCAATTGAAAACACACAGTAGCTTTCTCTCCCCAAGACAGTTTTGACTAGAACTATCAAAAGTCATCTCTGATCCCCCCATCTCAGCTGATATCGAGCCCCCTCAGCCTTCCTTATAGTCTGGTAGTAACAGGGGGATGGCCACAAAATTGACCTGTTTTGGCACCAAACTACAGGACAAAGGCTAATGCTAATGGAATACTAATTTAGAAATTATCCATAGCATACCGTCGCTTGTGCAAAAGAAATAATGGATGCTTTTAAGGTTTTAAATTCAAGGTGAATTTCTATGGACGCTGGGTGCAGATGGGCAACTACCCAGATTAATAAGCATAAATGACTTCTTATGCTGGCTGACTTTTTATGTTGTCCTTCCCTGATTTCAAAAGGGGCTTTAGCTGTCAGAAAGAAGACTCACAGACTCAATGGCTGAAATAAAAAGAGCAGTCCCATATGTGACTTCTTTGCCTGTGGCTAGTTCCAGGTATAAAAGGAAAAGGCTAATCAAACTGCTGAGCTCCAAAAAATTGCCCAAAGCATTTCATAATGGCATAGGATAGCTCATTTTGAGCAATCTATTCGTAAGTGCATTAATACAACTCATGCACAACTCCACTCGGCCTTACCTCAGCAAAGTAGTATCCCTTGCAAATGCCCACTTGGTGTTATTTCTTTTCTCCCTGATGGTGTTTTGCTTATTAGTCATTACCATTAAAAGCATGATTTTAGGGCAGGCAAAAAACAAACGCAGATGCATGCAAGGCGAGAGGACTGGTTGTTCTGCTCATCCACTTGAAGGGAGGAGAGGAGAGGAGAGGAGAGGAGAGGAGAGGAGAGGAGAGGAGAGGAGAGGAGAGGAGAGGAGAGGAGAGGAGAGGAGAGGAGAGGAGAGGAGAGGAGAGGAGAGGAGAGGAGAGGAGAGGAGAGGAGAGGAGAGGAGAGGAGAGGAGAGGAGAGGAGAGGAGAGGAGAGGAGAGGAGAGGAGAAACATGGGGGTTTTGATAGTCTGCAGCAAGAAAGACCACTTGCTGCCTTTCCCCACCTCATTCAGGAGCTCTGCTGTCTTACACTCAGAAAAGGGAAACAGCACACGGGAGCATACGAGCAATACAATAGCAAGCAATAAATCTGAAATCCTCTGCATGCCATAAAATAAATGACCAGTTTACTGTCACCTGGGACAACTGCCTTAGCATTCAATAGCAATAATATCATGCTGACTAGACGAGTAAGTCACCCCAGAGCTGTGACTGAAGGGTGGTCACTGTGCTTCCCTCCATTCTCTGCCTAGCAAATAGAGGCACCACACAGAAAGAGAGACAGTCTCGAAAGCCATGACAAATGTCTGTCTGAAAGGAACCTGATTGGGCCGCACATGGTTACTCTCAAAGGAGGATAAGAAAAAGCGTCCTGGTGAAGATTTCATAAAGGAAATGAATGACACATAGAGGAAAAGGAATAACTGGGGATATCTGTTTATCACTTTGCCCTCATGCAACAAAAGTGGATCTCCAGTGAGAGTGGAACGCCGTGCACCTGCAGTTAGCAAAAATATTTCTTACACAAGTAAAAATTAACTTTGGGAGTTCTTGTCACAAGATATTGAGGAGAAGAGCTTGGTAAGACTCACAAGAAAGGTTATGAAGTAAGTGTACAGTTATGTTCTTCTGTTCTCCTGAAGGAATATAAAGCCTCATGCTTCACTCCAAAGGACAGGGGCGTTCCCACATCAATAATGGATGTGGAAGCATCCACTATGCAGTCTTTGTATGGATCCTTGCAATTGTCCCATCTTGATCACTTACAGTACTTGGACCTGATTATTTACCTCCAGCCTGTTTTCCCTTGCGTTTCTAATCTATGGTACTATTTTTGCCTCTCTATCTGAGTTCAGAGTCCCCGTAAGAGTTCTCTCCCATAAGCTTTTTTTAAACATAAAGTAGTTACCAATTCTCTTTTATCCTCTGCTCTACTAGTTCTCCTATTGTAATGTGCTAGGAAGCAACAGCTTAATATTTTCCAGAAGCAACACTCACACATCATAGAATATTTTCTGAGCATATGTTGAAACTCCAATTGTAATTCAGCTAATAAATGCATATAAACCTTAAATTAAATAAAACGTATGGAGCGCTGTGTACCCACAAAAGTACTTGCCCAGCAGCTGACTGTGATGAGATTATGTGGATTCCTAGCACCCGCTTCTTCAAAGCTTTTGGGGTGACTTACTGACTTACAGTATTGCAAATTAAATTGATAATGAGTGCCCCTCTCCCCAGCTGCAGATTCCCCATCATTGGGTCTCTGATTCTCACCAAGAACAGGAAACTGAAAAGCCTCAGCATTTCCTCTTGACTGATTCCCTTCGCACTCCTTGCTCTTCTTCCTCCCATTAGGAAGAAAGAAAATCCGCAAATAGTAGGGTTTCATCTTTGGCTTTGTTGTTTTTCACTTTTTAAAAAATGGAAAAAAATTAATCTTCAAAATCTTTGTTTCACCTTCAAAATAAATTATCTCATTTTCCACGTATTGTGTGAACAGCAGCTGCCTGCAAAGTCAGCAAATCCAAAGAAAGCTATTTATGGAGCACACAACCATGGGGTTGGAAGCCCATATACTGTAGATGGTTAGAGGATGCTGAAGCAATTATGCCCAGTAATATGGGCTGAAGAAAGATGTTTGACCAAACACCAACAAAATCTTTTATTTCTTGATGAAGTACTCTGTGGATTCATTCCGATGGCCAACAGAATATCCTCCTGCTGCTAGCAATAAAGTTGCATTCTTATTTTTCTGACAACCTTATATTATTCTGGGAGAGGATATATAATTTTAGTTTCCTCATATTAGGGAATTTTAGAAAAGGAACATACTACCTAATTATTAGCAGTATTTTCTTAATGCTCAGAGCCTTCCTCATGGCAGTGTGTTGGAGTTGCAAACACAAAACAAAATGATGTGTTTAGACTCACTGCGGGAATCAGAGCAGCTGTTTTACTCACCAGCGAGTGATAAATGAAGCTCTTGCTAGGATTCTGTCCAAACGTCAGCAGGAGAGAGTTGCTTTAGACCAATGTAAAGCATCACTCACTCATCAGGAAAACCATCCCACTTTTACAGCATTCTAGTGCCTTATTGCCTTAAAGAACTTCAAGCAAATGTAAGATTTTTTAACTTTGTAGAAAAGACGGTGATAGTAGTAAACTGCATTTGAAGATTAAGTTTGTATGTGAACCCACTGTCTGGTCTGTTTCAATTCAATATCATCTTTTAATGGGTGAGAATTTGTGGCAGGGTGAATGCTCCTGGAATGCGATGGGAGAGTTGAGCAGACACTGGGCTGTACTTTTGTCCTGCAAATGGCAGCAGATACTGCAGCCCTCAGTGCTCAGGAGGGATGGGGTGCTACAGGATGATGAATCTTTCCAAGAAATCCATTTTGGCTGAGGAGCCTGAATTTGCCCTCTTAAACAATTTTGCCTCTGTCGGTGATGTGTCCAAATAGGAACGATTCTTCATTGCTCTGCTGCTTTGTTTTCATTTTAGTGGAGTGTAAACTGGACATGCTACATGAACCATTACTGCCTGGGGAGGATATTTTTCAGCAAGATAAAAGGTGTTAATCTGAATCACCCTCAAGCTAAGAAATATAACTAAAAAGCATGGAGCCAATATACCATAAGGTAGTAGAACATTATACACATACTACAATATTGTATTACATTATATAATGCAATGTCATGTTTGTTACACTGCATGTTATATGCTGCATATCGTATATCATATACCATATATCAAATATCATATTATATGTTACATGTTACATATTATATACATGTGTGTGTGTTGTAGGTACATAGACATGTATTTAAGGATTCTCATCACCACAATCTCTGGCCACATTTTCAGAGAAATGGTGGAAACAATGACATTTTTGAGGCATCAGGCTTCCTAGTGTGTGATTCCCTGCACTAAGGGATTCTCAAGTGATTTTGTTTCTAGATCTTTGATAAACTTAGTGAAGAACGAGACACTGGGTACTCGAAGGTTCTGTAGCTCATGTGTCTGTTTCAGGACATGTATGTATCTTTTCTGATGAAGTTGCCCTTCCATACCTAAATCTTGTGTTTCCTTGAAGACTGATGTCTGATCTGTGCAAAACCATGGCAATCACCAGTAAAAAATTGATCCCTACCATTTATACATATACAGTCATATTTTTGCCAAGTGTGCCAGTGTGGGAGAACTATCACTAGCAGATGTGTGAAGTTTATCAGGAGAAAATTATCTCCTGTGGAATTTACGACTGTGTCTAAACCAAGAGAGTACCGAGACAGACATGAAATTTTTTTTCCAGTATATGGCTCCCTGCAACTGTCTTGTGCGAGTGTGGCTTCATTTTAGACCTGGAGTCTTGGAATACTTTGGCTATTATTACAAGTATCGCAGATGCGTAGCATTAAAAGTGTGCGTCAATACAAAGCGCAGCCCACTGGTGGCAGCAGTTCGTTACTAGTGGACAAAACTCTGCTTGAACAGCACGGGGTCTGCACACATACCTGATTTATGGGGAGAGACAACCAACTTTCACATCTAGTTCAATCTATAGAGCTGCTCTTCTTTTTCATCCCATGACTCTCATTTTATCAAGACTGAAACTGTGAAATAAAACTTACATCAAAAGTGTAGGAGACAATCAGCAGGAGATAAAGAGGCTATGCATATAAGTTGAGTTGTGTTCCTTTTGGGAAGTTTGATACCATCCCTGGTTTCATCTCCATTCTGTTTAAGGCACATCGAATAACTGCAATAAATGGAAGTTGAACTCAATCCCACCCTTATTACTATCGGTAGCAAAATACCCATGAACCAAAAAATTGGAACCTATGTATTTTTGCTCTTTCTGCTCCTGCATGATTGTTTGCATTCAGGTGCAAAGTCGCTATATCCCTCTCTGCAGAAATGAGCTCTGCCTGCCTGCAGTGACATGTTTTGGCAGTAATCCCACTACATCAAATACGTATTAGTGTTACCATTGTTTTTCTTCCTGTGCATGTGTGCAGTAACTTCCTACCAACCTTAAAACATGCCAGGGAATGCTTTTGTTTCTGTTAGACATAAACAAACTTGTACCTAGTGATAATGAGCAACAGAGGTGACACTCGAGTGAGCAGATGCCACAGACCCTGCTATGACCGGCAACTGTGAGTAACTCTGAAGGCTCTTCTTCCTGCAAGGAAAAGTGGACTCTGCTCCATCTGTCCCTGTCACTATTTTTTCCTGCCAGTGACCATGTCCTTGCATGCATTTCTCTAAGCCTGGTACTTTAAACGCAAAAATCACAAGCTTCATCAATCTTTAACCTCTAGCACTGGTCCATACCCTTCTGTGTGGAACAACACCTATGGGCAAAGTGGAGCTTTCCTGAGCCCCCTGCCTGCCTGCCTTAATTGCCCCAACAGCAATCCTAGTCAAGGTGAGATTGTTCAAAAAAGTGAGACATAGACAAGCCTGGGAAAATCCTAAATGCCTACCAAGCACGGGATGCTTTTCAACCCACATGTCCCGTGTGGGTGACTTTGCTTCAGCAGATACCCCTCCCAGTCCCCATCTCTGTTTGCACTCAGACGTTGTAACCCTCCACCTTGGAAGAGAATGTGAGGGCGAAAGACTTGAAAGTTCCAGGAGCTGTGTGGGTGCCAGGAAAACCTTTTCTGTCACACACGTTGGTGGGGTGATGAAGCCTTCACGCTGCGAGAGCTGTGCCTGTCACCCTCCAGAAGGTAACCCTCCTCAACACACACACACTCCTAGCCCCTGCCACTTGTGGAGGACACCAGAGGCAACTAAATCCGTGGCTGTGGCAGCCACAAGAAGCACTTCTTCTCCCTTGCTTTTTACAAACTGGCACTGTGAAAAAAGTATCATGTCAATAAAGTTTAAATGACTGCATGTGCTTTACCCCAACAGCTCCATCTTTCACTCCTTACCCTGGTGAAAGCTCAAATGTCAAGGAGGCGAGTCAGGTTTTGAGCTGACCTCCTAGCCATTTCTACATCTGGTTGGGTGGCAAGCTTAGTTTCTTCTTCTTTTTTTTTTCCCCCTAAAAATAAATTAAATTAAGAAGGGAGTGGTGGAGAAAAACAAATAGATAGATTATATTGATAAACCCACACATAAACTTTGAAAAATCTTGCCTGCCTACAGTTTTACAAAAGACAATATTTTGTTGCACTTGCATGGGTTTGGGGAGCCGAAAACACAAAGGAGCTTGATAGCTGAATATGCTTAAGATTGTGTTAAAGCGAAGGCCTCGGATACGGCTAGCAGCACTCAGCACAAGTGGTAAAATCCACCCAGGAAAATCAACACAAAGCAATAAACGTGGGGCGAGATCCAAGTTGCCACTAGTTTAAAGCCAGCTCAGAGATAGCCATGTACGGGGCACGTAGCACAGGTGTGGCCTCAAAGGCAGCGCTATTTTCCAAGCTAAATAAACTAATCCTGCTGTATGCTCATGCATAGTGGCTTACGCTACTCTTCTGTATCCCGTCAAGTTATGTCATGAGAATGTCAGCTCTGGAGGGAGGGAACCCCACTGTTGGAAGAACATAATTTGCCTCATTAGTGATGTCAGGTACATTTTGTTGCTCTGCAACTCATCCGTGAGTACAGGACATAGCATGGGCATCCTGGGGATGTTCACTGATGGGTATTTCCCTATCTCTGGGCTCTTTCTTATGAGCAAGTGGATTGGCGATCCCCAAAGGGACTGCCAAAGCCCATACAATAGCCTGGGCGGTTTGACGCTATTAGTCACTGTTTCATTCTGCGTGTTTACTTTGGTCATCCCTTTTTCAATGGAATTCCGATAAGAATGGCCGCCTTGTCTTTTGTACATATGGACCTGTTTGTACGTTGAATAGAGACCACAGTATTTTGCATGTATATCTAGCTTTATCTTTGCATTGAAAGAAACCCATATTCAATGGTAACATAAAAATCTGGTCTCTCCATTTGCCTGAGATTTCTGTTTGTAATCTCTGTTGACACCCATGCACAGGCCGTATAATTTGCAGTTTTACTCAAGAGAAGCCTAACGCTGGGGGATCAAGGGGTTGCTGAGTTGCACCAGAAGAAATGATTCATCATGCTTTTGTGATGCATTATGCTGATGTTGTCACTTACACACTTTCAAAATCATTGTTTTTACTCATATAAGCGAGAAGAAAGAAAAGTTGCTGCAAAATTCAGAAAGTGATGGCAAGCACCTGTGAAAATTTGGCACAGAGATGCCTTCCTCAGGCGGGAGATGTGCTAGGGTATTGTTTTCAGTTCTCTCACTTGCTTTGCAAAGCAACCACTGTTTCTAGACAGAGCTTTTAAACCTAGTGTTTGCACACGCATCTGGCAACAAGGAACTTCAGCCAAAAGAGGTAGTTTGGACACTTTTACTTCACAGAGCTTTGCAAAATATTCTCTGCGTAAAACGCACAAGACAAATAACTAAAAGCTTGCTGGTTCCCTGCAAACTTAAAGGTACCTTTCTCAAAGTTGGAAACACACTTCCTCTCCATTTACTGAAATTTCAGAAAAGGACGACAATAAATTCTTAGCATCCTTCAAAAGCTGGAAACCGCAGCTGAAGGCCTCATATTCTTTGCTTTGTCATTGACTGTGTGCAGGCAGAGTGTCAAACAGCCTACCTTCCAAACTGTTGCTTTGCCACAGCTTTCTGCGTGCATTAAAAGACAGGCTCAATGCTCTTCCTGTATTGTTTACGGGTATAAGGCAGGCAGGGAAAGCAGAGCCAGGCAGATTGGTGTGGGAGAGGAGCATCTGCTATTCCAGGGTATTTGGCTTCCCCTGCAGCAACCTGAGCTTCCCAGCCTGGCTTCTCCTCTCCCACAACCACTACCTTCTTAAAGTCACGACCTGTTGCAAAGTTCCCATTGTAAAAAAAGAAAGGAAAGTTCCCTACGTGAAAAAGGAAATGCCGCTACTTGTAAAGCCAATTAGTTCCAGAATCTGTCCAGCATTTTGCAATTCCTCTTCTGAAATTAAGCTGAGGAGGGGATGGGAAGGCTCTTATTTTAAACAGGTTGCTCCACGAATCCATTACCCTTTTTTTTTTTTTTCCCCCCTTTGGTGGGATGTGACACACCACAAATATTGCGCTCTGATGTTTGAACAACTGACCACCCAAACCCTGATGTCACCGCCAACACCCTTCTGCTGCTGGCAGGGAGGCAGTGCACCAAGAAACTGCCCAAAGGGATTGATTGATTGTCTCTTCCTTTCGGATCACTGCCAGCCCCTGTTTCCTCCAGCGGTATATGGAGTGAGAGAGAGAATTCCCTCTCAGAGAGTCAAGCCTGTGAAAAGAAGATTTCACATGTGAAACTGAGACCTGGAAAACAATCACTTGGCTTCTCTTCCTTTAATTTATTTTCCATATGATCGAGAAATTTACATACAGAGTTTATTTTTATCTTACTAGTCGTCTGATGTGCCTATGAATAATAAGCTGAAATGGGAATTAATCGCGGGTGCTTTATCGCAGACATTTCATGTTCCCCTAATTACTTTTCTTTTTTTTTTTTTTAATAAATGCATAGACTCTATGGCAGAATTAGCATAAGGTTAGAAGGTTTGTGCTCCTCATCATGTTTCAAAACATTCTTCAAACAGAGCTCAAGGAAAAGCCCAGTGAAGTCCATTTGAGATACAGACACTTTCACTGACATCTGTTAATATCTGATTAAGCCCCCACTGCACGGCCTTCAGCAAGTTTTTTATCACGACATTTTCGCAAACGAGAGCAGTACATACTTACCTGGAAAAGGAGCGTTCATGTATTTTACAAGGCTTCCAATGCGGACGCACAAAGGAGATGCAAGAACCATGGTCTGCCACTTACTACCTTTCCTACTAGGTGAATTTCCTAGAAGGCAAGAAAGAACTTGCAGCCTTGCTCTAGTTCAAACCCTCAGAGGTGTCAGCTGAAAACTATGTTAGTGAGGGTCCAATTTCCTTCTTGCAAATGGGATCAGCAATGTGCTGAAAAGTGCTCTCCTTTAACATGCAAATGCCCGAGAGAGCGCATATCTAGCGGGGGGGGGGGGGTGGGGGGGGGGGGGGGGGGGGGTGGGTACCACACCACCAAATAGTTGTTGACTGAAATTTTTTTAAATAATCACGATAAGAAACTGCTGATGTAAAACCCAATAAAGCAATAAAAAAAAAAAAAAGAGCAGCTTATCAATATCTGAAATAAGAAGTCCTAAGCTAGCTGTCCTTTGCATCATGTGGCCTAGGACATTTATTGAGGATGTTAGCTCTGCCCCATCCAAGTGTGCTTGGGAGTTTGTTATCCCCAGAAGTTCCATAACATGGGGCAGTCTTGTATGAACACGTACCTTCCTCGCATTCTCCAAATTGCAACAAAAAGAGGCAAACATAAAAGGACATGGAAATAGGCAATTTCTGTAGCTATACCACTACTACAAACTGCTATAAAGAGGATTTACTTTTCAAGAAATTAGCTTATGTCCTGCCACCAAAAAGCAGCTCCCTCATTTTGCTTCACTGGAACAATACTGGCTTCACATACGTGGTAAGTATATGTGACATTTCTAAGATACTATGACTATCTCAGTATTAATCCACCAGAAAGGAGGTATAGGAAGGCAGAGAAGCAGCAAAAACGTAAATCTTGTATTTGTCTCCGTCTCTCAGAACCGTAATTGAATCTAAACTCAACACAGGGGCCTGGTTGCACACAGCTGCAAAGCTCCATCTAAGGCTGTGGGTTAACTCTGATTTAAGGGATCTGGGGCTCTGTCCCAAAACAAGCAGAAACGAAAGAAGGCAGTTCAGCTACTGGACAAGCAGCTTCTGACAAATCAGACCCAAGTTCCACAAACATTCACTGTTTTTTAATTTCAGGAGTGCATTTCCCACACTCAGGTCAGGAGCACACTGATTTGCTCATATACATGGATGAATGACTACGGTAGCCACAGAGGAGAAAAATCCTAAAAAATATTTATATTAAATGTAACCTCGCTTAAGAAGCCAAAAAGTCTTTGGTGAAACTGAAAAGTCTGAGGCTGTAACATCATTGGGGATGCTGATGAACTGATCGTCAGTGAAATTTCACAATTCTTAGTCGCGAGGTTCGATGCTCAAAAGCATTGAAGCAGTAAAAGGCCATAAACTCATTTTACAGAACTTGCTCAAAAGCTAGCAGAGTTAGCTGGTATTCAACACAGAAGATCCCTCGGGAATGCTTTTAATACTGTTATTATGAAAATCTGTAAGTATTCTCAAATGATATGGTATATTCCTTGCCATTTCTTTCCGAAGAGATTCCTTTGGCCTCCAGTCTCGCACAGTCCCTGGCTCATAGGAATACTCAGTTCACGCCACCGGTCTCAGTGCTATACTGCATTCATCTTCATTTTGGAGGCGCTCATGAACTAGAGAAATAAACCAAACTTTATACACCACATCTCCAAATGTGAAGGAGCTGGGCTTTAGGAAGACTCTGGGCCGACTGGAAATCCTGGTTCACTATTGCAAGTATTGGGATTGCTGTGGGGACAAGATTTCACCCCCTTGAAATTACAGCTCTGGAAATGTTATGAAAAATGGCTAGCCAAGGGGGAGAGGATAGCCATGAAACAGAGGAAGCAGCATCCCCAGGGAATTTATGGAAACATATTTACAGTTCTCCTTGCATGTATTAATACCATTTGTGACTCGGGGCTTTTAATTCATCACCAATCACCCTCGCATCAGATACCCTGCTGGAGGGCAGGGAGCAAGGAGCAATACGCTACACGTTTTCCATACAGATGTCCCAGAAGCAGCAGAAATTAAGTTAATTCCCACACGCCAGCTCCTGGCCCACCACACACCCTGAAAGCAAGCGTGCCTCCGCTCCCTTGCAGAGCTGCTGCCAGACAAAGGCGCAGAGATTTCCCCGACTCCTTGTCATTCAGCCACACGCACATGCACAGATACACACACACCCCCCCTTCATCTTTCTGTGCTTTCGCTTGAATAATTCAGTTTACTACCCAACGCTGTAAATGCAGAAATAAGAGTCACCCGTGCCATACGCCCCTTTCTGCCCCCTACCCGACAGCAGTTGCCCCTCCAGCTAGATTACGCCGGTTTTAGGACCGATTGCCGGTTTTGTTGCTTTGATGGTTTGCTGTTGGAATTCCCGGAGGCGGCCGGTGGGGACTTGGGGAGCCCGGCGGCGCGGGGAGGCGGCGGACCTGGCCCCATCCCCATGTCCATCCCCATCCCCATGTCCATCCCCATCCCCGGCCATCCTGCCCTCAGCCGCAGGCAAGCCAGGGCCGGGCGAGGGATGCCTCGCCGGGGGCAACCCGCTGCTGGGGAGCGGGGCTGGGAGCCAGGGCCAGGTGGCTTCTGGCCGTAGCCATTGTCTGCCGGACCGGCACCACCGCATGGCATGGACTGGCCTGGGGGCGTGCAGGGTGGGAGGGCGTTCTTCCTTTTCTTGCAAGGACAGCAGTGGGATTTTATTCTTTCCTCGCAGGAGGGTTGCAAGGACAGCAATGGGATTTTTCTCTTCTTGCAGCAGGGTTGCAGCGGGGGAAGGGGAAGCGGGGAGGGGGAAAAGGGGGGAACAGCTCCCGGAGATCCGAAGGGACGAGGGTTTCGTCTTTTCCTTCTAAATGCGGAAATTCGAGTGACAGAATGACCGAGCTGATATTGCACAACCGGGAGAGGGGGCACACAGAGAGCTGAAGCAAAACCACCCCGCGGCTCAAACCCAGCACAGCGCTCCGCCGCTGCGGAAAGTCGCCGGCGGCTGCCCCTGTCCCCCCGTCCCCGCCGTCCCCCTGCCCCTGCTTTCCTGTCCCCCTGCCCCACGCCCCTCCTGCCCCTGCCTTCCTGCCCCCCTGCCCTACGTCCCCCCGACCCTCCTGTCCACCGGCCCTCCTGTCCCGCTGCCCCCCCTGCCCTCCCGTCCCACTGTGCCCCCGTCCCCGCTCCTACCCCTGCCCGCCCCCGCCCCGGACGCGCCCCAGGTCCGGTGCGGTGAGGCAGGGCGGGGGTCGGGGAGCCAGAGGCAGGGCCCCCCCACCTTTCCCCCCCCGGATCGTCCCGGGGGTACCTCCCGCCGACCGGTACCGGGACGGGGACAGGGACCGGGGCGATTTTCAGCTTTAAGGGTGTGTGTGTGCGTCCGTGTGTGTATGTAGCTGTGTGTGCGCGGGGGGAGGGAGGGCTGGGCGGCGGAGGGAGGGGAAGGAAGGGGCGGGGGGGGGGAGAAAAAAAAAAAAAAGAGAAAAAAGGCGGAAAGCGGCAAAATGGTTTAGCGGGTGACATCACCGTCATTTGCATAGGCGCGGGGATAAAACCGCCCCGCCAGCGAGCGCCCTTTATACTGGCGTGCGGAGCGGCGGCAGCAGCGAGCGGCGGGGCTGAGCATCACCGCGCGGCGACACCGGTGGGTCCCGCCACCCCCACCCCCCTACCCTAGACCCCCCCCACCCCCTTCCCCCCCACCCCTCCGGGGTCCCCAAGCTCGGGCAGGACGAACCCCTGCCCGGCACCCCGGCAGGGCAGGGCAGGGCGCGGGGGATATTGTCCTGGGGGGGGGCGGGGGGGGGGGGGGCGGCTATGGTCCAGGGGAGGAACACTATTGTTTGGGGGGGCTTATTGTCTGGGGGCCGCGGCGCTGCAGGGCGGTGGCGTGCAGCTTTGCAAAGCCGGCTTTGTTGCCGTCCCCGGGCTTTATTTTTCTAATTGATTTTCCTCTTAACGAGTTAAAAACGCGGCCAGCGGCGGGCGCTTCCCCTCTATTGTACTCCGCAGCGCGCAAATACTGGGAGTTGCCCCCGGCGGCGGCGGGCGGCGAGCTGCGCTGCCTTTGGTGCTGGATTAAATAATACTTTTTTAAAAAAAAATAATATTATTATTACTGTTTTTTTTTTTTTTTTTTAATGTGCCGGGGATTAAGCCTCTTCTTTTCGGCATGCGTTGAGCGTTCGGCTCCCGCGGCGGGCGCGGCTCCCTGTTTTGGGTGCCGGGGGGTAACGGGGGAGGGGGGTTCGGGGGTAACGGGGGAGCCCCTCGCCCCTTGCCGGGGGGTAACGGGGGAGCCCCTCGCCCTTGCCGGGGGTAACGGGCTCTTCCCTTGTGCGCGCAGAGTCACCTGCCAACATGTCCGACAAACCAGACATGGCCGAGATCGAGAAATTTGACAAATCCAAATTGAAGAAGACAGAGACGCAAGAGAAAAACCCGCTGCCTTCAAAAGAAAGTGAGTGCGGGCAGGCGCCGGGGAAGGGCAGGCAGGCAGGGAGAGGCAGGGAGGGAGGCAGGGAAGGGAGGGAGGGAGGGAGGGAGGCGGGAGGAGACAAAGAGGGGCGGCGGGGGGGGGGGGAGCCGGGGGTGCGGGGTGGAGGGAGGATACGCGGCGGTGGCTGTGCCAGACAGCCAGAGCCTGAACCCGCCGCCTAGTAGCGCGTAATTTACAATTATTTACATTTCTGTTTCGATATATTTTTTTTTTTTCACACATATATTTTTACAAACGATAGGAATTGTCAAGTGAATGCATTTCAGGTTCTCGATCTTTATTTTATTTTCTTTTCTCTCCTTTTCTGTTCCCTTCCCCCCCCCCCCCCCTTTTTAGCAATTGAACAGGAGAAGCAAGCGGGTGAATCGTAATGAAATCTGCCCTTCCAAATTATGCACTGTACATTCCACAAGCATTGCCTTCTTATTTTACTTCTTTTAGCTGTTTAACTTTGTAAGATGCAAAGAGGTTGGATAAAGTTTAAAATGACTGTACTGCCCCTTTCACATCAAAAGAATAGAGAGAACTACTGACACTGAATGAAGGCGCTGCCTTTCCCTCTGCCTGTCTGGCTTTGGTCCTGGTGGCATGAAAGAGCTTGCATGTTGATGAAAGAAGAACTTGGGTGGGACTACAGTAAACTAGAGTAACACACGAATAAATGCAAAGCTGTACCAAGGTCCTGCGAGCTGTAAAATGCAGTTAATCGAGTGCCATTTTTTTTTTTGTTCAAATGATTTTAATTATTGGAATGCACAATTTTTTTAATATGCAAATAAAATGTTTTAAAACCTGGATGGTATTTATGTCCTCTATTTGGAGAACTGTATCAAAGGATATGAAGCATAAAAGCCAGTACTGAGACACGGGATACTATAAAACCTTTGGAGATGACTCAATCCTCAATCACCATTCTCATTTTTTTCGAGACGTGCTCTCACCAGTAGATAAATTTGTGTTCCTCGAAGCTAGGTCTTAGACAATTTCAGTAAAACATTGCATGTCTTATAATTTGTTACCATGTGAGTATGTCACTTTAAATATTTCTTTAATATTTAATGTAGAGATTGATAAAGGCAAAAAAATTGGCTGTTTATTGCTGTGCCCCACCCATAGCATAGCTCTTGTAGTAAGAATCATTCTGTACTGTTGCAGAGATTCAACCTCTAGTTGTATAAATCCGTAATTGATTTAATTAATAATTGAGGCTCGTTCTGCTGATACAGTATTTAAAGGAAGAAGTAATTCTAATTTTCAGTCCATGATGGAACATAAGCTTTTTAGTATCCTAAAGCTATTTTAGTGGATTGTGTCCCATGCAATTAAAAATCATTTTGTTAAAATGTTAGTCATGTTTGAAACACTGTTTTATAATCTCTTAACGGCCACTTGATCCTAAGAATTGGTATCAGAGAATAACAAGCTACAGTTTCTTTACTAATTCAAAACTAACCTTTTGGGGGAAAAAACCTCATGGTAACTTATAAAATGAAGAAGATTAAAAATCCTATATGCAAATAGCAACACACAGCATTGATGGTTTATGGCAATTCTTTTTGGTTATTTTTACTCAAACGACGGCGGGTAAAATCTGTGAGCCAGGGAGGTCAGTAGGAGCTGACTTCAGTAGTCACAGATTTCATCCATTACTCGCTTCACTTTGAAGTGAATAATTAACATTCTGGAAAAAAATGCTGTCAGATAGCCTGTAGGAGGGCGGTGAGCATGGTTCGTCAGTGCCTTAGATGTATCTTCAGGGTTGAGCCTGCATTAAAAATTACAGCCAGTTTCTATAAAGCAAAATTAGTCCCTCTGGGGATGCCTGGGTTTTGCTGAGGTTGCTGACTTGGAGGGGGAGTGGGTCATGTAGATTTGGGATTTCATCCTGCCACCTCTCCTTAGCAGCATCTGACAGTATCAACAAACTCTGGCCTTGAGTTCACACCAGTGAGGGCAGTGGGGCTCCTCTGCTTGAAGGTTTGGTGGACGTCCGTGCCGCTGGAGAAGGAGGAGCCCCGAGGTGCCGTGTGTTTGTGGTCACAGTCCCCAGCCTCCCAGCAGTGGAGAACTTGGCAGAACCGAGCATTTGATGCGAATCTAGGATTCAGGCCTGAGATGTTTTGATGCAGTCCATGAGAGGATTTGTGGAAGTCCTGGTGGCGTTAAGGACCTCCAATGTAATTTAAGCATTAAGCTGATGAGTTCAGGAATTAAGCGAACCATTTCTTACGGTTGTAAATGTTTGAAGCTTTCATTTCATTCCCCATGTATAATGGGAAAGGGATAGGAAACTTTTAGCTGAGTTTCTGAAAAGTCAATTAAACAATCAACTCCCAGCTACTGATCTTAATCAGGTAACACAGGATGTAACATGACTCAATTCAGAAGCGTACAGTCTGAACTGTACGTGCACAAATGAGAAGAAGCGAGCACTTGCTTACTGTGGATTCATCTATGGGAAGAAAAGCAAAGCAACGCATTTCTGAGAGAGGCAAAACATGAGATATACATAGCTCGCTGTAAGTCAATGAAAGTGTGTGCTGTAAGCCAGCATGGTTCAGCAAAACCGTAATGAGATATGAGGCCTCTGACTTCAGAATCACAAGTCCAAAGTGATTAGAAGATGGTGCTGGCCACAGGCTACCACCATCTGTGATGTGCCTGGTGGCTCCAGGCACATGGTAAGAGGTGGTAAGACTCAGATCTGTTTTCATGAGATACGGCAATAAGCTACTACTACTGTTAGGAGCTCCGTTTCTGGGATCAAGGACTGAATAAAACACAAAATCAACTGGGAAGTAAACCTTCCCAGTCAAATTCAGGAATTGCTGGAGCCTGTCATCCCCTGCGTTGCTCCTCGTTTGGTTCTTTGCATATATTCAGGGAAAATTGCCGCAGATATTCACCATGCTTTGCATAGGTAATATTGAGGTGGTCACATCTGGCACCTACTTTACAGCAACGCAATTGATGGCATGAAAAATGAAGGCTCGGGTGGATCGATTGCAATAGTCGGGGCTGTGTCTGCGCTGGTTGTTGGCTGTGGCTAATAAAGGAGATCGGTCTCTTCGCCTGCCAGTTGAGAAACTTTCACCAGCCACAAACTGACTAGAAAAAATAAAAATAAAAAAAACACAGCCCCAAACCTGCTTATGAAAAAGGGTCATCAGAAACAGAGAGGCACAGATGGTTTCTGATCTCACACGCTGTGCGGGCGCATTATCCCAGCCCTGGGAGAGGAAGGCTGGACGGTGGGTGTCTGGTGTGCTGCCTTCCCCGCCCCCAGCGCAGAGGCAGCTCCACGGAGGCCACGCCGTGAGCAGCTCTGCCCTCCAGTACCGAACCGAATTCTTCCTTTCTCAATACTCAAGAAGAGATTTTTTTTTTTCCCCTCTCTCTTTCGTGCACCTCCCCTGATATCCTTAACTATGCATATACGGGACAGAAAGCATATGCTGACGATACCCAAAATAGATCATTGTGGTATTAAAATTAATTACAGATATGCGGAGACTTTAATGCAAGCATTTTGGTCTTCTAGGCTATTTTTGTGCAATGCTGAACGTGTGATAAAACACCACTTCCCCTAGTAACCCTTTACTTCCCTAGAAACAGTGTAGAAATGAGCAGTTCCTATTGTGTATTGTAATCATATATGGCTGCCATGTACAGCTGCTGCACAACATAGTTTTATTAATAAGGAACTATGCGCTAATCCAGGCATCGCGTAAAATACAACGAGCACGTAACACAGCGTTCTGTGCCACAATTCCATGGGGCTGATACTAAAAGGGGTGTGAAGAAATGAAAAATGCAGCTCATGCTTATTCGTGGATATACAGTAGGATGACTATGCAAAGCAACCTATGGCAGCCTTGGCAGAGCTGCCTTCCGTGAGATCATCTGATGCGCCAGCTTTCTGCATTCTCATTTCAACAGGCGAGGCAACCAAATTGTAAATAAAATGGGCTATTTTGTTAATTGGGAGAAAGGCAATTCCAGACAACGTTCATCCATTATTTGTACACTGTCTGACAGATTAATTTACTATTGTCCCTGTGATATGATGGGTTTTTTTTAAAAAGCTCAGCTCTTTACCGTACACCTATTTCAGAATTCTGTGACTTATGACAAGAGCCCATTTTTCTCTCTGTTTTCAGCTGAAGTTAATGACATGATTTCCAGTATTGCTTTCACCAGATTTTAAAAATGTCAGGCCCCTCTCTGACTTTCTCTCCTTCATGCTTAGGGGGAAAAAAAAAAAATCAAACACAGTGGGTTCTGAGAGATGTTTAATTTTGCCTCTGGGTTAATGAGCCTTCAGCATATTGGGAGCATAGCAAAGACACATTTTTTTCCTCTTGTTTCTGCAATCATAAGGACTACAACTTTCCTTTTTTCCTTGTAATCAAAAGGCGGGGTTCTCAGGAGATTTTTCAGTCTCCTGGAGCTTGAGCTTTATGAAAACTGTCAGGCACGATGAGATTCATGCAATGTAATGAGAACTGGCAGCTGGGAGATTCTCCAACCACTGCGCCCTCACAATAAGAAGATGCTGATGGCAAAGCACAGTCAAATCTATAGCATTAATTTCAGGCCATGATATGCAAAGAATGGCAGAGTGAGGCTGTAGGCTATAAAGAGAAAGTCTCTTTTTCTTTTTCTCTTTTTTTTTTTTTTTAATTCCTATTCCTAGGTCCTATGGCCTCAGGTTTTCTGATGCCTCTGGATTTATTGTTTACCTAAGGTAGATTTTTTTTTTCACTAAAATTTTGCAAATGAACTGGTGGATTTACTCCAATTTAAACATATTTCCAGCATTTGTATAGTCCCCAAATATTCACAACATGTCCAATCAAAACATTGTCTTGAAAACAAATTCATGATTCCATTGACCAAAGGGCTTCTTGGTGATGAAGAAACTTTTTCCCACTATTGTCATTCTAATCATTTTATCTTTGGCATGTGGTCCAGGGCTTGAAATTTGGGCCTGGAAACAATCTGATGTGATTTTGTAGACATTGCATATTCCATGAAGAGACATCTGCAGTGCCCTTTGTTTGCATAATATGCATGAAGATTGAGTACAGTTACAAACTGACTAGAGATGTGTTTGAAAATGAAAAAAAAACAAACCAAACCAAACCAAAACCCCCAAACTATTCCAAGAGGAATGCATTTGCATGTTCTATAATATTTGCCATGAATAATTTAGTTATCCCTAGTATCTTCTAGCGGTTTGAAGCTACTGCAGCAACATTCAGGTGTCTAAAATAAGACAGATGAACTAGCTGAAATCTACTTCTTTCTAGACCAAAAGGATGAAATTCAGGCTCTCAGATGGTTCAGATCTCACCTAATGTATTTGACAGATTTTCAAAGATATTGCTTTATGTTTTATTTCCTATAATGGTGCTTCTTTTCCATCTGAGATAAAACTATATATGATATGATTTATATTACTCAGGTATAGCATTTTAAAATGTTTTGAAATGGAGAACTGTTTCTTCAAACCATCACTTGTAGCTTTGGAATTTAAGGCCTCTGCACAGCTAAATTTTGATGCAAAATAACATAGAGAATTTTCGAGCTACGTAATAATCTGAAAAATCACTTGCTGGATTAATTTTTCATGCGTCTCGGTTCACCTCACCTGCTCTATATCATCTGGCCTGAGTAAGAAAAATTGAGCCAACAGAGGGATATTCTTCATCCTTCCCCCCAAACTGGGCACTGCCTCTCAGAAATGCCACTGACCCACTGTGCGGTGGGAATAGCAGTCAGTATTAATATGTGACAAGGTCTGATGTGGTGTGATATTTCCTGAAGGATGGAAATTTCAGCTTTTTGGCAAAGGGCTCATAACACTTGCTTACCACTCTAGCGGGTCCTAATTTGGTATTTGACAACACTACAGATGAAAATGAATTGTAGGTCAGCTTTAGAGGCTTTTATAGTCTCTCTGAGACTATACAGTTACAATTATCAAAACTAAGGTGCGGAGCAGGTAGAAAAATAGAAAGACACTCATTTCCAGGATGTCATCTGTGTGATTTCATCACTTACAAAGGATGTGGCCATATCAAACTCAGACAATAAAAAGAAGATACTAGTTTACACCCAGCTATCCAGTAAAGTTGGACAAAGGAATACCTGCTTGGACTTTATCACTATTATTTTTTCAAGGTATTACGGTAGCACCTTGGTGCCTGTCATAAAATGAGGGCTATGAAGACATGCGTAGTGAAGAAACTGTTCCTGCAGGAAAAGAGCTGACTCGTGGGCACAGATTTGGTTAAATCAGAAGTCTGGATGGGGACTGCCTGCAACAAGCATGGCTGAGTTGTACATGAAGTAGACCCAAGAGACTATAGTCAGCCTTGAAAAGGCGACTGCTTGCTTTCCCTTCTCGTCAGGTGACTGCTTCTGCCAGACTCCCTATATGCAGCTGTGCCTTTGCGTGCATGCAACGCCCCAATGATTCAGCACGTCCTCACCATTTGGTTTATTACTAAAATTTAGCTTTGGTTTCTAGGGTTGGCGTAGGCATCTAATCCTCCGCTGAAGAAAAGAAGGCCCAGAGAGGAGCACCAAAAGAAAATTGCCTGAGAAAAGTCCATTCTTTTCATTGCACCTTTTTACGAACACATGATGAGACCAACCAGTGGTGAGGAAAATGAGGCCATTTCAGAGTGCCATCCCCAGTTGGAGAAGTGGATGTGGCCCTGAGCATGTACATTCCCACAGAGGAAACCATCCTCAGCATACTGAGCACCCTCCAGGCTCACAGCAGGTTTATTCACACCATTCTGGGTTCTGGTGAAGGGGGACCGCATGGGTGGGTCACCCACACTGTCACCCAGCAGTGCGCATTGCTGGCAACATCATAGGGCAGCCCCAGGACACTCCCCAGGGCAGCTGAGCCTTTTTTATTTTAATATTTCTGTTCAGCTTTCCTGTCACCTCATTTCATGGCTAGATGGTCTGCAAGCTGCTGTTCAAAAGCAGGCCAGCTCCAGACGATCTCAGGGCTGGTGCTGGCTACGTGTGGTTGGTTTTGGGTGCTGCGGGCTCCTGTGTGCCTGTCATACCATCTCCAGCTCTGCCTGCGCTTCGGAGATAGAGTCCTAGAATGGTCTGGGTTAGAAGGGACCTTAAAGATCACCTAGTTCCAACCCCCATGGCACGGGCAGGGACACCTCCCACTAGACCAGGCTGCTCAAAGCCCCATCCAGCCTGGCCTTGAACACTTCCAGGGATGGGGCATCCACAACCTCCCTGGGCAACCTGTTCCAGTGTCTCACCACCCTCACAGTAAAGCAAAAAGATGCCCAGATGTTGAGCGATCCCTGATCCCTGATCCATGCTTTTGCTGCCCTGCCTAGAGGTGAGAACAGTGGGGGGCATTGGTATCTCTCTGCCACCCTGGGGTCAGGAGGGACACAGAGAATAAATTTTATTGAAACAAGCACAGCAATGGAAAGAGAACTTTGTAAGAGCAGAGGGGGCTAGTTAGTGGAATTGAAAGCAGCTCATGAAAAAGCCTTTTCTTGTTATTGGTTCTTGCTAGTTTCAATCTTTTATTGGAACCTCTTTTGAAAAATATATTTCAAAATATATAGGAACCTCCTAGAAAAATATATTTAATATTCTAAGCACTGGCAACATGGCTTTTTTTTGGGGGGGGGCGGAAATAGTAGACAGTGAAGCTCCTAGTTAGGAAGGTTCAGCCATACAGCGAAGTACTGTAAAACGATTGAGCCCTACCAGTACTATGCCAGAATATAGATCAGCCATAAGCTTACCAATGCAGGCTCAGTGCTGGGTTTAGGGCTGCTTCACATCCTAGGAATGGGGCAAACCAGCTCATACATAAATCCATTACTTAAAGAATCAAAGGGTATATGGAGGCTTTTCTTGATAGGGAGCCTGATGCGTAGGTCTTCAGAAAATCTTGTCCTTAGATTAGGTAAAAGGCTAGAAGGTCCCATGAGAAGTTATCATGGAGGGTATGTTAAAATGACTTCCGCGAGAAAGCAATCCACAAAGAGCTTTATACAAACATTCCTATTCCCTAGCAGTGGCAAACAAAGCATTACAAGGAATGAAGTGAGTTGATGAAAGCATCAATGATTTTAGTCCCGCCGTATTGTTTCAGCATGAATTAGGAATAAGAATACTCCTAGCAGCTGAGCTATACCCCACCGCTCTGACATGTTAGGGCAGGATAGATGGATCCCAGACAGTCTCGTCTCCATAGCTCGTGACTACAAAAGCAGCTCCTGCTTGCTTGGATCATGCAGAGAACATTGCTTCCAGGAAGAACTTCATGTTTCTATAATTTTTTTTTTTATTTTTTTTTTGAGCAACTTTAATTACCACTCTGGGAGACACACAAAAATCTGCTGCCTGCTTTGCGCTTGGTAGTTGGCTTGCCAGCATTAAGTGGAGGGGGGAAGGGGAAGCTCTGAAAATGAGTGAGGCTATTATAGATGACACCACATCTAGCATGAGGAGTTAGTGTGAGGAATACAGGGGAAAAACCTTTCTGGGAGAGATGCAACCTTTTACTGGGGTCCATACATAGGCTGTACATACCCATATACGGCTGCTTCCCTGATGCTTTGCTTGTTAAAGTCATCTCTGCTGTGTGTGGGAGGTGTGGGTTACACTGAGAAATGCCAAAGTAGCTCTCAAGTCCTTGCTGCATTTTAAAGGTTAAAATGAGGAACAGCCTGGCATTCTCCGAAAGGCCTTTAAATGGAACAGAGCCGTCTAATCACATGCACTGCAGCATGAGCACCGACTCTTCTATATCCTTTTCAGCCGTGAGCTGATAGGCACAGAGTTTGTTTTCAGCAAAGGCTGCGCTGTGGCTATCTATCTACAGTTTGTGCTCTCTGAGATCAAAACCAACAGCAGATAGTATTTTGAGACCAGGAATGGTTTCACACAATTTTCAATTTAGTAGGCTGAAAGACTCCTAAATGG
This sequence comes from Larus michahellis, assembly GCF_964199755.1. Classification (NCBI taxonomy): domain Eukaryota; kingdom Metazoa; phylum Chordata; class Aves; order Charadriiformes; family Laridae; genus Larus; species Larus michahellis. The sequence goes on along the minus strand of NC_133896.1, from coordinate 140,902,643 downwards.
GTATTTAGGATAATGCGTAACGGTAATGGAGCAGTTGGATGCTCACAGCTTCCCGTGAAATTTCCCTCCTTGCTGAAGTAAAGCTGCTGTGAAATGCCAAGGTCCTGAGCAAGTGTGGCTGCCTTCATTTCAGTGAGTTTTCTAGATGTTTAGGACACTTGCACATCAGGCCATTTTTCATTTGAGTGCCTAATTAAGGGTAATAACATAGTTTTAGTTCCTTGCAACTCCCCCCAGTTTATGACACTAGCTTGTACGGGGCCTCTTAGGCAGGAGTCTGCCACAAAGAGCACTTCTCAGAAGGAATGGGAGTATCCGCTCTCTTTGCATGTCGTATGAAGTGCAATTGCATATCTCAAGGTCTTCTCTTCTCACTGTCCCCCTTCACATATTCTTATTTTTCATCGAATCCTGTCTCCTTCCCTAAATGTGTTCCCCTCCCTCTGGATAGGTACCCTAATAATGCCACTGTTACTTGCGCAGGAAGCTTGGTCTTCTCGCTCGTCATACCCAAACTGTGGGTGTACCACCCCTGCCAGCAACTACTCCCTACTTCAGATTGTACGCCTGACTCCATTATATAGTCTAATAGTCTGCCAGATTGCTTGGTGTCTCCAAATCCCTCACTCTCAGCAGGAGGCTGCTGCCAACTTTTTGACAGTGGGACTCCATCAAATATCTTCCGCCTGAGACGTCTGTGCCTTTACAGTTCTCCCTGTAAAAGCTTCACTCTTTCCTTTCCCCTCTTTCCGGAATGGCCAAAACCGGTCCCTCAGGGGTGACCCAGCAGAGGAAGCAGCGGCACGTCAGCAAACTGGAAGGGTTAGGTGCTGTGCAGGCTGCCCATCAGGAAGAAAGAGCTCTTATCTAACCTTTATGCAGTCCTTCCCCTTGTTCGCCTCAGTGTCACAACAAAAAGTTTTAGATTTTTTTTAATGAGCTTGTTTATTTCCAGTTCTTAGTCCCTAGACTTCTCTTTCACGCTGCTAGCCAGCAGTGGGAAGGTTAAAAATGCAGTCAGTTACCAGTGGCAACATACTAGTGTTGTAAATCCTGCCCACACATCTTCAGATCTACTGACATTTGAAACATCTAGGCCTTTTCTGTTAGCTATACCAGTGTAATTATGTCTCGGTATATCTTTTTTTCCTACATGTCATCCTCCAGGAGTGCTCAGACAAGTATATATGAGGGATATATATGGAAGGAGAAAGAAAGAAAGAAGGAGGCTGAAGTGACAGAGAAAGAAAGGAAGCCATTGCAAGTCGTTCACTGGGGGTTTTTGAAAGAGCAATATCACATATTAATAGTTGCAATCTCATAGCAGATTATTGATCCCTTTAAATTATTTTAGTACGTCGCCTGTGACCTGCAGGTCAGGCTGTGCCAGTGAAATCAATTACATTTTATATCAGTGCCGTATGCTTATCTTGCCCAGCAGGGATGTGGAGGTGCTGTGCGTCCTTCTTGTCAGCAGCGCCATAAGCTAGCAGACTGGCTGTGGCGGGACTGGCATATACGCTAAGGCAAACACGTATGAAATCTCCATGCGGAGTCCAGTGAATCATCACACACACACAAGATGCACTTTCCAAATGGAGTGTGCTTCTAAATGCTGAGAAAATGAGGCTTTTTCTGCCCTGACCACTGCCTTGCTCAGTGGCTAAGACCACTGCACCGACTTTGTGGGAGCCCACCTCAGTACAGGCGACAAAACAGAGCCGCAAGTGATGGGAAGAGCAACTGTGACTTCAGCTGAAAGAGTCCAGGGAAACGTCAAGCCCAGCTAGAGTCTTGCCTTTGGCAGCTTTCCTCTGCGTGGCCCCACAGAGGAGGGCAGGGGGAAAGGGCCATCCCCTCATACCCAGCTCTGGCAAGTGATCTAGATGGCTTTTGTTACTTGCTGCTGGCACAGAGACAGCAAGGAGGGGACTACCTGGAGAATGGGTTCTCCTGGGACAGAGCATCTCGCCCATCATCCTTCAACCAGCGCTGCATCCAAAGATGCACGTAGCATTAAAAGACAGTTAGGAAACTAGAGTACCACGCGGTACTTAACATCTGTTTTAAAATTCCCTTTTATTGATTTTTACACAGAAGTAATATAGCTTACATCAGCGCTGTATTATGGGCATCTTAATCACATGTCTTCAGGCATTGTATCTTTGTAAAATGTTATCAGTGTTAAAAGAAAAAAGGGCCACTAGAGACAACAAACTAATAAAAGCTTATGATTATGAAGAAATGACTAGCGGTTTACACCCTTGTCCACTCCTGTGTGGAGGGCTATTTATGGGACAGGCATCCTCCAGGCTGAGTAAAAGTGGCAGTAACAAGTGGGACTAATCACATGAGTAAGCGCCACACTGATGAACAAAGATTTGGCAGGATTAAATACTCAGTTCTTCTCTGCTCAGATAAATCAGTTTATTATGTGATCAAGGCCTGTACTTTGATCTTTGCAAATGTGAATTATTTATAACACCATGCTGAATTTCAGCCATACACACTGAATTCTTTGAACAGATTTAATGAAGTCTGAGAAATTATCCTTTGTGATAGGTCTTCACGTTAGTGGGCCCTTACAGATTGCTTCTTCCATAGTTGCGGAGCGTAGATTTTTAATCTGGTAATGGACTGTCCACTGCCTTGAGCCATTATTCTTGCTTTTCATAGTAACAAGGACTTTATTGCAAATCCAGCACAATTTGTCTGCAGTTTATTGCTTATATAGAGGGGGCTTATCACAGACAGATGTTCCTTCCTCATAGCAAACCGGTATTTCCAGGGAGGTAGACAAACATACTCAAGCCCTTATGAACATGCAAAGATTACAGTACTCGACAGATGAAGAAATACTCCAATGTAATTTTGCTGTATCTGATTTATTAGAGTGTATACTGTGCTGCTGAAGGCAAATGATATACATGGAAGATGAAAACTGGCTGCTAATTTTCATATACCATTCTTGGTAATATTTTAAGGATTACTATGTATTTGACCAAGCTGACAAATATTTTTGATGTTAAACCATGCTTCAGTTTTATCTCGGCAAGCACGGAGATGTTCAGCTAGCTACTACAGACGTCTCTATTGACTTTAAAAGGGAACTTGTCTGCTAATTTTGGTCTTTCAAATTGCACAGAAGTTAGATCACCAAACCAGCCTAAAATAGATGGTGTAGATACCCTTATACCAAGAACCTGTTATTGCACTTTTTGTTTCGTGGGTTATGTTTCAAATACTCAGCTGGACTAGCAGGGGGTGGACGGCTCCATGAAAGGAGCTCGGAGAAACTATGGAGATTTATATCCACCCTGACTCTTGACACACCATTTACTGCGTGATGTTACTGGCTTGGTTAGGAAAAGAAAAGTGACAGCATGGATAGTCCTTTTTACAAGCAGGAGAAAAAGGACGTTCCTTCTGTGGGACTAATCACCATCCATGCTCCTCATCACCACCCCTGTCTCTCGCGGGTGAGGAGGCTGGTCCCTGTTGAAAAGCAGTCCTCTTCACGCCTTTCCTCATCCCTCAGCAACCGGCAACACGCTCACAAAATAAGAAGGCAGCTTGGGGCTTCACTATCATTGCTTAGAGAAACGTTCCATTTCTAGCCCAAGGTTTGTGTGGAGCTAGACAAAAGTTACGAACTCAACACTTAGACACGTAAGGTGCCACCTTTTATTTCCTCTCAGTCCTACTGTGTTCGTTCTTTGCTTTTCAGACGTTCAGTAATACCTGCCTTATCCCTTAAGGCGATGATGATTTTTGAAAAAACCCACTCTTTTAACTCAGTCAGTAGTTTAATTGACAAGAATATACATACTTTACCACCTTCAGAAAGCAGGCATGAATATATGAGGATTCAATGAAGTTTCAGATAGGCAGTGGTTTTATTATTCTCATCTTTTTAATACTTTTCTCATTTGTGACCAGTGATTTTGTTTCACAGTAGGAAGTCATCTATCAGCAGCAAAATAATAGGACTGGAAATTAATAACTGCCTTTTTCCCGTGGTATCTTGTGAGCCTCTAATTTCACCTCTCTTTTACCACCTATCCTCTACTGGGTCTTCTGGTTAGTTTACCTTAATGGTAAGCATTCAGTCATTTTAAAGCAGCAGCAGAGCTTGTACCATACAAATGTACGCCTTTGTTATGCAGCATGCTCCTTTGATTTATATTCTTGATGTAATTTCAAGAGGTGTCGATATTCTCTAGAATTTCCATCATTTAGAAAATAGAGTTTGGGACAGGGTAATGCCTTGTTGTTTTCTCTTATGAAAACTGAAATTCATGGGTGTTATTTGGTTGATTACAACTTTTGACTTCAGGGTGAAAGCATAAAAACTTAGTCCACTTTAGGCAAAGCAATCTTAGTAAAAACATTATAAAATATGTATCTAATAAAGCCCCCATGAAATGAACCAAATAACAAGAGTTGTTACTGTCATTAACTCCTTGCTGTCTTGATTTTCTCACAGTAACTTAAAAGAACATTAAAACGTGTGCATGAATGATCTCCCATATAAAAAGATCTAACTGATGGTTTTATTTTGTTTTGTTTTTTTTTTCTAGATCCTGTGCAATTGTTTTAGTAGGGGCATCTCATATAGGTTAGTATGTTGGGTGAATGCTGCATGTAGGACCACATGTATATAAGCCCCACAGAGTATTAAATTTAAAAGTTCTAAGTATAGACCTTCATAGTTATGTGAAGCACGTATAGGGAAATATATATCCTTATATACCTTATTTAGCATTTGCCTAGCCCTACTGCCTTTATGAATATGGTTTTTGTCCTTTGTCTTTCACTTCTGGAGTTTATTCCCATATGTTTCCTGATTGACAGTGCTTCACTCTCTGCTCCCTCGTGTTGGTCTGTAAGGACAGACCCCAGCATTCCCATGAAAGCGAAGGATCCCAGAGCATCCACGCAAACCGACTGAAGATGAGGACTGTAGTGCATATCTCACAATTAAAAAGTGTGCTCAGAGCGTTTACAATATCAACAAATGGTGTTTCTTTCTAAAAAAAAAAAAAAAGGAAAAATTTGAATTATATTGCACGTCTCTTGGTTAGACTGTAAACCGCCCCGAGTGCCTGGATTATCTTTTACACTATGTTTATGTAGGCTCTCAGAAATCAGTTGACTTGCACAGGTAGGGACAGATTTGCAAAAGTATCCAGTTAATTCAGACACACGTATGCGCTGAAACCCCGGCTTTCGGTAGGAGTTCTAGTTGTTCTCTAAAGTTGTCCTTACAGAACTGGGCATTTAAAAATCAGGCTCAGGACAAATTTGAAAAGGCCAATCCTATGGATTCTACCATGCTGTTCCAGGTGCAGTGGGATCTGTAGGTATTAGGGAGGCTTGGAGAATATACATCACCTCACCTCCTCCAGTAGGTAATTCAATATAGGCTTAAATTGGTGTGTGCATAGGTCAATCTTTTTCTATTCATATTAGTGGCACAGCTCATTTCTACATTACGGGACATTCTCTGATCCCTTCCTCTTTGTCCTTTTGTTCACTGTTAGCAAAACTCCCAGTTACTCTATGACATTATTGTGTTACTTCTGAGAAAAACTAGCTCCTGTAGTCCTATTTTGGATGAGTTTTTTCCTGAAACTTCCCTATTGGTTTTGTTCTCATTAGCTGAACCTAGGGATAGGTATTTCCAAAGTAGTTAGAAATTGATTCTGGTCTATCAGGTAGTTGTGTTGGATATTTTACGCTTTGTTTGATGAGGCACAGGCAGCCTTATCACACATTTTTATGACTCATTAGCCGTCAGGCTTTCATAATACTTCAAGTTAGCATACTGGGAACTATTTGTGCACAAATTTAATGAAGCAAAAGAGGAAATGCAGCCCAAGACCTTCAAGCTGACAGAGCTCTCCTGAACAAGAACTTATTTTTGTGCTTGGCATCTCAGACCCACAATTTTTCACCTGGAATCCTGGCCAAAAAGGTACTTTAGAAAACCAAGCATTGAAATCTGCTACGTGGGGTTCTGTGGCTCCGCTAGAAAGGTTTAGAAGTGTGCAAATTGAAAAGGATTAAAAAGTCCCTGCCTTCTCTCAAAAGTCTCCCCCAGTGGCAAGTATCCCTGGCGGAGCAGCAGCATGTGAGGAGTGCGATGATGCTGGGACTGGAGCATGCGGGAAGGCACATGCTGGAGACGCTGGTGCCATGCCAGAGGAAGACCAGACACAGCTCTGGTCCCTGGGAGCAGCCTGGCAAGCAGGTTTCACTGGTTTTAGGCCACACTTACACGTTTAGCGGCAAGATAAATTTAAGTAGTCCTGGCTTCTCCTCCCTCTCACTCCCAAACCCCGCTGAATTCTGCCCACGGTAGCGCCGTTTCCTACACTGAGCTGGCAGAGCTGTTGGTATGGGACACAGTGACCCCCATCAGAGTGAAAAATTGCCACTCAAAACCATTTTCTTTTCTGGCAAGAGCATTCCCCTGCTCCAGCTCTCCGGGCAGTTGCACAAAGACCTGTGCCAGCTCACCAGAGAGGTGTGGGAGGGAAGCAGGGGGAGAAGGACCGGGGCTCTCCAGCAGTAGCCAGGGCTGGAAGCCCGGGGAAGCCAATGTGCCTACAGTGCTACTGCAGCTTTCCACCTTAGTTGAATGAGAGCTTCCACTTTCCTCCTTAATTTTGTTCTCTGAAGGTGCTAAACAGTCAGCAAGTGCTCTGTCATTTTGGCTATTATAGTGCTGAAGAATCTGGGGACTCTGGTCTTTGATAAATAATGAGTATACTTATGTAAGTATACTTATAATAAGTGACAGAAAAGACAGAGTTGCTGCTACTTCTGCCCATATTGTTCCTATATGCTACCCGCTGGGTTCATCGTGAGATCTAACGACCCTTCTCTGAAATAGCTGAAAGAGAGGCTAAGTATGACAGATTTATTCTGAACCTCCCACCAAGACGCTAATTCCAGTTTCAGCAGCTATTTGTTCCCTTGCCTTTAGCCTGTTCCCTCCTGGATTTGCCCTTCCCTTCCCACAACGCAGGGCTCCGCTCCGCAGGGAAGGAGAGGCGGCAGCCTTCGGGAAGGAGTTCAGCTGCCTCCAGAACAGCGCAGTTGGGTGTGCTTTGCACCTTCTCTGGCCTGCTAAGCATGTAATTTGCACCCTCTGAGAAGTGGCTTCTCCTCGGCTCCTACTCCTGCGTACTCAGCGAGACTTGCTGACACGTAATGTATGGCTGCTGGAGTGGGGACCACAGGACTCGGCTGACTCAGAGCTGTCAGCTCCCTGCCAAGGGGCAAAAGGAGAGGCGCGAGTTACAGAAGGTAGAAGTCAAAACTCCGCCGCTCACAGTAAATAGCAAGCTGAGCCTGCCATAAGGCAGGCAGATGGATGCGGTGCCCTTTGGTTCTCTCCGACTACAAAAGTAATTCTTTTTTCTTGAGTCATGCCTAGCAATGGTACAATTATTTTTGGACCACCACCAGGACATCATTGATATAACGATCGTGTCTGTGGTACAACCGCTGTGGCAGCAGTATGTAGCAGTGTGTTTAGACCCATTACTTTTTATTTTTAGATGTTTTCTCAGCTCAACTTAAATTTTCTGATTGTCTAGTAAGACAGAGCACAACTGTGTTTAAGTGCCCAACTTGAGATACGCTAAAGGACCTTGAATTTAAATAAACACTGAAAAGCTTCTCTGTCAAAGATAACCACATGAGAAGTCAGCAGGACACTCGAAATGCACAGTTTTTTGGTACTTTTGTTTAGACACCTGGGTATATTTCACAGACATTGCTGCCCAGTTGCATACTTTGCAAACATCTACTTTTCTTGGTGTGTTGTTCAAGGAGTAAGCTGGTATGAAGCTCATCAATATTTATGTGATGATGATTGTGCATCATTGTTGTGTATTGATTGTATTAATATGTGTTGGCTCTGTAGAGTTATTAGAAATGGGTCCCTGGGATGCATCTTGAGAGACACTATTGGAAGGGCTAAGGGCGAGATCCCAGCACTTAATTTAGCTGAGGTCAGGGGTCTAATTCTTAGGCAGAGCAGTGCATGAGAGCAGTGCTGAGGGTCTCCATACAGCCAACAGAGAGACACATTTCCCTCTGGAAGACAGGGACCAGTCTAAGGTCTTCCATTATTCTAGGCAGGTATACAACTCTTGCCATCCTTCGCATCCTCCTGTACTCACCTCCGTGTGGGCTACTGCTTACATCCTTACCTTCCCGTGAACTTCACTGTCTTACAAGTAGTCGGTGACAATTCTCTGCTTTTGAGGTCTCTCCTGAAGGTGATTTTACCCTAGAAGAAGCCACTAGGAGTATTGTGGTGACTTTTATCCTTTGCTGGAATTCATTCACCTGACAGATGACCACAGAAAATTTCCCTGTCCTGTTAAGATCTACAGCAAATAGGAAACACTACAAGAGGCTCTGGTGATGATTTTTCTGGAAGCTGGGCAGGATTATAAAGCTCTGTTTTCCCCTCTTCCCCTTGACACCAGCAGTTGTGACATATGCTCAGCATTTGACATGGCCGCAGCTGAAGCAGCTCCCCATTTAGATCTGGGCTGCATCTGCCTCTAGAGACACAGGTGGAATCTGAGCCATCTGTCTAATGCTAAATGCAGAGACAGCCCAGGGATCGTGCCCTGACACAACTTTTTCTTTTATTTCCTTTAAATAAATAGATTAACCATTCTTGATCATCTTGCAAGTTTGAAAACAATGGAGGGCTGGAAACTGCAGCTGGGAAAATGTTTTGGGGGGCTCCTAAATACAATAAGGTCATTGACACACTGGAGCAAATCCAGTGGAGAACAACTAGGGACTGGAGCACATGATATGAGAGGAAAGGCTGAGAGAGCAGCTGGGTTTGCTCAGCCTGGAGCAAACCCAGCCTTAATGGGATGTTATAGAGAAGATGGAGCCACTCTTTCCACCTACAAGTTGCAACTGGTTAGATATTAGAAAAACGCTTATGACAGTCAGTATAGTCAAACACTGGAAACAGAGGTTGGGGAACCTCTATCACTGGAGATCTTCAAAGCTCCAAGGGCCCTTAGTATCCTCATCTAACTGCAAGCTTGGTCCCACTTTTGAGTGGGCTATTGGAGCAGATGACCTGAGGAGCTGCTTTGTAAACTAAGTTATTTATTCTATGATTCCGTGATAATTTAGCTCACGGCATGCAGGCAGGAAACCAGCAGCTGCATGCTAGGGGACAGCATGAGCACTGGGTAGCAGAAGCCATAGACAATTTGTGTCATATGATCATCACGGCATGAACTCTTCTCCTGCTCTTTCACCAGGTGTGTCACTAGACTGGAGATATCACACCAGATCAGTGCTGCAGTACTTCTTGTGGCGCGTTGCTTGGCTATCGCTTGCAGTCATTCCTTTTCTCCAAGGAGCGAGATGAATATTGGCAATGCGGTGACTCTTCTGGCATTACTTACACCAGGCAGGCAATACCCAGTCACATAGCAACGTCAGTTGCATTCATATGTTGTTATATGTGACTGTACCCTCCTGCAGTGACTATGGGTACACCAGCCTCAAAGACAACTCGGCAGTTCATCAACTTTCATTTTTTAAAAGCTTGTGAAAGTATTAAGGTGAACAGATGTGTTGCATTTCTACATTCTTACTCCATGCATTAGTATCATTTTTCATCTGTGCAGTCCCATGATGACCACCAACGCGCTGCCAGTGGCAGGGACATCCTTCTCACTCTGATGTTTGGAACACAGAAGATCCACCAAAGACCTCACACACTCAAGGAGCTAATGGCATCTTCTCCTCCCTAAGGCTGCAAATCCAAGCCTGTGCCCATGTCAGCCAGTGTCCTTGACCTATATTCCTTCTGCAGAGATCCTTGTCCCAGGATATTGTGATCTTGTGGAGTCAGTAATCATTTGTTCTTAATTTAAGAGATATTTGGCTGGAGTTGAGTCTATCTACCTAATGACCTGTCAAAGCTCCTTCCAGCCTTATTTTCCATAGTTGTGCAGTGTAAAACATAAGCAGAAAATACTAGCTCAGACAGGCTAATGTTCAAGGATTTGCATAAGGAAAGGCCTTGAAATGATGGAGTCAGACAGAGGTCATGAAGAGGGAACTTTGGCGTGCATGGAGGACAATGCATATAATCTGTTTGTTATAAATGCAGGAAGTCTTTACTGACTCAATAAGCGTTCAGACACCTGGAGAACTACATGTGATACAAGAAATATTGAAATCTGCACTGGAATCCAACATTTTGCACTGTCAAGCTGGCATATGTAATTTTATTGCACAACAAGATAATGACAAACTAGTTCAAAACCCTTGACCTGGAAGTCTAATAAAACACAAGAACCAGTACAGTGTCAGACAGTATAAAACCGGTAAAAAAGATAAACACAAAAGGGGCATGGCTTCCTAGACAGATGAGTCACAGGTAATTTAAGGTACCTGGAGTTGTTTCTGCCACTTTTGTCACGCACCTCAGTAAGCAACACCTTAAACCCTGCCATCACTTCTGGCCAACTGGCTCAAGAGCTGTTCTGCTGGATGGGAGACAAGCAGATGAGGAAGAAACCTGCCCTGTTGGCTGTATTTAGCCGTATGAGTCAGGCTGTACTTCTCTGGAAGCACCTCTGTTTCACTCTGTTTGTTGTGAGGGGGTAGGAAGGTGGCTTTGGCTTGTGACCACACCGTGAGGGTGGTGACATCTGTCCGGGCAAATGGCTGTGCGAACATGGCAGGGTCTGCAGGCGCTGCTTTCAAGATGACTCAGAGACTACGGGGTAGGTGTGCAGTGGATGTCACAGCTTCTACCCAGCAGGGTTTTCCCTCCCACGGTCCTCTCACGTTGTTTTGGTCCCTGAGCCCATGGGTGTAGGCTCAGGCTGTGGAAGTGGGGGAGCCTCCACGGCACTGTCCCCAGGCAGGGTGTTGCCACCCACCACGCAGAGCAACCATCAGTTCACCAGGCAATAAACTGAGTAATATTTGATATGATAAACTGAAGGCAAAAGCCAACACAAATAACACATGGCTGTACCTGGTGCTCCCATATCTCGAAACTTGTATGTTTACAAGTAGCTAAAGAGTGGGTTTAAGGAGGACGGAGCCAGGCTCTTTTCAATGGTTCCCAGTGACAGGACAAGGGGCAATGGGCACAAGGTAGAACATAGGAAGTTCCGTTCAAATACATGGAAAAACTTCTTTACAGTGAGGGTGACAGAGCACTGGAACAGGCTGCCCAGGGAGGTTGTGGAGTCCCCTTCTCTGGAGATTTTCAAGACCCGCCTGGATGCAGCCCTGAGGGATGTGCTTTAGGTAATCCTGCTCTAGCAGGGGAGTTGGACTAGATGATCTCTAGAGGTCCCTTCCAACTCTGAAGATTCCGTGATTCCGTGATTCCGTGATTCCTTATCCTTTAAATCCACCAGAAAACCTTCGCATGTGTGGTGGTCTGGACCAGGCTTTGAGCCACTGCTTAGGTGATGGTAGGACTGCTTGGTGCCACCACTGGCACTGTGAAGCCTTTGCTTTTAACCTTGGAAACGCTGCTGCTCATCTTTTAGGCGCTTATGGGATACAGACAAAGGTTGATGGTTAACCTCAGCTGTCTTGGGCTCATGGTAGTAACCAGCAGTGACGTTTATCAAGGGTTTTGCTCTCAAACCTGGGGAGCACTGAAGTGTGACAGGAAGCGAGGAGAAACTGTGTGCAAAAACAGGAAAAGGAGGGGAAACTGGGCGTGAATTTAAGAGGCGGGGCTGCACTGGACCAAGGTGAAGGCCAGACTGAGCCTCAGGGTGGAAGAGGTGAGGTGGCACATGGTCTCAGATGAGGCGCAGAGGGTAAATACGGGCAGCAGTCTGGCTGTGCTGTCCCTTACATCAGCAATGCACTTCTCCCTGGCATGAGGGTGTCAGACAGGTTTGCGAGGGTGTGGGGCTGGGAATCTTTATTTTCATCCTGTGGAAGTGTTTGAGGTTTCAGAGCAGGAAAACAGCCAGCTGGAAGATGGAGGAAAGAGCCGGCTCCAAAGTGACTGGAAACTCCTAGCTTGGGTACAAGCGTAACCTTTCTCTGTAGACAGGCACTTTGAAAAGACATTTTGATAATTCAACATTTTGATAACCCAGCTTTTTCTCAGGAAAAAAGTTTGCTGGAAAACGTTGTACTTGCATAGGATCAACGGTAGTCAGAGAAGGGCCTTTCCTCTGCTCCTTCTCATTGCAGGGACTTCCAGCGGACAATCCTTACACTCACACCTTCTTCCCAGGGGTGCAGGTTTGATCTCTAGCTATGGCCTGGGCGGGATGCTGGGGCTCTGCACGACTGCACGTGGCCTCCAAGCGCCTGCAGAGGTGGGGAGTCGCCAGCCTTGCCCGGTGAAGCAGCTGCAGTCACAGAGCAACGATCCTCCTAAACCCGTGTTGAATCCCAGGGAATGGGATGAATCCCAGGGAAATCAATAAGCTCTAATTTCCCAGAAGCCGTTCATGTAAAAACCAAGGCAGATGACGCTAAAAGCTTTTCAGTGCAGAGAATGATGAATGCAATCCGTTGTTGCTGCCGCCGCCACCGTTACTATTATTACTATTAATAAAGAATTGCTCTTTCTTCCCGATAATTGCCTTTGAAATGTTCCTCCGGTAGAAGCCGGATCAACTGCTTTCCCAGAGAGGAGGATTTTTCCGACCCCTCTGTGCTGTGGCGTGTCAGGGCAGCGAAAGGCAGGGAACCCCTTGCCCTGCCGACCGGCAGCCGAGGGGGAAGGTCTCTCCAGGCATCCCGCTCCCTGGGGTTGCTCTCACCAGCACTGCTCCGAGGGAGCACCGACAGCCTGCGGCAGAGGACAAGAGTGTGACCTGTCCCGGATAGATGTGGATTTACTTAGTCCTGGATTCTGAAACCAGTAACGCAGCAGGAACACCCCCCCGCAAGCCCCAGTCCTGGGGGAGGAAAAAAAAACAAAGTGCCCCAACACATGTGGGGCTGTGCTTGGGAAAGGGATGGATTTCCTCTTGCTGCCGGCTTCCTGCTGCAGTCGTGGGGCTGTGCAGAGGGAGGCACCGCAGGGCCCAGCACGTCTCAGGCCGGGCGCCTCGGGCACCCACAGCTGCACAGTGCCGTGGGGTCAGTCTTTCTGCTAGGAAGAGGTGCGTTGAGAGCAAACCCAATGATTTCCTGCAAATGGAGTCGTGCTGGCATCGTGCTTTGCTGGAGTGTGGGTGGGGGACAGGAGGCACGCAGGCACCCAGCTGGGACAAGAGGGACATCCCCTCCCAAACAGCCTGCGGGAGATGCCCAAGCATCTTGCGAGATGCCCACTTGGCACCCTTCAACCTTACTTAGATCCTTACGGTTCAGCCTCAGGCCTGCTCTGGCTTACACCATTTGTTTGTGACTGCCAGGAAAACCCGGAGCACTGGGCTTTAATCCCCGACTGCGCTCCCTGAGCCCTCGCTGAGCCCTTTCGCAGCGGGAATCCCCAAAGTCGGATGCGGCGGAGGGGCTCGCACCAGCTTCCCGTGCCAAACGGGCACTCAGCAGCCAGTGCTGGCACTCGGCCCCCGGGGTGTTTGGGCGCATCCCTGGGCGCTGCTTACACCAAGAAAGACACGAATAGGCATTCTGCTCCCAAGGTGTGAGCCTGATTTGAATTCTTCGAGACGCTGACCTTTCATAAGACAGAAAAAAAAAAAAAAAGCCATAACTAATAGCATTTAAAACTGATGTCCAGCTAGCAGTGCCCACCCCAGCAGAGCTTGCTTGAAAAATGGAAAATGACTTCATTTTAATTTCATTTTCTTGTAGACGGTGCTAAAACTCTGTTTTTTTAAAGCAGTCCTTCACTCAGTGTTTGCCGCTTCCATGCTCAGTGCTTAATTTCTTTCATATCCTAGTTGGTTTTGTATCAATTTTAGCATAACCTCACTCAGGCAGGGACACATGAGGTGCTTGGGTGCTTCCACCACTCTGCTCAGTAAAAGCCCTGGGAGCATTTGCTGAAGCTTGGGCTGCATTTCAGCCAGTTTCAGCTCGTCCGCAGAACCCTACTTTGTGAAATTAAACTGTTGAGACAGGCCTGAGACGGCTCAGCCTTTTTGTTTTCAAACAATGTAATGTAGAATTATATGCATCTTCAAAAAAAAAAAAAAAAGGGTGAGCAGGAAGGCAAAAGAGATGTTTAAAATATTTTCCCGAACTGCACAATGATGAGCGCTTCCGGGTTTAGTGGGATCTCTCTCTCTGGCCAAACATGGTAAGGAAATGACTCTGTTCCCCACAGCACACGCTTGCAAATAGCTCCTTTCAGCAGCCCGGAGGAAGCCAGAGACGGCTGCTCGTCTTTACTGCTGCTAGCTTGAGTTCAAAGAAAGCCAGAGGCGCGGTATTTGTGTCAAACGAAGGAGGAAGCGATCAAAAATTACTCATTCCGAATTGCTGAACTGTTCTTCATTTACCCCAAATATGAAAATAAAAATGCAGCCAAGTTTAGGATTTCCATAAAGAGGAGCCCCGAGCAACAAAAGGGGCCTTGCCAGCCTGTCCTAGCCCGCAGCGGGGATCTGATTGCCTGAGGCCGGTGGCAGCCCCTCATATCTCCTAGGCTTTCCCCTCACCAGTCTCATCTTGCAGCTCCTGGTCACAGGAACGGGGCACTTAAAATTTGCACAGAGCCGCATCCTTCTCCGTTTCTCACCTGAGGCTCAGCAGCTGCTCTGACCCTTTACGCTAAGGCTGCACCGTCTACCCAAAACCAGCATCTCACCAGGGGAACTGAACCAGAGCACCCTGTTGCTCCTATGAGTGCTGGGGGGGGGGTCGTCCGGATGGAGATTTGGGGAGCGCCTGTGGCTTTCACGTGAAGATCTGGGAGCGGTGCAGGGAGGAGGAAGAGGAGGGTGGCCCATGGCCGTGCCTTTTCCCCACCTGTTGCCTGCAGCTCCTGCTGCCCTGCCACGTTCCCTGCAGGATGCTGTGTCCCCGGCAGATGCTGTCCGTGGCCGCCTGCCCCACGCTCGGCCCCACGCCTCTGAATTTGGGCCACCTGGATTGCTAACTTCGAGGGTGTTAATCTGCGGACTGGACCCTCCCCCTCCTTTGTGAAACGGTGTGTATTTCTACTGCACGGTGTGAAAAGCTTTGCAATCGCTCGTTTTCACTGCACTCGCTCGATTTCTGGTGAAACAGGCTCTGAGCAGAGGGAGGGCTTGTGAGCCGCAGCGGTTCACAGCCGCAGTGGGGAGGATGGGGCCGGGTCTCAGGGCAGGTGCAAGCACAGCCAGGGAGCCAGCGAGGTGACGCTGAGCTGGCAAAGGGGGGTCCTATACCTCGTAGTGACCTACATTAAACTCTCGACTTGCTTAAACAAATGGCGGCAGCCTCTGAAGGCGGGAGGCAAACCCCTTCAAGAAGGCAAACCACCTGGGGCAGAAGGTTTCCTTGGCTATCAGTGTGTTAAAGCCCTCTCTGCATCACGTCACCCAAGGCGTGATCTTTTACCAGTGACAGAGGAGATGTGTGTAGATGCAGAGGGGGAGAGAAAATATTCAGAGCAGTAGACTTTGGTTTGCTCCACAAAGCAGTGTCTGAAGTAATGAGAAATGCAAGTAATAAAGAACTTAAAGGAGAAGGCTGGCGGGGGAGAGCTGTGACCCCTTGACAGGAGGAAGGCTGAGGTCCGATGATTCGGACCCTGTATTTCAGCTGGCCTGCCAGGAAAACGCACTAGACAATGTTTCCGAAAGATAGGGAGTGATAACTTTAGGGATAACTGAAGAAATACCCATGAAAGTCAGCTCCCCATTTCTATCCCATATCCAGAGCTGACAAACTTCATATGCATCTATAAATCTATTGCTTTCTAACCATAAAACTGCCTTTTTGTGTTTTAATAGGAAATGATCTGAGAATTTCACTGAATGGTATTTTTAGATAATTTAAGAAAGGGCTGTTGATTGTAGACATTCATAAATGGTTTAGTAAATAAATAGGAAACTGAACAAAAGGATGACTTGATGTTTTCAGAGGCAATTTGGCAGCAATTTTCGCAGATACAATAGTCCTGCATGCAAAATGTATTTCTTTTCATATCATGACTGGCACGAATCAGATATCCTACTGTCTTTTTTTTTTTTTTCAGATTCATCTCAGAAAATTTGCAATTTGAGTATTAATAATGCAATATGAGAAGAACTCATTGGCTACTGCTCTTTGCACCCATTAATAACAGCTTCTGGAGGTAGTTCCTCATAACTGAATAATGTATTGATTCCTATACCAGATTCCTGCCTCAAGTTTTTTAAAGGTAATTTATGACTGTAATATCCTGTGAAGATTAGCTGTTTCAAAATTCTCATACTTACAGTTTACAAAACCAATTTATTTCCAGGTCTTACAAAGAGAGTGAGAAATAGAGGAGGATGGAAGAAGTTTCAATAAATATTTGCTATACGACAATTTCCAAGGTGTTATTAAAGTACATGAATTTCCTTTTAAGTCATATTCAGTAGCTGCCTAATTGCAGAACAATCGTTTTACCAAAGTTAAACTTTTTAAAGATTTTTACACCATTCAATACTTTTTCTCTATTTTTTAATTCTCATTATTTGCATATTATTTATTATTGTCATTAATGCATTTGAAGATGAATTATTCTTAATATTATTTATATCAGGTAGAGATAGCTTGGCTTCAGTGTTTTTGGAGTTCACCAGAAAACAAGCAAAATTTATATTTATACCTCATAAGTTCTCATTTCAGTCTTCTGACTCTTACTTTAAAAGAATTAAACCAAAAAAGCTTCCTACATCAGCCTTGCCCTAGATTACAAGAGGAGGTCTTGCCTTCATTATTACTTCTATCAAAAGCAGAAAAGGATGCTTTTAAACCTTGCAAAATATTTTACTGAGCACTTGTTTTCTATGCTTTATGTGAATAAGTTCATGGGCCTTGAGCATTGCTGAAACGATAATTGCAAGCGCTTATGTGATGAGGTGAGTGGGTTTTGCACAGGAATTAGAGTGGGGAGCAGGTGAGCGTGTCAAGGGGAGACAGAATGAGCGAGGTTACTAGTGGCGTTCTTCAAGGACGTGTTTGGAAACCGACGCGGTCCAATTCTTTCATTATTGACCTTGGTATGAGAATTTGGTGTAAGCTGAAGACATTTGTCAGCAATATGAAGTGGCACAGGGTCACTAATGCTGAAGAGGGCAGGAGCATCGTTCTGGGAGGACTGGAGGAGCCCGTGAATTAGAGCAACGGGAACAGGATGAATTATGGAAGCACCAAGTGCAAAGCCATGGGCATGGCCTCACAAGAAGCTGGGTCCCATTGGGAAGACAGGGGGAATGTGGATCGGTGGCTGAAGGTCTGTGAACCACCGGTGTGATACTGCTGGGATTCAGTCTCTAGGGTCTGTGAGGAGCACGACTGAATGGCTGGTGTAGTCCCAGGCAAACCTCTTCCAATCCTACAATGCTGTGTTTCTATCATGCATCAATCTAAGCGTGTTCAGCAGGAAAAAGGAAGCTTTAGTACAACTATACAAGGCATAGGTATGAATACCGTGAGAATATTAGAATTGCTCTATATTAAATAAAAAAAAAAAATTAAACTGAAATGGGAGCAGAGAAAAGCTACAAGGTAATATGGGAACTGAGAGTAACTAATGAGATGAGATTACTGGATCTTGTCTTATTTAGCTTAGCAAAAAGAAAGTTAGGAAAGAATAGGATTACTTCTTCTAAATACATTACTCAGAGAGTGCATACTAAAGAGGAAGAAGTACGGTTGAAATTAGAAGATAAGGATATTGATACAAGCAGTCCTGGATTTAGAAACTAACCTTGTGAAACATCACCTGCCAGCTTCCTCCTTAATAAATAACCAGTTTGGGGAAGATGTGTGAGGGGATTTCTACCTTTGCCTTAAGCCTGAGAGGCTGGCCACAGTTAGAGAGGAGAAGTTGGGTGGGCACTGCTGACAGCTTCTTTGGCATGCTTTGCTGATCTGCTCAAGGTTAAATTAATTACCCGAATTAGGGCCATAAGCAGATTTCCCCCATCAGATTAGGAGGGACTACTGGGAGAGGGAAATGCAAAGTTTGCACAAATAGAGGGGAGAAGTTTCTATTGGCACTTTATAAACTCACTGTGAACACAGGCACGCAGAATGGTGATGCTTACACTGGATTTCTCATTTTCTCTGTAAATCTGTAGGATGGCCCTTGCATTTGAATTAGGATGCTGAAAAGATTTTTGTGGCTTGTGGAGAAGGCAATTACCCGTGGATCAGGCTGGATTACACCTCTCCTGCCCGTTACCTGTGACTACGAGGTGGCGGTGGAAATGGCCTCGGACAACACCGAGCTGCAGGTGCCTGGTCCTCCAGAAGAGGCACCGCGGTTGGGACACCTTGCGCTTGGGTGCTGTGGAAGCAGCAGCTGGGGAGCCCCAGGGTGAGGGTGCGCTAGGCTGGGTGCAGCCTCGGTGATCCAGCCTGCCTGTCTGTAAGTAATTAAATCGTTCAAATAGAGGGCAGTCCCATAACAAACAATGACCTGTACTTTCTAGCGCTCTTGGGGTTTTCTCAAAGGTGTCACACGAGAACTGAACTGGCCCAGTCCTGCGCAGCTTCTGACATAAGATGGGCTCAGACATGGTGATTGCCAACTTACGTGCAATGAAGCGCACTAGAAGGAGAAGCACTCACTGGAGCTGTGAGCCCTTTTCAGGGCATCTACACTTCAGACACAGACTGGAGAGAGAGATTTGATGATCTGTATTAACAAACTGGGAAAGAACTAAATTTTTTTTGCTGTAAATACAAAGGAATGGTGAGAGTTGTTGCCAGCTTGAAGAGCTAGCGATTATAGTAATGAACTGCACACCAGCATCCCTTAGGAGATGACACCTGAACTGTTGCTCTGGATTGCCCTGTTGACCAGCTCATTCACCATGTTGCTTGCTTTTTCTTTACCTCCCTCTTCTTTCAGGACTTCAAAATCAGTTCAGTGTGTCTCTAGGCAGAAGGAGACTGTATAAAGAAAAAAAAGACCTTAGAACATAGTTCATTCCTCAGTGAGGTGTGCCCTACCTTACACATGTCTAGCTGAATAGCTCGGTGGCTGAAAGATATTATTAGGAATAATTGCTGGTGATGAGCAATTGCAGACTGCCTTTTAAAATGCACCCTTGTATGGAAGCAATATTGGCTACAAAAAATATGGAAAAAATAATGCTTCATAGATATTTTTAGTGAATGCATTTAGCACTACAGTACAATACAGACCTACGTAATAAAAATGGTATTTTGCAATAAAAATTTTGTCTTTTTTGAACCTCCAAAGTACTATGCAGTATTGCAACAACCATTTACAATAAGCATTGCACTGACTCCATGAACATCATTTACATGCTAATATCAATGAGGCTTGGGCTTAATTCATTCTATTTCAGCTTAGATCAAAAAGATTATTTTTTCATCAGAATCACGAGCAGACAAACTCATAAGAATATTAAAAGATATTCACGAGTGCCAAGAAAGAAAGAAAAAAAAAAAGATAAATGTGGAAGAAAGGGTATTTTGGAGGGACTTTCTGAAAGCAGTGTCTGAATTTCTGTGTGTAAGTGTATACATCTTCTGGATGTGCAAATTGTGCCCGTTATTCTTTAAAGTTCTCTTATTTCAGATGCTTATATCTGCTAAAAAATTAATTTATCCGCCAAGATTATTGTTCATTTGAAATTTCGCAGGCAAGCACCTATCTCAAGAAAGATCCATTATTTTTTAATCCAGCTGTGTTTTGTAGTGCTACTATTTTGTGTGGTTTGCTACCCTTGTTTTATGTAGCGCATTCAAAGAAGCTGCATATTAACAAGGAACACTGTAAGAATCTCAATGACTTGATGTTTTTCACTGCTGTACTTAAATTTAGTCACTGGACTCTTCATGTCAGGTATTGGTCCTTCAAATTTGGTGGGAGAGAGAAGTCTTGCGAAGTTTCAGAACTGTAGACACAATCAGTGATAATGTGCAAAACTGGAGTCAAGTCTGAGAGTGGATTTGAAAAAAATGTGGGTGCCTCTGCACAACACCATTTTACTTCACAGTGAGATTTTAATAACATGTTCTGAATGATTTAGTGGTAGTACAGAGAATTTCTAATCGATAGATTTCAAAGGCCAAGTTTTGTTACAGAGTCTGGAGGCTCTGAATGTCTAATTTGCAATGTTTTCAAACAGCCTAATTTCCACATTACCTGTCCTGTAAATCAGCATCTTCCTGGGGAGGGTGAACTAAGCCAGTGCATTTTTTCTGAAGAGGATGAGGGGGATCTCACACGAACCCTCTTTCTCCGTATGCTGCGGAGCACAGGGAGCCATCTCCACTTTGGGGCAGGGACAGGCAGGCAAGGCAGCGCCATATTCAAGCAGAACAGCTGTTTGCAAAATGAACATCTGTTCTTAGATTAGTGTGCGGGGGCGTGTGTAGCGTCTGCAACATGTAATATAAAGGCTACAAAATCTGAGGCAATGGGCTAACGAAGGGAGGAATGTATGCAATGTTATGGGTTTGATTTTGTCAATGGAATCCTCAGGCTTTGGGCATTATTGTATAGGGCAATGTAAAAAACGCAATTTAAAGTTTCTATTGCTACCTTCCTTTGCTGAGCACTTCCTAGCAAACCGGCACCACCGCCTATTTGCACAGGATGGATGGAGGCTGAAGGAGGCTGAAGGGGTGTTGTGGTTTAACCCTGGCTGGCAACTAAGCCCCACAGAGCTGCTTCCTCGCTCTCCCCTGGTGGGATGGGGGAAAGAACCAGAAGAGTAAAAGTGAGAAAACTCATAGGCTGAGATAAAGATACTTTAATAGGTAAAGCAGAAGCCTTGTGTGCAAACAAAACAAAACAAGGAACTCCTTCACTGCTTCCCGTTGGCAGGCAGGTGTTCGTCCATCCCCAGGAAAGAAGGGCTCCATCACATGTTTACTTGGGAAGACAAACGCCATCACTCCAGACATCCTCCCTTCCTCCTTCTTCCCCCAGCTTTTTATTGCTGAGCATGATGTCATATGACATGCGATATCCCTTTGGTCACTTGGGGTCAGCCTCCCAACTTCTTGTGCACCCCCAGCCTGCTCGCTGGTGGGGCAATCTGAGAAGGAGAAAAGGCCTTGAGTCTCTGTAAGCACTGCTCAGCAATAACGAAAACATCCCTGAATTATCAACTCTTTTTTTCAGCACAAATCCAAAACATAGCCCCATACAAGCTGCAATGAAAACCAGTACAAGGAGGCTGAGCCTTCTGGGTCACAGTTTTCTCATGTCCTCTGAAGGAGAATGGTGAGTTTGTCCGTCACCTCTCACTCCTTTGGGAGCTTTTCTGCAGTCTTTACCTGACTTATGGAGGCAAAGAAGCGGCCGCTGGATCAACACCTCGGGGCTAATAATAGCCTCTGGGTACCCTTGAGAGGCTGTGGTACACGCTTAGCCCACATCCCGCTGCCCTCCCCCTTGTGTCGTTTTGCGTCCTGCCTGCGGAGCCTGGCAAAGCGAAAATGAACAGGCCCAGGGCCCTGACAGCCACATAATCCCGGGGATGCAGAGGTTGCTTTGCAGTGGGAGGCCTGAGGGCTGTTCCTGCTGGAGCAGCTACAGGACCCTGAAACGAAAGCAGAGCGCTGTGGAAGTACGTGGTGGGGACAGGTAGGTCGCCTGCAACCTGCCAGCTGTCCATGGCATGGGGTCAAGCAGTAATTTCCTCAGAGTGCTAAGGATAAAGTTAAAAGGGCGTCTGCTTCAGCCTGGCTCTGACATTATGTTTTTCCCATCTTTTTTCTCCAAATAAGCACAGACATGCATACGGCCAAGATGACCGAGCAATGCTTTACGTGCCTGCTAAAACAGGGTGCTGAGTGTGTGAGTCAAGGTGGGCATGCTGCTCTGGCACCATCCACAACTGCTGTCTGCGCTGCCGAGCTCCCTCTCCTGCCCACAACCCTGGCCAGGAGCTGCAGCCACCGCTTTTGCTGCCAACAGCAGTAGTACTTGGCTGCGCTGTACCCAGGAACCCACTTTTTCATCCATCCTCCTGGGATTTATGCAATAGCCCTTTTACATCTCTGCCCATGTAGCCAGCCAGCCTTAAAGGAGAGAAAAGAAACCCAGCTAGTGGGGGTCACTGCTTTTTGTTCGGTTTGTGCAGCCTGAGAAGTTCCCACACACAGTAATCTCCCCAGCTGACAAAAAAAAAAAAAAAAAAAAAAGCGGACTGTACCGTATTAATCTGTGTGAAAGCAAGAAGCAGCCACGTCTTCACAAAGACTTTCCTCCGTGTCCACAAATGAGAACAGGGAAGACCAAACCCCAAGAGCTGCTCTGAACTTTAACTCAGCAAGCGTTTAAGCATGTGCCTAACTTTAACTGCTCAGATAATCCCGTGCTTAAACTTGCTGCTTGTGTTGTCTGACTGCGGTCAAAAGGTCCTTGGGACCCTTGATGAATGAGGACTAGGGGTATTCAGGGAGCTGAAAATAATAGGTTGGATCCTGCTTACCTAGCTCAGTCGTGTCGTGCCATTCATGGTTTGACTGCTCATATAAATAAAATGAATAGGATCTGACCCAGGCTTTGCACCTAGTTGGAAATAATCCCTCTTCTGGGTTTTGAGAGCAGTTTCTCAGACAGCTTTTATTTGTTTGGCCTCTAAACAGACGGATTGCCTCCAGACCCTATCAAATTCTGATTAAATTGTTGTGTGGGAGTCAACAGGTACATATTAAATAGGCTGTGAGATTACTTTCCATCCTGAATGGCAGCACCATGCCTAATTAGAAAAAGAGAAACGAGTCTGGAGGAACGAGGCACAGAACTGTGGCAGGAGCTCAGACGGAGCCAAGGGAGTGAGTACCTAATGCGGTCTGCAGACCTTTGACCAGAGGCTTCAAGGTCTCCTCTGAGGTTTGATTAAGCTGCATCTTTTATTTTCTTCTGCCTGTTTTTCATGCAAATTGAGGATGCCATAGGAGGGAGCAGGTGGTGGGTCCTTAACACGGCCCAGGCAGAAACAAGAAAAAGAAAAAAAAAAATAATCCCTGAAATAAACACAACAGCTGTAAGAGGATTTCGAGCTGGAGGATAAGGAAGTTCTGAAATCTTAGAATAGGAAGGAAAGCCTTTATTTTACTTGCTGCTGATGGTTGTACTTCCTGTTGTGACCCCTCTGCAGCGTTTCATAACAGCTTGGGGACTGCTAAGTCTAACGCTGTAATGAGGAACAAGGATTCCTAGTTCCCCCATGCTATCTGCCAGAATTAAAGGTCTCTCTTGTCTGGTGATGACAGAAATTGCCATAGGAACTGAACAGAAAAGAAGACGGGGGGCAAAATTCCCCACTAGCTGAAGAAAATTACCATGTCTGTACTCCCAGAGCTAGGTCTCATGAACCTCAGTGTATGTCCTGAGTAATGCTCACGTGGTTCCTGGATGGAAATGGCCATGCCGGTTTTCAAAGAGCTTTGTTAAAAGTTGTCTGCGCAGCCAGGCTCTGAGGTGCTCTCACTGTCAGAGCAGAAAAGCAAGGATGGGACGGGAGGCTGCCAATGGGAAGGCAGCTCTGAACTGTCCCCAGGACTGGTGTCACCTCGTACCATCTCCTTGTGGGCTGCTCTGCCAGAGCAAAACACGTAGACTCCGATATGCTGTAGCCCTGTCTCCTACTCCTCTATACGTGCTATAGCTGACCTTTACTGTACCCTTCAGCTGTCGTCAGTGGAGGTGGGGGAGGGATGGAAAGCAGAAAGAGAATTTTTTTGGTAGAGAACCTCTGTGCAGATATACACCATGGTTACGTGTGCACACACATGCACAGACAGAGGCCCAAACTCAGAATAATGGCTAAAAACCTTTTGGACCCTTTGATTCAGCTTCCCAAACATATACAGATGTCTAATTCTCTGCCTAGGCTTTTGTACTAACTGAGCAGGAGGAAGGGACTACAGCCTAAAGCACTGCCAAAGCCCGTCTGCAGACCTGCAGCTCTGCAAGAGGCGTGTGGGTAGGAACATAGTATTTGCACATTGATAAGGCATAATAACTTTCAGAGTGGTTACTGGAGTTTAAACTCACAGCATTTGTAAAGTAAATCTAGTTAGGCTTTATTCACCAGCAATACACCCACACAACAAATACTATGGTAAGTGTCAATAAGATAAAATCTAGAAACGCAGCCGTGGAGAAAAATGAAATATCTGTGGGGACAGGCAGCACATAAGTCATACAAGTAGTTTTGAATCATCGTATTTGTGGAGAGATATCATGTCATGGATACTTTATCCTACAATACTAGCGAGGCAAACTGGTTACACAGCAGATTGGTTAGCTAGTGTCCACTAAAGAGATAATAGGAAATGCCCAAAGAAATTCAGAATTTGGCAGAATAAAATATTTTTAGAGCACGGCTTGTGATGTTTACCAATGTATTTGCTCCATTGAAAAGCTGTATTTGAACAGCACAATGATGTTTGCCTTATGAACCTAAATTCCTGAGCAGAACAGAACAAACTTTTACCTTCACAGCACAATAATTTCACATGTAATAGGCTACGGTCTCCAACAGTTAGCAGATCTTTGCCCTTCCTTCCTTTCCCTGCTCTCCTTTTACTCTTCTCCCCTTTCCTCTTCCTTTTTTTGTATTAGGAAATGTGAATTGCATTCCATCACTAAAACAAAATAATTCTGAGATGAGATTTCCCTCTCTGTATCTAACAAACCTTTCCTGGTCAAAATTATAGTAAAATTGGTCTTCTTCAGTAACTGTTCAATTTGCAAGGAAACTGCATTTCTCTGCAAACTACCAATCTCATTTCATCAGAAGAAATCTTGACCTTCTCCAGCTTAAGTGCTGTGAAAAGTCATTATCAGACTGTCTGGAAGATGGAAACCGTCTACTGAATGGGTTATTAACAACTTGTGTTATAAAGGGTTCCCAGGGCTACTCCACCCGTCTACCTTTTCCTGACCTGGATGGACAAGCTGTTATCATCAAGACTTCCAGCAAAAATACCTGCACCTGCCAGGTGGTTGGGTGGCTGGGGGTTTTGGCACAGCAGGGAATCGTTCCATCCCGTGACTGAAGCAGTATTTTATCCCTTCTTGTGGACTCTGGATGGATCACAGCTAGTCAGAAGGGCAGAGCCCTGCGGCACAATAACAACGGACAGATATGTCTCCTGACTAAGCTCAGATGCAGAAGACCTCACCTTCTTCTGCTGCAGTGCTGTCAGCTTAATGTCACCACTGAATTCCCTTGAGTGTTTGGGGCAGTATGAGTAATGTTTGTAATGCAGGTGTAGATAACGCGCTTCAATAGTATCTACTGCCTTTAAAACCACAGTATGTAAGGAAAAAAACCAACGAGATTATAAAGTCTATTGCTTTGCATGGACAAAGCAAACCACCCAAAGTGGGCTTTTTATCTCACCCATACTTTCCATGTAAACTTGTGAGATGAATTAGAAATTTTAAAAGAAAAAGTCTAAACATGGGTCAGAAACCAAGATGGAAACTCACTTTCATTTCAGGTGAAGATTTGAAAGCAGACAGCATGATCACTTGATGTGTCTTGAGAACAGATCCAAAAGTAAGTTTTTACTTCATCAGGCCAGAAGAAACTCAGAAATCTGCCTTTCTCTAGCAAAATTTTGGGCATGTTAACTGCATCTATTTTAAGTCTGAAGGGAAATCTTTAATGTAAGCATTTTAAGGTCAAGAACCAGAGCCTGACTGGAAAAGTACAACTACGTTGTAGGGTTAAACTCTCATTCGCCTTATTTAGCCCTTATACCTTTCTAGTAGTGGGAAGAGTAGAGAATGAGAAATTTGAACAAGGTGATAATTCAGGGAGCTAAGTTTGGAAGTGCCACAAGAATATCACATTTTTAGTCTGCTCTGGTGAGACCCCACCTGGAGTACTGCATCCATCTCTGGAGTCCTCAACAAAAGAAGGACACGGACCTGTTGGAATGGGTCCAGTGGAGGGCCACGAAGATGATCAGAGGGCTGGAGCACCTCTGCTATGAAGACAGGCTGAGAGAGTTGGGGTTATTCAGCCTGGAGAAGAGAAGGCTCCAGGGAGACCTTATAGCAGCCTTCCAGTACCTGAAGGGGGCCTATAGGAAAGATGGGGAGGGACTCTTTATCAGGGAGTAGTGGTAGGACAAGGGGTAACGGTTATAAACTGAAAGAAGGTAGATTTAGATTAGATGTTAGGAAGAAACTCTTTACTGCGAGGGTGGTGAGGCACTGCCACAGGTTGCCCAGGGAGGTTGTGGATGCCCCATCCCTGGAAGTGTTCAAGGCCAGGCTGGATGGGGCTTTGAGCAGCCTGGTCTAGTGGGAGGTGTCCCTGCCCAGGGCAGGGGGGTTGGAACGAGATGATCTTTAAGGTCCCTTCCAACCCGAACCATTCTGTGATTCTATAATATGAAGAAGGAAATTATTAGAGACTTTCTATGGTGAGAAAAAAAACAACAATGTGGAGTTAGAAAGGAAGGACAGAGACGGTGGGATGTGAAAACAGTCCTACTGTACCTATGAGGCCTTAGGGAGTAAAATTCTTTCAACGAGGAAAGGTGATTTCCTGGTTTATCTCAGCCTCTTTTTCAAATTCAGTATGAATTATTTTACAGCAATTCCGTTCCTGGCACGGACTGAAGAAAGTTAAAAATTAATGACTTATGGGAAGTGTGGTGCTCATGGCAGAGAGTGGAGCCAAGGTCAGCACTGCTGCTGCACCAAAGGACCAAGCATCACCACCTGGATTTGTCCCAGCACTGGCTCACAGCAGCAGGAGGATCTTGGAAGCCCTACAAGCCTTGCCCCCCTGGGAAGTCCTAAAAGTCTTGTCCCTCTGGGAAGCCCTACAAGCCTTGCCCTGCACATACACATCCGTTCTCCCTCCAAGGGGAGAATGCTCCAAGGGACCTGGACGTTGTCCAACTGAGTTGTGGTGCTTTGATTTAATGCTTCTCTTGCAGATTCTGCCATCGGGGCTTCTGTGACAGCTTAGCTGTGACTGAAGCTGTGCGAGGTGATCTGCTCAGGCAAATGAGAGCGCAGGCAACAGCTGTGTTTCCCCAAAGTGAATGTTACCAGGTAAACAGCATCTTAAATTGGCATAGGCTTGTCGCAAGCTGGCTTAGGTGCTACTATCCTGCACTGCAGTCTGCAGTCAACCCACCATTTAATGCTGAATCGGTCCATAAAATGTTCCCAAATGCTTCCCAGCTGGGCAGCGTATAAAAGGTAATGACCCCAGAACAGGTATATCAACAGGCCCATACAGCTTCTTGATGGGCTGGGACTGCTCTGTGGTTTTCTGCTAGCTCAGGTGGTTTTCTTAAAGGGATTACCTTCAATGCCTGCAACAAAGGATCAGTCAGCGCCTTTTATAATATGTATCGAAAAGTCTCAGTCAAAACTACTAAAGCTGAAAACCTGTTTGTCAAAGCAGCTTTGAAACGTTACAGGTTCACCATTTTCTCCTCCAGGTACTTAAAATGGGTGTGATATAATTCTAATTTTTAGCAAACCTGAGTGTGGCGGGGTTGGACATATATGGTTTAAAAAAAAAAAAAAAAAAGAAGAGAGAAACAATGAAGTGAATGTTTCCTGGCAAAGACCAGCAGAAGGATGTAGCTGCCAAAAGAAGAAGCTGCCTTTGATTAACCTTTACATTCAGTATGCACTCGTGACTCTTTTCATTTGTGTCTCATTGCAGCAAATGCGTAAAAAAGCCCTGATTAATGCTTTAAGCTAATTGTATTTGTAACAGCCTCCAAATATAAATCTGCATATTCAGGACGTCTGAGTGCCGGTTATCTTCCTGCCCTTCCCGTTAAATGCCTCGTGGAGGCAGTTCTCTGGAGGATGGGGAGCGAGGTGCGCTGGGCTGCAGCGGGGCAGCAATGCCGCTCTTCCCTCGGACAGCTTTGCTTCGGCAGCCCTATTTCTGACACGCCCAGCCACGGTAACGAATGAGCATGTACGAGGATGGAAGCGTGAGAGCTGCATGACGGGAGGTGATTTACGGCACCTGGCTGTCAATGTGATTCATTAATTAAGTTTCTCGGAGGAGGGCAGAGTGCTGGGAAAGCCGGGCAGAGGAGATGAGAGGAGAGCGCCTGCCCCGCTCTGGGGGATGGCTCTGCCTGGTCATGCACCCATCCATCTTCCTGCCTGGAGTGCCAAGCACCAGCCTTAAACGATGACTGCAAGTGGTGTACGGGCTTTTTGGCTGCTGCCAAACAACCTTTTCTTCCT
Source organism: Larus michahellis (assembly GCF_964199755.1). Taxonomy (NCBI): domain Eukaryota; kingdom Metazoa; phylum Chordata; class Aves; order Charadriiformes; family Laridae; genus Larus; species Larus michahellis. The sequence goes on along the minus strand of NC_133896.1, from coordinate 140,874,307 downwards.
TTCTTTCCTTCTCCCCTTACTGCTGCCTTTCCTGCAGCTGATTTCCACATCTCGAATCTTTGCTTTCTTCTTCTCATTCTTCACCTCCTCCTCTTCTCTCTCCTTCAGCCCATCCCCATCGTCTTTCCCAAATCATTAACCTCTTGCTATCACTCAGCTGTGCTGGAGTGAGTCTGGCAGCGGGAGCAGGAGCGGGCAGGGTGCTCTGCCTGCAACAAGCCCTGGCCCAGCACGGGCCAGCAACAGGCTCACCGGTGCGCCCATGCCAGGGTCTAATCGCATACCCAGAGTGGGCCCTGCACGGATTTAGCATTTGAAGGTGGCTTTCCAGCCTGAGCTAGGCATCTCAGCTTCTTCTCTGATCAATGCGGAGAGTCTAAGGGAGGAGACTAAGGTAGGAGGGGTGACTCGTCCTCTGGAGTTGCTCGTATTTGCACTATTGAGTGACCTTAGACAATCAACTTTGACTAGATATCCAACTTTTAGATGACTAGAGCTGCATAATAGAAATCCCTCTCTAGGGCATAGAAATTAATGGGGGATAAATAATTCAGATAGGTGGATCATAAATAATTTACCCTCTGAGAACTCAAGTTCTATCAGCTCTTTTCACTAAGGGTCTTTGGGCATTTTATTAATTTTGCACAACAGCCACATATTATCATACCCTTCTCCTGTAGGTGCATGAATAAAGTACAGTCACTTCCTGATGTTGTCATCTAACGGAGCTATTCCTGTGCTAAATCGGTAGAGGCTTGTGTTTTGGAGCTAGAGGCTTTGCAGACATGTCCCACTGACAGTTCATTGTATGTGTTACTGCACAAACCCTGAACGAAGGTTCTCAGCATCCGATGCGTTCATAGCATGCCTGTCCCACAGCTCAGCAACCCGGGGCACAGGGAGGTTAAAAGTGATTTACTGGAGCTGGAGCCCAGACTCTGGCTAGAGTGTGGTGGGGTTTTTTAGAGCACAAGTGACACAGCCTTGCAGAAGCAGAATTGCAACTCAGTATTTATTATCTTAGAGAAAGAGCTGTGGCTGCGGCTGACTCCTGCAGTGAAAAGCTGGCCATTTTCAGAAACGCTGTGACTAGCTGTATTAAGCCAGGCAGGAACTGAAAAATTTGGCTGGCTGGCTGCTAACAGATAGAACGGAGAATTTGTATTCCAATCTGTGAATCCTGATCGGTCTCAGATGGCAACCTGTTCAACCAGGTTAGCAGCAAGGCACTTCTAGGCATGTTCAGAGGTGCATCTCTAGGGGTAGAGGAATTTGAAACAGTACTAGGAAAAAAATTCCCTAAGAGTCCAGGGCCAGTGTGGTTTTTTTGCAGTGTCGTTTTAGATGTAGGTACCTACATCCTCCCTAAATACTACATGTATTTCTGCAGAACTGGTCACTGTCCAGTGAAGTATTTTGTCCTAACAGTTGTGTTAAAAATTGTATTAAATATGTATCAGATTTGGGATCTGAAACTCACTTGCATGAGTTTCTCCTCTTAGCTCCGAGTGACTGAACTGAGATGCACCATCTCTCTAACCACAGTATTTCCCAACAAGATGAAATAATCATGACATCAAGCCAGAACTGAGACAGTATGAGATTGGGGCCTGATGTCCTACTTTTTTCTGCCAAGCAGCATCCTTTCCTTTTACACCTCCTCTTCTGCTGGTGGATAGGAGGCTCTTTTTTCACAGTAACTAATATAACATAATTCATACAGTGCCCCATTGGCACAGACATGGGGCAACTTCTGATTTAGGCCCAAAGCTACAGCGAAGAGCCAATCTTAGTGCTGGTGTGCCAAAGGAGGGATAGAAAAGCCATTTTTATCATAAGATTTAGTGTAACAGAGAGGAATGCCTGCAGGGACTAAGAAAAACACACAATGTAAATGCACAGGGACAGTATATATGGTGTGGAGGATGGAAAGATGTGAACAGCATTATTAATAACAGGAGATGCTGTCTTTTCAGAACAGATCGCCAGTATGAAAGGCCTTGGTTGCTTCACCTGTGAGACTGAAGCACCAGTACAAGTCTTTCAGTGTGAGCTCTCTTGAGACCTCTTTTTGAGCCCTTACATTTTCATTGCATCGTCACACCTGAGACGCATTAAGGTATATCGAAGGTACAGGAGGACGGCATGGTGCGACGACAGCAGCCAGCAGAGCAGGGCACTAAGCAACTGGTGATGGAGCTCCAAAACAAAGGACAAAGAAGTGTCAGAGAACTGGCCATTACTGTCCTGGGGTTAAATGAGGTACAAGAGAGAGGATGTTCTTCTGATGAGTATGACAACTCAGTGAAATGATAACCAAAGAAAGGTTTGTCAGCTCTAATTTTAACCAAACTAGTTCTTTCTTCCTTCCTTGCTTTCAGAGCACAATACCCAGCATATTTAATTGTGTGGTTACATGCAAGCAGTAAGCATGCTCTGCAGTTGGTTTTAGAGCCCATGAGAAGTCAGGTCTCCACACTGCATATCTCTGTGTGTGTGTTTGTATTCCACAAGCGAGGAAAGATCCCCATTAATTGCTGCAGGCAAGCTTGTGCGTGGGGATCTGCAGGCAATGGGGAGATTAACTCACAGGCAGCTCCTCGCTTTGACAATGGAGTTCAGCCTGGAACAACTTCTTGAGCATAATCTGTTTAAAAAGACAAAAGACAGATGCCTCAATTATGTCAAGAAATTTTGTATTTAAACTATGCTTCCAAGTAAAATGTGCCCTCGAGGAATCTCTCCAGTGATGTCAGACACTCGTATGCCTTGCTCCTACAGAGGTGGTGAAAACGGAGTAGAGAAACCCAAAGCAATCAGGAGCCTTCCCCCTCGCACCGCTGTAATTACCGCACAGAAAATGTTGCACGTTTGCCTCTTCTCCCTAAAGCGCTGCTTCATGGCACTCTTCGCGTGAGCAGTGAATTTCCATAAGTGAGCGGTGACCTACATTCAAGGCAGAAGCCTCGCTGCCTGCTGTCGGCGTGCACCCTGGCTGCCTTCCAGCTGAAGCCTGAGATTCTCAGCATTTCATTTCCTGACTCGTCCCCGTCGGGTTCGTCAGGGACCAGCTTTGCTGCGGAGCATCTGCACGGAAAGGTCACTGCAAAAGGAAGGGTTGGAAGAAATTTTTGTGGTAGGCTTAGGCACTAGTCTGACAGAAGTTATAAAAATATAGCCTACAATGAGCACAAATGAATAGTTAGTGAAGAAATTAGCAGTCTGGTTATAATCTGTACTTGTAAGAATCAAGATGGCGATTCCGTCATAAAGTGTTTTTTTTTTCAAACTTTGGCAAACTCTTGACATTAAATGAGTTAGTGAATTAAAAGTTTAATGTTTATCATTGATGCTTCATCCTGCTCTGTACCTTCACTGACAGGTTAAGCTACCAATCTGCGAAGCAGTGTAAGAGTATTGAATAGCCAAGCAAAAGCGCCATCGCAAAACCTTTTGCGAGGACAAAATGAGAGCGTGTCAGCTGACTGCACGATTAATTTATTAATGTATTACTTCAGTTCTACAACACCAGCAACCTGACTATGAACTTCCTATTTCTGGTTTGGTTTTTGTTCTGCAAGTGAAGAAGTTGTTCAGCGGGCTGCAGAGGGTCGTGGTAGGAGCGTATGAATCACCAACATCTTTCAAAAGGAAGCTCTGCTCTAAGTGTGGCTGTCCCAGTGGTGTGGCATGGAGACCAGGCAGAGCAAAACCAAAGCAGCAATTAAAGAAATGAGCCAAATATGCTCAGAGAGAACCATTTTGAGAGAAATTCAGACCAGCTGTTCCTTTGGATTCACACAGCACAACTTGACAAATACTACAGAATAAGCAACACTGGCCTCACTAACAACTTCCACAGCTATGAGAGAAACTGAATATTAGGAAGTAATATTCTTCGGGACTCCAGAAGAAAGTTCACCCTTCCAAGTTGCCTCTGCCTAATGTGAAAACGTGCATGGGCCAGAGGAGTGCATTCCTGTCCACTCAGCTCTTCCATGCTGCGTAACCACGTAGAACGAAAGAGGAACAAAATAAAAAGAGCAAGTCAAACCATACACAAAAAAAATCCCCCCAAACCTACAACCCAAGCAAGGACTGAAATTCTGAAAATTTGGCAAGGCAAGGGGAACTTGTCTTGGCTAGTGAACAAATAGGAAAGATATGGGAATGAGACATTAGGGCTAGTTTGGACTTCAGATCAATTGGAGCTTCTTTCAGGCAAGTGGCTTTTTTCTTTGACACAGACACCAGAAATGCTGACGCAGCAGAATGAAATTAACTTCACAAGGATTCTCTTTCCCAATAAGCTGGCTGCTGGCTGCTTATTGGGAGGCTACTGACCATGGGGAAGTGCTAGCCTTTGTTTGTTTCGGTTTTTAATTAGCTTCAGACAACTGGGGCAGCCTTATGTGAAGCTACTTCAGCATAAAAATAGATCAGGAGCAATGCGAATAACTGCAGTGATGGGAAGATTTGAGATTTTGCATTTTTTGACTCCCTGCTATGTCACTTAGGCAGGAGGGATTTCCCACTTTATTTTGTGGTAATCTCCCTTTCCGGAGAGTGTTATTTAGTACTCCTGTGCCCGACCGAAGAGAGGAGGCCAGGACTGTTTTGGAGGCTGGTGGGCGCAATGGTGTCCCTGAGCAGCAGTCAGGAGAGAGACCGCTCCTCGGGACTTGTGCCAGGGAACCACGCGGGGCCCAAGCGTGGAACAGCCGAACAGCGCTGACCTGCCGTGGCTGGGCTGCTGCTGGGTGTCCCCCCAAAACACCCCCTCTTTCACTTCCATTTCTGCTTTCACAGCTCCAGCGCACCGCTGTGTTTTACTTATTTCTCTGTCTTGCTCTGTCTGCTTCTCCTTTTCTTTTCTCTCCCTCATCTCCACTTGTTTTCTCTTCTTCTTCTCGTTCAGTGTGTGCTTCCCCTCTGCTCTTCACCAAAAATTGTTGCTACCACCCTCCACTACCAGCGCCCGGGGTTCCTCACCCTTCTCGAACACTGAGCAATGTTAGGAGCTCAACCACCCCAACAAACCTGGTGGATGAACTTGATCTCTGAACTCTTTTCTGATTGCTGTGCTATAGAAAAGGCTGGTTTGGGCTTGAAGATCTAAGACTCGCCAGTTGTGCTTTACCTGGAGAAATATAGCAGCCAAACCTACACTGTGCTCACACTAGCTGCTAGGTCCAAAGCTAACACAGGGCTAAACCAGGATTTTAATCTGCAAAAACAAACACAACTGCAGAACTGCGTTGTCCAGTGAAGAATTCAGAGTTCTCATTTTTCATGAAAAAGCATGGGAAACTGAAGAACAACACTCTGCCACCAAGCACAGCATGAAGCAAGATAAAGACAAATGAATAGTACTGGGCTGCTTTCTTTACATAATTGCCTGGGGAAACCTCCTAAAGCAAATTTGGATGCTAAAATACATTTGGAGGGTTAAAAATATCGAGCAATTTTTAGTTCAAAAAAAGATGCCAATACTCTGAAACTTGACTATTTCCTCAGTGCTTAAAAGTGAGTCTGCTGAGGTTCCATCTCTTCTCCTGATAATGTGAGAGTAAAAGCTTTTCTGAAAGAAACAACACGCACTTGTGTCCTCTCTCACCATTCAAAGCACGAAATGCTTCTCCTTCTAAAGCAGAAGTGCATCTTTCACCTATTGCTGTAAAATGAGAGGTCATGTGTTAGTATTAGCAACCCACGCCTTGATGTCATTAAACCTTCTATTTCCTTCCTATCCAGCCTGACAGGAACCTTTCCAGGACAACCAAGACGACTGAAACACAACTCTAACACTAGCATCCCTTCATCATGCTTGTATAAATTTTAAAAAAATAAATCACTAACCTGAGACCAGGCATTAAATATTGTTAATAAATACAGACTGCACCAGGACATCAAAAGAAAGCTCATCTGGAAAAATTCCTGATGTTAACTCTTCCTTTCATCTATTCTGGCTTCTTAAAGGGGAAAAGAGAAAAATCTAGTAGTTATCTTAATTTGTTTTAGGTTGTGGTTATTTTTAATCAAAACCAAAAGCCTACTCAGAGTGCTGAGGGCACATGAGATTGACCAGTTCTTCTCAAAGTGAGGAGTGTAGAATAAATTTGAGATGGACCAGGGAAAATCCATCTCACCTTTGTTTCCATTCTTTCTCCCCCTGTCTTTGGGATGCCTTTGCTCTTTGGTGTCCACAAGATGAAGGGGCAGAAAGAGAGCATGAGGAAAGCTTAGGCTTGTGCCGCACTTTCCCTGTGTGATGGCATGGCAAGCTGAGGTTGGGGTCGCCAGAGCTGCGTCAGCCCCCCACTGTGAAAACAGCCCCACGGGGACTGTGCCCAGGGTTGGAGGGCGCTGCTGGGGTTGGGTGGGAGTGCAGAGACCTGCTGCCAGCAGCAGGGATGCAGGGCACAGGGGGCCAGGGCACCAAGCTGCGCTGGAGTCAAGCTCACTTTGCCAAAGCTGGTGAGAGAAGGAATTTAAAATGCTTTTCCTTAATACAGGCTTGATTGTTACATGGGTACATTGTGAATTTGTATCCCATTAGTTAATCGGTTTAAATGGATTGTACAATCTGCAGGAAACAAAGAGGCAAGCGTGGGCAAGTCTGCAGGGTGCAAATCCATGTTACAACCAGCCGATGCTGAAAGGGAGGTTCACTCTTCCTCCTTTTCTCCCCTCCCTTGTGCCAGCACTCTGATTGCAGGATGCTAAGCTAACCCCTTCCTTTGGTACGGTGAATCTTTTACTCGTTCCAAGGGGAAGCAAGGCACCCAAAGGATGCAAGGAGATCACTATTCTCATACATGTGGACCTGGTCATCCTGGGTGCAAAACTCTATCCATGTCAAGAAAGGCAATCTCATCATGAACAGCCTCTCCTCATGTGTCCACAGGGGCTATGTTGCAGGCAGAATTTGTGTTATTTAGTTTCGGGTGTCTTCCTAACGTCAGTAACTAAGTTTACTTAAAGAGCTTGGAATACACTTCTAGGCTTGTTGGGAAAATGAAAGGAACAGCATCTTTTCTACCTCTTTCCCGCTGGCTCCCTTTATGCAACTCACTGACGCAGCTTAAACACTGTGATAATGATTTAATTGCCTACACCCTACACATTAACACTGATTTTTTAAAAAAATCAAATCCTTCTTGGCTTTCCTGGGTTGAAGTCTGTGTAGCCCAATTTTTGGCCTCAGAAAAAGAAAGGGAAGGTTGTTTTTTTTTTCTTTTATAAAAGAAAAATAGGGTATTAGGACCAGGGCAACTCCCAGGGACTTGAGTGGACAAGGATATGTGAGGAGAGCAGCAGTTATTAGCGCTGTTTCCTTGGATCCTACTTCTCAGACAGAATCGCAGTTCTGCATGTGCCTGACTGACACATGTACAACAACTGATGTGCAAAGCCAGGATTTGTGCATGCACATCCCTGTTGCATGAGGGAATGGAAAACTTTGCTGAGATATAAGATTTATACCACATACAAAGCTCAAATTTCTGCACTAGCTACAATAAAGCTAGCTTTACATATGACTTTCCTGAGTTCTTTTCAGGCTATGAAGATAGAATAATATTGTTAAGAGCGGTTTGGAAGATTTCAGAGCAGGAAAGTTGGTGCCCAAGGATTTAAGAATCACTATTGTACACAAAAAGCCTGACAAGTGTGTGTGGGTGGGAAGGAAAGCCAGCCTGTTCCTTATGCAAAATCATGATCAATAAGAGCAGAGTGATGGCTAGGGTGCACGAAGAGGCTTACATTGGGAAGAACTGAGCTAAGTGAGACAGCAAAGCTTCAGTCAATAGAAATCAGTTCAGATCTTAATCATCACTGTATACCACAAGGGCTGGCGAGGAAAGAGGCTGTTTATCCCTTGTTGCTTCTCCCTCCCAAACTGCCACCAGCTGCCCTACCCTGCTGCTTTAGGGGCACAGCCCTTGTGGCCCCTTCTTCCTCCTCGTTTATCAGATTTTACCATGGGTTGCTTTTTTCCTGACACACCATTTTGTTGGTGTCCCACCACTTGCACCCTGGTGTGACTACACAAGCGAGTGCCGCACACCTTTGCTACCAGGGCCCCATCAGGTCTATCCCAGGCCCCCCAGCCCCTCAGGTCTCCTCTCTGAGTTCGGGTGCACTCACTACAGAGACCACTGCTCCCTGGTAACAGGCTGCTGGGCAGCTCTTTGAATGCGCCCTTAAAAATGTCCTTTGCTCTGTTGCCTACAAAAATCTGAACTGCAACAAGGAACCGATACCTTCAGCTTGTTGTGCTGATCGGTGTTGCCTCATTTGCTCTCTTATTTGATCAGCCACGTCCACCTTTGGCACACCTGCTACTTAATGGGGCCAGGAAAAGCCTTTAGTAAGCTCTCTGGTTGGAGCCATGAGTAACAGAAACTACAGATGAAGCTGCTGGGCAATACATCCATTAAATTATAATAAGCACAAGTATAAAAACCAATACCAAGCAACATTTGAGTTGTTCTGTCTTGGTTGATCACGCAGTGTCTCAGCTGTTCTGTCTCTTCACAGTTGTCTCAGTACATGGAAGCAGAGTGCTCAGGCCCCATATGCCCCGGTAAAAATATCAAGTATGCAAGTACAGCCCATGTTACGGGTTAGCATTTATTCAGGAATCAGTGAGTACACTCTTTAGATTTCTCTTGTGATAATCAAATAATGAGAGGTCACAGATTGGGAAGGCATTCAGGGGAAAGTTCAGACTACTGGCCCAGCTTGCTTGTTCTCATGTTTCCTCCCCAGTCTGTAGAGTTGTTTTTTTCCCTTTCCCTCTGAAACACTTCCTGCCCTGAGTCTTGGTTACATCTGTCTTCCCGGGTTGTGACATGGACAAGTTCAAAACCTCCTTGGGACAGAAACAAAGCTCAAGAGAGCACGTTCCTTTCAGCCAGCCGGGCATCATCACGCAGGTACTGTGGGTCTAAAGCCTGGTGCATTTTCCCTGGTGAGCTTCTGCTCCCCCGGCTTGCAGAGGAGTCACAAAAATCTCCTCTGCCGGAAGCAGAGTGTTGGGTTTGCAAATGAGAAATCCTCCTCTCCACTTTTCTCATCTATTATCAGTGATCTCCGGCATGTCCAAAGTAAAACAAACCCCAGAGAACAAAAAGCACTGAAAATGCTGCTTCAGACCACAGAAATCTTTCACAGCTGCTGACTGTCAAGTTCACAGCCGGGACACAACCTACATTTGCGGCCAGCCCTCATCACTTCCTCAGCAGCTCCCCAGACACTCCTGGGCACGGGGGGGACCTGAGCAAGCCCACACTGTGCTGGGCTCTGTGGAGGTGCTTGGGATGGCACCAGGAGCAGCCTGGAAGGTTGACATCCTTGTGTCCCTTTGCTGGAGATGCCAGGGGGACTTCCCCAGGCGTGCCATTGAAGGGCAGGGGCCTGGGGGCTGCAGGCAGCGGGAGGGGAAGGAGGGGCTGAGCACTGGAGGCAGGGCAGGCAGCTCCCCCAAAGGAGAAGGATGTCTTATCAGCTGTTTCAGACACTGGCTGTGATTTTAATAGCAGTTTTTATCGAGGTAAACCTGTTACTTCCAGCACAGCCTTGGCTTCTGGCTCTGCAGCTAAATCTGGCTGATGTCTGTGCACATGCCACAAAGACACAATGACAGAATGGACAATGCCATAAAAAGGGTGTCACCAGTGCCGGAATGGGGAACCAGGGCTCCTCATCTTTAGGGACATTGGCTTCAATGTAACTCTGTCAATGCATGTACCCTGCACAGCGCAGGGTATTGTATCCTTGCATGATGCTCCCCTGGATGGCCACTAAGCTGGGGGTGGGAGACACAGAGGGGAAAGATTTAGGGTTATCCAAATGGTACAAGGCAACATAGAAACTAAGTTCCCAGACCACCTCCCATTACCTGTCTCCAGCCAGCTTGAGGAAAGCAGTAAAAGCCCTGCAAGAAGCAGTGTCAGATACGCTGCTCTCCACTGGAACTGGAGATGGCTGTAAACCTACAATGACCTGGTTTACTATCCTTTCCAAAGTATTTCTTGTTGGCTCTTCTTGTTAGCCATTTAAATGCCTGCTCCCTGGATTGGTTTAGAGAGGCATTCAGCAAGCCCTCCTGGGGATAAAACAGTCCCAGCAGTGTTCTGTATGCGAGCCAATGTCCCTTCCTCCACCATCATCACCCCAGGATTACTTCACAGCCAGCAAAAGCCAAAAGCCTGAGGCAAAAGCGATGACAGCAGTCTCCCAGGCTAACATGGCCCAGGGGCTCAGCCACAAGGCACTGGCTCACCTGTGGAGCTGGGGAGTGGAGGGGTTTTCTCTCGTAGGGTGGCCCAGTGCCTGGGGCATCTTAGAGGATGTTTCTGCTGCAGAAACACAGAGTGGGGCTGGAGGTTTCGGTGGCTCTCCCCAAAGAGCTCAGGCCTGCCACGCTGCAGGGTGGTGCTGGGTGGGAAGTGGTCTTGGCCAGCAACTCCTCTGCTGGGGAGCAAACAGCTGGCACTACCAAGCACATATGTGTCCAACCCTGTATGTGCTGTCAAGGATCCGTTCGAGAAGGGATTAAATGTATCTGAAAACATCACTGCAGCGGTGAGTCTGCTACGCTTCTATGTAGAGAGGCCCTTTTGCTAAGTACTGCCAGGAGAGGCGTTTACTTGTTGCTTATACGTCAAAACCCATCATCCGTGCTGTGGTCCCTGCAAATTCATCCTCAGCACTTTCCTGCTGCTTTCCTCTCAGATAATATTTTCCCAGCGAGAGAAATCTCGCTTCATTGCCTCTATTCCACAGAAATAAAACATAAACAAAAGCACGACATAAACACGTGGGTCTCCTGTGTAGAGCTCTATCCATCAGTGCTCCTGCCCAGGACTGGGTAAATCACCCCGAGGAGGGCTGTTTCAAAGCATACGCCGTATGTGCTTTAAAGCAAAATAGGAAATACCTGCACTTCAGTCATCTAATAGTTGTGCTTGAGTCAAAGCAGACGATTCACAGACAGGGTCGGGTTCACAAGAAAGGGGTGAGGTTGCTAGAAAATCAAGCTTCCTGTTTTTAAAGATGGATTTCAACAATGATTATCGCTGCCTCAGAGAAGGAAATGGATGCTTGCTAGCTGAAAAGTACCTCACTAGTTTTCCCTGCACTTGTGCGCCAAAAAGTCACACAAACGAGTGATTTGTGCTGGAAATGAGAGGAGGCTTCCTTTTGAGTTTTCAGCGACAGCACAATTACTACACGCTTGCAAAATTAAGGCTGCTCTGTTTTTTGCTGTTACGCAAACTTTAGGCTTTCCCCTTGGCAACACGGAGTGCCCTTAAGAGCTAGAAGTGCTCAATGTCGTATGACTCTATTTTCTTTATATACACGATGATTAAAACAAAATACAGCTGTTAATTTCAGGAAAAAAGCCACCACGTAATAAATCTTTTGTGACACACCAAAATAACTCTCCTCAGGGAGACACAATTTAGCATAAGAGTTGTCTGCATTTGGTACTACTTACCATAAGAAGATATTCTTTTACTTCTAAATACATGGGGAGGCAGGCTGCACATTACAGAGCTGCCGCTTATGTTACAGACAGAAAGTGAGATCTCATTTTTTTCTTCTTAGCTGACACTTCACCGAAGGCACGATGTGCTTTCTGTGTCCTGAAATAAGTACCTTTCAATTGTTTTCAACAATGTCATCATGTGCTTCTGCGATACAGGTGACAGATTCTCTGTTTGTTCCCATTTTGCTGTGAATCGCCTTGAGTCAGTCAACCAGAAGAGTCTGAATCACCTCTTTGCTGCCAAGGCTCACCTTTGCAGTGCTGGGAGGAGCGAGGCAGCAGGAGGCAACGCACTGCCAGTTTTCCTGGTTATCCAGCCCAGAAACCATCGCACTTTAGATCAGAAGGGTCGAGAGCAAGCTGGCACATCATCAGCTCCTCTTCCACCTCACCATGAGCCGTCCCCGTGGCAAGCATCTATCTGGTTTGCTTCAGCGCTCTGAGGAGCACCGGGGATGGGGCCTTTACCGCAGCTGGGCTGTCATGTAGAGCTCAGGCTTGCCCTTCCCAGGGAATTAATCTGCACTACGTGTTTGAATTTGAAGGGTAGCCATAAGACTGAGTGGACATCTGGAATATAGTTGACTTTCATTCACTCTGCCCTGGTTCTAACTGGAGCAGAATAACTATTTGTGATTGATAAGAACAGTTTTCATAAAATTTTGGTTTCAAAAGAAGGCATCCACCAAGGAACATGTTCTTCAGCAGCCACCATTGATGTGTTTCTTCAGTCAGTGCTTCCCCATATGGAGAGCATCCCTTGTTCATATCCTGGAGGCTCAGGGTGACTTGAACACCTGAAACACTATCAACACCATGAAGCGTCCCCCAAGCTGCGTGAGAGCACACACCCTCACAGGGCCACAGCACCATAGAAAATGATCCATAAGACAAGCTGATGTACCACCGCTGAATGATGTGGCGTTTACTGGGACAAGCCCGTTGTGGCAGAAGCATGCAGACTTTCTTTGCAAAGCTTTGACACCAGCTCTAAAATGTTCAGATGCAAAAGGGATCCTGCCTGGATGCATTAGCTCCTTGACAAAGCAAGTTTTGCTTTTGTTCTGAACTACTGCTGTGGAGAACAAGGCAGCAGCACGCAATTCGGGTAGCTAGAAAACACTGAGTCAGCCTGCTCGGTTTAATCATTTCTCAGGCTCTGTGGGTAACCTCCGTGAAAATCTCTGTGGATTTTGAGGGAGGTAAAATTTTAAATGCCAGGTGGTGTAGAGGATTTAGTGATCCTTCCTCTTGATTTCAACGGTGTTATAGAAGGTGGTACGTACAGTTCTTTGTTGGGTACCTCCTACACGTCTCTGTTCTTGGAAGCTGGAGATAAATTTGGAGTTACCTTGAATCTCTTTTTTTTCATGGTATTTGTTGTACAAGTGGGTAATTTGACACAAAGAAGGTACAAAGAAGGTAATTTACATAGATTATGTATGTTAGAAACAGGGGTACTTATGAAATAGAGCATGAATTTGGGGTCTTGATTTGTCTTTAGAAAAGTCAAGTTTGAAGTTCGGGTGGAGCGAGGTGCACTTTTCAGATCACTTGCTGGGCTCCACAGATGAGAAGTATGGGAATGGATAAACCATTTAAGAAAAAATAAAAAAAAAATACCAAGAAGTCTTTTCCAGGTTTGTTTCCTTTTTGAAAAATGCCTTCAAACTGGTAGAACTTAGATCGGCTTCTGAGAAGTTTCTGTGCACTTAGAACCTATTCCAAATACAGGCTTGCATATTTTAATTCTAAAACTTTGGAAAACCCACTGTAGGATGCCTGCACTTTTTTCTGGTTTTATATCTCTGTAGCTCATCTTCTGACTGTGGAGTTACCACTGATTGACATTTTGAGAACTGTACCATTTTTTTAATGCCTGGATTTGGTAGGAAATGCTCCTTTCCATACTGGAAGCACTTTGGAGTTGTGCTCCTCTTGTTTGCAGGGAAGAACAGGGAAAAGTAAGGAAGAAAAAGGTATGGCTGGAGCACCTGCAGCTATTGGAGCAGTTCAGGGATTATGAAATACATCATTTCAAGATGCTGTGTTTTAGGCTGGGAATGGATGTGTGGCCAAATGTCCTAAGGACTGTGGGGACTGTCTAGGCAGTTTAAAGCAACATCTGCCTGTTTATATCCAAATATAGTCCACAGGAATGAAGGAATTCAGCAGCTGTTTATGAGCATGCCTATACTGCTAAGTAAAGGGGAAGGAGGGAAGGTACACAAGACTGGACCCTGACCACCTGCCCCGCCCCATTGCTGGCTCACTGCCTAACCCTGGTTTTGGGCACTCCAACAAGAGAAGTCTTCTCTGGAGAGGACCATGAGACTTGGCTTCGTGGTGGAAGATGAGTCCCTGGACGTCTTTTATCCAGTAGTAAAGACACAGCATCTCCACCATCTTGCCAGATTCTCCCACACCCTTGTAACCTAAGCATATTTAAAACAAATGATAAAGATTAGTTCAGAACACCTAAAATTAACAGTAAGACTGTAGTTCAGTCATGCAGGGAGCTGGTCTCTTTTGTTGCATACCACATTAAAAATCCAGCTGGTCCATGATGCAAAGAACTGGTCTGGTAGAAAAGCACTCTGTAGATTTGGACTAGGTCACCTCCAGAAGGACTGAATGACTTTGAGACATTCCCTCCAACCTCAACCATTCTGTGATTCAAATGTCTGTGAAAATATCTGGAGGGTTAACTTTGCCCCAGAAAGCTTTACGCCTCATCTGGTATATGCCTGTCCATGCTGCTCTAATTTTGCCCTGAGAATTTCTGTTCTCACAGCTGGCATGGCATGAACATAAAACCAAAAGAATGAGACAAACACCTTGCTGGGAACTATGCCTCGATCAACAGAAATGGCATTTTTTGCCTTGGCCATGTCCAAATCACACCTGATTGCTGGTGTATATTTCTGATATTGATCATCACATGATCGTGCTCAAGTGTCAAAGGGCAGCTGCAACTTTTCCTTCCAAAGTTAGTCAAGGCCCCAAAACAAAGTAGCCAGCCTGCTTCATCTTATAAAACACATTTGTTTTTCAGGTATGAGCCAGTACACTGGATTTTCTGCTGTGCTCAGCACTGAATTCGACTAAAGCTGACAATCCTTCCATTGCTGACACTTATCTTTCTAGCCACTGGACTTCAATACCCTATAGCCATGTTCTGGGGGGATGGACTAGGGGCTGGGACTTTCAAGCCACAAGATTATTCTAAAATAACGTGCTCTGAACTTGTGGCCATGAACAGATACATGCACACACCAGGAGGCCAAACCTCACTGGAGAGGGGATAACACCAAAAGACATTCACATAGCAATCAGTCTGGCTGAGTTTTTGATAGACCAAGACCCTGATTTAGAAAAAGTAGAGAAGCCTTTCTGCGGGCCAAGCACATTTCTAAATACACACCTGGAACTCAAGAAGTTTGGGGTGGGAACAGAGCAGTTTTGCTTCATGAAGCATCCTGGAAGGCCTTGGGGGAGGTGAAGATTATATTTCTTAATAGCCTTATTTAATATAGTTGAAGGGAGAGTTTGACTGTGTAATATAAACACTTCAGAAAAAAACCAACATAGGGCTAGAGTGTGCACTGCAAGCTGGGGCTAAAAACTGCTTAAACTTTGGGATTCACTTCTCTCCTGCCTTAAAGATCTGGAACGGTAATAATACCAAGGAACTTCTGATCGTGTGTCTCAGCTCACTGACACTGTGTTTCCATCGGTTAGTGCTTTGAAACCACCAGCAAAATTTGTAATTGCTGCCTAGTTGTGAACCTGAATGCTGGTTCACTGGAATTGGGCAGGACCAAATAACTCTGTCCCAGCTGACATAGCAAAGGTGTGAAAAACATAACAGCAGCAGGAGAAACTTTTACGCTGGAATTTTAGAACAGTTACACTGAAGGCTATTGCACACCATTGGTATAAATCATGTTTAACGTAGGTTAGCTGGAATGAGCCTACAGTTTGCCACGCAGGCTCTGAGGTGTGAGAAGGACAGCAGCCTGTTAACATTCACTGCATTCCCCCTTCTCATATTCTTAAGTATTTTATCATGAGACTCTTATTTACTTTTATACCTAAGAGTACTTTTGTGGTTTTGTTGGTTAGTTTGGTTTATATGTATATGATCTTTTACAAAAGACAAGGGTTTTTTTTTCAAGTATTTAGAGCCAGATATTTAAGCTAACAGTTTGGTTATACTTTTGAACGTGGTTCAGCATATTAGTAAAACTCATTGCATACGAAGCAGAGAACAGGCAGAGAGATTTCCCAGTCATTATGAAGAGTGTGTTATGTGTGAGGTGTAACCCAGATTTAACAACCGAGAGATGGTCAAAACTTTAGCTAGGTGGAAAATAGCTCAGACTTCTAAGAAATGGGAGTGAAATGACCACTTAGTCAGCCCAAGCTATTTTTGGTGGTCTAAGAAAAAAAAATTCAACCAAACCAAACCAAACCAAACCAAAACAAAAAGTAAAAGAAAGGAAAAATGAATCCGCCAGGATTCCTGACACACTTTTCCTTTGTGAGCAATATAGAAACCAGGCTTATTTCAAAGTGAGGCCAAAATGATAAGAAGTGGAGCCCTGTGCTAAGGGCAGCCTGAAGCCCCAGAAGGGAACTGCCTTCATCTGTCACAGATGACAAGCTGAGTTTAGCAATGGGAAGTTTACTTGAGAGGCCAGTAAGTGAAAGACTCCTCCAAGTCATTTGCTAATTTGGATTAAGGGGGTAAATACTTTTAAACTCCTGTCATAGACACCAGCTGCAAGTCCCCGCTAGGAGAAATTCAGCAAACTTTCTTGGTCCCAGCAGCAGTGCCACTCCCCGGATCCTTTGGGCTGTGAATTAGGCAAAGGTTGCTCATTTGACATATGGCAAACAGAACATCATTTATGATCTTAACTTTAAAGTGCCCAGCAATAGATTCTTATCCAAAGTTTATGCAAATCCCAAAGTTGCTAAAGCCACACAATTATTTATTTCACAAGGAATTCGTGGCAATAGGCACTGATTTTCTACAAATGAGAATTTGGGTTTTCTCCTTAGCTTTGATTTTGTTGCAGATATTTGTCTCAGAAAAAATATTTCATCTGCGGACTATTTTGCAGCAAAAGCAAAACTCTCAAGCACTAACCAGATTCTGAACTGATGAGCAAGGAACAGTTTGATTTCTCTTCTGCTTTTAGCAGCCTTTGGGATTACTTTTGCTTTCAGAGAAGCAAAGTTGAGCAACTGTTGCAGGGTATTCATTCCCAGCAAGCAACCGGTTTTTAAAATTCAAGCAAACATGATTCCCCCCCAGTGTCTGTGAATTCCAGACATCCAGCTGGGTGCTGCTGATAATGAAAAGGAACTGACAGCTATGTCCCAGCTGTCCCCACGCAGAGTCAACTTCTCTCTTTCATAAAGAGAAAACCAGCCCCAAGTCGTGCCGGTATCCCAAGGGGGAAAGGGGTGATTGGGGATCAGAAATGGTACCTGGCATGGGTGAAAGTAGAATAGCAAGTGGTAAAGTAAGAGATCTTGCGCTTTCATGGATGAAAAAAAGCAATCAGCCTTTTAACGTTGAGTAAAGTGTGAAGCAATCCATCAACTTCACATGCAATATATGTCCTTTCCATTCCCATCTTTGCCCGGTATACTCTTCTGAACCAAAATATTAATGTTGAGGCTGGATGCACCACAGAGCGCGACGAGAGGATTATTTCTGTGGAGGCAGAGCGATACCCCTCCAGCAGCGCCAGGATCTGGCAGCAATGCGTATCCACGGGTGTCACTCTGAGCATGTACAAATGTGGTTCTTTGTTCCATCAGCTGCTTTGCGTGTGACAGGGGGCTGTTTCGGAAACAGGAGTTCCTTGTTTATGCTGCCCTGAGGATGAATGAATATATACTTACTCAGATATCCTCACATTAAAAGTCCAGCCTTTCGGCCATGAAGAGTTAAAATTGCCATGGCCTTCTTAAAAGAGCTATCAATTTTGTGATTGCATCCTTGTGCCCTCCCTCCAGTTTTAGTGAGTAGTACCTGCCAACCCTGATATCCCTCAGTGCTTTGCATTTACAATTGTATGGAAACAGCAGCGGTTACTTACGTATGCTCCTGCCTGCTTTCTTCCCTGTCAACTGATTGCGGTTCTTAAGGCACACAGTGCAAACCTGCTAATCATAACCTTCACTGGATGCACCGTCCTTACAAGTGAAGGAGGTTACTGTAGGGGATGCAGCATCCCTCAAAGATATTTGCTGCGCTGAAGCTTCTTTCTATGTGAATTAGCTCTTCTTTTTTAAGCTGCTAAAAAAATGCTTTTCTGCCTCTCCTCTCTCCAGTCTGTGATCCCAGTGGAGGAATTTTTGCAGGGCCTGATTGCCTCTATTTCCTAATAATTACTTGCTAATTACCTTTTGCCAGTGAACATTTGCTAATAATTACCACAGTGGTATCTAAGTGAACACTTCCTCCCTGTAAGAAACATGTAAGATATCTATAGTAACTGTGGAATAACATCTGGTATATAGAAACTTTTTGAATGGAATACCAATGCGAGTTAGCAGTGGATTTCAGTGATCCGCACCCGAATTTTTAAGAAGTAACTCAGCATACATGCAATCAGAAAAAAATATTTTAGGCCAAAAAAAAAGTTTTCCATGACCAATTTCATAAACGTTGCCTTTCCTTGACAAAGGACATTGTTTCCGGTGTAGTCTCTATCGCTAAAGTTATTTTAATGTTATTCTACTTTGATACCTGCCATTAGCACATCCAGATGAATTAAAGCAAACCAATCCAATGCCACAGTATGTTCTAGAGGGGACAGGTGACGCTGTGGGGTGTTCCCACAGAACAACCACCCTGGCTGACAGGCGCAGAGAAATCTGGGGAAAGCTGGCCAGGAGCCAGGGAATATGGCTATATAGCCAGCTCTCCTTCCTAGGTTGTTGGCTGCATCATGACCGGGGCTTAGTCGGTGTTACCAGGGCTGCGTGAGCTGCTCCTGCAAGGTGTGTAGCACAGCAGTGTTGCCTCTTGTCTTCTGAAGCATGCAGGGAGAAAGGAGTTTCATCGGGCACTCAGAGCAGGAGAGCCACCATCCGAGCACCAGTTTAACCTACGTATGTACTTCCCTACACAGAAATGCTCTTTTGCAATTCCTCATCACCATTGCAGATGCCTGGTTCCTGCAGTGCAGAGGGAGGAAGTCAGATTTAGTGACGGTGTCTGAAAAACATGTTTAGTTTTTGTAGCATTTTGTCTTTACTACCCAACGGTGCCCGTTGAGGTCAGAGTGCTACATTCACTTTCGCTGTGCACAGACTAACACAGACTGAGGAAAACATCTCTCAGTTGCAGGCCAGTGTTTTTTCTATCCTCCCCATAATCATTTTAAGCACCGTGTAATCTGTGGCAAAGTACATCTGTTTAGGTGCAGGATGGCAGAGCTCTGAACATGTAGTGCACAGAACACCCAAAATAAGATGCTGCTACTGCTGAAATAGTCCTTTCAGATCTTTGAGCCTAAATCAAGCTTGCAGCTTTCATGTCATTTGATGAAGTTTATTAACCAAAATCTCATTTTCTTCTCTTTCTTTCTGTTGTCACATTACTTCTGTAGCAGAGCTGGTGCGTTGATATCAACATGAGGAACACTGAGGAACAGAGATTTATGTCACAGAACATTCCCCAGACGGTGATGGCAGGATGACTGAAGGGGCATAGATGAATTAAAGACAAGCTACGCTGGAGTACAAAGATCTGAGCCTACCATCCTGAGGTCAAACTAATACCTTTGCTCATTGAAGTTATCCTGCATCTGTCAGTCAGGCATCATTATCCTACAACGCATTGGGAGCAGTGCCGACACAATGTGAGTGAGGGGAAGAGAAACAGAACAGGTGAGGGGCCCAGGTTTGGCAGCGTGAGACCCCATTAAACATCTAAACTCCCTGGTACAGCCAGGACCAGTGCAGGGCTATTTCAACATGGGTCATCGAATTGTTCACCCAAAAGACGGCATGGGGCACTGCTAGGGTCTCAGGTTGAGTGTGGTGTGAGTTGAAAGGCTGAAAGCTGTGGGGCTGCCAGGGCTCATCACAAGCAAGATCTCCTATTCCCCATCTCTAGTATTGTAGCTTTGCACTAAAATACAATATGTGTTGGCGTTTCAACGTGGACAAGGACCCACCTCTGATTCATCAGGATTGAAAGTAACCCATGGGAGGAAAGGAAAAGGGAGGCTGTGGGCGATGATCATGGTCTGCCTGAGGATGTGTTACACAAATAAGGTCAAGGTCACACTGTACGTGTGAAAGAAGAATCCAGGGAGACAGTAGTGTCAAACATGGAACAGTGGGAACACATTTCAGTAGGGTGTTGCAGTACACAATTATGAATGCATATTTAGTGTCACCTACTGAGACAAAACATTCCTGAGTAGGGAAGGGACAGATTTTTCTCTATGTCTGTCCAGAAGAGAAGTCACTTTTTTATACAGAAGAACTGAAAAACAAGTTAATAAAATTAGTCATGTGACCTTTGTATCTGGAGCACTTGTGACCTTGTTTGCATTTTGAATTCTGATTTTTGTGAATTTATGCATCACTTGAAATTATTGCAAAAAGAATTTGGATACACAAATTTTACCTTACTTGCTTGGAAAAATAGTTCTTACGTATAGCCTCTGTTTAAACAGCAAGGCTAATAACCTTCGAGGAGAATATTTAATGTATTTCTTGAATAGATGAAATAGCCATAAGACCACATAGTGATCAGACAAATCTTTTGTACAAATATGACCTCCTATTTGGATGTTATTTTGAATATGATTATTTATTTACACAAATATTTACAATGCTGCTGAATCCTGCAAAGATTCTTGTCAACTAAAACCTACTTGTGGAGTTGTTAATGAATAACAAAATAAAAACGGTTTTAGACACTGCTTCAATTAATGAGCTGTCTTATTTCCAGAAGCACTCAAATGCTGTATTGCTACATTCACCAAATGCATTGAGAGGGTAATAACAGTGATTAATGAGCTATAGCAAGTGACTTATTAGAAGGAACTAAATATATCATTTTTGCTGAGTCTGAAGGAGCACTTGCAAATATTTATATGGGAGACTGTGAGGTCTTAAATCCGATGTACTGCTGAACAAAGGCTGTACCCACCAAAAGGCATCACTGAGGTTGACAAGCTGTCTTCTGGATCACCACACCAGTACGGGTGAATGATGATAGTGGTGCCTGGCTTGAATAGAGATATAGGAATTATTAGCCTGCTACCAGTTTGGGGATAAGATGGTAAGGAAGAGGAAAAAAATCCAGAAGTTTAGTGACAGAAAGAAATTCTCAAAGGCACAGTCTATGAAGAGTCCCCGGGTAAAGAGTGATTCCCATCTTTGGGGTAAATAAAACAACTAGAAGGTCTGTTGGCATGAGCTGGCCTGTGCTGACAAGAAGATGTGAATACCGCCAAATATTTGGTGATGTCCTCTAGCTCTAACACTTTTATGATTCCACAACATTGCCATGACATCCAAAAATCAAGGTTACCTCCTAAAAGCATGCAATACCTCAGCTTCAACATGAAGCAAAAGTTCCTGGGAGAGCCTATACGTTTTTTTGTGGCTCCTTTGTAGTTTCTCACTCTTCCCTGGACTACCAAGACTCTGCAAAGTGAAGGCTGAGTCAAGCCTTTGAAAATCATCTAGATCACCACCCAGCAAATGCACCGAGGAGCTCCTGAAGAGAATCTTAGTAACCCTTCTGCATAAAGTGTTTCAGCTGCAATAATGTGGAGAAATGTAGATATGCCTGGAGATCGGAGGGTGAAGAAGGAACAACTCCTTCAGTCTCTCTTACTCTCTCCACTCTGAGTTTTATATTTTTCGTGGGTCCAGGTTTTCTAAATGCAAAGGAGCCTCCTCCCCCATTCTCCCAAGTCATGCTATTGCCTATCGCAGAGCTACAGGCTGTGACGTCTTCTTCCCTCCTGTTCGTTTTCAGCTGAAATAGAAGAGCAGGCAGCAGTATGTGGCTGGCACACAGAGGAGCAAAGGAAAATGCTTTCATTTTGTGCCCATAGTTTTTAATTAAGGCTCCAGCAGGATTTTTCTGCACAGGGACGGAGATTACCTAGTACAAAACTGAGAGGGCGGGACGTGGGGAATAATGAATCCTAAAACACACAAAACTATTCATCAAATCAATTTGGGCTACTGGGAGGCCAGGGAGCATTATGGAAATGAGGGCGACCGAGTAAAGCAAATGTCTAAAGACCCAGGAACAATGGGCTCCACTTTCCCAATCTCGTCTGGGAGGCAAAAACGCGGTGCCGAGCCTTGGCGGCTGTGGCTTCCACGTCTCCCTTGTGCTGGTGCAGCAGCTGTCCCTGCACCACGGGAGATCTCTCCTCCGAGCGGTTGACCCAGAGAGGAGATTTCTGCGTGACTGAGCGTGTACGCGCTGTGGGGGCTCTGGCAGGCCTTTTTTTTTGTTTGGTTGGTTTTTTTGTTTGTGGCACTACAACCCCAAATCGCTGTTGACTGCCAGGCTAAATAATTTCTCCCTCTCTCTCTCTCTCCCTTGCCTGTTTACACTTTCAGATTGTTGTGGACAATTACCAGGGTTTGCCTTGGTCATTGTTTCACCAGCTGTTACGTTAGCACATATTTTGCGCTCTCAAGTTTTCTACACATGCCATTCACTCCACTTCTTGGGGTTTCTTTCAGAATTTCCTCTGTTTTGTTTGAGTACTTTTCATATGGAAGCATTTAAAGCTGTGTGCAAGGATATGTCACCTACAATACCATTCATTATTTGAATTGTGGGAGCAGGGCAACTGTTAAACGCTTTAATTCAACCTTAAATTTATTGCTGAGAGTCTTAAAATATACTCTTGACAACATTTTGGGCTTGAAGCAGTAAACTCCAGGTGTGCTTCGCAGTTACCAGGTAGAGATGAACATATCTAGCAGGTCCCAACTGACTTTTCGGTTGGGACCCAGATAAACATGATTCCGGTCCCACTCATGCCTGGTGTATCTTGCTTCCCATGGAAAGCGGCCAGGCAGGGGCACAACGCTTTCCCGCAGACCTCCCAGTGGGGAGCAGCAAGGGGACAGGACTGCAGGGCAGAGGGGCTAGTGGGGAGCCCCTCTCACGGCAGGCTCTCAGTGCGCACCGAGAGAAAGGGGGAAAGAAAACAAAGGGAAGAAGACAAGGTTATAGCAACATGTCTGTGGGTGGTACCATGTCTGTGGGTGGTAGAACTTTAAAGCCCAATTTTTTCTCATTAACATGGTGTGACTGGGTATTGTCAAAAAGCTTAACTTCGTAGTGACTGCTGGTAAAATACTTGGGAGTGGGGTGAAGAGGAAGAAAATGCGTAACTTACAACCCAGCACTGCGCAGCAGTGTGTGATTTGAAGCATCGTACAACGAATGGACAAAGCACACCTTAAGACAACACCTCAAAAAAAAATGAAAAGAGTCTTAGAAAAAGAAATGTAAAATATAGCATAGTTACCTGACTTAGCCCCAGCTTATTCAGTCATGACCAGGCCTGGATATGTTTAAACATCCAAAAGGCAAGCCTTATTTAAGGAAAGGCAACAAGTGCCGTTTCGTTTGTGCAACTGCACAGTTGGACATTGAGGCTCTCCTCAGCATTCTCTCGTGGCTTGATGGGAGGGATAAAAGCAGAAACAGGAGCTGAATGTAGCAATTTCTAGCTTCCCTTCTACCCATGAATTCAAATTTTTGACTGGAAAAAAGTGTAGAGGAGTCCAGGGAAAACATACCTGCTGGTATCCCTTGACTCCAAGTACTGCATTTCCTTCACAATTTTTTTCATCAGCTACATATGTGCTAAACATCAGTCCTATCCCATGTCCTTCTCCATCCTGCGTGCTTTGTATACAGAAAACTGACTGTTGCTTGAAGAAAGGATGTGTGAGTAGTGAAGTGATCCTTCAGCTCTTCCCTAGCTTCTCAGGTGCTTTCAGCTTCCGGCTAGCAATATGGAAACGTCATTTTTACTCTCTTTATTAGAAAATCCATCAGGGAATATTGCCAAGTTCCTCTAGTGCTGGAAACCAGAATTTTGGTTCAAATCCAAAACTGAAAACAGTTTTGTGAGGTCAGCCTAGGTCCCCAGAGAGCTGGTTGCTCCTGCTACAAACACAGAAGAAAAAAGGCACAAACAGCTGCTGTAACCAAGAACTCACGCGTGTTCCTACATAACCTAAACGAACACAGCTTGTCATAGGTTATGCTAATGCCTAACAGGCATTATTAGGATAGGTTATGCTAATGCCTGTTGCTCTTTGCAACAGCTTGGATAAAATCTCGAACTGAATAAAAACCAAGCCGCAGCCAATGCCTGGTTACCCAATATATGTCAGCCTTGTATTATTCGGGTAGTTTAATGAAAATCTGTTTCCTATAGACTTTTGTCCTCTGTTTTACGTCTAGTGAAGCTCAAGCTCTGATTAAAGTGTTGGCTTTGAGTGGGGTTTTCACAGCTTCCTCTCCTGTGTGTTGACTCTGGTATGGTGGCAGTGCCTGACTTTGCGAGCTGAGACTGCAGCCTTCCCCTCTGTCTCACCACGGTTAGAGATTTTCTCCTCCACTGACGTAGAACCTTCTCCTCCTAGCCGCTGGCTTTCATGAAACATATTTTGTTGATGCCTCTGCCCCTCTCTCAAATATTGTTGGTGCCTGTGAATGGGCTCAGACCT